>NC_092341.1:175522500-176237500 GCF_046630445.1 Rutidosis leptorrhynchoides
GGTCGCTTCAGTTGGAATCAGAGCGGTGGTCTTAGCGAACCAGGTCTTGCATTAGTGAGTCTAACTGATAGTCGTTAGGATGCATTAGTGAGTCTGGACTTCGACCGTGTCTGCATGTCAAAAGTTTTGCTTATCATTTTTTGTCGGAAATCATCTATTTATCATCTTTAGGAAATTACCTGCTTATCATTCTTAGTCTAGACACATCTTACTGCAATGATTGCATGAATAGTGTATAGACAAAATTCGTATCTTAGCGTATCTGCTAATTCATATCTTAGCATATCTTGTACTATAGACTTTGTCTGACAACTTCCGTAGATTCCTCCGTAACATATGGGATTTTAGTATTGTATATGCATATGTGAATTATGTATTGCAGGGTACTAATCTACATCCTATAATCTGTTTCTTATCGAAAATACTTCATCTGACCGTACGAGATGAATCCCTCAACCAGTTCGAGTCCCTCAGACTTCGATAGCTAATCCGATAGTTATTCCGACAGCTATTCCGACATGGATGTTCACCTAAGCTCCGGAGGCAACGTCACCAGAATGAATCAACCAATCAATCATCCCCAATTCATCTGATGGGTTCGTAGTCGACTTAACCGATGGAGACGAGAGGAAGGCGATCCTTTCCACCCACCAACCGAATTTACCTCTTGGCAATGAACCTGAAGCACTTACCGGCGAACCAGTCTGAAACACCATTTTCACCCCCATTTCCCGAATATCGCACCACGATTGTATTCTATCTAAAATTCTAAACTTTATTCATCCGCTCATACCGACCGACAATCATCCCAGAATAATAGAAGAAGTCAACGAACTTCGCGCTCGAGTAATCAATCTGAAGAATATGGTGCAAAAATTACCAGCTTCAACAACATCACCGGTACCAACAGTACCATCAATAACAACACCAGTACCATCAACAACGCATGGCTTGACATCTCATTCTATACCTTGAGTACAATTATCGTTCTACGTATCGTTCTACATCATTTATCTTCGTTGGACATGGCGATTATGTAATCTCTAATGTTTTAGAGATTATATATTCTTGTTCCAACGGTAAATCAAATGAGTTTAATATCATATTGACTCATTAAATCCATGATTTCATCTAAAGAAAATATATATGTATATATATTTTCATAAAGATTGTAATTAAAAATTCTTGTGTACAAACTGTTAATGGTGAAAATATTTTAACGGGTAGGTAATACCAGAGGAATATTTAGATTTCACATTAATAAGTTACACTGTACATTCTTCGAATCTAATTCAACAGTCGTTTACTATCCTACTTACGTCCACCGATATACAAATCCGTTCACCACAGAATAACCATATTCATCCAGTTTCATATTTGGATTTTGATTTATCAAAAATCAAGTGGCATAATGAAGGAAACATTTGACAAAATAAAATTTGTTAGAAACAAACAAATTAACTATGAGAAATTTTGTTAAGAATCCACGCTAACTGTTCCTAACTAATTGTTCCCAGCTAACTGATTACACTTTATTTATCGCAATTTAATTATCGCAATTTACATTCTCGCAATTTTATTTATCGTCATTTAATTTCTGTTATTTACTTTACTCACTTTATTTATCGTCATTTAATTTCAGTTATTTACTTTACGCACTTTATTTATCGTCATTTAATTTCTGTTATTTATTTTACGCACTTTAAATATCGGGACACATATACAAGGTTTTGACATATCATATCGACGCATCTATATATATTATTTGGAGTAACCATAGACACTCTATATGCAGTAATGCGGGAGTTAACTATACAGAGTTGAGGTTGATTCTACAATAATATGTATAGTTTGAGTTGTGATCGAGTCCGAGACGAATACGGGTCACGATACGTATTAATTAATTCGAATATTACAAATTAAACTATATATGAATTATTGAATTGCTAACTGTGGACTATCAACTGTGGACTACCAACATTGGACAATTAAAATGAATTAAAATATTGACTATAACATATGAAACTAAACAATTCTTCAAGTTGCCACTTGATTTCATCTTAAACTTCATTTGTATCTTGACGATTCCAATCTGCGTTCAAAGCTTTCATGATTTTTGGAAATACCTCAATCGAGAGGATGAACCAACCGCACTTCATCTACGGAAGAAAAGATTGATGCATATAGTTATGCACCTGAAAACACTCGGAACCCGAGTAAACGTTTAAAACGTTTCTGTACTAGCTTCTTTGGCGTTGTTATTACCGAAAATAACTTTACAATCACTTTCCAAAATAGCCAAATTTGTCACAGCTCCAACAAGTCAACTTCGACTTTTCGCTCTAAACAACCTTATTATAACCTTGATATATATGCGTGCTCTTTTATTGTTACCGGGGAACCTTTTATATTCCATCATATTACCAGCAGACGTACCAGCAACCTCGTTGCTCCTTGGCTTAAATCTCTCCGACAAATCACTATATTTATCTATTGAAGTCTCATCATGTACTCATCCGCATCCTGTAACAAGAATTGCCATGCCAATTACCGGGAATCAGCAAATCTATATTTTGAGTCTCGCAGCGTTTCCACATCAACAGTTATATGTATCCATATAACATTTATCTCTTAGAACTATGATCTTCCATTCTGAAATTCTGAAAAGCACCCAGTCTGTGAATTAATGCTCTGAATTTTAAAAAGTTGAATGAAGCAACAAAAACTGTGGATGATTTTAACAGTCAAAAGTTTGATAAAAAAAAAGATACGTTGGAAAAGCTCAAAAGGAAGTTTGGTACTAAAAAACGAATTGAGCAAACCATGAAGGAGACTCTGAGCAAATCACAAGGACTAAACTTGTACATAAAGAACCCTGAAGATTCTGTTTCTGATGAAGTCTTTAGCGAATATCTTGCTCCTTATTTATTCTAAATCCTTGCGAAAGGATTTTCTTCATCAACATTCGATCTCAGAAATTCTGGAAATATCATCATAAATATCTTCGATGTTTTCGAGAATATTTTCATAACAATTCTTATCTGAAATCATTAATCTCTTCGTGCTATCAGTGTTACATCATATAGAAACTGTTAGTTTCTATATTTTGTAAACTTTCGAGCTTAAAATATGAATGTTATTGAAGTAATGTTGGGAACTGATGCATGAGTTAGTATAATATAATGACACTTGATCAACGTGATTATATTACAGTAAGTCATGCTGAGTTTCTAATGGAACGTGATGATTCACAGATCATAATGTCATCATGTGCCATGTTACACGACTTTTACATTTTATCTGATATATAAACATATCAAGAACATATTTTCTTGATAGTTCTATCTTTCCCGGATATTCTGGTAATTTGACGAATCAAGATCGTGCCATTACCATTCCTTTCTTAGAACATTAACAATGTTCATTATGGAAATTATTTCTGCGAATTCTGGACCATTACAAGAGATGCCTAACTGCATGAAGAAGAAACGAAGGGACAAAGCTCCGAAATAGAAATTGGAGTATAAATCGCAGCAAATAGGAGGGAGTATTAACTGTGGATGAAAATGATTATAGGAAACAGAAATAGGGACATTGAAAAATAAGGGGAGATACAAAGCCCGATAACAACGTATAAATTACAAACCGTGGATATTAATAGGAATAGCAATATAAAGACACGGTAAAATTAATAATAGTATCACCCCAAGGTTATATTAAAAGTAAACAGATTTTTTTGGTGGAAGATTGACAAGAAGGATACAGAAAATATAATTAGAAATATATCAAGGATTAGAAATGGATTAAGCATTTTCACAATCTTATGGATGTAAGAACTAAGAAAGAAAGTATAGTAATGGTAAGAATAATGGAACGAAAGAGCTTAATTTATAATGGAATTATCAGACAGAGTAATTGAGACAGATCACCGTATTTAATTATAGAGATCTTAATTTCCTTATTCGCCGAAGAATCAAATCTTTTAGATTTCGAAGATTTTCTTTAATCCCTTGAATTCCGGAATTCAACCAAGACAACGTCAAAAGCTAAGACGCACCTTAATTTCTAAATTCAAACGTGACCAAGTCAAATATTATGACGAATCTCTATTTCTTCATTTCAATCTTTTGTGACAGCTTCACTGTTATGCTTCACACAATCGAATCATTTTACCTATGTTAATCGATAATGATAAAACTCTATTTATCAACTCATATTTGTCATGAAAACATTCTTATTGTTAGCCATGACGACCTCACTCAAATTTCGGGACAAAATTTCTTTAACGGGTAGGTACTGTGATGATCCGGGAATTTCCGACCAAATTTAAACTTGATCTTTATATGATTCCGACACGATTAGCAAATTCTGTAATGTTAAGTCTCGAATATTTTGGAACTATGTTCATATTCAATTACCCTTTGACTATGCCCGTCGATTCATGAACAATTGTGTTTAAATAAATATATATATATATATATATATATATATATATATATATATATATATATATATATATATATATATATATATATATATATATGTATATATAAATATAAACAAAAGTATATATATATATAATGAATTGAAATAATACAATTTAATCATTAGAATTAAAAATATAAAATAATATATAGAATAAATAAATTACTATAAATATATATAGGTGTATATATGTATATATATATATGTATATATATATATATATATATATATATATATATATATATATATATATATATATATGAACATGATTTCTATAATTGGTGACTATAGTTATATTGTAATATATATAAAAATGTATAAGTATTAAATATAAAAGATATGTTAAAATTTACATAATTAATAAATTATAATATTAATATATTAAAATTAAATACAAGATAAGAATATAGTTGTTGTAGTAATATAATTATCACTTTCATTATTATTATTAATGTTAATATTAATATTTGTATTATTAATATTATATAATACATAGATATAAAAATTGAAATATAAAACTTGTTATATGTTAAACCTTAATTGTATTATAATTTGATATTATTAAAGACACTATTATTTTTTTTATTCATTTATAAAATTATTATCATTTTTATGATTTTTTATCATTATTACTTATTATTATTATTGATATTATTATTATTATTATTATTATTATTATTATTATTATTATTATTATTATTATTATTATTATATTTATTAATTATTAATATTAAATAAAAAAAAAAGTCATGAGCTATTACCATTCAGTTACCCATATCCCTCAAAACTATATTTGATTTTTGTAATTGTCGGATGTTGTTACAAGTCATTCTCAATCACAATTCAAAACAAAAATATTGTGCTATATAATGTCTCTTGCATCCAGTGAATGAATGAACCTGAGAAAAAATCACTAAATAAGCTCGACACTCTGTACATTCATCTTTTTAACCATATTTTGATTTCGAATGAATTTTTAAAATGTAATAATGCAGTCTTGTTAGGAATCGTCTATCTAAACTATCTGTAAGTTTTCAATCTTCAATTCTTTCTATCAATTTCTAATTTGAGAGTCAAAGTTTTGGTTTTCAAAGTCAACTAAGTGTTCTTGAATTAAATTCGAGTTTGTTTTGATATCTCCAGTTAATTTGATGATCCATAAAGTTTCTAGGAATGATTTGCAACACAATTCATGTTGTAATCATAACCTATAACACTCTTAATCTAAAAATCAATTTTTGAGTTCTTGAGTTCTTCACAGTGATATACACTAACGAGAATTCGAAACAAATTTCAAAAACTAGAAATGTAGAGTTGTTAGGAATCATTTACTTAAACTTCTTGTAAAATCTCAAGTTCCAATTCTTAATAACGAAATCGAATTTGCGAGTCAAAGTTATTTTGTCAAAAGTCAAAGAAAGTGTTCATCGCGAAATTCGTAATCGTGTTGAAGTTTTCAGTTAAATTGATGATTTAAATAGATTTTAGGAATGATTTGAAACATGTTTCATGTTGTAAAGATTGTCCAAAATGAACTCAAAATTGAAAACAAAATTTTTTTTTCTTGGCTACAAGCAAGATTTTTTTTGTTTTTTTCTCATTTTTTTTTATATCATGAACACATTTTTTTTGTTTTGTTTCATGTTGTTTACAAGTCAAAAATGAAAATCCGTTCGATTGTTGTTGAGTTTTTGCCCCCGTTTGATTTTAAACTTGGTGAAGAAGATGATGAACATGGCTAAATGAAATACTAGATATATAGTTTGAGTTGCCTTATAAATCAGATAAACAAGACAGAGGGAATGGTTAAGTGTGTTTGCGAGTGAGCGGGAGGTCTCTAGTTCAAACCCGGTTCAGGGCATATTTTTTTAGAAAGGCTTTGGAAGGTAGATTTCATTACTAAAATTATTATTATTATTAGTATTGTGATTATTATTATTATGGTTATTTTTAGAACACTTATTATTATTAATACAAGTATTATTATAAAGACTATAATTTATTATTATAATTATGATTATGATTATTATTATTATTATGAGAATGATACAAATTATTATTATTTTCATTAATATTAGTACTTGTAACATTTTTTAATTGTTAGTGTTATTATTATCATCCACATAGGTATTATTATTAGTATTATCATCATTATTATTAATATTACAAAGTATCATTAATAGACTTATCATTTAAACATTAATATTAGTGATATTGTATAATTACTGAAAATTTCTATTAAAACTATTAAAAATTACCATTATTATTATTAGTATTATTTTTTACTAAAACTATCATTATTATTGATATCAGTATTATCTATGTCATTATTATTAAAATAATTACGATTATGAAAAATAAAAGTTTTAAAGACGTTATTAAAATTATAAACATAAAAATAAAGATTTTATATATAAATATATATTTAATACACATAACTTAACTATACTAATATATCTATATATATAATGAAAATATATATAATGAACCTATTAGTCTACTATATATATATAAATTACATCACTAATAATAATATAAATAAATATATTTGTTCGATTACAAGTATATGTCTTAATAGATATATGAATGATATAGGTTCGTGAATCCGAGGCCAACCCTACATTGTTCAATGTCGTCATATGTATTTTTACTACAAAATACATTATTGTGAGTTTCATTAATCCCTTTTTAAATGCTTTTGCAATATATATTTTTGGGACTGAGAATACATGCGCAGTTTTTATAACTGTTTTACGAAATAGACACAAGTAATTGAAACTACATTATATGGTTGAATGATCGAAATCGAATATGCCCCTTTTTATTAAGTCTGGTAATCTAATAATTAGGGAACATACACCCTAATTGACGAGAACTCTAAAGATAGATCTATCGGGCCCAACAAGCCCCATCCAAAGTACCGGATGCTTTAGTACTTCGAAATTTATATCATGTCCGAAGGAGGATCCCGGAATGATGGGGATATTCTTATATGCATATTGTGAATGTCGGTTACCAGGTGTTCAATCCATATGAATGATATTTTTGTCTCTATGCATGGGACGTATGATTATGAGAAATGGAAGTATGAAATCTTGTGGTCTATTAAAATTATGAAATGATTATTTATGTTAAACTAATAAACTCACCAATCTTTTGGTTGACACTTTAAAGTATGTTTATTCTCAGGTACGAAAGAAATCTTCCGCTGTGCATTTGCTCATCTTAGAGATATTACTTGGAGTCATTCATGACATATTTCAAAAGACGTTGCATTCGAGTCGTTGAGTTCATCAAGATTATTATTAAGTCTATTATTGTAAGATATATTACAAAATGGTATGCATATTGTCAACTTTCGATGTAATGAAAGATTGTCTTTTCAAAAACGAATGCAATGTTTGTAAATGTATCATGTAGAGGTCAAATACCTCGCGATGTAATCAACTGTTGTGAATCGTTTATAATCTATATGGATTTCGTCCGGATGGATTAGGACGGGTCGCTTCATTTTGGGTTTATGGAATAAACCCAAAACACCAAACCCTAAACCCTAAACCCTAAACTCTAAATCGGGCTAAATTTTACTTCACAAAACATAAAAAAAAAACGTTCATATTCTTCACGAACAATATTATGTTGAATGTTATTTTTGTCGATCGTTTTTTCGCCTAAATAATAACATTCATCACGAGGTGTCTCTTCTAAATGTTCATATTTTCGCGTGATCTTGATGCCGGAAAAAAAAATTTCAAAACAACGAAATTTTTTTTTTGCTTCCCCCCGATTGGTTACTTCCCCATTGATCCTGCCCATATATATATATATATATATATATATATATATATATATATATATATATATATATATATATATATATATATATATATATATATATATATATATATATATATATATATATAATATACATAAAAGTAGTTTAGAAAAAAGATACTACATATAATATATTTAAAAAAACACATTTAATTATGTAAATAAATACAGCGTACCTCCTAAGTAAATAAGCTAAAATATATAATTTTGGAAAGTGATATCATGATTAGAGCACGAGGTGCCCGTGGTCCTTTTCAGTATCAATTTTCAGTGTCCATTTTGAACACTGAGATTGACTGACTGACTGTTGGGTGAGGGTGTTCACAGTGTTCATTTTTCAGTGTCCAATTTTTTTAATTTTTTTAATATTTTAATATTTTCTTTTTATATATCTAAGTAATTAGAGACGTAAATTTAAACACAAGGAAACAATTATTTAATAAAAAACAACATTTATTTAATAAAATACAAACATTAAAATCCTAAAAAACAAACATAAAAATTCAAACATGACAAATATTCGATTACATATTCGATTACAAATAAAAATCCCTAATCCGAATCCATTTGCTGCGCCTCTTTAAAGTGCTTCTTCGCCTCACGTCGGATCATCTCCTCGTCCTCCTCGGTCATATTAATCGCCAACGTCCTCATTTCCAACTCCACTTGCTTCTTTTGGTAATAATTTTTTTTCTCTTCGGTTACAACGTCATGGTTTATTGCAATTGATTGATGCAACGATTCACGGGATAAGTTCGACGGTGTGGAATCACTACTCATTTTCCTTGACTTTCTTGGCTTACCCGGTGGACGTGGTAAATGATCGGGACCATACATTTCTTGGTTCGGGTTTGAGCTTGCGTTTGTAGTAGATTCATCATCCAAATCAATCGGCTCATTAGTCGGCACCTCTTCCACGCGTGGTTCCCGTCTCTTATTTCGTGTACCAATTACAACCGGATCCAGATGAAGCCACTTTGGCTTGTTTTTCAAAAAGTTCCACGCCTGGTGACTAAAGAATCTTTTCCCCGTCTTTACTTTAAACATATCGTCACACCTATCACGAAACATCATATCATTTTCTTCACTCCTTCTTTCATTTTTCATACGATTCACAATATCATTATACTTGTTGCAATTGGCATTCAACTTTGTCCACTTTGATGACAACGCATCTTTTGTTCTATCAAAAGGTGGTCTTCGTGTGTGATAGTCGTGCCACACCAATTGCCAAAATGATGCTCCTAAATCATAACAATAATCATTAACAATACCAATAACCAATTCGTGCCACAACATTACGTATTAACTCATAACAATAAGCATAATCATAAACATAATTAACAATACCAACAAATATAACAATAACAATTAGCATAATCATACCAACAATAACAACAAAAGTAAATAATAATAATAATAATAATTATAATAATAATAATAATAATAATAATAATAATAACTGTAAACAATAATAATAATAATACTCGTTCGTGCGTTTCCATCAATTCCATCCTCGGATGTGTTCACCCAACTTTCCGACAACCTTAACTCGTCAAACTCGTTCCACGAATTTTGAATGATGCCCGTCGGTGTGTTTCGCTGTGAATATCCGCCTTCTCCAACCTTTTATTTACCTCTCGCTTTTGCCTTCATCTTAGCGGATGTTGGTGTAGGGACCTCGTCTTCAATGGATGGAGTGAATGATTGATTTTGTGATTGATCGTGTGGTACTTGAGATTGTGTGTTCCTTCTCTCGTTGTACCAAGTTATGAATGATGCGTATTCCTCGGGTGACATTTGAGTTTGTGGTACCTGAGATTGTGTTGGTTGATCTTCTTCGGGAAATACTTGGTTAAATTCGGACCAATTCCAATTATGACTAAGAGAGTTCTCATCATTATTGAAGTTTTGATTCATGGTAGTGTTTGATTTAGAAAGAAAAAGAGTTGAGAATGAAAGAAAGAGTTGAAATGGTATGGAAGAAAGAAATGGTTAAAGTGTTAAAGAGTTTGAAAGATGGAATAAGAAAAAAAAATGGCTGTTGGGGTTGGTTTGAATTCAAAAAAATAAAAAAAACGGTCGATTTTTGGAGCGTCTGTAGCGCGAAGCTGAAAATCGACGGTGGAATTCGTCCCCGGCGACGGCGAGTCAGTGTCGGCGACGGTGACCTAACCGTCGATTTTGTGTGGACGGCGAGATTGGGGACGGGGGACACCCTATGCTCCTAACGTATCACAATAAAGCCAATATACGAAGTCATTTTATTTCCATGCCACCATAATTAAGTCATTTATTAATTAAATAAATTCACAGGATCTCGTATTTTAGCATATAATTAGATATACCTTAGATAAGAATTTTATAAGAAAATTACAGGTGAGCATTATTTATTTCAGTTTAATTGAAAAATGACTCTTAGAATTAGGATTGTTAGTAGCTAAAAAATAGGAAGTATAATATTTATGTTGCAATCAGTTACTAAAATATATGCATTTAATTTGGTATATATTTTATTTTATTTATGGATATATTTAGAGAGTAATTTTAGGTAGTTATTATTGTATAATTCAGTTTAATTGAGAAAATAACACGTGAAAAATTTTAATTCAGGTTAATTGAGAAATTGACACGTGTGTAAATTTAATTCAAATTAAATGACGCTAAATATAATTGAGAAATGAACGCTTTTCATAAAACGCTAAATATCTCGAGTTATTGTTCATACACATTGTTTTCTTTTTTAATTATGTTTTCTCTTAGTGTCCGTTCTTGCCTCCCGCTGCGAAGCGCGGGGGCTCATTTACTAGTTAACACATTAAGGTATAACGTCGAGATTTCTTTAAACTAAGAGGCAAAAAGAATAATTATTTTCCCCGTATCATATTAATTAATAGTGTATCTTTTCTTTTTCGTCCGTTCTAAATTAATAGTTCACTTCCATAAATAGATAAGAATAATTGATTAAAGTATTTTTATACTCAAACTTTATTATTTAAGTGAGACAAAAAATATAGGTAAAAAGTTAGGGGCAAAACTAGAAAGGAAACAAAAAATACATGTGACAGTCACTCTTTCTTAAACTGTGTGTATTTTTATCTACGGACTATTAAATTAGGACGAGAGAGTAACAAATACGTTGTATCTTTATTCGGTTTATTCAGCTTTCAGTTATTTGTTACTCCATCCGTCTCATATTAATAGTCCAGTATTTTATTTTGGGATGTCCCGAATTAATAGTCCACTTCCATAAATAGAAAAGAATAAGGTGCTGTTTGTTTTTTAAGATGTTTTGTCAGAAGGTCTGTGAAACATGTCTGTAGCGAAGATGTGATCTGAAGATCTGCATGCTGAATATTAAAGATTGTTTGTTTTTTTTGTTTGCAAAAATTATTCCGGTTCTAAATTAATGTCATTTGACATTTTAACAAATAATTGAGTATTGAACTAATGTATAAAATATAGTAAAAATTATTAAAATTCAACATTCGAGGCAATAATACATACACAAGCATCAGCATCCATAGCCACAAAGTTCTTGCTTTCTTTACTAATTTTGTTTTTATTTTATTTTATACATAATAAATGGACTAAAATGTTTCAATCCATCCAAGATTTCAATTGGTCACCAAAGTCTCGAACTCAAACAAAATTCATCAATTTAATCAATTACTCAATATAAATCTCAAACTCACACCAAAAAAGCTTACAATATCCACATCCATGGTTACTACAGAGATACTTACAATATTCACACCTACAGATGTTATTCCAAACAAGAAATCAAACCCAAAAGCAATTTAAAATAAATCAAATTAAAGAAAATATTAAAAGAACTATACACCAATTTAGTGGGCTGGAGGTAGAACAACCGGCAGTGTTGCAGTCGGAGGTGTGCTGCCGGAGAGGGTGACGTCGTCGTCGGAAGGGGTGCAGCCAGAAGGATGTCTTCACTAGAGGTGGAGGTGGGTGGTGCAAGAATGGAAGAGAAATAGGTAGATGTTACGTATAGAGTATATCAAATTTGTCTTCTAACTTTGGAAGCACTATTCTAGAGCTGCAAGCTTGAAGACATTAGCAGATCTTATTTTGTCTTTTGTCTTCGAAAAAACAAATCGTCTTAAATAGAAATGTCTGCCCGCCCGCAGACATAAGATATAATAAGGTCTTCAGTCAGAAAAACAAACACCACCTAAGATGCTTAAGTTCTATTATGCCCTTAATGTATGTGGATAGGATTAAGTGAAAAAGAAAAGGTAATGGTAAAACTGAAAAGTAAACAGAAAGTATAGTACTTTTATAATATTTTCTAAAACTGTATTTTTTGTCTGTGGACTATTAATATGAGACAGAGAGAGTATATTAGTCCTTATTTTAGTAAAACAAAAAAAAAAAGGGAAAAGGACAATTAATAGAATACGAGTATAACATACCATGTTTTTTTTTGGACATCAATTTGGGATCTCCCGGGGGAACTTAATTACCCACGCGTTCATCTCTCGTAGTTGTATGACCCGCCCTTAACTACTGCGCTGGAGGATACTCGGATCAATCCGAGGGCATGACCGGTGAAACTACCCCTCCCCGCTGCCCTCGCACTAAGCGAAAGACGATCTGAGTGAATATTTTAGGTCAGTGATAACATTGAGTGCAATGTTACAGCCCAACGGAGTCGAACTCTTAGAGAGGTTTTGATAAATAGTTGGACAATGTTTTGATGTTCATGTCGATCGCAAGGTCTATTCAAACATATGAATCAATCTATAGCTTCCTTATAATATATTTAGATTACCTGATCTATTCTATTTACATATAATATATTATCAACAACATAACAGAATATAACATATATCGTGTGGTCAACAGCCATGACCAACTCAAGGAATTGGAATTACGTAGCCTTCGAAAATCGAAATGCATAATAAAACATATTAGGGTCTTTTATACTCTTCATCTCAATCTCAATTTAATTGTTTATGTTTGACTTTACATGTGTTTTTCTACTAACTTTCACATAACATATCTTTGTTTGTGTTATGTATTATTTAGTAAAATTTATATGAATATATTAGGCTTTAATGTGTTTTCATTTATATAAATTTCATTTATATAAAATTTATTAAATATTATATAATACAAAAAAAGATATTTGTATTTAAAGTTGGTAAAGAAAAACTTAAAAAGTTAAACAGAAACTATTAAATTGAAACGGAGGGAGTACATGTTATAGAAAACAAAGTATTTTTAATGACGTGGCTAGGGATGACAATGGTCACTCGACCCAATGAATATTCACCCGATACACCCGCTTCGTGATGAATATGGATGAACCTAAATAGATATATTCATTAACACCCGAAATACGTATATAAATACTTAAATATAGATGTATGTTTATATATTTACTATTACAAATCCATTTTATGTTAGATTTACAGTTTGCTTTCAATCATTTATGAAATTACTATAATATATTACAATAAAATAAACATAAAAATTACATATTTAATTTTTCATAATCTATACTTAATAGTAACTCTGAACAAAGATTACACATTTTTGTAGATTATGTCATGTTATAATTTTTTTCCTATACGTTTTTGTTTTTATCGAATGTTAGAAAAAGTTGTAACATTTTTTAAATATATTCAATGGACATTCATTAACCCGCTTAATCTACTGGGTATGTATATGGATATGGATGGAGTAACTGAAATTACATGGATGGATATGAATATGTATTTTTTTTTAAGACAATAGTTGGTATTGAATACTCTTATTTACCAAATATGGATATATATGAACAAAAATTAAATGAATATGAATATAAATACAACTTCATCCGATTCATTATCATCCCTACACATGACCACATAATAATAAATAATAAATGGATAAACAATTAAAAAAATAAACTATTCATGGAAATGATAATTTCACCTATGAGTACTAACTAGTTGTGGAGCCCTCGCTTCGCGTCGGGGGCTCCGTTTTGAGTGCGAGGTAAAAAAAAAATCTTGATCTATTTTGTAAAAAGAATTTTTTTCGACATCTAACATTGAAAGGTTGTTCCTTTTGTGAAAGTTGCTTAAGCGTTCGTTTTTTTTTAAAGTTAGTTGATCTATTTTGTAAAAAATAATGTTTTTCGACATTTTTTGGTAGCATTGAAGGGTTGTTCCTTTTATGAAAGTTGTCTCCTTTATCGTTGAGGAAGAAAGGGAAAAAAAAAAAGGTTAGTTGATTTTTTTGGTAAAAAAGAATTTTATTCGACATCTTTTGGTAACATTGAAGGGTTGGTTCTTTTATGAGAGTTGCTTCTTTTATCGTTGGAGACCAAAAAAAAGTGAAATGACGAAAATATGAAATGTCCCGTTCATAATGATTATAAACGTTCCATATTAATTGATTTCGTCGCGAGGTTTTGACCTCTATATGAGATGTTTTTCAAAGACTGCATTCGATTTTAAAACAAACCATAACCTTTAAAATATTACGACGATTATCATATAATGATAATCTAAAATATAGCGTTTTTCACACGACCATTACATAATGGTTTACAATAATATTACACATCAACATAAGTCTTTTAATGCATTTTTTAAACAATATTATACAAGCATGGACTCCAAATCTTGTCCTTAATTTAGTATGCAACAGCGGAAGCTCTTAATAATCACCTGAGAATAAACATGCTTAAAAAGTCAACAAAATTGTTGGTGAGTTATAGGTTTAACCTACATATTATTAAATCATAATAATAGACCACAAGATTTCATTTTTATAACACATCTCTTATCAGGCATTTCGCAAACTGCATAGAGATAAAAATCATTCATATGTTGAACACCTGGTAACCGACGTTAACTTAATGCATAGAATATCCCCAAAATAGAACCTCTCGTCTGTATAATAATCTCGAAGTACTAAACCATCCATAACCTGAATGGGGGTTGTTAAGCCCAATAGATCTATCTTTAGGATTCGTGTCAATTAGGGGCCATTTCCCTAATTCTTAGGCTACCAGACTTGAAGGGCGATATTCGGTTTAATAATCCAACCATAGAATGTAGTTTTGCGTACTTGTGTCTATTTTGTAAAACATTTATAAAGCTGCATGTATTCTCATCCCAAAATATTATATTTTAAAAGTGGGACTATAACTCACTTTCACAGATTTTTACTTCGTCGGGAAGTAAGACTTGGCCACTGGTCGATTCACGAACCTATAACAAATATGTACATATATATCAAAGTATGTTCAAAATATATTTACGACATTTTTTAATATGTTTTAATGTTTTAAATATTTTCAGTCAGCTGTCCTCGTTAGTAACCTACAACTAGTTGTCCATAGTTAGATGTACAGAAATAAATTGATATATATTATCTTGACCCAATCCACGACCCAATGTATACACGTCTCAGGCTAGATCACAACTCAAAGTATATATATTTTTAGAATCAACCTTAACCCTGTATAGCTAACTCCAACATTACTGCATATAGAGTGTCTATGGTTGTTCCAAATAATATATATAGATGGGTCGATATGATATGTCAAAACATTTACATACGTGTCTATGGTATCCCAAGATTACATAATATATTAGAATACATGTATAATACAAGTTAGCTAGGATATGATTTGTATAGATTTGTTACCAATTTTCACGTAGCTACAACAAGTAAAAATATCCAATCTTGTTTTACCCATAACTTATTCGTTTTAAATCCGTTTTGAGTGAATCCAATTGCTATGGTTTCATATTGAACTTAAGTTTATGAATATATACAGAAAAAGTATAAGTTTATAGTCAAAAATACAGGTTACAAGTCATTTTTGTAAAGGTAGTCATTTCAGTCGAAAGAACGACGTCTAGATGACCATTTTGGAAAACATACTTCCATTTTGAGTTTAATCATGATTTTTGGATATAGTTTCATGTTCATAAGAAAAATCATTTTCCCAGAAGAACAACTTTTAAATCAAAGTTTATCATAGTTTTTAATTAACTAACCCAAAACAGCCCGCGGTGTTACTACGACGGCGTATATCCAGTTTTACGGTATTTTTCGTGTTTTCAGGTTTTAAATCCTTAAGTTAGCATATCATATAGATATAGAACATGTGTTTAGTTGATTTTAAAAGTCAGGTTAGAAGGATTAACTTTTGTTTGCGAACAAGTTTAGAATTAACTAAACTATGTTCTAGTGATTACAAGTTTAAACTTTCGAATAAGGTAGTTTTATATATATGAATCGAATGATGCTATGAACATCATTACTACCTCAGGTTTTGTGGATAAACCCACTGGAAATGAGAAAAATATATCTAGCTTCAAAGGATCCTTGGATGGCTTGAAAGTTCTTGAAGCAGAATCATGACACGAAAACAAGTTCAAGTAAGATTTCCACTCGAAATAAGATTGTTATAGTTATAGAAATTGAATCAAAGTTTGAATATCAGTATTACCTTGTATTAGAAAGATATATTAATGTAAATAAGAAAGATTTCTTGAGTTTGGATGATCACTTTACAAGATTGGAAGTAAGCTAGCAAACTTGGAAGTATTCTTGATTTTATGAAACTAGAACTTATAGAATTTATGAAGAACACTTAGAACTTGAAGATAGAACTTGAGAGAGATCAATTTGATGAAGAAAATTTATGAATGAAAGTGTTTGTAGGTGTTTTTAGTCGTTGGTATATGGATTAGATATAAAGGATGTGTAATTTTGTTTACATGTAAATAAGTCATGAATGATTACTAATATTTTTGTAATTTTATGAGATATTTCAAGCTAGTTGCCAAATGATGGTTCCCACATGTGTTAGGTGACTCACATGGGCTGCTAAGAGCTGATCATTGGAGTGTATATACCAATAGTACATACATCTAAAAGCTGTGTATTGTACGAGTACGAATACGGGTGCATACGAGTAGAATTGTTGATGAAACTGAAAGAGGATGTAATTGTAAGCATTTTTGTTAAGTAGAAGTATTTTGATAAGTGTCTTGAAGTCTTTCAAAAGTTTATAAATACATATTAAAACACTACATGTATATACATTTTAACTGAGTCGTTAAGTCATCGTTAGTCGTTACATATAAATGTTGTTTTGAAGCCTTTAGGTTAACGATCCTGTTAAGTGTTGTTTACTCATTGTTTATTATATCAAATGAGATGTTAAATTATTACATTATCATGATATTATGATATATTAATATATCTTAATATGATATATGTAACGACCCTGGATTTTCCAAGGTTTATTTATTAATAATTATTATTATTAATACGTGTGATATAACGAATGTATGTTATTACATTTACATGTCGTCATGATTGCCCGAACTTGACTTTAATTGCCCGAAACGTCTTTGTGACACCCGAGACTTACACAAATAATATTTTCAAGTATTATTTACATTCCTGATTAAGTTTTATTAATCATTTTAATTAACTAAGGTTGTTGGTTAATTACTTGGGCTTTAAATGGATTAATTTGTTAATTAAGTGAACTTGGGCTTTATTAGTAAAATGGACTTATGACTTTGGACTTACAAGCCCACCCTACCCATTTTAATGGATTAACTAGCCCACTAAGACATGTAAGCAGTAATTAGATCTTGTAACTAGTTGGTTTGAGCATTTGGAATCTAGTTGGCTCTTAATCCCCATGTAACCCATTCTTTTAACCACCTTTTATGAACTTTGCATGCTAGTGACCACCAAACAACTCACCCCTCTTTCTCCTTGCAGCTGGCCGTTGGCCTTAGGCTAGTTAGAAGGGATTTTTGGTTCCATTTTTGATTACTTACTCACTTCATTCTTCATTCCAAAACACACACACAAAATCCTCTCAACTTTTCTCTCTTTTGCTCTCTAATTTGTGAGTTCTTTCAAGCTTCTTTCTCTTTTCAAAATCGTGACCTAGCAACATTAAAACATCATCATCAATTGTTGTGTTGTTTACTTGTTCTTGCTTAATGTTTAAATACTTGTAATTACTAGTTGTTTTTGTTATTTACTTATGATCTTCTAAGAAGCAAACTTATTAGTTTGATTCTTCATCTATCTTGTTCTTACAAGAACACACAAGACATAAACTTCTTAGTTTATGATCTTCAATACTTGTTAAAGAAAGAAAGTTCTTGTGTTGTAACTCATACTAGTAGTTCTTGAAGTAAACTTAAAGTTTACTTTACTTAAAGATCAAACCTTGGTTGAATCTTTAAAAGTATGAACAAACCATGAACCTTTTACTTGTTTACTTAGTTTATCACTTCATTTTATGCACTTTAATTTCTTGTTTGTTGGTTGTGATTGGTCAAATGTTACTAGTTAACTTTGATCTCATTAATCTTGAACTGAAAGTAACTTTAAAAGTTCAAGAACATGTAAATGAAACTTTTTAATTATAACTTTGTACACTTATGTTAGATCTAGACTTATGAGACTTGGATCTTCAAGATCTAACTAAGAACTATGTTCTACTACTTAAGATCTTGATTTCATAAGTTTACTTCAAGTTTGTAACTTGTTATTACTTTTACATTTCATGTATGTGCTAAATCTAAGACTTTGATGAAACTTTGGTTCATCAAAACACTTGCAACACTTAAGTGAGTTGTGCTTCATGTCTTAGACTTGCACTTGGGTTATGATGGTCAAACCATGGTAAATATGATGTAAACACATCAAATAGTTGTACACTTGAAGCTATATTCATCAAGGATGAGAACCATGATGAACATCAAGCACCAAGATCACCGGAACTCACTTTTAACTTCCTGTTTTCTGTTTACAGCCCTCTCCTACTGTTTCTGTAATATACCAGTAGACCTGGGCTACTGAGACCTTGATTTTCAAATAGATCTTTTCGAGTAGATAACTTTTCATATAGGACTCGTCTTAATCCGAGTTACGGTTTAGGATTTATGGCCCTCCGATCGTCACTATGTCCTTTTAACGTTGTGTAGAAATTTCTGACCTACTCGCACTTAGACCTTCGCCACGGTCAAATGAAGACGAGTTTGCTTCTGTAAATTTTACCACACTTAAAGGACTCATATACGGAGCCATGGCCACTGGTCTCACCTTAATTCAGTAAGGGTAGAGTCCGTGGTGACTGACTGAAATCAGCCTTTGTTTTAAACTACTTTCATAAACGATACTTACTTTACGCCTTTTGTTTGATGATGAATGATGATGACCCTTAAGACCTTATTTACATACTTTTAAACCTATTCAGACGATTTACTGACTTAGTACTATTTGACTTAGGTTGAGGACCCGTTTGGACGACCTTCATTACTTGCTTACTTTCCGAGTCATACTTTACCGCTACTTTATCATTGTGAGTTATAGCATTCCCTTTTTACTTTAACTTATTTTGGGAACTGAGAATACATGCGGATTTTATGTTTTACATACTAGGAATGAGTACTTAAACTTATATATGTGTGGGTTATATAATGGCAGAAACATTCCCTTTAGCTCGGTAACGTTTAATCATTGGTTTTTGAACCATGAACGCGAATCTTAGATATGGATCCATAGGGCTTGACATCCCCACTCGGGCTAGTAGCACTAGCATTTAATGAGTGTTTAATACTTCGTAGACATACGCACTTGCCAAGTGTACTTTCAGGGGGTGATATATTATTAAACGTTAAGTTAGTTACCAAGTGCCCACGGTTGACATATACTTTATCATACTGTTTTGAAACGCTCCTTGTAGCACTGAAATCTCGTGGCCTACGTTACTTACTGTTATACTTAAACTATAGCTCACCAACCTTTGTGTTGATGTTTTTAAGCATGTTTTTCTCAGGTGCTTGAGGTTAGCTTCCGCTATGTACTAGTCGTGCTGTAGACACCCGCTGCTTAGAGTTGTCATCGCATGTACTACTTTACCTTGCATTCAAACTTTAGTACTTTTGAACTATGACTTGTAACGACCATTGTGGTCACATACACTTATTATTTGCTTCTACTTAGTGAAGCATGCTTTTGAATTGTAAAACATTCGATGTTGGTTTAGACATCACTTTATTTATGAATGCAAACTCTTTTTGAAATCGCATATAGTACTTAACCTTGTAATGATCCTGTTGTTGATGATTCGTACACGATGGTTTTGTACGGAGCATCACATTTGGTATCAGAGCATTGGTTGTAGGGAATTAGGTTGCATTAGTGAGTCTAAGACCGACCCGAGTAGGATTCACTAATAGAACTAATCTACAACTTGCTAGTTTACTTGTTCCCACTGAACTTACTGCATGCTGCTGCTTACTTTTACTGCTATATGCCGTATGCTACTACATGATTTCACTACTGTATGATATCACTTGCTTCCGATTGCATGCTACTTCTGTACGATTCATTATTATTGCCATGTTACTTATTGTTATACATGATTTAAACTGTTGGCCTAATATGTGCTTGCTTTATGACTTACTGACATGGAAAATTTATTTTTCCTTGTTCAGATGTCGGATGTACCACCTGCTATCGTTTTAGGCAGTTTAGGCTCTTCAGCTACTCCACCTACCACCGTTGCCGATCCACTGATCCCGATACGCACGAGTGACCCCGGCGCTTCATCTTCCGGGACTAGCCGCCAGCCGCCTGCAACAGTGGCTAATATTGATGGACACGTGGACCCTACGGAGATTCCAGCTCCGTCTGCTCCTGAATCCTCGGAGTCACAGCCTCGCATCGGTGGTGTTGTGATCCCCGCGGAGTTCGGGGAAGGGCCATTCCGTAACCATATGCGCATGCCGTGCCGACGCGCTCCAGATGGACGTTTAGTGCCGATTCCACCATTCAGATACAGACAGATGATGGCCACTCATGGACGACCAGTTCAGCCACTCGTGTCACCACCACATAATTCTGATGATCCTTCATCCGATGACTCCTCTACAGATGAGTCCAGTGACTCCAACGAAGAGAACCTTGATGACGTACCTATACAGGCAACCTCCACCCCGCCGAAGAAGCGGTATCGTCCTGATGGCACCGTCATTCCAGGGGTGAATGGAGGTCGTGCTTTCACTAACGCTTTTGGTCGGCATCATAGGTTACTGCCCGTAAGCGGCTTGTGCCGTACCCTGCCGACCCACTCATACGTAAGGCAGCTCGTTACGTGCTGACTATTTCTGGAGCCGGGATGTCTGCACCTCGTTTCGTGAGGTCTGCACCACCTGCACCACCGGCACCACCGGCCCTACCTGCACCACCAGCACCGCCCACCCCACCAGCTCCCACTGTCGAGGAATTGACAAGGGAGGTGGGAATCCTCCAAGCTCGGGTTACTGAGCTCAAGGAGCAGTTGGCTCAGGTTTTACACATCCTACACCCACCTTCACCGTAGGACCTTTTGTATTAGATTTCATGATGTAATCTAGTTGTAGTTTTAAGTTTTACTTATGTATTTTACGAACTTATTCAGATGTATGAAACTTATTATTATTAATGAATGGAAACTTTGTGATGTTACTTTTTGCACAAGTGTTCTATTTACGTTACTGTATGGTGTTTTGCGGTACTTGTATCAACTTGCGTTACTTAATTAACATGTGTTGTGCTGTTTACATGTTGGTTGTTATATACTATATTATTATATATTGAATGCTGGATTTTGACTTGAGTCAAAATGTTTGTATAGAACACCATGGCTAACGGTTGATCCACACCTACTGCTGCTCAAATTGAAGAGATGATCCAAGAACGTGTAGCCGCAGACCTGGCAGAAAGAAACCTCCAAGCTCCACCGCCACCACCACCGGTTATTCAACCCGTTCGAAATGGGTGTACTTACAAGGAATTCCAGAGCTGTAAACCACATAACTTTAGCGGCACTGAGGGACCAGTTGGTCTCACCAGATGGTTCGAGAAACTTGAATCAGTATTCCGAGTTAGCAACTGTTCGGAGGACAGCAAAACCAAATTTGCTTCTTGCACGCTGTCTGACGGCGCGCTCACGTGGTGGAACACAATGGCACAGGCACAAGGCATTGATGAGGCGTATGCTACGCAATGGGAGGAATTCAAAGCTGCTATGATTGATGAGTATTGTCCGAGAACCGAAATCCAGAAGATGGAAATGGAATTCATGCAGTTAAAGGCCATTGGGAACGACCTTGATGGTTACAACACGATATTTTTGGAACTAGCCCTGATGTGTCCGACAATGGTCACCCCGGAATTCAAGCGAATGGAGAGATACTTCTGGGGACTCCCTAAGAATATTAAGGGAAACGTCACCTCGTCCAAACCACCAAATGTTCCCGAAGTGATGCGCATGGCGCATACTTTAATGAATCAGATAACCATCGATAAACCGGAGAAAACTAAGTCTGAAGCGGGTACTAGTGAGAAACGCAAATGGGATAACCACAACAACAACAACAACAGGGGAAGGAACTATGAACAGAACCCGGCGAAACGACATGAGGGTTTCAGAGGAAACAACAACGGTGGAAACCTCAACCCCAACAACAACACCAACTCCAACCCGAACTACAAGGGAACCCTACCTCAATGCAAGAGGTGTTACAAACACCACACTGGGTATTGCAATGTTGTCTGCGAGAAGTGCCAACAGTCTGGGCATGTTGGAAAAGACTGCAAGGTCACCACTTTGAATGGGAAGCCGAACACCAAAGGACCGAAGAAGTGCTACGAATGCGGGCAGACGGACCATTTCAGAAATGCGTGCCCAAAAAAGCGAAAAGATGGTGGACCACCACGCGCTAGAGATTTTAATGTTAATGAAAGGGATGCACGCGATAACCCTGACTTGGTGACAGGTATATTCAAAATCAACAATCTTTTAGCTTCTGTCTTGTTTGATACTGGTGCGGATAGAAGTTACGTATGTAGACATTTTTGCGATAAGATTAATTGGTCATTAGTCCTGTTAAAAGAGAGTATGCTTGTCGAGGTCGCCAATGGAAAACTTGAAAAGGTTGACCATGTTAGTCGTGGAGCTATTATCAACATAGCCGGTGCAGATTTCGAAATTGATTTGATACCTATCAAACTGGGAAGTTTTAACGTGATCGTTGGTATGGATTGGTTGAGCAAGATAAAGGACGATATTATCTGTGGAGATAAAGCACTACACATACCACAATGAGACGGTGAACCACTGATTATCTATGGAGAGAGATGTACCTCGAAGTTGAACCTCATTAGTTGCGTGAAAGGACAAAAGATTATGAAGAAGGGACGTTTTACTGTCCTAGCACGTGTGAAAGCGGTAGAAACTGTGGTGAAGAGCGTGAACGACGTTCGAATTGTGAACGAATTTTCCGATGTCTTCCCAGAGGAATTGCCTGGATTGCCGCCGTAGAGAGCAGTAGAATTTCAGATCGATTTAGTGCCAGGAGCCGCACCTGTAGCTCGCGCACCTTATAGACTCGCACCTTCTGAGATGCAAGAATTACAGAGTCAATTACAAGAGCTGTTAGACCGAGGGTTTATTCAACCAAGCTTCTCGCCTTGGGGCGCACCTGTGTTGTTTGTGAAGAAGAAGGATGGATCCTTCTGTATGTGTATCGACTACTGTGAACTCAACAAATTGACTATCAAGAATCGGTATCCTCTTCCACGAATTGACGATCTTTTTGATCAACTACAAGGATCGAGCGTTTACTCAAAGATCGATTTGCGATCCGGTTATCACCAGTTGAGGGTGAAGGAAAGTGATGTAATGAAAACTGCGTTCAGAACTCGTTATGGTCATTATGAGTTTCTCGTGATGCCATTCGGGTTGACAAATGCACCTGCCGTGTTCATGGATCTCATGAATCGTGTCTGCAAGCTGTACTTGGATAATTTTGTTATCGTCTTCATAGATGATATCCTCATCTACTCTAAGAGCGAAGAAGAGCATGAGCAACACCTCCGACTAGTGCTTGAACTCTTGAGACAAGAGCAACTTTACGCCAAATTCTCCAAGTGTGAATTTTGGTTGAAGGAAGTACAATTTCTGGGTCATGTTGTGAGCGACCAGGGTATCAAAGTTGATCCCACCAAGATTGAAGCTATCAGCAAGTGGGAAACCCCCACTACTCCGACGCATATTCACCAATTCCTAGGTCTCGCCGGTTACTACCGAAGGTTCATTGAAGGATTTTCTCTGATTGCGCGTCCTTTGACCGCACTGACTCACAAGGGTAAGAAGTTCATTTGGGAACCCGCATACGAATCAGCATTTCAAACTTTGAAGAAGAAGTTAACCTCCGCACCTATCCTATTACTTCCTGAGGGCAGTGACGACTTTGTTGTTTATTGTGATGCATCGAAGAGTGGTTTTGGTTGTGTACTGATGCAACGATCAAAAGTTATTACCTATGCCTCCCGACAATTGAAGATTCACGAGTAGAACTACACTACTCATAATCTTGAACTTGGAGCCGTTGTCTTTGCGCTCAAATTGTGGAGACATTATTTGTATGGAACTAAGAGCACTATCTTCACCGATTACAAGAGTCTCCAGCACATCTTTGATCAGAAGCAATTGAATATGAGATAGCGTCGATGGATCAAGACGCTCAACGATTACGATTGTGAACTCCGTTATCACCCTGGCAAGGCCAATGTTGTAGCTGACGCTTTTAGCTGAAAGGAGAGGACGACACCTCTTCATGTTAGGGCTCAGAACATCACCATCCATTCGAACCTCAACACCCAGATCAGAGTAGCCCAAGATGAGGCTCTCAAGGAGGAGAATATATCTCATGAACATTTGAACATACTTGTCTCTCGATTCGAGGTTAGGGAGTCTGGACTCCGATGTTATGCTAGAAGAATTTGAGTACCTCTTTATGGAGATCTACGGAACCTTATACTTGATGAAGCACACAAATCGAGATATTCGATTCATCTCGAAGCGGGTAAAATGTACCACGACCTTAAAGAACAGTATTGGTGGCCGAATCTTAAGAAGGACGTTGCGACTTACTTTGGTAAGTGTTTGACTTGCTCGAAGGTTAAAGCCGAGCATCAGAGACCTTCTGGTTTACTTCAACAGCCGGAGATCCCACAATGGAAGTGGGAAAGGATCACAATGGATTTTATCACCAAGCTGCCAAAGACAGTGGGCGGATGCGATACCATTTGGGTTATTGTTGACCGCCTCACCAAATCTGCACACTTCCTAGCGATGAAGGAAACTGATACAATGGAAAGACTTGCCCAATTATACATCAAAGAGGTTGTATCTCATCATGGTGTACCTTTATCGATCATCTCAGATCGTGATCCCCGTTTTGCTTCTAGATTTTGGCGTTCTTTACAAGAAGCCATGGGAACTCGTCTTGACATGAGTACTGCTTATCATCCTCAGACTGACGGGCAAAGTGAACGAACGATTCAGACCTTGGAGGACATGTTGCGTGCATGTGTCATTGATTTTGGGAAGGCCTAGGAAAGGCATTTGCCACTCGCCGAATTCTCGTACAACAACAGTTATCACTCAAGCATTAATGCCGCACCTTTTGAAGCATTGTATGGCCGTAAGTGCTGATCTCCTATTTGTTGGGCCGAAGTAGGCGAAAAGCAAATCACCGGACCCGAGGTTGTCCACGAAACCACGGAGAAGATTGCTCAGATTCAAGCTAGACTTAAGACTGCCCGCAATCGCCAAAAGAGTTATGCAGATCTTAAACGTAAAGACTTTGAATTCAACGTTGGTGATCGTGTAATGTTGAAGGTTGCACCTTGGAAAGGTGTGATCCGTTTTGGAAAATGTGGAAAGTTAAACCCACGATACATTGGTCCTTTTGAAATTTTGGAACGCGTTGGACCCGTTGCTTACCGGTTAGATCTTCCAGCACAATTGAGCTCAGTTCATCCTACCTTCCATGTGTCAAACTTGAAGAAGTGTCTTGCTGCACCCGAACTTATCATACCACTTGAGGAACTTACGATTGACGACAAACTCCACTTTATGGAAGAGCCTGTTGAAATTATGGATCGTGAGATCAAAACTTTGAAACGCAACAGGATTCTGATCGTCTGAGTACGATGGAATGCCAAACGAGGACCTGAGTTTACTTGGGAGCGAGAGCATCAAATGATGCGGAAGTATCCTCACCTTTTCCCGACTCCTCCATCTACCTCAGCTTAAAATTTCGGGACGAAATTTTCTTTAACAGGTGGGTAATGTAACGACCCTGGATTTTCCAACGTTTATTTATTAATAATTATTATTATTAATACGTGTGATATAACGAATGTATGTTATTACATTTACATGTCGCCATGATTGCCCTAACTTGACTTTAATTGCCCGAAACGTCTTTGTGACACCCGAGACTTACACAAATAATATTTTCAAGTATTATTTACATTCATGATTAAGTTTTATTAATCATTTTAATTAACTAAGGTTGTTGGTTAATTACTTGGGCTTTAAATGGATTAATTTGTTAATTAAGTGAACTTGGGCTTTATTAGTGAAATGGACTTATGACTTTGGGCTTACAAGCCCACCCTACCCATTTTAATGGATTAACTAGCCCACTAAGACATGTAAGTAGTAATTAGATCTTGTAACTAGTTGGTTTGAGCATTTGGAATCTAGTTGGCTCTTAATCCCCATGTAACCCATTCTTTTAACCACCTTTTATGAACTTTGCATGCTAGTGACCACCAAACAACTCACCCCTCTTTCTCCTTGCAGCTGGCCATTGGCCTTAGGCTAGTTAGAAGGGATTTTTGGTTCCATTTTTGATTACTTACTCACTTCATTCTTCATTCCAAAACACACACACAAAATCCTCTCAACTTTTCTCTCTTTTGCTCTCTAATTTGTGAGTTCTTTCAAGCTTCTTTCTCTTTTCTTTCTCTTATCAAAACCGTGACCTAGCAACATTAAAACATCATCATCAATTGTTGTGTTGTTTACTTGTTCTTGCTTAATGTTTAAATACTTGTAATTACTAGTTGTTTTTGTTATTTACTTATGATCTTCTAAGAAGCAAACTTATTAGTTTGATTCTTCATCTATCTTGTTCTAACAAGAACACACAAGAGATAAACTTCTTAGTTTATGATCTCCAATACTTGTTAAAGAAAGAAAGTTCTTGTGTTGTAACTCATACTTGTAGTTCTTGAAGTAAACTTAAAGTTTACTTTACTTAAAGATCAAACCTTGGTTGAATCTTTAAAAGTATGAACAAACCATGAACCTTTTACTTGTTTACTTAGTTTATCACTTCATTTTATGCACTTTAATTTCTTGTTTTTTGGTTGTGATTGGTCAAATGTTACTAGTTAACTTTGATCTCATTAATCTTGAATTGAAAGTAACTTTAAAAGTTCAAGAACATGTAAATGAAACTTTTTAATTATAACTTTGTACACTTATGTTAGATCTAGACTTATGAGACTTGGATCTTCAAGATCTAACTAAGAACTATGTTCTACTACTTAAGATCTTGATTTCATAAGTTTACTTCAAGTTTGTAACTTGTTATTACTTTTACATTTCATGTATGTGCTAAATCTAAGACTTTGATGAAACTTTGGTTCATCAAAACACTTGCAACACTTAAGTGAGTTGTGCTTCATGTCTTAGACTTGCACTTGGGTTATGATGGTCAAACCATGGTAAAGATGATGTAAACACATCAAAGAGTTGTACACTTGAAGCTATATACATCAAGGATGAGAACCATGATGAACATCAAGCACCAAGACCACCGGAACTCACTTTTAACTTCCTGTTTTCTGTTTACAGCCCTCTGTTCTACTGTTTCTGTAACAGACCATTAGACCTGGGC
Organism: Rutidosis leptorrhynchoides; assembly: GCF_046630445.1. Lineage (NCBI taxonomy): Eukaryota > Viridiplantae > Streptophyta > Magnoliopsida > Asterales > Asteraceae > Rutidosis > Rutidosis leptorrhynchoides. The sequence goes on from NC_092341.1 coordinate 175,550,631, forward strand.
TACTGAGACCTCGATTTTCAAATAGATCTTTTCGAGTAGATAACTTTTCATATAGGACTCGTCTTAATCCGAGCTACAGTTTAGGATTTATGGCCCTCCGATCGTCACTATGTCCTTTTAACGTTGTGCAGAAATTTCTGACCTACTCGCACTTAGACCGTCGCCACGGTCAAACGAAGATGAGTTTGCTTCTGTAAATATTATCACACTTAAAGGACTCGTATACGGAGCCATGGCCACTGGTCTCACCTTAAGTCAGTAAGGGTAGAGGCCGTGGTGACTGACTGAAGTCAGCCTTTGTTTTAAACTACTTTCATAAACGAAACTTACTTTACGCCTTTTGTTTGATGATGAATGATGATGACCCTTAAGACCTTATTTACATAATTTTAAACCTATTCAGACGATTTACTGACTTAGTACTATTTGACTTAGGTTGAGGACCTGTTTGGACGACCTTCATTACTTGCTTACTTTCCGAGTCATACTTTACCGCTACTTTATCATTGTGAGTTATAGCATTCCCTTTTTACTTTAACTTATTTTGGAAACTGAGAATACATGCGGATTTTATGTTTTACATACAATGCACAAGTACTTAAACTTATATATGTGTGGGTTATATAACGGCAGAAACATTCCCTTTAGCTCGGTAACGTTTAATCATTGGTTTTTGAACCATGAACGCGAATCTTAGATATGGATCCATAGGGCTTGACATCCCCACTCGGGCTAGTAGCGCTAGCATTTAATGAGTGTTTAATACTTCGTAGATATACGCACTTGCCAAGTGTACTTTCAGGGGGTGATATATTATTAAACGTTAAGTTAGTTACCAAGTGCCCTCGGTTGACATATACTTTATCATACTGTTTTGAAATGCTCCTTGTAGCACTGAAATCTCGTGGCCTACCTTACTTACTGTTATACTTAAACTATAGCTCACCAACCTTTGTGTTGACGTTTTTAAGCATGTTTTTCTCAGGTGCTTGAGGTTAGCTTCCGCTGTGTACTAGTCGTGCTGTAGACACCCGCTGCTTAGAGTTGTCATCGCATGAACTACTTTACCTTGCATTCAAACTTTAGTACATTTGAACTATGACTTGTAACGACCATTGTGGTCACATACACTTATTATTTGCTTCTACTTAGTGAAGCATGCTTTTGGATTGTAAAACATTCGATGTTGGTTTAGACATCACTTTATTTATGAATGCAAACTCTTTTTGAAATCGCATATAGTACTTAACCTTGTAATGATCCTGTTGTTGATGATTCGTACACGATGGTTTTGTATGGGGCATCACAATATATATACAATTAAATGTCGTTACAACAATAATCGTTACATATATGTCTCGTTTCGAAATCATTAAGTTAGTAGTCTTGTTTTTACATATGTATTTCATTGTTAATATGCTTAATGATATCTTTACTTATCATAATACCATGTTAACTATATATATATCCATATATATGACATCATATAGTTTTTACAAGTTTTAACGTTCGTGAATCACCGATCAACTTGGGTGGTCAATTGTCTATATAAAACCTATTTCAATTAATCAAGTCTTAACAAGTTTGATTGCTTAACATGTTAGAAACACTTAATCATATAAATATCAATTTCATTTAATATATATAAACATGGAAAAGTTCGGGTCACTACAGTACCTACCCGTTAAATAAATTTAGTCCCGAAATTTTAACAGTTGGAGGTGTTGACGTATCTTCTGGAAGTAAGTGCGGGTATTTCTTCTTCATCTGATCTTCTCGTTCCCAGGTGAACTCGGGTCCTCTACGAGCATTCCATAAAACTTTAACAATTGGTATCTTGTTTTGCTTGAGCCTTTTAACCTCACGATCCATTATCTCGACGGGTTCTTCAATGAATTGTAGTTTTTCATTGATTTTAATTTCGACTAAAGGAATAGTGAGATCTTCTTTAGCTAAGTACTTCTTCAGATTCGAGACGTGAAAGGTATTATGTACATCGGCGAGTTGTTGAGGTAATTCAAGTCGGTAGGCTACTGGTCCGACACGATCTAAAATCTTGAATGGTCCAATGTGAAATGTCCCGTTCTTATTGATTAAAAACGTTCCATATTAATTGATTTTGTTGCGAGGTTTTGACCTCTATATGAGACGTTTTTCAAAGACTGCATTCATTTTAAAACAAACCATAACCTTTATTTCATAAATAAAAGTTTAAAAAGCTTTATGTAGATTATCAAATAATGATAATCTAAAATATCCTGTTTACACACGAACATTACATAATGGTTTACAATACAAATATGTTACATCGAAATCAGTTTCTTGAATGCAGTTTTTACACAATATCATACAAACATGGACTCCAAATCTTGTCCTTATTTTAGTATGCAACAGCGGAAGCTCTTAGTATTCACCTGAGAATAAACATGCTTTAAACGTCAACAAAAATGTTGGTGAGTTATAGGTTTAACCTATATATATCAAATCGTAACAATAGACCACAAGATTTCATATTTCAATACACATCCCATACATAGAGATAAAAAATCATTCATATGGTGAACACCTGGTAACCGACATTAACAAGATGCATATATAAGAATATCCCCATCATTCCGGGACACCCTTCGGACATGATATAAATTTCGAAGTACTAAAGCATCCGGTACTTTGGATGGGGTTTGTTAGGCCCAATAGATCTAACTTTAGGATTCGCGTCAATTAGGGTGTCTGTTCCCTAATTCTTAGATTACCAGACTTAATAAAAAGGGGAATATTCGATTTCGATAATTCAACCATAGAATGTAGTTTCACGTTCTTGTGTCTATTTTGTAAATCATTTATAAAACCTGCATGTATTCTCATCCCAAAAATATTAGATTTTAAAAGTGGGACTATAACTCACTTTCACAGATTTTTACTTCATCGGTAAGTAAGACTTGGCCACTGGTTGATTCACGAACCTATAACAATATATACATATATATCAAAGTATGTTCAAAATATATTTACAACACTTTTAATATATTTTGATGTTTTAAGTTTATTAAGTCAGCTGTCCTCGTTAGTAACCTACAACTAGTTGTCTACAGTTAGATGTACAGAAATAAATCGATAAATATTATCTTGAATCAATCCATGACCCAGTGTATACGTATCTCAGTATTGATCACAACTCAAACTATATATATTTTGGAATCAACCTCAACCCTGTATAGCTAACTCCAACATTCACATATAGAGTGTCTATGGTTGTTCCGAAATATATATAGATGTGTCGACATGATAGGTCGAAACATTGTATACGTGTCTATGGTATCTCAAGATTACATAATATACAATACAAGTTGATTAAGTTATGGTTGGAATAGATTTGTTACCAATTTTCACGTAGCTAAAATGAGAAAAATTATCCAATCTTGTTTAACCCATAACTTCTTCATTTTAAATCCGTTTTGAGTGAATCAAATTGCTATGGTTTCATATTGAACTCTATTTTATGAATCTAAACAGAAAAAGTATAGGTTTATAGTCGGAAAAATAAGTTACAAGTCGTTTTTGTAAAGGTAGTCATTTCAGTCGAAAGAACGACGTCTAGATGACCATTTTAGAAAACATACTTCCACTTTGAGTTTAACCATAATTTTTGGATATAGTTTCATGTTCATAATAAAAATCATTTTCTCAGAATAACAACTTTTAAATCAAAGTTATCATAGTTTTTAATTAACTAACCCAAAACAGCCCGCGGTGTTACTACGACGGCGTAAATCCGGTTTTACGGTGTTTTTCGTGTTTCCAGGTTTTAAATCATTAAGTTAGCATATCATATAGATATAGAACATGTGATTAGTTGATTTTAAAAGTCAAGTTAGAAGGATTAACTTTTGTTTGCGAACAAGTTTAGAATTAACTAAACTATGTTCTAGTGATTACAAGTTTAAACCTTAGAATAAGATAGCTTTATATGTATGAATCGAATGATGTTATGAACATCATTACTACCTTAAGTTCCTTGGATAAACCTACTGGAAAAGAGAAAAATAGATCTAGCTTCAACGGATCCTTGGATGGCTCGAAGTTCTTGAAGCAGAATCATGACACGAAAACAAGTTCAAGTAAGATCATCACTTGAAATAAGATTGTTATAGTTATAGAAATTGAACCAAAGTTTGAATATGATTATTACCTTGTATTAGAATGATAACCTACTGTAAGAAACAAAGATTTCTTGAGGTTGGATGATCACCTTACAAGATTGGAAGTGAGTTAGCAAACTTGAAAGTATTCTTGATTTTATGTAACTAGAACTTGTAGAATTTATGAAGAACACTTAGAACTTGAAGATAGAACTTGAGAGAGATCAATTAGATGAAGAAAATTGAAGAATGAAAGTGTTTGTAGGTGTTTTTGGTCGTTGGTGTATGGATTAGATATAAAGGATATGTAATTTTGTTTTCATGTAAATAAGTCATGAATGATTACTCATATTTTTGTAATTTTATGAGATATTTCATGCTAGTTGCCAAATGATGGTTCCCACATGTGTTAGGTGACTCACATGGGCTGCTAAGAGCTGATCATTGGAGTGTATATACCAATAGTACATACATCTAAAAGCTGTGTATTGTACGAGTACGAATACGGGTGCATACGAGTAGAATTGTTGATGAAACTGAACGAGGATGTAATTGTAAGCATTTTTGTTAAGTAGAAGTATTTTGATAAGTGTATTGAAGTCTTTCAAAAGTGTATAAATACATATTAAAACACTACATGTATATACATTTTAACTGAGTCGTTAAGTCATCGTTAGTCGTTACATGTAAGTGTTGTTTTGAAACCTTTAGGTTAACGATCTTGTTAAATGTTGTTAACCCAATGTTTATAATATCAAATGAGATTTTAAATTATTATATTATCATGATATTATCATGTATGAATATCTCTTAATAAGATATATATACATTAAATGTCTTTACAACGATAATCGTTACATATATGTCTCGTTTAAAAATTATTAAGTTAGTAGTCTTGTTTTTATATATGTAGTTCATTGTTAATATACTTAATGATATGTTTACTTATCATAGTATCATGTTAACTATATATATATCCATATATATGTCATCATATAGTTTTTACAAGTTTTAACATTCGTGAATCACCGGTCAACTTGGGCGATCAATTGTCTATATGAAACATATTTCAATTAATCAAGTCTTAACAAGTTTGATTTCTTAACATGTTAGAAACATTTAATCATGTAAATATCAATCTCAAATAATATATATAAACATGGAAAAGTTCGGGTCACTACAGTACCTACCCGTTAAATAAATTTCGTCCCGAAATTTTAAGCTGTTGAAGGTGTTGACGAATCTTCTGGAAATAGATGCGGGTATTTCTTCTTCATCTGATCTTCACACTCCCAGGTGAACTCGGGTCCTCTACGAGCATTCCATCGAACCTTAACAATTGGTATCTTTTTTTGCTTAAGTCTTTTAACCTCACGATCCATCATTTCGACGGGTTCTTCGATGAATTGGAGTTTTTCGTTGATTTGGATTTCATCTAACGGAATAGTGAGATCTTCTTTAGCAAAACATTTCTTCAAATTCGAGACGTGGAAAGTGTTATGTACAGCCGCGAGTTGTTGAGGTAACTCAAGTCGGTAAGCTACTGGTCTGACACGATCAATAATCTTGAATGTACCAATATACCTTGGATTTAATTTCCCTCGTTTACCAAATCGACCAACGCCTTTCCAAGGTGCAACTTTAAGCATGACCATCTCTCCAATTTCAAATTCTAAATCTTTTCTTTTAATGTCAGCGTAGCTCTTTTGTCGACTTTGGGTGGTTTTCAACCGTTGTTGAATTTGGATGATCTTCTCGGTAGTTTCTTGTATAATCTCCGGACCCGTAATCTGTCTATCCCCCACTTCACTCCAATAAATCGGTGACCTGCACTTTCTACCATAAAGTGCTTCAAACGGCGCCATCTCAATGCTTGAATGGTAGCTGTTGTTGTAGGAAAATTCTCCTAACGGTAGATATCGATCCCAACTGTTTCCGAAATCAATAACACATGCTCGTAGCATGTCTTCAAACGTTTGTATCGTCCTTTCGCTCTGCCATCAGTTTGTGGATGATAGGCAGTACTCATGTCTAGACGAGTTCCTAATGCTTGCTGTAATGTCTGCCAGAATCTTGAAATAAATCTGCCATCCCTATCAGAGATAATAGAGATTGGTATTCCATGTCTGGAGACGACTTCCTTCAAATACAGTCGTGCTAACTTCTCCATCTTGTCATCTTCTCTTATTGGCAGGAAGTGTGCTGATTTGGTGAGACGATCAACTATTACCCAAATAGTATTAAAACCACTTGCAGTCCTTGGCAATTTAGTGATGGAATCCATGGTAATGTTTTCCCATTTCCATTCCGGGATTTCGGGTTGTTGAAGTAGACCTGATGGTTTCTGATGCTCAGCTTTGACCTTAGAACACGTCAAACATTCTCCTACGTATTTAGCAACATCGGCTTTCATACCCGGCCACCAAAAATGTTTCTTGAGATCCTTGTACATCTTCCCCGTTCCAGGATGTATTGAGTATCTGGTTTTATGAGCTTCTATAAGTACCATTTCTCTCATATCTCCAAATTTTGGTACCCAAATCCTTTCAGCCCTATACCGGGTTCCGTCTTCCCGAATATTAAGATGCTTCTCCGATCCTTTGGGTATTTCATCCTTTAAATTTCCCTCTTTTAAAACTCCTTGTTGCGCCTCCTTTATTTGAGTAGTAAGGTTATTATGAATCATTATATTCATCGATTTTACTCGATTGGGTTCTCTGTCCTTCCTGCTCAAGGCATCGGCTACCACATTTGCCTTCCCCGGGTGGTAACGAATCTCAAAGTCGTAATCATTCAACAATTCAATCCACCTACGCTGCCTCATATTCAGTTATTTCTGATTAAATATGTGTTGAAGACTTTTATGGTCGGTATATATAATACTTTTGACCCCATATAAGTAGTGCCTCCAAGTCTTTAATGCAAAAACAACCGCACCTAATTCCAAATCATGCGTCGTATAATTTTGTTCGTGAATCTTCAATTGTCTAGACGCATAAGCAATCACCTTCGTTCGTTGCATTAATACACAACCGAGACCTTGCTTTGATGCGTCACAATAAATCACAAAATCATCATTCCCTTCAGGCAATGACAATATAGGTGCCGTAGTTAGCTTTTTCTTCAATAACTGAAACGCTTTCTCTTGTTCATCATTCCATTCAAATTTCTTCCCTTTATGCGTTAATGCAGTCAAGGGTTTTGCTATTCTGGAAAAGTCTTGGATGAACCTTCTGTAGTAACCAGCTAGTCCTAAAAACTGGCGTATGTGTTTCGGAGTTTTCGGGGTTTCCCACTTTTCAACAGTTTCTATCTTTGCCGGATCCACCTTAATACCTTCTTTGTTCACTATGTGACCGAGGAATTGAACTTCTTCCAACCAAAATGCACACTTTGAAAACTTAGCGTACAATTCTTCCTTCCTCAATACTTCTAACACCTTTCTCAAATGTTCACCGTGTTCTTGGTCATTCGTTGAGTAAATAAGTATGTCATCAATGAAAACAATGACAAACTTGCCAAGGTAGGGTCCACACACTCGGTTCATAAGGTCCATGAACACAGCTGGTGCATTAGTTAAACCAAACGGCATGACCATAAACTCGTAATGACCGTAACGTGTTCTGAAAGCAGTCTTTGGAATATCATCTTCTTTCACCCGCATTTGATGATACCCGGAACGTAAGTCAATCTTTGAATAAACAGACGAGCCTTGTAGTTGATCAAATAAGTCGTCGATTCTTGGTAGTGGGTAGCGGTTCTTGATGGTAAGTTTGTTCAACTCTCGGTAGTTGATACACAACCTGAATGTACCATATTTCTTCTTGACAAACAAAACAGGAGCTCCCCACGGTGATGTGCTTGGTCGAATGAAACCACGCTCTAAAAGTTCTTGTAATTGGCTTTGCAGTTCTTTCATCTCGCTGGGTGCGAGTCTGTAAGGAGCACGAGCTATTGGTGCAGCTCCTGGTACAAGATCTATTTGAAATTCAACGGATCGATGTGGGGGTAATCCCGGTAATTCTTTCGGAAATACATCGGGAAATTCTTTTGCAATGGGAACATCATTGATGCTCTTTTCTTCAGTTTGTACTTTCTCGACGTGTGCTAGAACAGCATAGCAACCTTTTCTTATTAGTTTTTGTGCCTTCAAATTACTAATAAGATGTAGCTTCGTGTTGCCCTTTTCTAGGTACACCATTAAGGGTTTTCCTTTTTCTCGTATAATGCGAATTGCATTTTTGTAACAAACGATCTCTGCTTTCACTTCTTTCAACTAGTCCATACCGATTATCACATCAAAACTCCCTAGCTCTACTGGTATCAAGTCAATCTTAAATGTTTCGCTAACCAGTTTATTTCTCGATTCCGACATATATTATCTGCTGAAATTAATTTACCATTTGCTAATTCGAGTAAAAATTTACTATCCAAAGGCGTCAATGGACAACTTAATTTAGCACAAAAATCTCTACTCATATCGCTTCTATCCGCACCCGAATCAAATAAAACGTAAGCAGATTTATTGTCAATAAGAAACAAGCTCCGGGTCTTCCTGTGCCTCTGCCGCATTAATATTGAAAACTCTTCCGCGGCCTTGTCCATTCGTGTTCTCCTGGTTCGGGCAATTTCTAATAATGTGGCCCGGTTTTCCACATTTATAACAAACTACATTGGCATAACTTGCTCCGACACTACTTGCTCCGCCATTACTCGTTCTGACACCATTTGTTCCTTTCGTTCTGTTAACCCCTGGTCCGTAGACCTCACACTTCACCGCGCTATGACCATTTCTTTTACACTTGTTGCAAAATTTGGTGTAGAACCCCGAGTGATACTTTTCACACCTTTGGCATAGCTGCTTCTGATTGTTGTTGTTGTTGCGGTTGTTATTGTTGTTGGGATGATTGTTGTAGTTGCTGTTGTTGTTGTTGTTGTTGTTGTTGTTGTTGTTGTTGTTGTTATTGTTGGGCCGTTTGTTGTAGTTGCGATTGATGTTGCGATTGTTGGGATAATTGTTGCGACTATTGTTGTAATTGCTGTTGTTGTTGTATTGGTGATTCTTATCACCGTTTTCCTCCCACTTTCTTTTGACTTGCTTCACATTGGCCTCTTCAGCAGTCTGTTCTTTAATTCTTTCTTCAATCTGGTTCACTAGTTTGTGAGCCATTCTACATGCCTGTTGTATAGAGGCGGGCTCGTGTGAACTTATATCTTCTTGGATTCTTTCCGGTAATCCTTTCACAAACGCGTCGATCTTCTCTTCCTCATCTTCGAATGCTCCCGGACACAATAGGCACAATTCTGTGAATCGTCTTTCGTACGTGGTAATATCAAATCCTTGGGTTCGTAACCCTCTAAGTTCTGTCTTGAGCTTATTGACCTCGGTTCTGGGACGGTACTTCTCGTTCATCAAGTGCTTGAATGCTAACCACGGTAGTGCGTACGCGTCATTTTGTCCCACTTGCTCTAGATAAGTATTCCACCATGTTAACGCAGAACCTGTGAAGGTATGCGTAGCGTACTTCACTTTGTCCTCTTCAGTACACTTACTTATGGTAAACACCGATTCGCCCTTCTCGGTCCACCGTTTCAATCCGATCGGTCCTTCGGTTCCATCAAATTCTAAAGGTTTGCAGGCAGTAAATTCTTTGTAGGTGCATCCTACACGATTTCCTGTACTGCTAGATCCAAGGTTATTGTTGGTATGTAGCGCAGCCTGTACTGCGGCTATGTTTGAAGCTAGAAAAGTACGGAATTCCTCTTCATTCATATTCACGGTGTGTCGAGTAGTCGGTGCCATTTCCTTCAAAATAGTCAAATGGAACAAGTTAATCATACAGAATATTAAGAGTAGTTAATAGTATTTCATAGCATAATATGAACATATTTATAAAAGCTTTTTCTTCATATTAACGTTTTATAAGTTTAAATTCGGGTAGTACCTACCCGTTAAGTTCATACTTAGTAGCAAATATACAATTCAACTACTACAATTCTATATGAAAAACTGATTATAATAATATTTCGCGTTCAAACTTTTACACAATATTTTATAAACTTACAATACCGCTTATTTTACATAAAGCATGAAATATAGCACACAATAACTTTAATACAAGATAGTTGTGAAGATAATTCTAACTAGTATACAAGTCGTTCAGCAAAGGCAATAAAGACACGTAATTCATACGTCCAGAAACAAGTCATGCATTCTGGTTTTACTAGGACTACTTCCCATCCTTGGTCTTGTGGAACATAACCGTTATGGCCGTTGATAAGACAGCGTGTTGTAACGTCGTCAAAGGGACGAGGGTTACGTAATGTCCAACAGTCCAGTAACAATCTAAAAACCTCATTTCTTACCCCAATTACCGACTCCGTCACTTGTAGGAACGTTTTGTTTAATAGTTGTAGCCCGATGTTCTTGTTCTCACTTTGGTGAGAAGCGAACATTACTAATCCGTAAGCATAACATGCTTCTTTATGTTGCATGTTAGCCGCTTTTTCTAAATCACGAAGTCCAATATTCGGATATATTGAGTCAAAATAATTTCTTAACCCATTGCGTAAAATAGCATTTGGGTTCCCCGCAATATATGCGTCAAAGTAAACACATCGTAACTTATGCATTTCCCAATGTGATATCCCCCATCTTTCGAACGAAAGCCTTTTATAAACCAAGGCATTCTTGGAACTTTCTTCGAATGTCTTACAAACTGATCTCGCCTTAAATAGTTGTGCCGAAGAATTCTGACCGACTCTAGACAAGATTTCATCAATCATGTCTCCGGGTAGATCTCTTAAAATATTGGGTTGTCTATCCATTTTGTGTTTTTATACTGTAAAATAGACAAGAGTTAGATTCATAAAAAAAATACTTATTAATACAAGCAATTTTTACATATATCATAAAGCATAAGCACACTATATTACATATATTACACCACACGAATACAACTATCTTATTCCGACTCGCTTGTTTCTTCTTCTTCGGTTTTGGTTCGTTTTGCCAAGTTTCTAGGGATATATGATGTTCCCCTAATACAAGCAGTCATTTTCCACATTGGTTTAGAAAAACCTGGTGGTTTAGAGGTTCCCGGGTCATTGTTACAACTTAAGGACTTCGGGGGTTGACGATACATATAAAGTTCATCGGGGTTGCAATTAGATTTCTCTATTTTTATGCCCTTTCCCTTATTATTTTCTTTTGCCTTTTTAAATTCAGTTGGGGTAATTTCTATAACATCATCGGAATTCTTGTCGGAATCCGATTCATCGGAGAATTGGTAATCTTCCCAATATTTTGCTTCCTTGGCGGAAACACCATTGACCATAATTAACCTTGGTCGGTTGGTTGAGGATTTTCTTTTACTTAACCGTTTTATTATTTTCCCCACCGGTTCTATTTCTTCATCCAGTTCCGATTCTTCTTCCGGTTCCGACTCTTCTTCCGGTTCCTCTTCGGGAACTTGTGAATCAGTCCACGAATCATTTCAATTTACATTTGACTCTTCATTATTATTATGTGAGTCAATGGGACTTGTTCTAGAGGTAGACATCTATCACATAATATCAAACGCGTTAAGAGATTAATATATCACATAATATTCACATGTTAAAAAATATATAGTTTCCAACAAAATTTGTTAAGCAATCATTTTTCAAGTAAACACGGTCGAAGTCCAGACTCACTAATGCATCTTAACAAACTCGAAAAGACACACTAATGCAAAATTCTGGTTCTCTAAGACCAACGCTCGGATACCAACTGAAATGTCCCGTTCTTATTGATTAAAAACGTTCCATATTAATTGATTTCGTTGCGAGGTTTTGACCTCTATATGAGACGTTTTTCAAAGACTGCATTCATTTTAAAACAAACCATAACCTTTATTTCATAAATAAAGGTTTAAAAAGCTTTATGTAGATTATCAAATAATGATAACCTAAAATATCCTGTTTACACACGACCATTTCATAATGGTTTACAATACAAATATATTACATCGAAATCAGTTTCTTGAATGCAGTTTTTACACAATATCATACAAACATGGACTCCAAATCTTATCCTTATTTTAGTATGCAACAGCGGAAGCTCTTAGTATTCACCTGAGAATAAACATGCTTTAAACGTCAACAAAAATGTTGGTGAGTTATAGGTTTGACCTATATATATCAAATCGTAATAATAGACCACAAGATTTCATATTTCAATACACATCCCATACATAGAGATAAAAAATCATTCATTTGGTGAACACCTGGCAACCGACATTAACAAGATGCATATATAAGAATATCCCCATCATTCCGGGACACCCTTCGGACATGATATAAATTTCGAAGTACTAAAGCATCCGGTACTTTGGATGGGGTTTGTTAGGCCCAATAGATCTATCTTTGGGATTCGCGTCAATTAGGGTGTCTGTTCCCTAATTCTTAGATTACCAGACTTAATAAAAAGGGGCATATTCGATTTCGATAATTCAACCATAGAATGTAGTTTCACGTTCTTGTGTCTATTTTGTAAATCATTTATAAAACCTGCATGTATTCTCATCCCAAAAATATTAGATTTTAAAAGTGGAACTATAACTCACTTTCACAGATTTTTACTTCGTCGGGAAGTAAGACTTGGCCACTGGTTGATTCACGAACCTATAACAATATATACATATATATCAAAGTATGTTCAAAATATATTTACAACACTTTTAATATATTTTGATGTTTTAAGTTTATTAAGTCAGCTGTCCTCGTTAGTAACCTACAACTAGTTGTCCACAGTTAGATGTACAGAAATAAATCGATAAATATTATCTTGAATCAATCCACGACCCAGTGTATACGTATCTCAGTATTGATCACAACTCAAACTATATATATTTTGGAATCAACCTCAACCCTGTATAGCTAACTCCAACATTCACATATAGAGTGTCTATGGTTGTTCCGAAATATATATAGATGTGTCGACATGATAGGTCGAAACATTGTATACGTGTCTATGGTATCTCAAGATTACATAATATACAATACAAGTTGATTAAGTTATGGTTGGAATAGATTTGTTACCAATTTTCACGTAGCTAAAATGAGAAAAATTATCCAGTCTTGTTTAACCCATAACTTCTTCATTTTAAATCCGTTTTGAGTGAATCAAATTGCTATGGTTTCATATTGAACTCTATTTTATGAATCTAAACAGAAAAAGTATAGGTTTATAGTCGGAAAAATAAGTTACAAGTCGTTTTTGTAAAGGTAGTCATTTCAGTCGAAAGAACGACGTCTAGATGACCATTTTAAAAACATACTTCCACTTTGAATTTAAACATATTTTTTGGATATAGTTTCATGTTAAAACACTACATGTATATACATATTAAAACACTACATGTATATACATTTTAACTGAGTCGTTAAGTCATCGTTAGTCGTTACATGTAAGTGTTGTTTTGAAACCTTTAGGTTAACGATCTTGTTAAATGTTGTTAACCCAATGTTTATAATATCAAATGAGATTTTAAATTATTATATTATAATGATATTATCATGTATGAATATCTCTTAATATGATATATATACATTAAATGTCTTTACAACGATAATCGTTACATATATGTCTCGTTTAAAAATCATTAAGTTAGTAGTCTTGTTTTTACATATGTAGTTCATTGTTAATATACTTAATGATATGTTTACTTATCATAGTATCATGTTAACTATATATATATCCATATATATGTCATCATATAGTTTTTATAAGTTTTAACGTTCGTGAATCACCGGTCAACTTGGGCGATCAATTGTCTATATGAAACATATTTCAATTAATCAAGTCTTAACAAGTTTGATTGCTTAACATGTTGGAAACATTTAATCATATAAATATAAATCTCAATTAATATATATAAACATGGAAAAGTTCGGGTCACTACACAATGTATCTTTGATTTATTTTCCCCCGTTTACCAAATCGAACAACTCCTTTCCAAGGCGAAACCTTAAGCATGACCATCTCCCCAATTTCAAATTCTATATCTTTCCTTTTAAGGTCCGCGTAGCTCTTTTGTCGACTCTGAGCGGTTTTCAACCGCTGTTGAATTTGGATGATTTTCTCTGTAGTTTCTTGGATTATCTCCGGACCCGTAATCTGTCTATCCCCCAATTCATTCCAACAAATTGGAGATCTACACTTTCTACCATAAAGTGCTTCGAACGGTGCCATTTCGATACTCGAGTGGTAACTGTTGTTGTAGGAAAATTCTGCTAATGGTAGATGTCGATCCCAACCGTTTCCAAAATCAATAACACATGCTCGTAGCATGTCTTCAAGAGTCTGTATCGTCCTTTCGCTCTGCCCATCAGTTTGTGGATGATAGGCATTACTCATGTCTAGACGAGTTCCCAATGCTTGTTGTAATGTCTGCCAAAACCTTGAAACAAATCTGCCATCCCTATCAGAGATAATAGAGATTGGTATTCCATGTCTGGAGACGACTTCCTTCAAATACAGTCGTGCTAACTTCTCCATCTTGTCATCTTCTCTTATTGGCAGGAAGTGTGTTGATTTGGTGAGACGATCAACTATTACCCAAATAGTATCAAAACCACTTGCAGTCCTTGGCAATTTAGTGATGAAATCCATGGTAATGTTTTCCCATTTCCATTTCGGGATTTCAGGTTGTTGAAGCAGACTTGATGGTTTATGATGCTCAGCTTTGACCTTAGAGCACGTCAAACATTCCCCTACGTATTTAGCAACATCGGCTTTCATACATGGCCACCAAAAAAGTTTTTTGAGATCTTTATACATCTTCCCCGTTCCAGGATATATTGAGTATCTGGTTTTATGAGCTTCTCTAAGTACCATTTCTCTCATATCTCCAAATTTTGGTACCCAAATTCTTTCAGCGCTATACCGGGTTCCATCTTCCCGAATATTAAGATGCTTCTCCGATCCTTTGGGTATTTCATCCTTTAAATTTCCCTCTTTTAAAACTCCTTGTTGCGCCTCCTTTATTTGAGTAGTAAGGTTATTGTGAATCATTATATTCATAGCTTTTACTCGAATGGGTTCTCTATCCTTTCTACTCAAAGCGTCGGCTACCACATTCGCCTTCCCCAGGTCGTAATGAATCTCAAAGTCGTAATCATTCAATAATTCAATCCACCTGCGCTGCCTCATGTTCAGTTGTTTCTGATTAAATATATGTTGAAGACTTTTGTGGTCGGTATATATAATACTTTTGACCCCATATAAGTAGTGCCTCCAAGTCTTTAATGCAAAAACAAAAGCGCCTAATTCTAAATCGTGTGTCATATAATTTTGCTCGTGAATCTTCAATTGTCTAGACGCATAAGCAATTACCTTCGTTCGTTGCATTAATACACAACCGAGGCCTTGCTTTGAGGCGTCACAATATATCACAAAATCATCATTCCCTTCAGGCAATGACAATATAGGTGCCGTAGTTAACTTTTTCTTCAATAATTGAAACGCTTTTTCTTGTTCATCCTTCCATTCAAATTTCTTCCCTTTATGCGTTAATGCAGTCAAGGGTTTTGCTGTTTTGGAAAAATCTTGGATGAATCTTCTGTAGTAACCAGCCAGTCCTAAAAATTGGCGTATATGCTTCGGAGTTTTAGGGGTTTCCCACTTTTTAACGGTCTCAATCTTTGCTGGATCCACCTGAATACCTTCTTTGTTCACTATGTGATCGAGGAATTGAACTTCTTCCAACCAAAATGCACACTTTGAAAACTTAGCGTACAGTTTTTTTTCCTCAACAACTCTAGCACTTTTCTCAAATGTTCTTAATGCTCTTGATCATTCTTTGAGTAGATAAGTATGTCATCAATGAAAACAATGACAAACTTGTCGAGATATGGCCCACACACACGGTTCATGAGGTCCATGAACACAGCTGGTGCGTTAGTCAATCCAAACGGCATAACCATAAACTCGTAATGACCGAACGCGTTCTGAAAGCAGTCTTCGGAATATCGTCCTCCTTCACCCGCATTTGATGATACCCAAAACGTAAATCAATCTTCGAATAAACTGACGAGCTTTGTAATTGATCAAATAAGTCATCGATTCTCGGTAGTGGGTAACGGTTATTGATGGTAAGTTTGTTCAACTCTCGGTAGTCGATACACAACCTGAATGTACCATCCTTCTTTTTGACAAATAAACAGGAGCTCCCCATGGTGATGTACTTGGTCGTATGAAACCATGCTCTAGAAGTTCTTGGAATTGGCTTTGAAGTTCCTTCATTTCGCTGGGTGCGAGTCTGTATAGAGCACGAGCTATTGGTGCAGCTCCCGGTACAAGATCTATTTGAAATTCAACGGATCGGTGTGGAGGTAATCCTGGTAATTCTTTCGGAAATACATCAGAAAATTCTTTTGTGACGGAAACATCATTGATGCTCTTTTCTTCAGTTTGTACTTTCTCGACGTGTGCTAGAATAGCATAGCAACCCTTTCTTATTAACTTTTGCGCCTTCAAATTACTAATAAGATTTAGTTTCGCGTTGCTCTTTTCTCCATACACCATTAAGGGTTTTCCTTCTTCTCGTACAATGCGAATTACATTTTTGTAACATAAGATCTCTGCTTTCACCTCTTTCAACCAGTCCATGCCGATTATCACATCAAAACTCCCTAACTCTACTGGTATCAAATCAATCTTAAATGTTTCGCTAACCAGTTTAATTTCTCGATTCCGACATATATTATCTGCTGCAATTAATTTAACGTTTTCTAATTCTAGTATAAACTTATTATCCAAAGGCGTCAATGGACAACTTAATTTAGCACAGAAATCTGATCATATACATAGCATTATATATGTATATTTTATTTTCCAAAAGCCAAGAGCAGAGTTATGCGGACTATAATGCAAAGATATGAAATGTTCGCTGAAAATAAATACAGCGGTTGTGTTTCCACACAAATAGATAACTGCGGTTTAACCCGCTGAGTTTCCGCAGATAGTTAAGTGACTCGCAAACCGCGGATATCTCGAATACTATAAATAGGGAGCTTGGCCTCTCATTTATAGGTGGTTGATTCTCTGCCATTTTACCTAAGCCTTTGTAATTTCCACTTGTGATCTTGCCCAAGGGATTTTTACACCGCGCAAAGGTGAATTAAGCTAATTAACAATCAAGACCGGGTCGGGGTGGTTGATCACTTGATAGTTAAAGTGAAAGACGATCATCGGGGTCCAAAATAATCATCAAACATTCCATCCTCCATTACAATCTTATTGCACTCAATCTGTAATTAAGTAACATCGCTAATTAAGGATTGATCAATTGTGCCATCCGTGGGACACGTTTTACAAATTAACCTGAAATTTTTTTGTTTCGTGCCGTTAAACAATTAATTCGACGGTTTAATTGCAATCGTATTTTTGTTGTGATGATTTGCAGGTGCTTTTACAATACGCAATCAGTCGATCTGCTCGACAATCATGATGACAAATGCAAAGCAAACTGATGGTTCTGTGAATCCTGATGCACTGCCTGGTGATTCGCAGAACGTTGTGATATTTCCATTACAAACAAATGCTAGTATAACCGCGGGAAAATCGGTTCAAGAACCGATCGCTAAAACATCTGTTGAAAACAATGCTAGTGACTCGCAGCCAGAAGTTGCTGCTGAAAAAATGATTGCGCGAAGAAATTTGCTGCAAAATTGTAGTGAAATAACCGCTGATGGGAAGCGACCAAAAGCTTTGGCTGGAAAATCTAGTCTGAAGACTGACAAAATTGTTGGTACTGCAATCGAGCAAGCTAAGCGAGATGCTAAGCGTAATTGCGAATCTCGCATACCGCGCACTTACATATGGCCATTAAATGATTCAGGATCACAAGTTGATCGTCTAGTTATTGAGCATAATGATAGCGATAGTGATAATGCAGAAGATCACAATTATTTGAACTCTGCGTATAAATCAAAAATGGCAAAAACGCCAAGAGAAGAGAGCGAATTTTCTGATGATTCGGACAGCGTAGAAGAGTTTGTTAAAAATCCACAAATTAAGCGAAAACAACCACCAACACCTTTACCTCACTATGGGGAAGAGGGCGACGCATCTGACGCTGCTCGCATAGAAAATACTCAGAATTTTTTGGCGGATGCTTTCAGAAGCATTGCGCCAAAGTCAATGCAACATAAGTTTGATCAGCCAAACTTTTTGCAAGACATGCTAACCAAGTTTTGTGTGGAGAACGCAGATACTCGCACAAAGAAGGCAACAGAAATCACTACTACTGCGGACAAGTTTGGCCATCATATTTCTGACTATCCAATTGTTTCTCCGCCGATCGTGCCGGCAACTCTGGGAGTCTATTCGGGTCTAACTGATCATTTAGATTTTTTACAACGCTTCAAAGGCGTAGTAAGCACTTATAACTGGGATGAACCAGTCGCGTGTAGAGTATTCCCCATGGCCTTGCAAGGGTCAGCAAGGGAATGGTTTCATAGTTTGCAATCTCGCAGTATCGTTGGCTTTGTAGATTTGCGCGAATATTTTTTGCTGCAGTTTCAAAATCTATTACCGCAGAAAAAGACGCACATAGAATGTCATGATATTAAGCAAGGCAACAAGGAGACTTTGAACGCATTACTTACGCGGTACATTTATGAGTGCCAAAAAATCACACAATTGAATGAAGATCAGAAAATTTCTGGTTTTTTGCATGCTATTAACCCACAGTGACATCCTACTCTTGTGCGGAGATTGCGAAGAGACGTTCCGCCGACTTTTGCAAAAGTACCACAGGAAACATATGATTATCTCCACGGTGGAGAGGATAGCAATATAACCCCTGCGTGTGGATGGGGTAGAGACAAAAGTTGGCGAGATGACAATGACTCTTTTCGCGATGGTAACAGTGATAATTACCGCGGATCAGGTTTTTCACGAAGAAATGGCGGCGGTGGATACCCGCGAAATGACAGGTTTCAAGGCCAAAATGATAACCATGGATATGGCCGCCGTGATCGCTATTCTACGCGAAAGTGGAGCAATGAATCATTCAACATCATTCAGACGCTAACAAAAACGCCCAAGGAAATTTTGTTGCAAGAAAGAGTTGCTAAGTCTTTTCCAGATCCGCAGCCTTTGGGAGAAAATAGCAGGCGCGATAGATCAAAATTTTGTGTTTTCCATGACGATTACGGTCATGACACCAATCGTTGCAGAGATTTAGCGGAATTCATCGCAGAAGCGTACGAGCAAGACAAACTGGAGCATTTAATCGCACAAAACACCGCGAATGCGATTATAATGCCTACAGAAGCTAACACCTCGAATGCATCAAACGCGGTTGAGCGAAAGGCTCCCGCAGTAAAAAATCTGGGAGTAAAAATGGTGAGCAAAAAAGAAAATCGGCGCGGAATACAGGTAATCAATGTGGTAGAAGTGCAGGGCGAAACGTCGGTAATGCAAGTTTCAGAACAGATTGTCAGTTGGAAATGTCCTTCTATTACGTTTCCTCCTACACGTTTGACCGCGGATGATGGCAAACCTGTAGTGGTTTCATGTCGCATTGCAAATACTGGAATAATGATAATGAAGGTACATGTGGACACGGGTAGCAGTGTCGACGTCATGTACGAACAATGCTTTAGCAAGTTGCCCGCGAACATTCAAGCTTTGATGAAACCTACTGCGGTTTCACTTGCCGGGTTCTCAAGAGAGTCATCCTGGCCTGTTGGTCAGTTGGAGTTGCAAATGGAGTTAGTTGATGACAATGATGAGTCATTAAGGCGCCAAGCTTTATTGAATCTGTATATAATGCGAAATCAATCGCGGTTCAATATGATACTTGGGCGCACAGCTTTGCGCATATTTGGCGCTATACCATCTACCATACATGGTATGCTAAAATTTTCTGCCAATAAGGGCATTGGCACGCTGATTTCTGCGGAAGTGGAGCCATTCTGCGCTATGATTATGGCAAATGCGAATTTGGGTATTGAAGGACGATCAGTTAATCCTGAATAGTACGAAAATTTAAAAAGTTGTAATAAGATGCTAAGGCAAAATTCATAAATGCATGATATTAAGATGCGAATTTGATAGTTGTGTTTATGTTTCGAATGCGAAATAATAATGAATAAAGAAAAGTTAATTTCAGTGTTAATAATTGTTTCTTTACAAAGCGAAAACACTGCGTGTGGCCACGCGTAGTGCTTATTTCGCAGAATGCAATTATTTGTCTTTTACAACACTAAGTTAATGTTTGTTCTGCGGATATTTTAAGTAAGGTGGCATGATTTTCGCTAAGCGTGGCCTACTTAAATGTTATAATAATGCAAGAATGCATTGTGACATAATCTGTTAAAAACAAAGTGATGAAATTGCCCACTTGTGTTAATTTGAAAATAATTGCGAAAGGATAACACTTCCTAAGTATTTGATCTTGCCAATACTTAGATGCTTCGCAATGCTAAATTTGCCTAAGGATCGTTATGGCGGACTTAGAAGATTCATAACGTATAAGTATATACGCATACAGATTGTTTTGCAAAAGTACACATTTATTATGTGCACAATAATAAAAGTTGAAAATTGCAAAGGACAAGTCCGTGTTATGAATATTGATAATAAAGCGCTATATAAATAAAAGAAGTTGCAACTGCGAACTGTGAAAAAAGTGATTAATATTAAGTGCGTACGCAACGCGGATTCTTAGAACAAACGCAATTTGTAATTGCGAAAATACATTCAAAAACAAAATAGTTAAGGCAAAACTAAAGTTCTAATGCTTTAATATCTGCAAATGAAACGCCTTCCCGCTGACTGAGCTCCTCAAGAACGGGTATGCTAATCTTCTCAACCTCCTTCTTCGCCCTCTCGAGTATTTCGAGAGCATCATCGGTGGCGCATATTTCTTTCGCCATGTCAGAAGGAAGAGGTTGCGAAAGATCGCCAAGTTTGCATAATAAATCATACCACTCGCAGCGAGTGGCAAGCTTTGCTGCTTGAGCATATGTTTGAAATTTTTCAGAGACTGGCTCGGAGTCGATCACTTTATCCGCGAATGTTGGTAGATACTTGACTAGCTATGCGAACTCATGTTCTGCGACTTCTGCCCTTCTTTTAAGTTTGGCGTTCTCTTCCATCACCTTTTCAAGACGCGTCTCAGCCTTTCGCGCCCTTTTCTCTTGTGCATTGGCAGCTTTCACGGCTTTATCATACTCGTCTGACATCTCGGTGAAGTGCTCCATGCTGTCGACTGTCAGATAAATTGCATTGTAGCAATTATGTAGTCGTTGTCTGGCAGCCCCGGGATAAGACAATTTGCGATATTGCTCCCTTGTTTCTTCAGGAACAAATTTATAAAGCCTTTGGTATAGTCTAAAGACCCGATTTGCTGCGGCAGTTTCTTCCGCATCGGCTTCTCCTTCCTCTTCCTGGCTGGGCGCTTCTGCATCAGATGGAAGAGATAAATCTTCATTCCCGGGTTCATTAAGAACATTTGTAGGGATTCTCCCTCTAATGTTGTAAAGCGGTGTAGCTTTAGCGGATGACTCTGGAAGAATAGCTATAAACAGATAAGCAAATATAGCAAGTTTATGCTAAAACAAACAATGTGTAATCAAATAAATACTACGAAATAGCATTTACTTACTTTCTTCTTGTTCAGAATGAGAGCGTAGACGTTTCTTGCGTGGAGTGGGGGTAGTTTTTGCAACCTTACGCTTGCCGCGGTCCTCACCTCCAGCAATATAACATGTGTTGATGATCGGTTCATCAATAAGAATAATGTCACCGTCGCCATTCTTTAGGCGACGGGCAGGGCAAATCCTGCTTATATTAGCGGACCTCATGATAAGGTCAAGTGCAACCGCTGAAAAAATAAAAGCGCATAGTGTTATGCAAAGCAAAAATATTGCGAAAAATGTAAGTGTATTATGTTAATATACTGCGATAAATTTCAGCGGCATACCATTTTTTGATTGGTCAACCAAAAGCGCATCATGGTCGCACCATGGCCATTGGATTGACACTCTGCCAATGTACAGTGGTACATTCGAATAAGCTCGTAGAAATATGCCTGCGTTTTTTAGTGTCTTGAGAGTGTCATTCTCAAGATCATCGAGTACAGGCCTCTCATTGAGCTCGGGATTAAGCTCTGTACACCAAGCTTTAGGAATACCACTGTCCAAATAGGCGGTGTCGTTAATATAAAAGAAGGAACTGCGCCAATTGCCAATTGAATCTTTTGGCGAAGTCATTATGCCAAGTTTACTGCGAAAAGAAAACTACCCCACATCGTATAGCACCAGGCTATTGCACATACAAAACACGTTCAACAGCAGTGATTGGCCGGTGGCATTGCAGTACATCTCGAACATCACAATTTTGTTAATCGCGTTAGGATGCAACTGTGCCATAGCGATATTATAGTATTCGCAAACACTGTGCAAAAAGCGGGTAAGTGGAAATTGAAGGTTTCCTTAAGAAATGGTAGCCTCGTAAACAGAAATCATCCCTTTGGGGGGAGTATCGGCTCGCTGTTCTGCCGCAGGCGCGGTAGGAACAAATTGAGCAAGTGGCGGATACCATTCCTGTAGGGTTTGAAGTTTTGTTTCCGTCATATAGGAAACATAACCTCCGGGGGTATGCATAGATGAAGACTACGCCATTTGCAATAAGGAAAATAAATTGGATGATAAAATTAAAGAAATTAAAGGTTTGAATTGTTAATTGCACGGTACGATTGTGATTTGACGAATTTGATTGTAGATGAAATTGAAAGAGAAAGAGTAAAGTTTTTATGCAGATAATTGCGTTATTTATAATTGGAAGTAGGGCGAGTAAGATGGAAAGGTAATGATTACATTTAAACGGCTAAAATTACCGCAACGTGTAAAAGGTAATTTTGTAGCCGTCACAGCGTATTGATTTGACAGAATGGCGAAAAATTACCGTTGTAATTACGTGTTGAGCCTAACAAAAACAACGGTAATAAATGGGCAGTAAAAAATATTAAATATTGTTTGCGAAATATTTTAAGAAACACTTCTTTATTTTTAGAGTTTATCATGATGCATTGGCTTCACGAGAATGTATCATAATAAACTGGGGGGACTTGATCATATACATAGAATTATATATGTATATTTTATTTGCCAAAAGCCAAGAGCAGAGTTATGCGGACTATAATGCAAAGATATGAAATGTTCGCTGAAAACAAATACAGCGGTTGTGTTTCCGCGCAAATAGATAACTGCGGTTTAACCCGCTGAGTTTCTGCGGATAGTTAAGTGACTCGCAAACCGCGGATATCTCGAATACTATAAATAGGGAGCTTGGCCTCTCATTTATAGGTGGTTGATTCTCTGCCATTTTGCCTAAGCCTTTGTAATTTCCACTTGTGATCTTGCCCAAGGGATTTTTACACCGCGCAAAGGTGAATTAAGCTAATTAACAATCAAGACCGGGTCGGGGTGGTTGATCACTTGATAGTTAAAGTGAAAGACGATCATCGAGGCCCAAAATAATCATCAAACATTCCATCCTCCATTACAATCTTATTGCACTCAATCTGTAATTAAGTAACATCGCTAATTAAGGATTGATCAAAATCCTTACTCATATAGCTTCTATCCGCACCCAAATCAAATAAAACATAAGCAGATGTATTGTCAATAAGAAACGTACCCGTAACAAGCTCCGGGTCTTCCTGCGCTTTAACCGCATTAATGTTGAAGACTCTTCCTCGGCTGAGACGACCCGACCTTAACCATAAGGACGAATACAATAACATATGATTTCATCGCGAGGTTTTGACCTCTATATGCGACATTTTTCAAAAACTGCATTTGTTTTTACAATACAAACCATAGCTTTTATTACAAATACAAGGTTTAAACAACTTAATAATGATTATCGTTTAGCGATAATCTTAGACTTACAAACTTTACATGTGATAATAACAATACGACCTCCAACATATTTTACATTACAAATCCTCCGATATGCAGTTTTATTTTTGACACAAATATGCATACTCAAGATCTTGCTTAAATTCAACATGTTGCAGCGGAAGCTTTTAGTTATCACCTGAGAATAAACATGCTTAAAACGTCAACATAAAGTTGGTGAGATATAGGTTTAATGCCGGCAGCGTTATAAATATAGACCACAAGATTTCATATGTAAACATTTTAATAAAAATATTCTAAGTTGTTGAGCACTTGGTAACCATACTTAACATTTAATCAACGTCGCATATTCTCTTTATTATGAAATCTCCCTACACCGTACCAAGTGTAGTAACGAAACGAAGTACTGTGCAACCGTTAAATACTGGTCGTCCAGTCCGGTTGGGGTTGTCAGGCCCGATAGATCTATCAACAGGATTCGCGTTTACAAAACCCATGTAAATTGTAGTTACCAAGCTACAGAGAAATATGCCAGTGGTACAACTCAACGTAGAATATATATTTTTAGTCACTTGTGTCTATAACGTAAATCATAAAATGCATGTATTCTCATCCCGAAATATTTAAAGTTTAAAAGTGGGACTATATACTCACTTTTGTCTTGAAGATAATAACACGACTTGGTCTCCGATTGATATCACGAACCTAACCATATGTAATATATCAATATATTTTCTTTTTAAGAAATAAACGTTTCATATATATACTTTTAATACTTTTAATATTTTCTTGGTCCGTAGTTAGCAGTCTAATGTTAGTAATCCTCAATTAGTTGCTTAATAAAATAAATAAAGACCCCATCGTATTCATATTGATCGGAATTAATCTTGACCCACGGTACCGTGTTGTCAAATGACGTGTTGCGTACATAAAGTACCGGTGTTGTCAAATGACGTGTTGCGTACGTACATGAGGTCTTATGATTAATCTTATCGTGTTGTTTACGGGTGGTCCTGAAATATATAAAATTAAATCATGAGTAAATATATATGAAATATCATGTTAATTAGGAAAGATATGATTTATTTAATTTTTCTCCAATTATTTTCGTTGTTAAACAAGCTTTGGACACCCGATCTTATTTTAGTCGTAGTTTCTTCGTTACAACTCCGTTTTTGTTGATTCAACTTGCCATCTCCTTGGATCGAGTCAAAATTTAAGAATATGAACTGTAAATATCATGGTTTATATTCGGAATCACAGGTTATAGTCCAAACTCTAGGTGAATCTTATGAAAGTAATCATTTTTGTTACAAAAACATCATTTAATGTTTTTCTAAAAATACTTATACTTTGAATTAAACCATGAAATTTTTATGTGTTAACATATTTATAAGAAATATCATTTTTCCAGAACATGAACTTCTAATTCAAAGTTCAAGATGGTTTTTAATTATCCAACCCAAAACAGCCCCCGGTTACACTCCGACGACATAGATTCAGTTTTAAGATATTCTTTGTAAAAACAAGTTGTATCTTGTTAAGTTAACATATCATTATGATATATTACAGGTCTTGAAGTGTTTTAAAAGTTAAGTTAGAAGGATCTATTTAGTTTGCGAACAAATTTGAAATCATTCAAACTATGTTCTTGTTGTTAAAATTTTATATCTCAAAATAAGATAGCTATATAAATTTGAATCGAAAAAGATTTTTAACAAAGTTACTACCTCAAGTTACTTGGACAAGATTGCTGTAAAAGATGAGTAAAATCCTAGAACCAAAAGAGTGGTGAAGTTGGATTAAAAGGTTGGTAGTAAACTTATAAATTTGGAAGGATTTTTGAAGTGTTTTTGGAAGGATTTTCTTATGGTATTTAAGTGTTGTTTTTATGGCTAGATCTTCATGGATACTAGCTGAATGGTTATGGGTTCCTTATGACTTGTAAGTAGGTGTTTTTAGAGAGTAATTTGGAAGTAAGATGATGAGCTAAAAATGAAATGATGGAGAGCCTTTAAAAACATGAATGGTAAAAACAAGGACAAATTTTTATGTTGTAATCTTGTGAAATTAGTCAACAAACTTCCAAATTCCAATTACCTTATACATAAGGCAATAACATGGCTGATTAAAAAGGTTGATTTGATGTGTATATACCAATAGTAAATACATCTAGAAGATGGGTATGATACGGGTACCTATACCCTAGGTGTACGTATAGAAATCTTTGAGAAAACGGAACGAGGATTCAAATATAGCTATCTTTTGTAAATATACTTATATTGTTTTATATATGTAAGCCCTTTAAAAGTGATAAAATACATATCTATACAATGCATGTATAAATATTATAGGTTATAAGTATTTATTTCGAAAAACGTTACGTATAGTTATCATTTTGAAAACTTAAGTTAGTAGTTTCAAAATATACTTATAACTCATTGTTATTAATACACAATGGGATGTTAAAACATTCTTAGATCATGTTGAATATATATAAATACATATATATACACAAACGTATAATTATCGTATGTTATATAGTTCGTGATATCATCGGTCAAATTAGACGGTCAAACGTTGTGTAAAACTCTTTTCAAAAACATAAATCTCAACAATTTAGATTGCTTATCATGTTGGTAAGGTTTAATTTATGTAAATATTAATCTTATAAGTGTAAAACGATCGGAAAAATCCGGGTCGTTACATTACCTACCCGTTAAATAAATTTCGTCCCGAAATTTTAAAATTGTACCTATTGTGCGTCATCGGAAAACAGATGTGGGTACTTTTGTTTCATTTGATCCTCTCATTCCCAAGTAAACTCGGAACCCCTTCGAGCATTCCAACGAACCTTGACGATTGGTATGTTGCTCTGCTTAAGCCGTTTAACCTCACGGTCCATGATTTCGACTGGTTCTTCTATGAATTGTAGTTTCTCGTTGACTTGAATTTCTTCAAGAGGAATGGTGAGATCTTCCTTTGCAAGACATTTCTTAAGGTTTGAGATGTGAAATGTATTATGTACTCCGGCGAGTTGTTGTGGTAATTCGAGTAGATAAGCTACCGGTCCAATGCGTTCGATGATCTTGAACGGGCCTATATACCTTGGGTTCAGTTTACCTCTTTTTCCAAAACGTATTACACCTTTTCAAGGTGACACCTTTAACATAACCATGTCACCAATCTGAAACTCTAATGGTTTCCTTCGAACATCGGCGTAGCTCTTTTGGCGACTACGGGCTGTGTTCAATTTCTCCTTGATTTGCACTATCTTCTCAGTAGTTTCATGGATGATCTCGGGTCCAGTTAATTGTCGATCTCCTACTTCGTTCCAACAGATAGGGGATCTACACTTCCTTCCATACAGTGCTTCGAATGGTGCAGCTTTAATGCTCGCATGATAACTATTATTATACGAGAATTCTGCTAATGGTAGATATTTATCCCATCCGTTTCCAAAATCGATCACACATGCCCTAAGCATGTCTTCAAGAGTCTGAATTGTTCTTTCACTCTGCCCGTCAGTTTGCGGATGATATGCGGTACTCATATCCAAACGAGTTCCTAGGGCCTCCTGTAGTGATTGCCAGAACTTTGATGTAAATCTACTATCACGATCGGATATAATGGAAATAGGTATTCCATGCCTTGAAACAATTTCCTTTATGTATAATCGTAATAGTTTCTCCATTCTATATGTTTCCTTTATAGGCAAGAAATGAGCAGATTTGGTGAGACGATCAACTATTACCCAAATGGTGTCATATCCCCAGGCAGTCTTAGGTAATTTTGTGATGAAATCCATGGTAATACCATCCCATTTCCATTCTGGGATTTCTGGTTGTTGAAGTAATCCTGACGGCTTCTGGTGTTCTGCTTTGACTTTGGAACAAGTTAAACATTCCCCAACATATGTTGCAACGTCTGTCTTCAAATTAGGCCACCAATAATGCGTCTTAAGATCTTGATACATCTTTCCAACTCCAGGATGTATCGAGTATCTTGTCTTATGTGCCTCATTCAATATTAACTTCCTTAATCCACCCAACTTTGGTACCCAAATACGGTTTGCAAAATATCGAATTCCATCTTCCCGCATAATGAGTTGTTTCCCATACTTCTTCATTATTTCATTTCCTATGTTTTCTTTAGTAAGAGCTTCTCGTTGAGCCTCTTTGATTTGTGAGTTGAGATTCATGCGAATTTTTATGTTCATTGCTCGTACTCGAATTGGTTCTCGTTCCTTTCTGCTTAAAGCTTCGGCCACTACATTCGCTTTCCCGGGATGATAGCGAATCTCACAATCGTAGTTGTTTATCAGCTCGACCCACCTACGTTGCCTCATGTTCAACTGTTTCTGATCGAAAATATGTTGAAGGCTTTTATGATCAGTAAACACAGTGCATTTAACTCCATATAAATAGTGTCTCCATATCTTCAATGCAAACACTACTGCCCCCAATTCTAGATCATGCGTCGTATAATTCCGCTCGTGAATCTTCAATTCTCGGGATGCGTATGCAATAACTTTCTTTCGTTGCATAAGGACGCAACCAAAACCTTGTCGAGAAGCGTCACAATATATCTCAAAATCATCGTTCCCTTCAGGTAACGATAAAATAGGTGTCGTGGTCAACTTCTTCTTGAGTAATTGAAATGCACTCTCCTGCTCAAAGGTCCATTCGTACTTCTTCCCTTTTTGTGTTAACGCTGTCAATGGTTTAGTTATTCGAGAAAAATCTTGAATAAACCTTCTATAATAACCGGCTAAACCCAAAAATTGGCGTATCTGCGTTGGTGTCTTAGGAGTCTCCCATTTTTCAATGGCCTCAATTTTAGCTGGGTCAACCTGAATTCCTTTGCTACTAACAACATGGCCAAGAAATTGCACTTCTTTCAACCAAAACGCACACTTAGAAAATTTGGCATATAATTGTTCTTTTCTTAACAATTCTAATACCAATCTTAAATGTTGTTCATGCTCTTGCTCACTCTTGGAATAGATAAGAATATCGTCAATGAAAACGATAACAAACTTATCTAAATACGGACTACAATCTCGATTCATGAGGTCCATGAATACAGCTGGCGCATTCGTTAATCCAAACGGCATGACCAAAAATTCATAATGACTGTAGCGTGTTCGAAAAGCAGTTTTCGGAATATCTT
Organism: Rutidosis leptorrhynchoides; assembly: GCF_046630445.1. Lineage (NCBI taxonomy): Eukaryota > Viridiplantae > Streptophyta > Magnoliopsida > Asterales > Asteraceae > Rutidosis > Rutidosis leptorrhynchoides. The sequence goes on from NC_092341.1 coordinate 175,579,862, forward strand.
CTTCTTTGACGCGTAGTTGATGATAGCCCGACCTTAGGTCGATTTTTGAGTAAACACATGATCCTTGCAATTGATCAAATAAGTCATCAATTCTCGGTAGTGGATACTGATTCTTGATAGTTAACTTATTTAATTCACGATAATCTATACACATTCGGAAAGATCCGTCTTTCTTCTTGACGAATAAAATCGGAGCTCCCCACGGTGAAGTGCTCGGTCGAATGAAACCACGGTCCAGTAATTCTTGTAACTGGCTTTGTAACTCTTTCATCTCAGATGGTGCAAGTCTATATGGAGCACGAGCCACTGGTGCAGCTCCTGGTACTAGATCTATTTGAAATTCTACAGATCTAAATGGAGGTAATCCCGGAAACTCTTCTGGAAAGACTTCAGGAAAATCTCTTGCCACAGGCACGTCATTGATGCTCCTCACTTTCTCCTTCATTTCGACTTTATTAACATGTGCTAAGATAGCATAGCACCCTTTCTTCCAGCACTTTTGATCTTTCAAATAACTAATGAGTTTTAGCTTTGAGTTACCCTTCTCTCCATAAATCATTACTGGCGTTTTATCCTTACGAGGAATGCGAATTGCCTTCTTGGCGCACACAACTTCAGCTCCTATTTTGGACATCCAGTCCATGCCGACTATTACATCAAAACTTCCTAATTCTACGGGTATCAAATCAATCTTAAATGTTTCTCCTGCTAAATTTATTTTACAATCACGGCAAATTTTATCGGCTTTAATTAGTTTACCATTAGCTAACTCAATCATGTACTTAGCATCTAGAGGTAATGATGAACAATTCAATTTAGCGTAAAAGTCTCTACTCACGTAACTTCTATCGGCACCAGTATCAAATATAATAGATGCGGATAAGTTATTAATGGTAAACGTACCCGTAACAAGCTCCGGGTCTTCACACGCCTCTCTAGCATTAATAACAAATGCTCTTCCACGTGCAGATCCATTATTCTTCTCTGGATTCGGACACTGGCTCTTATAATGACCCTGTTTCCCACACCCATAACAAGTAACAGTGGCCAAGGCAGTTCTATTTGCATTGGTGGCAGGAGTCTTGGTACCGTTTGTATTTGTAGCGGGAACCCTACAATCTTCAGCAAGATGACCTTTTCGATTACAATTGTTGCACACCACGTTACAATAACCAAAGTGATGTTTGTGGCATCTGTTACATAAAGGATTTCATCCTTTGTAACCTGAGTTTGAACCGCTACCCGCACCTTGCGTGGTTTCTTGTTTCTTGTTGGATTGTTGATGATTACCTTCCCACTTTCTTTTGTTTCCCGATGTCTTGACATCGGTGTTCTTATCCAGAATAATCTGGTCCATCAACTCGTTCGCCATGGTGATGGCTTCGTGAATAGTCTTGGGTTTCGATGCTGTAACATTTGCTTTGACATTTTTAGGCAAACCATCTTTGTACAGTTCTATCTTCCGTTCTTCGGTTGGTACCAATTCGGGACATAGCAAAGCTAATTCCATGAATCGCTGATTGTAGTTGGTGAGTTTAGTACCAACAACTTTCAGGCTTCATAATTCAGCTTCCAACTTCCTAACCTCGTTCCTTGGACAATATTCGTTGATTAGCATTGTTTTGAATTCTTCCCAGGGAGTATCATAAGCTACATCTCCTCCTACGGCCTTCACATAGTTTTTCCACCATGTGAGTGCACTATCTTGTAGGGTGCACGATGCATACTTGGTCATGTCCTTCTCAATACAACCACTGATTTTAAACACAGACTCAATCTTTTCGATCCACCTGGTTAAACCGACCGGTCCTTCTGTTCCACTGAATGATGAGGGTTTGCAACCTTGAAAAGTTTTGTAAGTGCACCCCACACGAGGATTTGGGTTAACTGCAGCACCTCTTGCAGCCTCGACCCATAACATTCTGTCGTTCACTCGCTGATTGATGAGTTCCTGGATTTCTTGTTCCGTCATTCGGTTCAATCGCGCCATAATCTTCAATACGAATGAAAAAAAAATAATTATTCACATGGAATATTATAGATGTAGTATGTATTTACAGTACATCGTAGCTTATTAATAATATGAACCAGTTATTATTATAAAAGCCTTTTCTTCTTATTAGCGTTTTATAATTATATCTAGGGTAGTACCTACCCGTTAAAGTTCATACTTAATAGCTTAGTACGAAAATCATTTACTACCACCCAAATAATACTTAACCATGGAAAATTATTGCATTTCACACTTCACTATTTTACATATGCTTATCTTACATCAAACATTAAGCAAACCACACTAGTAATATTATACACAACATTATATGATCCCATGGTTTAAAACAACAGCGCATCATTTAACCCAAAGCGTTTGTGTTCAAAGAAATCGCTTAAAGGTTATCCTGGTTGTCTCCCTGCGTTTTGGCTGAGGAACCGAAGAACTGGATGTCGGGATAGAACTAATAGGAATAGCGGGAATAGGTGTGGAAGTATCTGGTGGAGTTGGTGCCACAACATTCTCTCTAGACTCGAGATTTTGATTTTCCATTTCAGTAGCCTTTCGTTTCCTTCCTCGTTCGAACTTGTCTTTCCATTTCAGTAGCCTTTCTTCCTCCTCAGGATCACTTTCCGTTTCCTCTTCAATTGATTCATCCGGAACTTGTGAGTCTTCCCCAAAGGCGTCGTTTTCATCATCGGATAGGTTAATGACTGGAACATCATCTGAAGATTCTGGTTCGGAGTCGCTGAATGTGATAACAAGTTCTAAGCCAGACATCTATCACATAACAACTAGTAAATTAGTATCACATAATATTTACATATTAATTTTTAACCAACAATGATAAGCAATATTTTTTTCAAAATCAAACACGGTCAAAGTCCAGACTCACTAATGCATCCTAACAAACTCGATAAGACACACTAAATCAAATTTTCTGGTTCTCTAAGACCAACGCTCTGATACCACATGAGACGACCCGACCTTAACCATAAGGACGAATACAATAACATATGATTTCATCGCGAGGTATTGACCTCTATATGCGACATTTTTCAAAAACTGCATTTGTTTTTACAATACAAACCATAGCTTTTATTACAAATACAAGATTTAAACAACTTAATAATGATTATCGTTTAGCGATAATCTTAGACTTACAAACTTTACATGTGATAATAACAATACGACCTCCAACATATTTTACATTACAAATCCTCCGATATACAGTTTTATTTTTGACACAAATATGCATACTCAAGATCTTGCTTAAATTCAACATGTTGCAGCGGAAGCTTTTAGTTATCACCTGAGAATAAACATGCTTAAAACGTCAACATAAAGTTGGTGAGATATAGGTTTAATGCCGGCAGCGTTATAAATATAGACCACAAGATTTCATATGTAAACATTTTAATAAAAATATTCTAAGTTGTTGAGCACTTGGTAACCATACTTAACATTTAATCAACGTCGCATATTCTCTTTATTATGGAATCTCCCTACACCGTACCAAGTGTAGTAATGAAACGAAGTACTGTGCAACCGTTAAATACTGGTCGTCCAGTCCGGTTGGGGTTGTCAGGCCCGATAGATCTATCAACAGGATTCGCGTTTACAAAACCCATGTAAATTGTAGTTACCAAGCTACAGAGAAATATGCCAGTGGTACAACTCAACGTAGAATATATATTTTTAGTCACTTCTGTCTATAACGTAAATCATAAAATGCATGTATTCTCATCCCGAAATATTTAAAGTTTAAAAGTGGGACTATATACTCACTTTTGTCTTGAAGATAATAACACGACTTGGTCTCCGATTGATATCACGAACCTAACCATATGTAATATATCAATATATTTTCTTTTTAAGAAATAAACATTTCATATATATACTTTTAATACTTTTAATATTTTCTTGGTTCGTAGTTAGCAGTCCAATGTTAGTAATCCTCAATTAGTTGCTTAATAAAATAAATAAAGACCCCATCGTATTCATATTGATCGGAATTAATCTTGACCCACGGTACCGTGTTGTCAAATGACGTGTTGCGTACATAAAGTACCGGTGTTGTCAAATGACGTGTTGCGTACGTACATGAGGTCTTATGATTAATCTTCTCGTGTTGTTTACGGGTGGTCCTGAAATATATAAAATTAAATCATGAGTAAATATATATGAAATATCATATTAATTAGGAAAGATATGATTTATTTAATTTTTCTCCAATTATTTTCGTTGTTAAACAAGCTTTGGACACCCGATCTTATTTTAGTCGTAGTTTCTTCGTTACAACTCCGTTTTTGTTGATTCAACTTGCCATCTCCTTGGATCGAGTCAAAATTTAAGAATATGAACTGTAAATATCATGGTTTATATTCGAAATCACAGGTTATAGTCCAAACTCTAGGTGAATCTTTTGAAAGTAATCATTTTTGTTACAAAAACATCATTTAATGTTTTTCTAAAAATACTTATACTTTGAATTAAACCATGAAATTTTTATGTGTTAACATATTTATAAGAAATATCATTTTTCCAGAACATGAACTTCTAATTCAAAGTTCAAGATGGTTTTTAATTATCCAACCCAAAACAGCCCCCGGTTACACTCCGACGACATAGATTCAGTTTTAAGATATTCTTTGTAAAAACAAGTTGTATCTTGTTAAGTTAACATATCATTATGATATATTACAGGTCTTGAAGTGTTTTAAAAGTTAAGTTAGAAGGATCTATTTAGTTTGCGAACAAGTTTGAAATCATTCAAACTATGTTCTTGTTGTTAAAATTTTATATCTCAAAATAAGATAGCTATATAAATTTGAATCGAAAAAGATTTTTAACAAAGTTACTACCTCAAGTTACTTGGACAAGATTGCTGTAAAAGATGAGTAAAATCCTAGAACCAAAAGAGTGGTGAAGTTGGATTAAAAGGTTGGTAGTAAACTTATAAATTTGGAAGGATTTTTGAAGTGTTTTTGGAAGGATTTTCTTATGGTATTTAAGTGTTGTTTTTATGGCTAGATCTTCATGGATACTAGCTGAATGGTTATGGGTTCCTTATGACTTGTAAGTAGGTGTTTTTAGAGAGTAATTTGGAAGTGAGATGATGAGCTAAAAATGAAATGATGGAGAGCCTTTAAAAACATGAATGGTAAAAACAAGGACAAATTTTTATGTTGTAATCTTGTGAAATTAGTCAACAAACTTCCAAATTCCAATTACCTTATACATAAGGCAATAACATGGCTGATTAAAAAGGTTGATTTGATGTGTATATACCAATAGTAAATACATCTAGAAGATGGGTATGATACGGGTACCTATACCCTAGGTGTACGTATAGAAATCTCTGAGAAAACGGAACGAGGATTCAAATATAGCTATCTTTTGTAAATATACTTATATTGTTTTATGTATGTAAGCCCTTAAAAAGTGATAAAATACATATCTATACAATGCATGTATAAATATTATAGGTTATAAGTATTTATTTTGAAAAACGTTACGTATAGTTATCATTTTGAAAACTTAAGTTAGTAGTTTCAAAATATACTTATAACTCATTGTTATTAATATACAATGGGATGTTAAAACATTCTTAGATCATGTTGAATATATATAAATACATATATATACACAAACGTATAATTATCGTATGTTATATAGTTCGTGATATCATCGGTCAAATTGGACGGTCAAACGTTGTGTAAAACTCTTTTCAAAAACATAAATCTCAACAATTTAGATTGCTTATCATGTTGGTAAGGTTTAATTTATGTAAATATTAATCTTATAAGTGTAAAACGATCGGAAAAATCCGGGTCGTTACATTGGCCTTGCCCATTATTATCCCCCTGATTTGGACACATATTTTTGTAATGGCCCTTCTTCCCGCATCCGAAACAGGTAATGTCTACATAACTTGTTCCGGCATTATTTGTTCCCTTAGCCATTGATCCGTAGATTTCGCACTTCGTCGCACCATGGCCCTTTCTATTACACTTAGTACATACTATTGTACGGAGCCCAGTTGGATAGTATCCTTCACATCTCTGGCAGAATTTCTGTCTCTTGTTGTTATTGTTGGGATTGTTGTTGTTGTGGTTGTTATTGTTGTTGAAACGGTTGTTGTAGTTGTTGCTGGGGTGGTTGTTGTTGTTGTGTTTGTTGTTGCGAAAATTGGTGCGATTGTAGTTATGATTGTTGGGTTGATTATTGAAATTGTGACCCTTGTCACTGGTTTCTTCCCATTTCCTCTTGATTTGTTTCGTATTGGCTTCTTCGGCCGCCTGTTGTAGTGACCCGAACTTTTCTATGTTTATATATATTAATTGAGATTGATATTTACATGATTAAATGTTTCCAACATGTTAAGCAATCAAACTTGTTAAGACTTGATTAATTGAAATAGGTTTCATATAGATAATTGACCACCCAAGTTGACCGGTGATTCACGAACGTTAAAACTTGTAAAAACTATATGATGACATATATATGGTTATATATATAGTTAACATGATATTATGATACGTAAACATATCATTAAGTATATTAACAATGAACTACATATGTAAAAACAAGACTACTAACTTAATGATTTTGAAACGAGACATATATGTAACGATTATCGTTGTAACGACATTTAATGTATATATATCATATTAAGAGATATTCGTACATCATAATATCATGATAATATAATAATTTAAAATCTCTTTTGATATTATAAACATTGGGTTAACAACATTTAACAAGATCGTTAACCTAAAGGTTTCAAAACAACATTTACATGTAACGACTAACGATGACTTAACGACTCAGTTAAAATGTATATACATGTAGTGTTTTAATATGTATTCATACACTTTTGAAAGACTTCAAGACACTTATCAAAATACTTCTACTTAACAAAAATGCTTACAATTACATCCTCGTTCAGTTTCATCAACAATTCTACTCGTATGCACCCGTATTCGTACTCGTACAATACACAGCTTTTAGATGTATGTACTATTGGTATATACACTCCAATGATCAGCTCTTAGTAGCCCATGTGAGTCACCTAACACATGTGGGAACCATCATTTGGCAACTAGCATGAAATATCTCATAAAATTACAAAAATATGAGTAATCATTCATGACTTATTTACATGAAAACAAAATTACATATCCTTTATATCTAATCCATACACCAACGACCAAAAACACCTACAAACACTTTCATTCTTCAATTTTCTTCATCTAATTGATCTCTCTCAAGTTCTATCTTCAAGTTCTAAGTGTTCTTCATAAATTCCAAAAGTTCTAGTTACATAAAATCAAGAATACTTTCAAGTTTGCTAGCTCACTTCCAATCTTGTAAGGTGATCATCCAACCTCAAGAAATCTTTGTTTCTTACAGTAGGTTATCATTCTAATACAAGGTAATAATCATATTCAAACTTTGGTTCAATTTCTATAACTATAACAATCTTATTTCAAGTGATGATCTTACTTGAACTTGTTTTCGTGTCATGATTCTGCTTCAAGAACTTCGAGCCATCTAAGGATCCGTTGAAGCTAGATCCATTTTTCTCTTTTCCAGTAGGTTTATCCAAGGAACTTAAGGTAGTAATGATGTTCATAACATCATTCGATTCATACATATAAAGCTATCTTATTCGAAGGTTTAAACTTGTAATCACTAGAACATAGTTTAGTTAATTCTAAACTTGTTCGCAAACAAAAGTTAATCCTTCTAACTTGACTTTTAAAATCAACTAAACACATGTTCTATATCTATATTATATGCTAACTTATTGATTTAAAACCTGGAAACACGAAAAACATCGTAAAACCGGATTAACGCCGTCGTAGTAACACCGCGGGCTGTTTTGGGTTAGTTAATTAAAAACTATGATAAACTTTGATTTAAAAGTTGTTATTCTGAGAAAATGATTTTTATTATGAACATGAAACTATATCCAAAAATTATGGTTAAACTCAAAGTGGAAGTATGTTTTCTAAAATGGTCATCTAGACGTCGTTCTTTCGACTGAAATGACTACCTTTACAAAAACGACTTGTAACTTATTTTTCTGACTATAAACCTATACTTTTTCTGTTTAGATTCATAAAATAGAGTTCAATATGAAACCATAGCAATTTGATTCACTCAAAACGGATTTAAAATGAAGAAGTTATGGGTAAAACAAGATTGGATAATTTTTCTCATTTTAGCTACGTGAAAATTGGTAACAAATCTATTCCAACCATAACTTAATCAACTTGTATTGTATATTAGGTAATCTTGAGATGACACGTATACAATGTTTCGACCTATCATGTCGACACATCTATATATATTTCGGAACAACCATAGACACTCTATATGTGAATGTTGGAGTTAGCTATACAGGGTTGAGGTTGATTCCAAAATATATATAGTTTGAGTTGTGATCAATACTGAGATACGTATACACTGGGTCGTGGATTGATTCAAGATAATATTTATCGATTTATTTCTGTACATCTAACTGTGGACAACTAGTTGTAGGTTACTAACGAGGACAGCTGACTTAATAAACTTAAAACATCAAAATATATTAAAAGTGTTGTAATTATATTTTGAACATACTTTGATATATATGTATATATTGTTATAGGTTCGTGAATCAACCAGTGGCCAAGTCTTACTTCCCGACGAAGTAAAAATCTGTGAAAGTGAGTTATAGTCCCACTTTTAAAATCTAATATTTTTGGGATGAGAATACATGCAGGTTTTATAAATGATTTACAAAATAGACACAAGTACGTGAAACTACATTCTATGGTTGAATTATCGAAATCGAATATGCCCTTTTTTATTAAGCCTGGTAATCTAAGAAATAGGGAACATACACCCTAATTGACGCGAACTCTAAAGATAGATCTATTGGGCTTAACAAACCCCATCCAAAGTACCGGATGCTTTAGTACTTCGAAATTTATATCATATCCGAAGGGTGTCCCGGAATGATGGGGATATTCTTATATATGCATCTTGTTAATGTCGGTTACCAGGTGTTCACCATATGAATGAATTTTATCTCTATGTATGGGATGTGTATTGAAATATGAAATCTTGTGGTCTATTATTATGATTTGATATATATAGGTTAAACCTATAACTCACCAACATTTTTGTTGACGTTTTAAGCATGTTTATTCTCAGGTGATTATTAAGAGCTTCCGCTGTCGCATACTTAAATAAGGACGAGATTTGGAGTCCATGCTTGTATGATATTGTGTAAAACCTGCATTCAAGAAACTTATTTTGTTGTAACATATTTGTATTGTAAACCATTATGTAATGGTCGTGTGTAAATAGGATATTTTAGATTATCATTATTTGATAATCTACGTAAAGCTTTTTAAATCTTTATTGATGAAATAAAGGTTATGGTTTGTTTTAAAATGAATGCAGTCTTTGAAAAACGTCTCATATAGAGGTCAAAACCTCGCAACGAAATCAATTAATATGGAACGTTTTTAATCAATAAGAACGGGACATTTCACCTGTTCTTTAATCCTTTCCTCAATTTGATTTATAAGTTTATGAGCCATTCGACTTGCCTTTTGTATAGAGGCGGGCTCGTGTGAACTTATATTTTCTTGGATCCTTTCCGATAACCCTTTTACAAATGTGTCGATTTTCTCTTCTTCATCTTCGAACGCTCCCGGACACAATAGGCACAACTCTATGAATCGTCGTTCGTACGTGGTAATATCAAACCCTTGTGTTCGTAACCCTCTAAGCTCTACCTTGAGCTTATTGACCTCGTTTCTGGGACGGTACTGCTCGTTCATTAAGTGTTTGAATGCTGACCACGGTAGTGCGTAAGCAGCATCTTGTCCCACTTGTTCGAGATAGGTATTCCACCATGTTAACGCAGTACCTGTGAAGGTATGCGTGGTATACTTTACCTTATCTTTCTCAGCACATTTGCTTATAGCAAACACAGATTTGACCTTTTCGGTCCATCGTTTCAGTCCGACTGGTCCTTCAGTTCCATCGAATTCCAGAGGTTTACAGGCAGTGAAAGCCTTGTAGGAGCATCCTACACGGTTTCCTGTGGAGTTAACTCCACTGCTAGACCCTGAGTTATTGTTGTTTTGCATTGCAGCATGTACTGCGGCTATATTTGCTGCAAGGAAAGCACATAAGTCTTCCTCACTCAAGTTCAAGTTCTGACGAGTAGTCGGTGCCATTTCCTTCAAAAAAATAGCCAAAAAAATTAAATTAATCATATAGAATATTAAGAGTAATCAATAGTATTCCGTAGCATAATATGAACTCATTTATAAAAGCTTTTTCTTCATATTAGTGTTTTATAAGTTTTAATTCGGGTAGTACCTACCTGTTAAGTTCATACTTAGTAGCTAACATACAATTCTACTACTACAATTCTATACGAAAACTGATTACAATAATATTTCACATTCAAACTTTTATACAATATTTTTCAAACTTACAATACCGCTATTTTACATATAGCATGAAATATAGCACATAAAAACTCTGATACAAAACAGTTGCGAAGACAATTCTAGTTAATACGCAAGTCGTTCAACAAAGGCAATAAAGACACGTAATTCTTACATCTAGAAACAAGTCATGCATTCTGGTTTTACTATGACTACTTCCCATCCTTGGTCTTGTGGAACATAACCGTTGTGACCGTTGACAAGACAGCATATTGTAATGTCGTCAAAAGGACGAGGGTTTCGTAATGTCCAACAGCCCCGTAATAATCTAAAAACCTTGTTTCTCATCTCAACTACCGAGTCCATCACTTGTGGGAATGTTTTATTTAAAAGTTGCAACCCAATGTTCTTTTTCTCAATTTAATGAGAAGCGAACATTATTAACCCGTAAGCATAACTTGCTTCTTTATGTTGCATGTTAGAAGCTCTTTCTAACTCACGAAATTCTATGTTGGGATATGTTGAGTCAAAATAGGTTCTTAACCCGTAGCGTAAAATTGCATTTGGGTTCCTCGCATTTAACGCTTTAAAGAAAACACGGCGTAACTTACGGTCTCCCCAATGTGATATATCCCACCTATCAAAGGAAAGCCTTTTATAAACTAAGGCATTTCTAGAAAGTTTTTCAAATGTTTGACAAGTTAATTTTGCCATAACTAAATGTGCTGATGAATTCTGACCGACTCTAGACAAGATTTCCTCAATCATATCCTCTGGTAGGTCTTCTAAAATATTCGGTTGTCTACCCTTAACGTCCATTTAGTTTTTATATTGTAAAATGGACAAGGATTAGATTCGTAAAAGATAATTAACAAACAATACAAGCAATTTTTACATAGAACATAAAAGTACAAGCACACTATATTACATATATTACACAACATGATTACAACTCTTTAATCCGACTCACTCGTTTCTTCTTCTTCGGACTTGGTTCGTTTTGCTAATTTCCTAGGGATATATGATGCTCCCCTAATACGAGCTGTCGTTTTCCACAATGGTTTAGAAAAACCTGGTGATTTAGAGGTTCTCGGGTCATTGTTACACTTTAGGAAATACGGATGTTGGCGATACATATAAAGTTCATCGGGGTTGGAATCGGGTTTCTCTATTTTTATACCTTTTCCCTTATTATTTTCTTTCGCTTTATTAAATTGGGTCGAGGTAATTTTTATAATATCATCGGAATCCTCATCGGGATTCGATTCATCGAAAAATTGATAATCTTCCCAATATTTTGCTTCCTTGGCGGAAACACCGGTGACCATTATTAACTTTGGTCCGTTGGTTGGGGATTTTCTTTTATTTAATCGATTTACTATAGGTATCAATATTTCTTCTTCCGGAACCTCTTCTTCTTCCGGTTCCTCCTCTTCTGATTCCTCTTCTTCCGGTTCCTCTTCTGGAATTTGTGAATCTTCCCAAATTATATTCGACTCTTCATTATTATTAGGTGAGTCGATGGGATTTGTACTAGTGGTAGACATCTATCACACAATATCAAACACATTAAGAGGTTATATATCACATAATATTTACATGTTAATAATATATAATTTCCAACAAAAGTGTTAAGCAATCGTTTTTAAAGAAAAAACGGTCGAAGTCCAGATTCACTAATGTATCCTAACAAACTCGATAAGACACACTAATGCAAATTTCTGGTTCTCTAAGACCAACACTCTGATACCAACTGAAATGTCCCGTTTATAATGATTATAAACGTTCCATATTAATTGATTTCGTCGCGAGGTTTTGACCTCTATATGAGACATTTTTCAAAGACTGCATTCGATTTTAAAACAAAACATGACCTTTAAAATATTACGACGATTATCAAATAATGATAATCTAAAATATAGCATTTTTCACACGACCATTACATAATGGTTTACAATAATATTACACATCAACATAAGTCTTCGAATGCAGTTTTTAAACAATATTATACAAGCATGGACTCCAAATCTTGTCCTTAATTTAGTATGCAACAGCGAAAGCTCTTAATAATCACCTGAGAATAAACATGCTTAAAACGTCAACAAAATTGTTGGTGAGTTATAGGTTTAACCTACATATTATTAAATCATAATAATAGACCACAAGATTTCATTTTTATAACACATCTCTTATCAGACATTTCGCAAACTGCATAGAGATAAAAATCATTCATATGTTGAACACCTGGTAACCGACGTTAACTTAATGCATAGAATATCCCCAAAACCGAACCTCTCGTCTGTATAATAATCTCGAAGTACTAAACCATCCATAACCTGAATGGGGGTTGTTTAGCTCAATAGATCTATCTTTAGGATTCACGTCAATTAGGGGCCATTTCCCTAATTCTTAGACTACCAGACTTGAAGGGCGATATTCGGTTTAATAATCCAACCATAGAATGTAGTTTTGCATACTTGTGTCTATTTTGTAAAAAATTTATAAAGCTGCATGTATTCTCATCCCAAAATATTAGATTTTAAAAGTGGGACTATAACTTACTTTCACAGATTTTTACTTCGTCGGGAAGTAAGACTTGGCCACTGGTCGATTCACGAACCTATAACAAATATGTACATATATATCAAAGTATGTTCAAAATATATTTACGACATTTTTTAATACGTTTTAATGTTTTAAATATTTTCAGTCAGCTGTCCTCGTTAGTAACCTACAACTAGTTGTCCATAGTTAGATGTACAGAAATAAATTGATATATATTATCTTGACCCAATCCACGACCCAGTGTATACACGTCTCAGGCTAGATCACAACTCAAAGTATATATATTTTTGGAATCAACCTCAACCCTGTATAGTTAACTCTAACATTACTGCATATAGAGTGTCTATGGTTGTTCCAAATAATATATATAGATGGGTCGATATGATATGTCAAAACATTTGCATACGTGTCTATGGTATCCCAATATTACATAATATATTAGAAAAATGTATAATACAATATAAGTTAGCTAGGATATGATTTGTATAGATTTGTTACCAATTTTCACGTAGCTACAACAAGTAAAAATATCCAATCTTGTTTTACCCATAACTTCTTTGTTTTAAATCCGTTTTGAGTGAATCCAATTGCTATGGTTTCATATTGAACTTAAGTTTATGAATATATTCAGAAAAAGTATAAGTTTATAGTCAAAAATACAGGTTACAAGTTATTTTTGTAAAGGTAGTCATTTCAGTCGAAAGAACGACGTCTAGATGACCATTTTGAAAAACATACTTCCATTTTGAGTTTAATCATGATTTTTCGATATAGTTTCAAGTTCATAAGAAAAATCATTTTCCCAGAAGAACAACTTTTAAATCAAAGTTTATCATAGTTTTTAATTAACTAACCCAAAACAGCCCGCGGTGTTACTACGACGGCGTATATCCAGTTTTACGGTGTTTTTCTTGTTTTCAGGTTTTAAATCCTTAAGTTAGCATATCATATAGATATAGAACATGTGTTTAGTTGATTTTAAAAGTCAAGTTAGAAGGATTAACTTTTTTTTGCGAACAAGTTTAGAATTAACTAAACTATGTTCTAGTGATTACAAGTTTAAACCTTCGAATAAGGTAGTTTTATATATATGAATCGAATGATGTTATGAACATCATTACTACCTCAAGTTTTATGGATAAACCTACTGGAAATGAGAAAAATATATCTAGCTTCAAAGGATCCTTGGATGGCTTGAAAGCTCTTGAAGCAGAATCATGACATGAAAACAAGTTCAAGTAAGATTTCCACTCGAAATAAGATTGTTATAGTTATAGATATTGAATCAAAGTTTGAATATAAGTATTACCTTGTATTATAAAGATATATTACTGTAAATAAGAAAGATTTATTGAGTTTGGATGATCACTTTACAAGATTGGAAGTAAGCTAGCAAACTTGGAAGTATTCTTGATTTTATGAAACTAGAACTTATAGAATTTATGAAGAACACTTAGAACTTGACGATAGAACTTGAGAGAGATCAATTTGATGAATAAAATTGATGAATGAAAGTGTTTTTAGATGTTTTTGGTCGTTGGTATATGGATTAGATATAAAGGATGTGTAATTTTGTTTACATGTAAATAAGTCATGAATGATTACTAATATTTTTGTAATTTTATGAGATATTTCATGCTAGTTGCCAAATGATGGTTCCCACATGTGTTAGGTGACTCATATGGGCTGCTAAGAGCTGATCATTGGAGTGTATATACTAATAGTACATACACCTAAAAGCTGTGTATTGTACGAGTACGAATACGGGTGCATACGAGTAGAATTGTTGATGAAACTGAACGAGGATGTATTTGTAAGCATTTTTGTTAAGTAGAAGTATTTTGATAAGTGTCTTGAAGTCTTTCAAAAGTGTATAAATACATATTAAAACACTACATGTATATACATTTTAACTGAGTCGTTAAGTCATCGTTAGTCGTTACATGTAAATGTTGTTTTGAAGCCTTTAGGTTAACGATCATGTTAAGTGTTGTTAACCCATTGTTTATTATAAAAAATGAGATGTTAAATTATTACATTATCTTGATATTATGATATATTAATATATCTTAATATGATATATATACAATTAAATGTCGTTACAACAATAATCGTTACATATATGTCTCGTTTCGAAATCATTAAGTTAGTAGTCTTGTTTTTACATATGTAGTTCATTGTTAATATACTTAATGATATGTTTACTTATCATAATACCATGTTAACTATATATATATCCATATATATGACATCATATAGTTTTTAAAAGTTTTAACGTTCGTGAATCACCGGTCAACTTGGGTGGTCAATTGTCTATATAAAACCTATTTCAATTAATCAAGTCTTAACAAGTTTGATTGCTTAACATGTTGGAAACACTTAATCATATAAATATCAATTTCATTTAATATATATAAACATGAAAAATTTTGGGTCACTACCAAATACCCCTAGTTACTATTGGTGAATAGTGCTACAGAGTTTTGTCTATTAGATATATAGATAATTCGGTATCCCGTGACAAAAAAAAAATATACACACATTGTTCATATCTATTTATAATTTCTAATAACTCTCTATCATGATGATGTCATAAATAAAGAATACACAATCTTAAAAATATTCAAAAATAAAATAAAAAATTTTCTAAGTTACCCATAATAATGCTATTAAAATAATTAATTATTTGTTTAATAAAAATATTAACATGTTAATTGTACAATATGTGAAGCATTATGTTCAACCTTATGTTAAAACACCCTCATGATCATATGTACAATATTTGAAGCATTATGTACAACTTAATGGTAAAACGCCCTCATGACCATATGTAGAGTATTTGAAACATTATGTACAACCTAGGGGTAAAATACCCCCATGACTATATGTACAATATTTGAAGCATTAGGTACAACTTTATGATAAACACTCCAATGATCATATATACAATGTTTAAAACAGGTTGTACAATGTTTTACAAAGCACCTCATGAACACATGTACAAACTTTGAAACATATTATACAACCTTCATGTAATAATTATTTTTTAATTTAAAAAATCTAGAGTCATTCGTTATTAGTAATAATTTTTATTATAAATAGAAATATTTAATTCTTAAGCAAACTTTATTATTATTATCAATTATTATAATTATAATTATTATATATTGCTATTTAAATATAAATAGATTCTCTTTACGGGATTAAATACGTTACATATGTATGTGAAATACATGTCTCAATAAAAGGTTGTAATGTATGCTTTTATAACAAAGAAAATAGTAATTGTGATGAAAATTAGAAGATAATGATGTGAGAATGAAAGTAGGTCATTTATTCTATTAAATATGTTTGTAGTTTATCTTTGATTATTTTGGATACATATGTTACGGGCAAAATATTTGTGGTAAGCTTTCGTTGTAATTATTTGGCATATGCATTTTATAAGCTTAAATGATTTGGTTATGTTTCTTAATAGTTAGGTAAGTATTCTCCACAATAGTATGTTCAAACTTGAATTATTTAATAAATCCGTGATTTCACCTGTCTTTTTACTAGTATTATACTATATATCAATTAAAAACATCATAATATTCAAATTAAATTTTATAACTTATAATTTCATTATATAATAACAATTATTATAATTATGGTTAGTTTTGTATATGGGAAATTCGATTAAAAGGTAACATTTTTACCTCAATTCCAATTTTAGGTAATCTAGGATTATTTTGACGTTTAAATGATTATTTATCAAATATTCATCAAAAAGAGGAGTATCGTTACTTTTTAGTTAGATATCCGTAAAAAAATAACGATACTCCAATTGTAAGTAAATCACATGCAAGCCTAATCATTGGCACTTAACTGAGGATAACGAACATATGCAAGCCTGACATATCCTCAAGTAAGTTCCAATGATCAGTTTGCATATGATTTACTTAAAAAATGGAGTATGGTTAATTTTTTAACGGAGTTCCAACTTAAAAGTAACGATAGTCCTCTTTTTTATTAACTTTTGATAAAACAATCCTTTAAACGTATAAATAAGTATAAATTACCTAAAATAGAAAATTTAGGTAAAATTATAATTTTTTTAATGTAACTTGCATTTGTATAAAGCACAATCATAAATCATTTATAAAATAATTTTATATATAAAACAATACTTTAATAACTTTGGAAAGGATTGACAATAAACTCAATCTTCATTCCGGTCATCTAAATGGTTTACAAGTTCTAACCCGTTTTATCCTCAGTCCTGGTTTCTGTTCATAACCATAAACACAACCTACTTTTTGGTCATCTGTTTCATTTTCTATTTTCAAAAATCAGCATTTAATTCTACTTAAAACAACTTTGTAATCACCTTCATCACCAATTAATTCTTCTTGAAACTAACTTATTTCCTAAAAACGCACAAGGTGTCTCTCTCCTTGCTTTCTCTCATTGAAACTCTAGCTTCTTCCATATTTCTGGCACCGCACAAGTTCCGGCAACCCTTCGCTTGTCTTCCACTCTCAGGTTTGTAGCCTCCCGGTGCCGACGCCTGTGACCTCCAGCATCTCGTCGGAGGTCCAGCGATTTCTTTTTCAGTCGTTTTACTGCTTTTCTCCTCGTGTTCTCTTCGATCCATGTATTGGTTCCTCTGTAACGACACGACTTTTTCGACTTTCATTCTTATATGTGTTCATACATTTCTATTTGTGTATATAATTCTGTCATCTTGACAACTTGCTGAAGTAGCGACTTATTTAGATAATTACTCGTTATATCTCAGAAACGTGTATTCGCATGAATAGCCTACTTTAATGTATTTCCGAATAAATTCGACTGTTAGCGTCACTAACTGGAAGGACTTAAATTTTAAGATGACTTACATATTTCTTTAATAATAATTGAAATATTATTATTTTTATTTATTAATAATACTTATTTAACCAATTATTATTTTAATAGAATTTAATTAATTATTTGTGTGCATCAACTCACTACTTGGACTTAACATGTTATTTGGACTAGAAGTATTATTTATTTTATGGCCCAACTTAATTAAATTAATGGACTAGATGGAACATGGCTAACCCACTTAAATTAAGCATTTTTAACATAAAGCAACCCACTAACCAAAAATCAAAAGTTGCCACTACATTAATACTTGATTTGAAATGTCCCGTTCTTATTGATTAAAAACGTTCCATATTAATTGATTTCGTTGCGAGGTTTTGACCTCTATATGAGACGTTTTTCAAAGACTGCATTCATTTTAAAACAAACCATAACCTTTATTTCATAAATAAAGGTTTAAAAAGCTTTACGTAGATTATCAAATAATGATAATCTAAAATATCCTGTTTACACACGACCATTACATAATGGTTTACAATACAAATATGTTACATCGAAATCAGTTTCTTGAATGCAGTTTTTACACAATATAATACAAACATGGACTCCAAATCTTGTCCTTATTTTAGTATGCAATAGTGGAAGCTCTTAGTATTCACCTGAGAATAAACATGCTTTAAACGTCAACAAAAATGTTGGTGAGTTATAGGTTTAACCTATATATATCAAATCGTAACAATAGACCACAAGATTTCATATTTCAATACACATCCCATACATAGAGATAAAAATCATTCATATGGTGAACACCTGGTAACCGACATTAACAAGATGCATATATAAGAATATCCCCATCATTCCGGGACACCCTTCGGATATGATATAAATTTCGAAGTACTAAAGCATCCGGTACTTTGGATGGGGTTTGTTAGGCCCAATAGATCTATCTTTAGGATTCGCGTCAATTAGGGTGTCTGTTCCCTAATTCTTAGATTACCAGACTTAATAAAAAGGGGCATATTCGATATCGATAATTCAACCATAGAATGTAGTTTCACGTACTTGTGTCTATTTTGTAAATCATTTATAAAACCTGCATGTATTCTCATCCCAAAAATATTAGATTTTAAAAGTGGGACTATAACTCACTTTCACAGATTTTTACTTCGTCGGAAAGTAAGACTTGACCACTGGTTGATTCACGAACCTATAACAATATATACATATATATCAAAGTATGTTCAAAATATATTTACAACACTTTTAATATATTTTGATGTTTTAAGTTTATTAAGTCAGCTGTCCTCGTTAGTAACCTACAACTAGTTGTCCACAGTTAGATGTACAGAAATAAATCGATAAATATTATCTTGAATCAATCCACGACCCAGTGTATATGTATCTCAGTATTGATCACAACTCAAACTATATATATTTTGGAATCAACCTCAACCCTGTATAGCTAACTCCAACATTCACATATAGAGTGTCTATGGTTGTTCCGAAATATATATAGATGTGTCGACATGATAGGTCGAAACATTGTATACGTGTCTATGGTATCTCAAGATTACATAATATATAATACAAGTTGATTAAGTTATGGTTGGAATAGATTTGTTACCAATTTTCACGTAGCTAAAATGAGAAAAATTATCCAATCTTGTTTTACCCATAACTTCTTCATTTTAAATCCGTTTTGAGTGAATCAAATTGCTATGGTTTCATATTGAACTCTATTTTATGAATCTAAACAGAAAAAGTATAGGTTTATAGTCGGAAAAATAAGTTACAAGTCATTTTTGTAAAGGTAGTCATTTTAGTCGAAAGAACGACGTCTAGATGACCATTTTAGAAAACATACTTCCACTTTGAGTTTAACCATAATTTTTGGATATAGTTTCATGTTCATAATAAAAATCATTTTCTCAGAATAACAACTTTTAAATCAAAGTTTATCATAGTTTTTAATTAACTAACCCAAAACAGCCCGCGGTGTTACTACGACGGCGTAAATCCGGTTTTACGGTGTTTTTCGTGTTTCCAGGTTTTAAATCATTAAGTTAGCATATCATATAGATATAGAACATGTGTTTAGTTGATTTTAAAAGTCAAGTTATAAGGATTAACTTTTATTTGAGAACAAGTTTAGAATTAACTAAACTATGTTCTAGTGATTACAAGTTTAAACCTTCGAATAAGATAGCTTTATATGTATGAATCGAATGATGTTATGAACATCATTACTACCTCAAGTTCCTTGGATAAACCTACTGGAAATGAGAAAAAATAGATCTAGCTTCAAAGGATCCTTGGATGGCTTGAAAGTTCTTGAAGCAGAATCATGACACGAAAACAATTTTAAGTAAGATTTCCACTCGAAATAAGATTGTTATAGTTATAGAAATTGAATTAAAGTTTGAATATGATTATTACCTTGTATTAGAAAGATAACCTAATGTAAGTAACAAAGGTTTCTTGATCTTGGATGATTACTTGGATTGGATTTAGAAAACTTGGAAGTAAACTTGCAATCTTGGAAGTATTCTTGATTTTATGAAACTAGAACTTTTGGAATTTATGAAGAACACTTAGAACTTGAAGATAGAACTTGAGAGAGATCAATTAGATGAAGAAAATTGAAGAATGAAAGTGTTTGTAGGTGTTTTTGGTCGTTGGTGTATCGATTAGATATAAAGGATATGTAATTTTGTTTTCATGTAAATAAGTCATGAATGATTACTCATATTTTTGTAATTTTATGAGATATTTCATGCTAGTTTCCAAATGATGGTTCCCACATGTGTTAGGTGACTCACATGGGCTGCTAAGAGCTGATCATTGGAGTGTATATACCAATAGTACATACATCTAAAAGCTGTGTATTGTACGAGTACGAATACGGGTGCATACGAGTAGAATTGTTGATGAAACTGAACGAGGATGTAATTGTAAGCATTTTTGTTAAGTAGAAGTATTTTGATAAGTGTCTTGAAGTCTTTCAAAAGGGTATGAATACATATTAAAACACTACATGTATATACATTTTAACTGAGTCGTTAAGTCATCGTTAGTCGTTACATGTAAATGTTGTTTTGAAACCTTTAGGTTAACGATCTTGTTGAATGTTGTTAACCCATTGTTTATTATAACAAATGAGATGTTAAATAGTTATATTATCATGATATTATGATATATAATATATCTTAGTATGATATATATACAGTTAAATGTTGTTACAATGATAATCGTTACATATATGTCTCGTTTCGAAATCATTAAGTTAGTAGTCTTATTTTTACATATGTATTTCATTGTTAATACACTTAATAATATATTTACTTATCATTTAACATAATTAACCAAGTGTATCAATATCTTAATATGATTCATATGTACCTAGTAAGACGTTGTTATAACGATAATCGTTATATATATCGTTTTCGAGTTTCTTAAATTAATAGTCTCATTTTTATGTATATAACTCATTGTTAAAATACCTAATGAGATACATACTTATAATAAAATCATGTTAACTATATATATAACCATATATATGTCATCGTATAGTTTTTACAAGTTTTAACGTTCGTGAATCACCGGTCAACTTGGGTGGTCAATTGTCTATATGAAACCTATTTCAATTAATCAAGTCTTAACAATTTTGATTGCTTAACATGTCAGAAACACTTAATCATGTAAATAACAATTTCATTTAATATATATATAAACATGGAAAAGTTCGGGTCACTACAGTACCTACCCGTTAAATAAATTTCGTCCCGAAATTTTAAGCAGTTGGAGGTGTTGACGTATCTTCTAGAAATAAATGCGGGTATTTCTTATTCATCTGATCTTCATGATCCCAGGTGAACTCAGGTCCTCTACGAGCATTCCATCGAACCTTAACAATCGGTATCTTGTTTTGTTTAAGTCTCTTAACCTCACGATCCATTATTTCGACGGGTTCTTCAATGAATTGAAGTTTTTCATTGATTTGGATTTCGTCCAACGGAATAGTGAGATCTTCTTTAGCAAAACATTTCTTCAAATTTGAGATGGGGAAAGTGTTATGTACAGCCGCGAGTTGTTGAGGTAGCTCCAGTTGGTAAGCTACTGGTCCGACACGATTTATAATCTTGAATGGTCCAATGTACCTTGGATTTAGTTTCCCCCGTTTACCAAATCGAACAACGCCTTTCCAAGGTGAAACCTTAAGCATGACCATTTCTCCAATTTCAAACTCTATATCTTTTCTTTTACTGTCCGCGTAGCTCTTTTGTCGACTCTGGGTGGTTTTTAATCTTTGTTGAATTTGGATGATTTTCTCGGTAGTTTCTTGTATTATCTCCGGACCCGTAATCTGTCTATCCCCCACTTCACTCTAACAAATTGGAGACCTGAACTTTCTACCATAAAGTGCTTCAAATGGCGTCATCTCAATGCTTGAATGGTAGCTGTTGTTGTAGAAAAATTCTGCTAACGGTAGATGTCGATCCCAACTGTTTCCAAAATCAATAACACATGCTCGTAACATGTCTTCAAGCGTTTGTATCGTCCTTTCGCTCTGCCCATCAGTTTGTGGATGATAGGCAGTACTCATGTCTAAACGAGTTCCTAATGCTTGCTGTAATGTCTGCCAGAATCTTGAAATAAATCTGCCATCCCTATCAGAGATAATAGAGATTGGTATTCCATGTCTGGAGACGACT
The DNA here is from genome assembly GCF_046630445.1 of Rutidosis leptorrhynchoides. Lineage (NCBI taxonomy): Eukaryota > Viridiplantae > Streptophyta > Magnoliopsida > Asterales > Asteraceae > Rutidosis > Rutidosis leptorrhynchoides. The sequence continues at coordinate 175,602,439 of NC_092341.1, forward strand.
TCCTTCAAATACAGTCGTGCTAACTTCTCCATCTTGTCATCTTCTCTTATTGGCAGGAAGTGTGCCGATTTGGTGAGACGATCAACTATTACCCAAATAGTATCAAAACCACTTGCAGTCCTTGGCAATTTAGTGATGAAATCCATGGTAATGTTTTCCCATTTCCATTCCGGGATTTTGGGTTGTTGAAGCAGACCTGATGGTTTCTGATGCTCAGCTTTGACCTTAGAACACGTCAAACATTCTCCTACATATTTAGCAATATCGGCTTTCATACCTGGCCACCAAAAATGTTTCTTAAGATCCTTGTACATCTTCCCCGTTCCAGGATGTATTGAGTATCTGGTTTTATGAGCTTCTCTAAGTACCATTTCTCTCATATCTCCAAATTTTGGTACCCAAATTCTTTCAGCCCTATACCGGGTTCCGTCTTCCCGAATATTAAGATGCTTCTCCAATCCTTTGGGTATTTCATCCTTTAAATTTCCCTCTTATAAAACTCCTTGTTGCGCCTCCTTTATTTGAGTAGTAAGGTTAGTGTGAATCATTATATTCATAGATTTTACTCGAATGAGTTCTCTGTCCTTTCTGCTCAAGGCATCAGCTACCACATTTGCCTTCCCCTGGGTGGTAACGAATCTCAAAGTCGTAATCATTCAACAATTCAATCCACCTACGCTGCCTCATATTCAGTTGTTTCTGATTAAATATGTGTTGAAGACTTTTGTGGTCGGTATATATAATACTTTTGACCCCATATAAGTAGTGCCTCCAAGTCTTTAATGCAAAAACAACCGCGCCTAATTCCAAATCATGCGTCGTATAATTTTGCTCGTGAATCTTCAATTGTCTAGACGCATAAGCAATCACCTTCGTCCGTTGCATTAATACACAACCGAGACCTTGCTTTGATGCGTCACAATAAATCACAAAATCATCATTCCCTTCAGGCAATGACAATATAGGTGTCGTAGTTAGCTTTTTCTTTAATAATTGAAACGCCTTCTCTTGTTCATCCTTCCATTCAAATTTATTCCCTTTATGCGTTAATGCAGTCAAGGGTTTTGCTATTTTGGAGAAATCTTGGATGAATCTTCTGTAGTAACCAGCCAATCCTAAAAATTAACGTATATGCTTCGGAGTTTTTAGGGTTTCCCACTTTTCAACGGTTTTGATCTTTGCCAGGTCCACCTGGATACCTTCTTTGTTCACTATGTGACCGAGGAATTGAACTTCTTCCAACCAAAATGCACACTTTGAAAACATAGCGTACAGTTTTTCTTTCCTCAATACTTCTAGCACTTTTCTCAAATGTTCTTCATGCTCTTGATCATTCTTTGAGTAAATAAGTATGTCATCGATGAAAATAATGACAAACTTGTCAAGATATGGCCCACACACTCGGTTCATAAGGTCCATGAACACAGCTGGTGCGTTAGTCAATCCAAACGGCATAACCATAAACTCGTAATGACCATAACGCGTCCTAAAAGCAGTTTTTGGAATATCATTCTCCTTTACTCGCATTTGATGATATCCAGAACGTAAATCGATCTTCGAATAAACCGACGAGCCTTGTAGTTGATCAAATAAGTCGTCAATTCTCGGCAGTGGATAACGGTTTTTGATGGTAAGTTTGTTTAACTCTCTGTAGTCAATACACAACCTAAATGTACCATCCTTCTTCTTGACAAAAAAAACAGGAGCTCCCCATGGTGATGTGCTTGGTCGAATGAAATCACGTTCTAATAGTTCTTGCAGTTGGCTTTGCAGTTCTTTCATCTCGCTGGGTGCGAGTCTATAAGGAGCACGAGCTATTGGTGCAGCTCCTGGTACAAGATCTATTTGAAATTCAACAGATCGATGTGGAGGTAGTCCCGGTAATTCTTTCGGAAATACATCGGGAAATTCTTTTGCGACGGGAACATCATTGATGCTCTTTTCTTCAGTTTGTACTTTCTCGACGTGTGCTAGAACAGCATAGCAACCTTTTCTTATTAGTTTTTGTGCCTTCAAATTACTAATAAGATGTAGCTTCATGTTGCCCATTTCTCCGTACACCATTAAGGGTTCTCCTTCTTCTCGTACAATGCGAATGGCATTTTTATAACATACGATCTCTGCTTTCACCTTCTTCAGGCAGTCCATGCCAACTATTACATCAAAACTCCCTAACTCTACTGGTATCAAATCAATCTTAAATATTTCGCTACCCAGTTTAATTTCTCGATTCCGGCATATATTATCTGCTGAAATTAATTTACCGTTTGCTAATTCGAGTAAAAATTTACTATCCAACGGCATCAATGGACAACTTAATTTAGCACAAAAATCTCTACTCATATAGCTTCTATCCGCACCCGAATCAAATAAAACGTAAGCAGATTTATTGTCAATAAGAAACGTACCTGTAACAAGCTCCGGGTCTTCCTGTGCCTCTGCCGCATTAATATTGAAAACTCTTCCGCGGCCTTGTCCATTCGTGTTCTCCTGGTTCGGGCAATTTCTAATAATGTGGCCCGGTTTTCCACATTTATAACAAACTACATTCGCATAACTTGCTCCGACACTACTTTCTCCGCCATTACTCGTTCCGACACCATTTGTTCCTTTCGTTCTGTTAACTCCTGGTCCGTAGACCTCACACTTCACCGCGCTATGACCATTTCTTTTACACTTGTTGCAAAATTTGGTGCAGAACCCCGAGTGATACTTTTCACACCTTTGGCATAGCTGCTTCTGATTGTTGTTGTTGTTGCAGTTGTTATTATTGTTGGGATGATTGTTGTAGTTGCTTTTGTTGTTGTTGTTGTTGTTGTTGTTGTTGTTGGGCCGTTTGTTGTTATTGCGATTGATGTTGCGATTGTTGGGATAATTGTTGCGATTATTATTGTAATTGCTGTTGTTGTTGTATTGGTGATTCTTATCACCGTTTTCCTCCCACTTTCTTTTGACTTGCTTCACATTGGCCTCTTCAGCCGTCTGTTCTTTAATTCTTTCCTCAATCTAGTTCACTAGTTTGTGAGCCATTCTACATGCCTGTTTTATAGAGGCTGGCTCGTGTGAACTTATATCTTCTTGGATTCTTTCCGATAATCCTTTCACAAACGCGTCGATCTTCTCTTCCTCATCTTCGAACGCTCCCGGACACAATAGGCACAATTCTGTGAATCGTCTTTCGTACATGGTAATATCAAATCCTTGGGTTCGTAACCCTCTAAGTTCTGTCTTTAGCTTATTGACCTCGGTTCTGGGACGGTACTTCTCATTCATCAAGTGCTTGAATGCTGACCACGGTAGTGCGTACGCATCATCTTGTCCCACTTGCTCTAGATAGGTATTCCACTATGTTAACGCAGAACCTGTGAAGGTATGCGTAGCTTACTTGACTTTGTCATCTTCAGTACACTTACTTATGGCAAACACCGATTCGACCTTCTCGGTCCACCGTTACAATCCGATCGGTCCTTCGGTTCCATTAAATTCCAAAGGTTTGCAGGCAGTGAATTCTTTGTAGGTGCATCCTACACGATTTCCTGTACTGCTAGATCCAAGGTTATTGTTGGTATGTAGCGCATCCTGTACTGCAGCTATGTTTGAAGCTAGAAAAGTACGGAATTCCTCTTCATTCATATTCACGGTGTGTCGAGTAGTCGGTGCCATTTCCTTTAAAATAGTCAAATGGAACAAGTTAATCATACAGAATATTAAGAGTAGTTAATAGTATTTCGTAGCATAATATGAACTCATTTATAAAAGCTTTTTTCTTCATATTAGCGTTTGATAAGTTTAAATTCGGGTAGTACCTACCCGTTAAGTTCATACTTAGTAGCTAATATACAATTCAACTACTACAATTCTATATGAAAAACTGATTATAATAATATTTCGCGTTCAAACTTTTATACAATATTTTTTACAAACTTACAATACCGCTTATTTTACATAAAGCATGAAATATAGCACACAATAACTTTGATACAAGATAGTTATGAAGATAATTCTAGCTAGTACACAAGTCGTTCAGCAAAGGCAATAAAGACACGTAATTCATACGTCCAGAAACAAGTCATGCATTCTGGTTTTACTAGGACTACATCCCATCCTTGGTCTTGTGGAACATAACCGTTATGGCCGTTGATAAGACAGCGTGTTGTAACGTCGTCAAAGGGATGAGGGTTACGTAATGTCCAACAGTCTCGTAATAACCTAAAAACCTCATTTCTTACCCCAATTACCGACTCCGTCACTTGTTGGAACGTTTTGTTTAATAGTTGTAGCCCGATGTTCTTTTTCTCACTTTGGTGAGAAGCGAACATTACTAACCCGTAAGCATAGCATGCTTCTTTATGTTGCATGTTAGCCGCTTTTTCTAAATCATGAAGTCCTATATTCGGATACATTGAGTCAAAATAATTTCTTAACCCGTTGCGTAAAATAGCATTTGGGTTCCCCGTAATATATGCGTCAAAGTAAACACATCGTAACTTATGGGTTTCCCAATGTGATATCCCCCATCTTTCAAATGAAAGTCTCTTATAAACCAAGACATTCTTGGAACGTTCTTCGAATGTCTTACAAACTGATTTCGCCGTAAATAGTTGTGCCGAAGAATTCTGAACGACTCTAGACAAGATTTCATCAATCATGTCTCCGGGTAGGTCTCTTAAAATATTGGGTTGTCTATCCATTTTATGTTTTTATACTGTAAAATAGACAAGAGTTAGATTCATAAAAAAAATACTTATTAATACAAGCAATTTTTACATATATCATAAAGCATAAGAACACTATATTACATATATTACACCACACGAATACAACTATCTTATTCTGACTCGCTCATTTCTTCTTCTTCGGTTTTGGTTCGTTTTGCCAAGTTTCTAGGGATATATGATGTTCCCCTAATACGAGCTGTCGTTTTCCACAACGGTTTAGAAAAACCTGGTGGTTTAGAGGTTCCCGAGTCATTGTTACAACTTAAGGGCTTCGGGTGTTGACGATACATATAAAGTTCATCGGGGTTGGAATTAGATTTCTCTATTTTTTTACGCTCTTTCCCTTATTATTTTCTTTTGCCTTTTTAAATTCAGTTGGGGTAATTTCTATAACATCATCGGAATTCTCGTCGGAATCCGATTCATCGGAGAATTGGTAATCCTCCCAATATTTTGCTTCCTTGGCGGAAACACCATTGACCATAATTAACCTTGGTCGGTTGGTTGAGGATTTTCTTTTACTTAACCGTTTTATTATTTCCCCCACCGGTTCTATTTCCTCCTCCGGTTCCTCCTCTTCCGGTTCTGAATCTTCTTCCAGTTCTGATTCTTCTTCCGGTTCTTCTTCGAGAACTTGTGAATCAGTCCAATATATATTCGACTCTTTGTTATTATTAGGTGAGTCAATGGGATTTGTGCTAGAGGTAGACATCTATCAGACAATATCAAACATGTTAAGAGATTAATATATCACATAATATTCACATGTTAAAAATATATAGTTTCCAACAAAATTTGTTAAGCAATCATTTTTCAAGTAAACACGGTCGAAGTCCAGACTCACTAATGCATCCTAACAAACTCGATAAGACACACTAATGCAAAATTCTGGTTCTCTAAGACCAACGCTCGGATACCAACTGAAATGTCCCGTTCTTATTGATTAAAAACGTTCCATATTAATTGATTTCGTTGCGAGGTTTTGACCTCTATATGAGACGTTTTTCAAAGACTGCATTCATTTTAAAACAAACCATAACCTTTATTTCATAAATAAAGGTTTAAAAAGCTTTATGTAGATTATCAAATAATGATAATCTAAAATATCCTGTTTACACACGACCATTACATAATGGTTTACAATACAAATATGTTACATCGAAATCAGTTTCTTGAATGCAGTTTTTACACAATATCATACAAACATGGATTCCAAATCTTGTCCTTATTTTAGTATGCAACAGCGGAAGCTCTTAGTATTCACCTGAGAATAAACATGCTTTAAACGTCAACAAAAATGTTGGTGAGTTATAGGTTTTACCTATATATATCAAATTGTAACAATAGACCACAAGATTTCATATTTCAATACACATCCCATACATAGAGATAAAAATCATTCATATGGTGAACACCTGGTAACCGACATTAACAAGATGCATATATAAGAATATCCCCATCATTCAGGACCACCCTTCGGATATGATATAAATTTCGAAGTACTAAAGCATCCAGTACTTTGGATGGGGTTTGTTAGGCCCAATAGATCTATCTTTAGGATTCGCGTCAATTAGGGTGTATGTTCCCTAATTCTTAGATTATCAGACTTAATAAAAAGGGGCATATTCGATTTCGATAATTCAACCATAGAATGTAGTTTCACGTACTTGTGTCTATTTTGTAAATCATTTATAAAACCTGCATGTATTCTCATCCCAAAAATATTAGATTTTAAAAGTGGGACTATAACTCACTTTCACAGATTTTTACTTCGTCGGGAAGTAAGACTTGGCCACTGGTTGATTCACGAACCTATAACAATATATACATATATATCAAAGTATGTTCAAAATATATTTACAACATTTTTAATTTATTTTGATGTTTTAAGTTTATTAAGTCAGCTGTCCTCGTTAGTAACCTACAACTAGTTGTCCACAGTTAGATGTACAGAAATAAATTGATAAATATTATCTTGAATCAATCCACGACCCAGTGTATACGTATCTCAGTATTGATCACAACTCAAACTATATATATTTTGGAATCAACCTCAACCCTGTATAGCTAACTCCAACATTCACATATAGAGTGTCTATGGTTGTTCCGAAATATATATAGATGTGTCGACATGATAGGTCGAAACATTGTATACGTGTCTATGGTATCTAAAGATTACATAATATACAATACAAGTTGATTAAGTTATGGTTGGAATAGATTTGTTACCAATTTTCACGTAGCTAAAATGAGAAAAATTATCCAATCTTGTTTTACCCATAACTTCTTCATTTTAAATCCGTTTTGAGTGAATCAAATTGCTATGGTTTCATATTGAACTCTATTTTATGAATCTAAACAGAAAAAGTATAGGTTTATAGTCTGAAAAATAAGTTACAAGTCATTTTTGTAAAGGTAGTCATTTCAGTCGAAAGAACGACGTCTAGATGACCATTTTAGAAAACATACTTCCACTTTGAGTTTAACCATAATTTTTGGATATAGTTTCATGTTCATAATAAAAATCATTTTCCCAGAATAAAAACTTTTAAATTAAAGTTTATCATAGTTTTTAAATAACTAACCCAAAACAGCCCGCGGTGTTACTACGACGGCGTAAATCCGGTTTTACGGTGTTTTTCGTGTTTCCAGGTTTGAAATCATTAAGTTAGCATATCATATAGATATAGAACATGTGTTTAGTTGATTTTAAAAGTCAAGTTAGAAGGATTAACTTTTATTTGCGAACAAGTTTAGAATTAACTAAACTATGTTCTAGTGATTACAAGTTTAAACCTTCGAATAAGAAAGCTTTATATGTATGAATCGAATGATGTTATGAACATCATTACTACCTCAAGTTCCTTGGATAAACCTACTAGAAATGAGAAAAAATAGATCTAGCTTCAAAGGATCATTGGATGGCTTGAAAGTTCTTGAAGCAGAATCATGACACGAAAACAATTTCAAGTAAGATTTCCACTCGAAATAAGATTGTTATAGTTATAGAAATTGAATTAAAGTTTGAATATGATTATTACCTTGTATTAGAAAGATAACCTACTGTAAGTAACAAAGGTTTCTTGATCTTGGATGATTATTTGGAATGGATTTAGAAAACTTGGAAGTAAACTTGCAATCTTGAAAGTATTTTTGATTTTATGAAACTAGAACTTTTGGAATTTATGAAGAACACTTAGAACTTGAAGATAGAACTTGAGAGAGATCAATTAGATGAATAAAATTGAAGAATGAAAGTGTTTATAGGTGTTTTTGGTCGTTGGTGTATGGATTAGATATAAAGGATATGTAATTTTTTTTTCATGTAAATAAGTCATGAATGATTACTCATATTTTTGTAATTTTATGAGATATTTCATGCTAGTTGCCAAATTATGGTTCCCACATTTGTTAGGTGACTCACATGGGCTGCTAAGAGCTGATCATTGGAGTGTATATACCAATAGTACATACATCTAAAAGCTGTGTATTGTACGAGTACGAATACGGGTGCATACGAGTAGAATTGTTGATGAAACTGAACGAGGATGTAATTGTAAGCATTTTTGTTAAGTAGAAGTATTTTGATAAGTGTCTTGAAGTCTTTCAAAAGGGTATGAATACATATTAAAACACTATATGTATATACATTTTAACTGAGTCGTTAAGTCATCGTTAGTCGTTACATGTAAATGTTGTTTTGAAACCTTTAGGTTAACGATCTTGTTGAATGTTGTTAACCCATTGTTTATTATAACAAATGAGATGTTAAATAGTTATATTATCATGATATTATGATATATAATATATCTTAGTATGATATATATACAGTTAAATGTCGTTACAACGATAATCGTTACATATATGTCTCTTTTCGAAATCATTAAGTTAGTAGTCTTATTTTTACATATGTATTTCATTGTTAATACACTTAATAATATATTTACTTATCATTTAACATAATTAACCAAGTGTATCAATATCTTAATATGATTCATATGTACCTAGTAAGACGTTGTTATAACGATAATCGTTATATATATCGTTTTCGAGTTTCTTAAATTAATAGTCTCATTTTTATGTATATAACTCATTGTTAAAATACCTAATGAGATACATACTTATAATAAAATCATGTTAACTATATATATAACCATATATATGTCATCGTATAGTTTTTCCAAGTTTTAACATTCGTGAATCACCGGTCAACTTGGGTGGTCAATTGTCTATATGAAACCTATTTCAATTAATCAAGTCTTAACAATTTTGATTGCTTAACATGTCGGAAACACTTAATCATGTAAATAACAATTTCATTTAATATATATATAAACATGGAAAAGTTCGGGTCACTACATGATTCACAACATTTTTGTCCATTCACCAACACACGAAATCCATCCATATCCTCTAAAATCTACGGCCTAGACTCACACCCTCATCATCTCCATCGTTTTTCAAGTTTTAAGATTTCTTTAAGGAAGTTCTAGCTCTAGTTTCAATCCTTTTCAATTACTTGCAAAGCTTTTGAGTTTTCTTACTTTTTCATTCTTATCTTCACTTTATTTCATGCTTTTTGATTTCATATTCATCATCATCTAAGATCTAAGCTTTATAGCTTATGGTTCCTTGAAACTTTGTTAGATCTAAGTTTTTTAGCTTATGGTCTCTTGAAAAGATGTTAGATCTAAGCTCTTAAGCTTATGGTCTCTTAAAAACATGAAGATCTAAGCTTCTAGCTTAAAGATCTATGAAAAAATTGTTCGTGTTTTGTAAATGGAAGAAAGATTCAATTTTTAGCACTTTGGTTGCAAAAAGTTGTAGCTTTCATCTACATGTAACCTTTTTATGATTTTATGGTGATAAAAATTAAGTCTTTTAACACTTACATGTGCTAAAGATGCATAAATATGATATATCAAGTTAAAGATTGAGACTTTATCAACTTTATGTGATAAAGTAGCAAACTTGAATATAAAGTTTTAGTCTTTATCATCTAAATGTAATAAAAGAGCAACGTTGAACATAAAGCTTAAGTCTTTATCATCTAAATGTGATAAAGGAGCAAACTTAAACATAAAGCTTGAGTCTTTATCAACTAAATGTGATAAAGGAGCAAACTTTAACATAAGGTTTGAGTCTTTATCATCTAAATGTGATAAAGGAACAAACTTGAACATAAATATTGAGTCTTTATTATCTAAATATTATAAAGGTGCAACCTTTGCAAACTTAGAAGCTTGAAACGATAAAAAGATTGAAGCTTTCCTACTCCTATGTAATAAAGATGCAATCTTTGTGAACGTAGAAGCTTTTATTACTAAAACGTTTGAAGCTTTACTACTTTCATGTAATAAAGATGCAACATTTGTCAACATGAGAGCTTTAGACATCAAAAAGAGTGAAACTATATTGCTTACATGCAATAAAAGTGCACCTTACTTGAGTCAGAAAGTGTCTAAACTATCATAGCAATTCGATCAGCCCATTTTTGATCCTAGCAGCACGCCTGGAGGTCTAAGAGTTTAAGATTTGGATTCCTCAGGCTGTGTAGATGATTTTTCAAAAAGGCTTCATCGCAATCCGTCGTACGGTTTGTGACATGCGCCTCCGATAAATCACTATGTTTTCTCTACGACGTGCTAAAAATTCTGACACGCTCATGGTTTGACCGACGACATGATCAAAAAACATTGAGTTTGGGTCTGATTTTCGAACAGTGGAAAGAAGTCTCACAAACGGAGCCTTGGCCACTGATCACGCGTCAATTGGTTATGTATAAAGGACACAAAAGCTGTCTGAAGTTGGGTATTAAAAACCGACCACTTTTTGAAATATAAAACTTAGTTTTCTTTAGAATATGATGATGATGATGATGATGTATATATGACTTGAACAAATTAGAAATTCATTAGATAATATTATTGACTAAATGACTATAACTTAGGTTGAGTATACGTTGGATAGGACACCTTACTTACTTGTTGTTACTTGTTATCGTGGTTGTGCACTCAAGGCGAGATATTGTTCCCTTTTTAAACTTCTAAACTATTTTGGAACTGAGAATACATGTCTTACGTTTTACATACTAGAAACGAGTACTTAAACCATATATGTGGGGTTACACAACGGCACATATTCCCTTTTAGCTTGGTAACGGTTAATTATTGGTTGTTGAACTGATAAGCGCGAATCGTAGATATTGATCCATAGGGTTTGACAACCACACTCGGGCTAGTCCTGCTAGCAGTTAACGGGTGTTTAATACTTCGTAGACAATTTGCACTTGCCAGTGTATACTTTAAGGGGTATCTAAGTAGTTAAGTCTGGTTACCATGTGCCCTGTATACATATACCTTTTTACTGACTTTTGGAATACTGAAATCTCGTGGTCTACCTTACTTTATTGTTCGCAATAAAACTTTATCTCACCAACATTCGTGTTGACTTTTAAGCATGTTTTATTCTTATGTACTTAGCTGTTTGCTTTCGCTGTGCTAGAGGTCTGCATATTTGGAGTCGCGGATTTTAAAACTTTTACTTGCATTCAATAAATTAAAACCGTACTTCTATACTTTGTTTACGACTTGATGTTTGAGTCATCTACTGTTTATGTCATTTCTATTTTTAGAAGCTTGCTACTTTTTTAAACTTTCCATTTTGGTAACTCTTATGTTATGAATGAAAGGTTTTGGTCAAAACGTCTCATTTAGAGGGCGTAGACCGTATTTGGGACCATGTTGATGTCTCGGGTCATAGTGGACTTGGACAGGTCGTCACATCCTCCATTCGGGTCCCCCAAGTTTTCTGGTGAGTTTTCTTCTGTCTCCTTCGTGTCACAGGAGGCGAGTGCTATGAACTTTGTGTAGCGGTGGGTGGTAGGAGTAGGTTTCCGGTTCGATTGGGTGGTTTGTCAAGCGTGGTGGTGCATCTGGTTTTGCATGTCTACGATGAGCTTTTCCTGCATGGGATACGACTGATTTCAGGCGACAAAAGTATTGTGCGTTCTGGGGTCCTCCGTTTTCTTCGTTGGTTCTCTCTTTTTGGTTGCTGCTTGTATATGGTGGTCTTTGTTTTGTTTCTTACTAATTTATTTCTCGAAAGTGGCATTTTTTCTTCATCGTTTCCTCACCACCTTGATTTTGTGTCGTTGGTGGACTCGCCCGAGCTCTGTTGACAAGGCCGGTTTTTGTCCTGTTGTTTGATTTGGTCTTGGGCTAGTTCTTTGCTTGGGCTTATTGACTGTTTAGGCTTAGTTTTGCTGTTGGGCTTTGGGGTTTATTTGGTGTATGAACGTTTGGTCCGTGTCTCCTTTACAGTGAAGTTTGTTCCGATTCCGCTCGTTCAATCTTTCTCGTCATCGAATTTGGTTCAAATCGGTCCGGTGTTGAAATGTCCCGTTCTTATTGATTAAAAACGTTCCATATTAATTGATTTCGTTGCGAGGTTTTGACCTCTATATGAGACGTTTTTCAAAGACTGCATTCATTTTAAAACAAACCATAACCTTTATTTCATCAATAAAGGTTTAAAAAGCTTTACGTAGATTATCAAATAATGATAATCTAAAATATCCTGTTTACACACGACCATTACATAATGGTTTACAATACAAATATGTTACAACAAAATAAGTTTCTTGAATGCAGTTTTTACACAATATCATACAAGCATGGACTCCAAATCTCGTCCATATTTAAGTATGCGACAGCGGAAGCTCTTAATAATCACCTGAGAATAAACATGCTTAAAACGTCAACAAAAAATGTTGGTGAGTTATAGGTTTAACCTATATATATCAAATCATAATAATAGACCACAAGATTTCATATTTCAATACACATCCCATACATAGAGATAAAAATCATTCATATGGTGAACACCTGGTAACCGACAATAACAAGATGCATATATAAGAATATCCCCATCATTCCGGGACACCCTTCGGATATGATATAAATTTCGAAGTACTAAAGCATCCGGTACTTTGGATGGGGTTTGTTAGGCCCAATAGATCTATCTTTAGGATTCGCGTCAATTAGGGTGTCTGTTCCCTAATTCTTAGATTACCAGACTTAATAAAAAGGGGCATATTCGATTTCGATAATTCAACCATAGAATGTAGTTTCACGTACTTGTGTCTATTTTGTAAATCATTTATAAAACCTGCATGTATTCTCATCCCAAAAATATTAGATTTTAAAAGTGGGACTATAACTCACTTTCACAGATTTTTACTTCGTCGGGAAGTAAGACTTGGCCACTGGTTGATTCACGAACCTATAACAATATATACATATATATCAAAGTATGTTCAAAATATATTTACAACACTTTTAATATATTTTGATGTTTTAAGTTTATTAAGTCAGCTGTCCTCGTTAGTAACCTACAACTAGTTGTCCACAGTTAGATGTACAGAAATAAATCGATAAATATTATCTTGAATCAATCCACGACCCAGTGTATACGTATCTCAGTATTGATCACAACTCAAACTATATATATTTTGGAATCAACCTCAACCCTGTATAGCTAACTCCAACATTCACATATAGAGTGTCTATGGTTGTTCCGAAATATATATAGATGTGTCGACATGATAGGTCGAAACATTGTATACGTGTCTATGGTATCTCAAGATTACATAATATATAATACAAGTTGATTAAGTTATGGTTGGAATAGATTTGTTACCAATTTTCACGTAGCTAAAATGAGAAAAATTATCCAATCTTGTTTTACCCATAACTTCTTCATTTTAAATCCGTTTTGAGTGAATCAAATTGCTATGGTTTCATATTGAACTCTATTTTATGAATCTAAACAAAAAAAGTATAGGTTTCTAGTCGGAAAAAATAAGTTACAAGTCGTTTTTGTAAAGGTAGTCATTTCAGTCGAAAGAACGACGTCTAGATGACCATTTTAGAAAACATACTTCCACTTTGAGTTTAACCATAATTTTTGGATATAGTTTCATGTTCATAATAAAAATCATTTTCTCAGAATAACAACTTTTAAATCAAAGTTTATCGTAGTTTTTAATTAACTAACCCAAAACAGCCCGCGGTGTTACTACGACGGCGTAAATCCGGTTTTACGGTGTTTTTCGTGTTTCCAGGTTTTAAATCATTAAGTTAGCATATCATATAGATATAGAACATGTGTTTAGTTTATTTTAAAAGTCAAGTTAGAAGGATTAACTTTTGTTTGCGAACAAGTTTAGAATTAACTAAACTATGTTCTAGTGATTACAAGTTTAAACCTTCGAATAAGATAGCTTTATATGTATGAATCGAATGATGTTATGAACATCATTACTACCTTAAGTTCCTTGGATGAACCTACTGGAAAAGAGAAAAATGGATCTAGCTTCAATGGATCCTTGGATGGCTCAAAGTTCTTGAAGCAAAATCATGACACGAAAACAAGTTCAAGTAAGATCATCACTTGAAATAAGATTGTTATAGTTATAGAAATTGAACCAAAGTTTGAATATGATTATTACCTTGTATTAGAATGATAACCTACTGTAAGAAACAAAGATTTCTTGAGGTTGGATGATCACCTTACAAGATTGGAAGTGAGCTAGCAAACTTGAAAGTATTCTTGATTTTATGAAACTAGAACTTTTGGAATTTATGAAGAACACTTAGAACTTGAAGATAGAACTTGAGAGAGATCAATTAGATGAAGAAAATTGAAGAATGAAAGTGTTTGTAGGTGTTTTTGGTCGTTGGTGTATGGATTAGATATAAAGGATATGTTATTTTGTTTTCATGTAAATAAGTCATGAATGATTACTCATATTTTTGTAATTTTATGAGATATTTCATGCTAGTTGCCAAATGATGGTTCCCACATGTGTTAGGTGACTCACATGGGCTGCTAAGAGCTGATCATTGGAGTGTATATACCAATAGTACATACATCTAAAAGCTGTGTATTGTACGAGTACGAATACGGGTGCATACGAGTAGAATTGTTGATGAAACTGAACGAGGATGTAATTGTAAGCATTTTTGTTAAGTAGAAGTATTTTGATAAATGTATTGAAGTCTTTTAAAAGTGTATAAATACATATTAAAACACTACATGTATATACATTTTAACTGATTCGTTAAGTCATCGTTAGTCGTTACATGTAAGTGTTGTTTTGAAACTTTTAGGTTAACGATCTTGTTAAATGTTGTTAACCCAATGTTTATAATATCAAATGAGATTTTAAATTATTATATTATCATGATATTATCATGTATGAATATCTCTTAATATGATATATATACATTAAATGTCTTTACAACGATAATCGTTACATATATGTCTCGTTTAAAAATCATTAAGTTAGTAGTCTTGTTTTTACATATGTAGTTCTTTGTTAATATACTTAATGATATGTTTACTTATCATAGTATCATGTTAACTATATATATATCCATATATATGTCATCATATAGTTTTTACAAGTTTTAACGTTCGTGAATCACCGGTCAACTTGGGTGGTCAATTGTCTATATGAAACATATTTCAATTAATCAAGTCTTAACAAGTTTGATTGCTTAACATGTTGGAAACATTTAATCATGTAAACATCAATCTCAATTAATATATATAAACATGGAAAAGTTCGGGTCACTACAGTACCTACCCGTTAAATAAATTTCGTCCCGAAATTTTAAGCTGTTGAAGGTGTTGACGAATCTTCTGGAAATAGATGTGGGTATTTCTTCTTCATCTGATCTTCACGCTCCCAGGTGAATTTGGGTCCTCTACGAGCATTCCATCGAACCTTAACAATTGGTATCTTGTTTTGCTTAAGTCTTTTAACCTCACGATCCATTATTTCGACGGGTTCTTCGATGAATTGGAGTTTTTCGTTGATTTGGATTTCATCTAACGGAATAGTGAGATCTTCTTTAGCAAAACATTTCTTCAAATTCGAGACGTGGAAAGTGTTATGTACAGCCGCGAGTTGTTGAGGTAACTCAAGTCGGTAAGCTACTGGTCCGACACGATCAATAATCTTGAATGGTCCAATATACCTTGGATTTAATTTCCCTCGTTTACCAAATCGAACAACGCCTTTCCAAGGTGAAACTTTAAGCATGACCATCTCTCCAATTTCAAATTCTATATCTTTTCTTTTAATGTCAGCGTAGCTCTTTTGTCGACTTTGGGCGGTTTTCAACCGTTGTTGAATTTGGATGATCTTCTCGGTAGTTTCTTGTATAATCTCCGGACCCGTAATCTGTCTATCCCCCACCTCACTCCAACAAATCGGAGACCTGCACTTTCTACCATAAAGTGCTTCAAACGGCGCCATCTCAATGCTTGAATGGTAGCTGTTGTTGTAGGAAAATTCTGCTAACGGTAGATGTCGATCCCAACTGTTTCCGAAATCAATAACACATGCTCGTAGCATGTCTTCAAGCGTTTGTATCGTCCTTTTGCTCTGCCCATCAGTTTGTGGATGATAGGCAGTACTCATGTCTAGACGAGTTCCTAATGCTTGCTGTAATGTCTGCCAGAATCTTGAAATAAATCTGCCATCCCTATCAGAGATAATAGAGATTGGTATTCCATGTCTGGAGATGACTTCCTTCAAATACAGTCGTGCTAACTTCTCCATCTTGTCATCTTCTCTTATTGGCAAGAAGTGTGCTGATTTGGTGAGACGATCAACTATTACCCAAATAGTATCAAAACCACTTGCAGTCCTTGGCAATTTAGTGATGAAATCCATGGTAATGTTTTCCCATTTCCATTCCGGGATTTCGGGTTGTTGAAGTAGACCTGATGGTTTCTGATGCTCAGCTTTGACCTTAGAACACGTCAAACATTCTCCTACGTATTTAGCAACATCGGCTTTCATACCCGGCCACCAAAAATGTTTCTTGAGATCCTTGTACATCTTCCCCGTTCCAGGATGTACTGAGTATCTGGTTTTATGAGCTTCTCTAAGTACCATTTCTCTCATATCTCCAAATTTTGGTACCCAAATCCTTTCAGCCCTATACCGGGTTCCGTCTTCCCGAATATTAAGATGCTTCTCCGATCCTTTGGGTATTTCATCCTTTAAATTTTCCTCTTTTAAAACTCCTTGTTGCGCCTCCTTTATTTGAGTAGTAAGGTTATTATGAATCATTATATTCATAGATTTTACTCGAATGGGTTCTCTGTCCTTCCTGCTCAAGGCATCGGCTACCACATTTGCCTTCCCCGGGTGGTAACGAATCTCAAAGTCGTAATCATTCAATAATTCAATCCACCTACGCTGCCTCATATTCAGTTGTTTCTGATTAAATATGTGTTGAAGACTTTTGTGGTCGGTATATATAATACTTTTGACCCCATATAAGTAGTGCCTCCAAGTCTTTAATGCAAAAACAACCGCGCCTAATTCCAAATCATGTGTCGTATAATTTTGTTCGTGAATCTTCAATTGTCTAGACGCATAAGCAATCACCTTCGTTCGTTGCATTAATACACAACCGAGACCTTGCTTTGATGCGTCACAATAAATCACAAAATCATCATTCCCTTCAGGCAATGACAATATAGGTGCCGTAGTTAGCTTTTTCTTCAATAACTGAAACGCTTTCTCTTGTTCATCATTCCATTCAAATTTCTTCCCTTTATGCGTTAATATAGTCAAGGGTTTTGCTATTCTGGAAAAGTCTTGGATGAACCTTCTGTAGTAACCAGCTAGTCCTAAAAACTGGCGTATGTGTTTCGGAGTTTTCGGGGTTTCCCACTTTTCAACAGTTTCTATCTTTGCCGGATCCACCTTAATACCTTCTTTGTTCACTATGTGACCGAGGAATTGAACTTCTTCCAACCAAAATGCACACTTTGAAAACTTAGCGTACAATTCTTCCTTCCTCAATACTTCTAACACCTTTCTCAAATGTTCACCGTGTTCTTGGTCATTCTTTGAGTAAATAAGTATGTCATCAATGAAAACAATGACAAACTTGTCAAGGTATGGTCCACACACTCGGTTCATAAGGTCCATGAACACAGCTGGTGCATTAGTTAAACCAAACGGCATGACCATAAACTCGTAATGACCGTAACGTGTTCTGAAAGCAGTCTTTGGAATATCATCTTCTTTCACCCGCATTTGATGATACCCGGAACGTAAGTCAATCTTTGAATAAACAGACGAGCCTTGTAGTTGATCAAATAAGTCGTCGATTCTCGGTAGTGGGTAGCGGTTCTTGATGGTAAGTTTTTTCAACTCTCGGTAGTCGATACACAACCTGAATGTACCATCTTTCTTCTTGACAAACAAAACAGGAGCTCCCCACGGTGATGTGCTTGGTCGAATGAAACCACGCTCTAAAAGTTCTTGTAATTGGCTTTGCAGTTCTTTCATCTCGCTGGGTGCGAGTCTGTAAGGAGCACGAGCTATTGGTGCAGCTCCTGGTACAAGATCTATTTGAAATTCAACGGATCGATGTGGGGGTAATCCCGGTAATTCTTTCGGAAATACATCGGGAAATTCTTTTGCAATGGGAACATCATTGATGCTCTTTTCTTCAGTTTGTACTTTCTCGACGTGTGCTAGAACAGCATAGCAACCTTTTCTTATTAGTTTTTGTGCCTTCAAATTACTAATAAGATGTAGCTTCGTGTTGCCCTTTTCTCCGTACACCATTAAGGGTTTTCCTTTTTCTCGTATAATGCGAATTGCATTTTTGTAACAAACGATCTCCGCTTTCACTTCTTTCAACCAGTCCATACCGATTATCACATCAAAACTCCCTAACTCTACTGGTATCAAATCAATCTTAAATGTTTCGCTAACCAGTTTAATTTCTCGATTCCGACATATATTATCTGCTGAAATTAATTTACCATTTGCTAATTCGAGTAAAAATTTACTATCCAAAGGCGTCAATGGACAACTTAATTTAGCACAAAAATCTCTACTCATATAGCTTCTATCCGCACCCGAATCAAATAAAACGTAAGCAGATTTATTGTCAATAAGAAACGTACCCGTAACAAGCTCCGGGTCTTCCTGTGCCTCTGCCGCATTAATATTGAAAACTCTTCCACGGCCTTGTCCATTCGTGTTCTCCTGGTTCGGGCAATTTCTAATAATGTGGCCCGGTTTTCCACATTTATAACAAACTACATTGGCATAACTTGCTCCGACACTACTTGCTCCGCCATTACTCGTTCCGACACCATTTGTTCCTTTCGTTCTATTAACCCCTGGTCCGTAGACCTCACACTTCGCCGCGCTATGACCATTTCTTTTACACTTGTTGCAAAATTTGGTGCAGAACCCCGAGTGATTCTTTTCACACCTTTGGCATAGCTGCTTCTGATTGTTGTTGTTGTTGCGGTTATTATTGTTGTTGGGATGATTGTTGTAGTTGCTGTTGTTGTTGTTGTTGTTGTTGTTGGGCCGTTTGTTGTAGTTGCGATTGATGTTGCGATTGTTGGGATAATTGTTGCGATTATTGTTGTAATTGCTGTTGTTGTTGTTGTATTGGTGATTCTTATCACCGTTTTCCTCCCACTTTCTTTTGACTTGCTTCACATTGGCCTCTTTAGCAGTCTGTTCTTTAATTCTTTCTTCAATCTGGTTCACGAGTTTGTGAGCCATTCTACATGCCTGTTGTATGGAGGCGGGCTCATGTGAACTTATATCTTCTTGGATTCTTTCCGGTAATCCTTTCACAAACGCGTCGATCTTCTCTTCCTCATCTTCGAATGCTCCCGGACACAATAGGCACAATTCTGTGAATCGTCTTTCGTACGTGGTAATATCAAATCCTTGGGTTCGTAACCCTCTAAGTTCTGTCTTGAGCTTATTGACCTCGGTTCTGGGACGGTACTTCTCGTTCATCAAGTGCTTGAATGCTGACCACGGTAGTGCGTACGCATCATCTTGTCCCACTTGCTCTAGATAGGTATTCCACCATGTTAACGCAGAACCTGTGAAGGTATGCGTAGCGTACTTCACTTTGTCCTCTTCAGTACACTTACTTATGGCAAACACCGATTCAACCTTCTCGGTCCACCGTTTCAATCCGATCGGTCCTTCGGTTCCATCAAATTCCAAAGGTTTGCAGGCAGTGAATTCTTTGTAGGTGCATCCTACACGATTTCCTGTACTGCTAGATCCAAGGTTATTGTTGGTATGTAGCGCAGCCTGTACTGCGGCTATGTTTGAAGCTAGAAAAGTACGGAATTCCTCTTCATTCATATTCACGGTGTGTCGAGTAGTCGGTGCCATTTCCTTCAAAATAGTTAAATGGAACAAGTTAATCATACAGAATATTAAGAGTAGTTAATAGTATTTCGTAGCATAATATGAACTCATTTATAAAAGCTTTTTCTTCATATTAGCGTTTTATAAGTTTAAATTCGGGTAGTACCTACCCGTTAAGTTCATACTTAGTAGCTAATATACAATTCAACTACTACAATTCTATATGAAAAACTGATTATAATAATATTTCGCGTTCAAACTTTTATACAATATTTTACAAACTTACAATACCGCTTATTTTACATAAAGCATGAAATATAGCACACAATAACTTTGATACAAGATAGTTGTGAAGATAATTCTAGCTAGTACACAAGTCTTTCAGCAAAGGCAATAAAGACACGTAATTCATACGTCCAGAAACAAGTCATGCATTCTGGTTTTACTAGGATTACTTCCCATCCTTGGTCTTGTGCAACATAACCGTTATGGCCGTTGATAAGACAGCGTGTTGTAACGTCGTCAAAGGGACGAGGGTTACGTAATGTCCAACAGTCCCGTAATAATCTAAAAACCTCATTTCTTACCCCAATTACCGACTCCGTCACTTGTGGAAACGTTTTGTTTAATAGTTGTAGCCCGATGTTCTTGTTCTCACTTTGGTGAGAAGCGAACATTACTAATCCGTAAGCATAACATGCTTCTTTATGTTGCATGTTAGCCGCTTTTTCTAAATCACGAAGTCCAATATTCGGATATATTGAGTCAAAATAATTTCTTAACCCGTTGCGTAAAATAGCATTTGGGTTCCCCGCAATATATGCGTCAAAGTAAACACATCGTAACTTATGGGTTTCCCAATGTGATATCCCCCATCTTTCAAACGAAAGTCTCTTATAAACCAAGACATTCTTGGAACGTTCTTCGAATGTCTTACAAACTGATCTCGCCTTAAATAGTTGTGCCGAGGAATTCTGGCCGACTCTAGACAAGATTTCATCAATCATGTCTCCGGGTAGGTCTCTTAAAATATTGGGTTGTCTATCCATTTTGTGTTTTTAAACTGTAAAATAGACAAGAGTTAGATTCATAAAAAAAATACTTATTAATACAAACAATTTTTACATATATCATAAAGCATAAGAACACTATATTACATATATTACACCACACGAATACAACTATCTTATTCCGACTCGCTCGTTTCTTCTTCTTCGGTTTTGGTTCGTTTTGCCAAGTTTCTAGGGATATATGATGTTCCCCTAATACGAGCCGTAATTTTCCACATTGGTTTAGAAAAACCTGGTGGTTTAGAGGTTCCCGGGTCATTGTTACAACTTAAGGACTTCGGGGGTTGACGATACATATAAAGTTCATCGGGGTTGGAATTAGATTTCTCTATTTTTATGCCCTTTCCCTTATTATTTTCTTTTGCCTTTTTAAATTCAGTTGGGGTAATTTCTATAACATCATCGGAATTCTCGTCGGAATCCGATTCATCGGAGAATTGGTAATCCTCCCAATATTTTGCTTCCTTGGCGGAAACACCATTGACCATAATTAACCTTGGTCGGTTGGTTGAGGATTTTCTTTGACTTAACCGTTTTATTATTTCCCCCACCGGTTCTATTTCTTCATCCTGTTCTGATTCTTCTTCCGGTTCCGATTCTTCTTCCGGTTCCGACTCTTCTTCCGGTTCCTCTTCGGGAACTTGTGAATCAGTCCACGAATCATTCCAATTTAAATTTGACTCTTCATTATTATTAGGTGAGTCAATGGGACTTGTTCTAGAGGTAGACATCTATCACATAATATCAAACGCGTTAAGAGATTAATATATCACATAATATTCACATGTTAAAAATATATAGTTTCCAACAAAATTTGTTAAGCAATCATTTTTCAAGTAAACACGGTCGAAGTCCAGACTCACAAATGCATCCTAACAAACTCGATAAGACACACTAATGCAAAATTCTGGTTCTCTAAGACCAACGCTCTGATACCAACTGAAATGTCCCGTTCTTATTGATTAAAAACGTTCCATATTAATTGATTTCGTTGCGAGGTTTTGACCTCTATATGAGACGTTTTTCAAAGACTGCATTCATTTTAAAACAAACCATAACCTTTATTTCATCAATAAAGGTTTAAAAAGCTTTACGTAGATTATCAAATAATGATAATCTAAAATATCCTGTTTACACACGACCATTACATAATGGTTTACAATACAAATATGTTACAACAAAATAAGTTTCTTGAATGCAGTTTTTACACAATATCATACAAGCATGGACTCCAAATCTCGTCCTTATTTAAGTATGCGACAGCGGAAGCTCTTAATAATCACCTGAGAATAAACATGCTTAAAACGTCAACAAAAAATGTTGGTGAGTTATAGGTTTAACCTATATATATCAAATCATAATAATAGACCACAAGATTTCATATTTCAATACACATCCCATACATAGAGATAAAAATCATTCATATGGTGAACACCTGGTAACCGACAATAACAAGATGCATATATAAGAATATCCCCATCATTCCGGGACACCCTTCGGATATGATATAAATTTCGAAGTACTAAAGCATACGGTACTTTGGATGGGGTTTGTTAGGCCCAATAGATCTATCTTTAGGATTCGCGTCAATTAGGGTGTCTGTTCCCTAATTCTTAGATTACCAGACTTAATAAAAAGGGGCATATTCGATTTCGATAATTCAACCATAGAATGTAGTTTCACGTACTTGTGTCTATTTTGTAAATCATTTATAAAACCTGCATGTATTCTCATCCCAAAAATATTAGATTTTAAAAGTGGGACTATAACTCACTTTCACAGATTTTTACTTCGTCGGGAAGTAAGACTTGGCCACTGGTTGATTCACGAACCTATAACAATATATACATATATATCAAAGTATGTTCAAAATATATTTACAACACTTTTAATATATTTTGATGTTTTAAGTTTATTAAGTCAGCTGTCCTCGTTAGTAACCTACAACTAGTTGTCCACAGTTAGATGTACAGAAATAAATCGATAAATATTATCTTGAATCAATCCACGACCCAGTGTATACGTATCTCAGTATTGATCACAACTCAAACTATATATATTTTGGAATCAACCTCAACCCTGTATAGCTAACTCCAACATTCACATATAGAGTGTCTATGGTTGTTCCGAAATATATATAGATGTGTCGACATGATAGGTCGAAATATTGTATACGTGTCTATGGTATCTCAAGATTACATAATATATAATACAAGTTGATTAAGTTATGGTTGGAATAGATTTGTTACCAATTTTCACGTAGCTAAAATGAGAAAAATTATCCAATCTTGTTTTACCCATAACTTCTTCATTTTAAATCCGTTTTGAGTGAATCAAATTGCTATGGTTTCATATTGAACTCTATTTTATGAATCTAAACAAAAAAATTATAGGTTTCTAGTCGGAAAAAATAAGTTACAAGTCGTTTTTGTAAAGGTAGTCATTTCAGTCGAAAGAACGACGTCTAGATGACCATTTTAGAAAACATACTTCCACTTTGAGTTTAACCATAATTTTTGGATATAGTTTCATGTTCATAATAAAAATCATTTTCTCAGAATAACAACTTTTAAATCAAAGTTTATCGTAGTTTTTAATTAACTAACCCAAAACAGCCCGCGGTGTTACTACGACGGCGTAAATCCGGTTTTACGGTGTTTTTCGTGTTTCCAGGTTTTAAATCATTAAGTTAGCATATCATATAGATATAGAACATGTGTTTAGTTTATTTTAAAAGTCAAGTTAGAAGGATTAACTTTTGTTTGCGAACAAGTTTAGAATTAACTAAACTATGTTCTAGTGATTACAAGTTTAAACCTTCGAATAAGATAGCTTTATATGTATGAATCGAATGATGTTATGAACATCATTACTACCTTAAGTTCCTTGGATGAACCTACTGGAAAAGAGAAAAATGGATCTAGCTTCAATGGATCCTTGGATGGCTCAAAGTTCTTGAAGCAAAATCATGACACGAAAACAAGTTCAAGTAAGATCATCACTTGAAATAAGATTGTTATAGTTATAGAAATTGAACCAAAGTTTGAATATGATTATTACCTTGTATTAGAATGATAACCTACTGTAAGAAACAAAGATTTCTTGAGGTTGGATGATCACCTTACAAGATTGGAAGTGAGCTAGCAAACTTGAAAGTATTCTTGATTTTATGAAACTAGAACTTTTGGAATTTATGAAGAACACTTAGAACTTGAAGATAGAACTTGAGAGAGATCAATTAGATGAAGAAAATTGAAGAATGAAAGTGTTTGTAGGTGTTTTTGGTCGTTGGTGTATGGATTAGATATAAAGGATATGTTATTTTGTTTTCATGTAAATAAGTCATGAATGATTACTCATATTTTTGTAATTTTATGAGATATTTCATGCTAGTTGCCAAATGATGGTTCCCACATGTGTTAGGTGACTCACATGGGCTGCTAAGAGCTGATCATTGGAGTGTATATACCAATAGTACATACATCTAAAAGCTATGTATTGTACGAGTACGAATACGGGTGCATACGAGTAGAATTGTTGATGAAACTGAAAGAGGATGTAATTGTAAGCATTTTTGTTAAGTAGAAGTATTTTGATAAATGTATTGAAGTCTTTTAAAAGTGTATAAATACATATTAAAACACTACATGTATATACATTTTAACTGAGTCGTTAAGTCATCGTTAGTCGTTACATGTAAGTGTTGTTTTGAAACTTTTAGGTTAACGATCTTGTTAAATGTTGTTAACCCAATGTTTATAATATCAAATGAGATTTTAAATTATTATATTATCATGATATTATCATGTATGAATATCTCTTAATATGATATATATACATTAAATGTCTTTACAACGATAATCGTTACATATATGTCTCGTTTAAAAATCATTAAGTTAGTAGTCTTGTTTTTACATATGTAGTTCATTGTTAATATACTTAATGATATGTTTACTTATCATAGTATCATGTTAACTATATATATATCCATATATATGTCATCATATAGTTTTTACAAGTTTTAACGTTCGTGAATCACCGGTCAACTTGGGTGGTCAATTGTCTATATGAAACATATTTCAATTAATCAAGTCTTAACAAGTTTGATTGCTTAACATGTTGGAAACATTTAATCATGTAAACATCAATCTCAATTAATATATATAAACATGGAAAAGTTCGGGTCACTACAGGTGTAGTTTCCGCCTTAGCGACTTTTGGGTAGTTAAGCGCCAAAAGATTGGAGATTTGAAGTAGTATTCTTGGTTGTTTCTCAGCCGTTCGTTAGGTAGGATTTTGACAGGTTAGGATCTCTGGGTTGACTGATGTTTCGAGTTTGCTTGGATGTGCTGACCATCGGCGTTATGATCTGGATTTCTGGTTGATGCGATCTATAGGCGGGTGTTCTTGGGATGCGCAGCGAGCGATTTAGTTGCAGATTTTTGTGTAGGGGTTGATGCAACTTGGTGTGAGACTTGTGGATTGAGATTCACAGCTGCAGACCTCGGTTCAGGTGAGGGCTTTTTTTAGGATTCGGTGATCTAGGTGGCGGTTACTTCACAGAAGCAGTAGTTTCCCGTTATTGGTTGTTTGGTTGTTTCGGAATTTATATCATTGTAATAGGGTGCATTTAAAAAAAAAAAAAATATCATTGTAATAGGGTGATTTTATTCAAGGTCATGTTCATGTGAACATTTATTGTTCCTCTAAACAGATGTATATTTAACACTATGTAACGTCGATCTATTTTTTTATTTATAATGTTATGTTAGTTTGCCAATAAAAAAATTGGAATTATTTTAGAAGGATATGCTCCATTGCTCCGTACTCCAATAAGCTAACGGAATAAAATACTGTATTAAGGAGTACAAGTTGACAGGTAACAATCACATGAAGTGATGCAACACCATGATCCTTGCTAATGACATCAACTCCCAAATTCCCAGAAACCAAACACGCCCCTCAAGTACCTTTCTCATTTTTCTATCATTTTCTCAGGTTATTACATTTGACGTCATACACAAAACATGACAGAAAAAAAGAAATTTAACCAAAAGGAGGGTTTTAATTTGTTATATAATCTACGTTCCTTCACTTTTTGATAAAAAATTATACAATGCATAGACAGCATAGTAAGGATTACTCATCCATCCCAATTATATTCACATGATAAAAAATTCACGATACAGGCTAAAGGATATTATTATTATCGAGTTGTAATCCCTTGAATCCAATAATTTGCTTAAAATCCAACGGACCAAACAGAGTGTGACATGTGGCGCGACAATCACATGTGATTGAAAGAAAAATTAAAAATTTTTTTTGAAACTTTTTTTGAAATTTCTTTTTATTGAATTTTTTTTTCAATTTTTTTTTTTTAATTTTGCATTTCAAATTCAATTACATGTAAATTTCAAACCCAAACACATGTGATTGAAAAAAAATCAAATTTTTTTTAAAAAATTCTACAGGAAACATACCTTAATTCGGTGATTTGACCAGGTTTGTTAGCATTTCGTGATTATATCTTCAAAATTTCAGACTTTAATTCGGTGATTTGATCAAGTTTTGATCTAAAACTTGGTATTTAAAGGTTTCAACACAAATTTACTGAAATTCTACATTTTACTAAAAAAAAAATTTCAATCACATGTGATTGTATTGGATATGGAGAATCACATGTGATTGAGTTTTACAATCACATGTGCTTGGCATGTAGAATCACATATGATTTACTAAAATTTCGAAAAAAAACAAAAAAAAAAATTCGAATAAAAAACTAAAAAAAAATTTCTGAAATTTTTTTTTAAATTTTTTTTATTTCAATCACATGTGATTATCGCGTCACGTGTCGCACTTTGATTGGTCCCTTAGATCTCAACTTAAAAGTTGGTTTCATTTGAATATTTCTCTATTATTATTATTATACTCTCTTGGTCCCGATTTAATTGTTCTTAGATAGAAAATATACAGTTTAAAAAGATATTATAATAATATTGTACTTTTTTATAATTTCCAATATTACCTTTACTTTTTCTTTCTCATTTAATTCTATTCACATACATTAAGGGTATAATAAAACTTAATTTTCTTATTGTTTTCTATTTATATTTAACGCTCTTAAAACTTTTTTTTTTTTTTAAACAGAGTGGACCACCCAGTCCAGTGATATGCCGCGGCGCGGCTAGTCTGGGCGCGGCGCGGCCAGGCAAAGGATCTCAGATCAGTTTTTCAGCTCTCCTGATATCAAAATACGCCAAAGGGCGCGACGCGACAAAGGGACTCGCGGCGCGGCACTATGCTGTCGCTGGTACTGAACTTCAACCTGCTTTAAAAATCACAATTCCACCATTTCTTTCTCACCCAACACCATTTTTAACAACATAACACAAAAACAAACTTAGTTAAACAGTTTCTTACATCATCAAACATTTCGAAAATCATTTAGTCATGAACGATACGTTTACACATCTTAATCATAACATTTGGTCCCAAATTTCAAAAGAAACATAGTTAATGAGTACAAAAGTCTTAGCGTCGATAAGCGGTATCAATAGAGCTAGATTCAAAATAGGGACTTGCACTTCCACTTACTATAAGGCCAATGCTCCTCTATCCTCAAATAGGCTCCTTACCTTCATGATGTCCTTTCGTTCCTATTAAAACATAAACATAACATATGGGTAAGCTTTCATGCTTAGTGAGTTATAGGCGAATAAAAGAACGTATATCGTTAATCATAAACAATGCATCACTTAACCTTTCCAACCTGAAGGTTGCTTACTTACTATCGGATCCGGTTCTACTTCTTACCATAGACACAACTTACTAAGGTCAACCTAGTAATTGTGTCTAAGCTAAACATGACCATAGGCATACATATATGCCTAAGCTAACCTCAATTACATCACATATATACATAGGCACCCAAGGTGTCTAAGCTAAGTCATACCATAGACAAGATCATTAAGCAAGCTTAATGTCCTTGCCTAAGCTAATCATCACCCATAGATACAATTATTAGGCATGCCTAATAATTCTATCTAAGCTAACTTACTAGTGCACTTAGTCACTTAGTCGTCGCCCTCTTGCACGGATTCAATCCGGGAACACTAAGCCACTCTTGACCCGCCCAATTTACCCCCTATAAACTCACCTTGGTTAAATGAGATTCCTTGGTCGCTTGAAGTTCTTTTGTCTTGATTAGCACCTATACATGTGTGACAACTCAGAAATTTCCAACCAAATTTAAACTTTAATCTTTATATGTTTCCGACACGATAAGCAATATTTGGTAAGTTAAATTTCAAGAATTTTAATCTATGTTCATACATTCATTCAACCTCGACCAAGTTCCAACGATTCACGAACCATTAAACGAATATGATTATATATGTATATGTGTATATATATTATAACTTGAAACGTAAACAAAATATTAGATTAAATACTTTATATGATTATATCTGTTTCAAAATGTTTATCAATGGAATTAGAAGATAAGATCAAATGATTGAATTATCAGATATATTGAATTATGATTACAAGTCTCTGTTGAAAGGCCCACGTTGATTTGAGAAATCTTTCCATTTTAACAATATTCGGAAAATGGTAAAGTGATTTATAAATAAGAACAAATTATCAATCATTGAGAACTAGACAAAGGATAGTGGAAGATTGAATCTCATAAAGACTCGATTGATCTATTTAGTTTCAAACGTACAAAAACGTTTTAGTTTAAAAAGAACTTTATTATCAAAACGTATATAACTTTGATAAATATATAGAACCACTTTTGACAACTCATTACTTAACTAGTATGATAAAGATAACGATATTTATATTTTATTTTATTAAATATATATAACGATTTAAATTAATATTATATATATTTATACGCGTATTATACGTACATAGTTTTATACTTTTACTATAATTAAACTTTACATTTACTTTATTTTTACTTTATTTTAACTTTAATAATTCATACTTTAATAATTCACTTTAATAATTCATACTTTAATAATTCACATTAATAATTCATACTTTAATAATTCACTTTAATAATTCATACTTTAATAATTCACTTTAATAATTCATACTTTAATAATTCACTTTAATAATTCAAAAATCTTTTATAAATAGAATTCAATAGGTTTCATTATTTCATAGAAATTTGAAAATATTTTTCTCTAAACTCTCTCAATCGATTTATATATATATATTTACTCCGTATTATTTCAAGATATTATTAGTATACATAAAATATTACGACGGAGTGCTGCCCGAGTGATTTTGAAATTATTTTTCGAGTAGGATAGGATTAAGGAAATTATGGGTTATAGCTATGGAGGTGATTGAGTATGGTTCATGGGTATGCTCGTGAGGTCAATATAGTGTTTATCATTTCCGTTGCGTCTACATACCTTTCCTGCAATATTGAATCTCAATATTGATACGTGAGTACTCATAATTTAACTTTTACATACTAATAGTGTATCCCTGACTAGTGCTCGAGTATTTAGGATAATGCATGCTTGTACTTTTGATATTGCCCTTAGATAGGTTAGGTTGAATCTTGAATTAGTTACACTTGCGGTTGAGATAAGGTATAAGATATGCATGTCCTTGGAAAGCTAGCTAAAAATTAAGAACTTTTCCTTTAGATATCGAATGGTTTGATGAACGGATTAGAAGTTATAATCAATTGAATTTTCAATATTTTATTAAAAATGATTATTATTATCGTCATTTTTATCGTCGTTCTAGTTTTATCTTATTATTATCATTATTATTATCTTTATCAATAAAAGGGATTTATCATTCATAATTGTTATTTTTTTTATTATTACTATCGTTATTATCGTTAAAGTTATAATTAGTTTTATTATTATTATCCAATTATTATTATTATTATTATTATTATTATTATTATTATTATTATTATTATTATTATTATTATTATTATTATTATTATTCGTATTATTATTATTATTATTATTATTATCATTATTAATATATATATCATTATTTAAAAATGGTCATTGTTATTATTATTATTACTATATTATCATTAAGATAATTATTAGTATTATCGTTAATAATATTATAGTAACTATCATTATTAATATTAGTGTAATTAAAAAAAATATTTGTAACACCTAATTATTTTGCTTACTATTATTATCATTATTATGAACACGATATAAAAGACGATTAAAAGCTATTAAACGAAATGATTAAGAAATAATAAGTAAGAGTATCATGATGAAATTAAAATATTATAAGATATTGATTTAGATAAAATTATCGTTCTTATTATTTTTATCATTACTATTATTATTAAAAGTATCGTTAGTATTAAAACTATCATTTTAACAAAAATTATCATTTTAATAGAAATGTCATTGTTACTAAAAAATATCATTATTATTATTATTATTTTAAATAGAATTATTATTTTAAAGATAATATTAAAAATTATCGTAAATATTAAAGTTATCATAATTAGAATTATCGTTTTATCATAATGTCATCTTAGTAATTATAAATATTGATATTTTTATAATAATAATTATTATTACAAAATAGTACAACTTTTACTTACTATCATTATAGATATTATTTTATCAAATAAATATGTGATACAAACATATTTTACTACGTGTAATAACTTACTTTAATAATACCTATCATATTAACTTTATGATATTAAATGAACCCTATAAATTTTATTACTTAATATATATATATAAAAGTATATTTTATTATATAAATTTAATATAAAATTTTATTTATTAATAAATAAATTATATTATTTACTCTAATAAATCTTTTAAAAATATTTAAAAATATAAAACAACGATATTTAAACTATATATTAATCATTTATAGATTTTTAGAAATTATTTTGAGACAAATTTACTTTTGTTGACTTTTGCATATTAGTCTCGAGCATTAGGATTGTGGTACACTATGACTTGACCTAATTTGTTAGACAAATATTGACCAACACATAAATATATATAATTAATTTAGGTTCGTGAATCCGAGGCCAACCTTGCACTTGTTCAATGACGTTATATGTATTTTTACTACAAAATACAGTATGGTGAGTTTCATTTGCCTTTTTTACCCTTTATATTTTTGGGACTGAGAATACATGCACTTTTATAAATGTTTGACGAAATAGACACAAGTAATCGAAACTACATTCTATGGTTGAATTATCGAAATCGAATATGCCCCTTTTTATTAAAGTCTGGTAATCTAAAAATTAGGGAACAGACACCCTAATTGACGCGAATCCTAAAGATAGATCTATTGGGCCTAACAAACCCCATCCAAAGTACCGGATGCTTTAGTACTTCGAAATTTATATCATGTCCGAAGGAGGATCCCGGAATGATAGGGGATATTCTTATATGTATCTAGTTAATGTCGGTTACCAGGTGTTCACCATATGAATGATTATTTTTGTCTCTATGCATGGGACGTATATTTATGAGAACTGGAAATGAAATTCTTGTGGTCTATTAAAATGATGGAAATAAATGATTATGATAAACTAATGAACTCACCAACCTTTTGGTTGACACTTTAAAGCATGTTTATTCTCAGGTGTTAAAGAAATCTTCCGCTGTGCATTTGCTCATTTTAAAGATATTACTTGGAGTCTTTCATAGCATATTTCGAAGAACGTTGCAATCGAGTCATTGAGTTCATCAAAGATTATTATTAAATCAATTTATAGTTGGATAGTGGATATTATGAAATGGTATGCATGCCTGTCAATTTTCGATGTAAAGAAAGTTTGTCTTTTATAAACGAATGCAATGTTTGTAAAATATATCATATAGAGGTCAAATATCTCGCAATGTAATCAACTATTGTGAATCGTTTATAATGTATATGAACGGGTCCTTTCAGTTGGTATCAGAGCGGTGGTCTTAGCGAACCAGGTCTGCATTAGTGTGTCTAACTGATAAGTCGATAGGATGCATTAGTGAGTCTGGACTTCGACCGTGTCTGCATGTCAAAAGTTTTGCTTATCATTTTGTGTCAAAAATTGTCTACTTATCATCCTCAGGAAATTACCTGCTTATCATTTTTAGTCTAAGACACGTCTTGCTACATTGATTGCATGAATAGTGTATAGACAAAAATTCATATCTTAGCATATCTGCTAAATCATATCTTATCGTATCTGTTACTTTAAACTTTGCCTGACATATCCCGCAAAGTCCTCCGTAATCTACGAAATCTTTTGATCTATATATATATATATATATATATATATATATTATATGTAATTAGAATACCATCCGTTAGCCAAAATTATTTCATATCGAAAAAAAAATCCTTTATCCAATCGTACGAAATGGAATTCGTCATCAGTTCAAGTCACTCAGATTCCGAAATGGAATCCCATTCAAGCTCCGAAAGCAGTATGACCGGAATAGATCAACCAATCAGTCATCACCTATTCTAGATGAATTGGGGATGGGTTCGTAGCCTCCTCAATCATTGGAGACAAGAAGAAGGTGATCCCTTCCATCCACCACATTGCCCTCTTGACGAAGAACCTGAAGCACTTACCGGCGAACCTGTCTGAAACACCATTTTCTCGCTCATTTTCAGAGTATCTCGTCACGATTATATATTACATCAAATTTTAGATTTTATTTATCCGCTCGTCCGAACCGACAATCACCCCGGTGTAATAGAAGAAGTCAACGAGCTTCGTGCTCGGGTAGTGGCTTTGGAGAATATGGTGCAGAGATTACAAACACCAGCAGCAGCATCAGCAGCATAACCAGTACCACCATCATCAACTCCAATAGTACCATTACCACCTCCAACCACAATCGCGTCGTAAACCTCAACTTCACAATCTGTCCCACGAGCATCAACGTCATACGCACTATAGATACCAAGGAGTACCAACAACAATAACTGACGAAGTATTAATTCATAACTTCATTGAAGAAACATTCCGCGGCGATTATGTAATCTCTAAAGTCTTAGAAATTATCTAATCTAGCCCTAACCATAAATCAGTTAAGCGAACCAAAATGATAGAAGGAAGAGTAAAAACCCTGACAAAAATGGTGTGTGATTAACAAGCTAAACTTGCTTTACCAACAGCATCAACAGTACCGTCAGCGTTACCAGCATCGTCAGTACAGTCAACATCCGAATCAACAACACCGATAACATCACAAACTCCCTCAGTTCAAGAATCACTGTGGACATCATTACGAATCAATAATGTGTATATTGTATCAACGAGTTATGAAGAATTAACTCATTCCCTCTGAAGAAATTATATGTGTATTATATATATATATATATATATATATATATATATATATATATATATATATATATATATATATATATATATATATATATATATATATATATATATATATATATATATATATATTGAAATAAATCTTTCTGTGCTAAGCTATTGTGTGTGAATCTTAACTACTCGGTTAATTCATATTACAAATATGTAATAATGTACGTCCTTCGGCCACAACTTAACCAGCGTTAACTACAATCTCTGTCGCAATTCAACAAATTCCAATTCTTAATAAATCAAGTATATATTTGATTTTACACTTTCATCATCGATGTACCCGAAACTTTTCAGATAACATCATTCGTACTTTGCGAAATTCACAAGAATTCTACGAACCGAACATCATACATCAACAAATAACGAAGTATTGATTCATAATTTCAATATCATTAAAGAAATACTGCGTAAAAGTTATGTACTTTTTAAAGCCTTTAGGGATTATTCAATTCTAGTTTCAACCGTAAATCAAATGAGTTTAATTTAACATTAACTCATTAAATCTATGTTACATCTGAAGAAAATATACATATATATATTTTCATAAAGACTGTAATAAAATTCTTTTGTACAAAATATTAATTGTGAAAATTTTTTTAACGGGTAGGTAATACCCGAGAGATATATAAATTGACAATTAATATGTTACATTCTTCGAATCTGATTCAGCAAATCATCCATTATACTCCCTACTTTCACAACAATATACATTCTTTTATAGAAATCAAAACAACCATACCCATTCAAAATTTAATTACATATTCTGATTTTGAAATCTCAAAATTCAACTTGAGATATGACCAAAATCATCACTCTTAGATCCTTACATCTTTCACAAGCTATATTTTGACTTCAAAACTGTGTTAGAACATCAAATGTGTGTTAACGATTACAATCTGTGTTCAAACCCTTCAAAAATTTCTGAAGACACTTCGAATGATGAGCAATTGAGATGATGATCCAACCACATGTTACCCACAGTTATGTACCCGAAAAACTCTTGAAACCAAAGTAAAAGTTTAAACAACGTATCTGCGTCAGATTCTTTGGCATTTATTAGCAAAAATAACTTTGCGACTCCTATTCAAAGTAGCCAGTTTTGTCACAGCTCCAGCAAGTCAACTTCGACTTTTCAGTCAGACTAACCTTATTATATCCTTGAGATATACACCATCGTTACCAGGGAACCTTTTACATTCCACCACATTATTAGCAGATGTACCAACAACTTCATTACCCTTTGACTTTAGCCTCTCCAAAAAGTCATTATAATTATTCATTGAAATCCCATCATTTACTCATTCGCATCTTATAATGAGAATTGCCATACGAATCATTGAGAATTAGCAATCAGTATTTTGAAATCTCGCAGCATGTCTACGCCAATAGTTATATGTGTATATATAACGTCTATCTTCTGGACTTAATTTGAATGTGAAGTTTCTGAAAAACACTCCGAACTACGAATTGGTTCTCCGAAAATGGAAAAAATGCTGATGAAGCAGCAAAAACTATAAACGACTTTAAACGGTAAAAGCTGGATGATAATGATGAAGTGTGCTGGCAAAGCGCAGAAAAAGAGAAGTTTTGGAACTGGAAAACGGATTGAGCAAAGTAGGAAGGAGGCTGTGGATAAATTACAAAGACTGAACCCGACATCAAAGGATCTAAATGATTCAGTACCTGCTGAAGTCATTAACGAATACCTTGCTCCTGACTCTAAACCCCTGCGGACAATATTCTTCATCATCCTCTGATATTAGAAATTCTAAAATATCATCATATCTTTCATTATAAATATCCTCCATATTTCTGAAGATGTTTTCTTAATTTTTCTTATTTGAAATCATTTACCTCTTCGCGCTATCTGTATTACATCATAAAAGAAACTATTTTAGTTTCTAAATTCTGAAACATTCAAGTTTAAAATAGGAATATTTTGAAGTAGTGTTGGGAACTGAAGCATGAATTAGTATAATATAATGACACTTGATCAATGTGATTATATTACAGTAAGTCATGCTGAGTTTCTAAATGGAACGTGATGATTCATAGATCATAACATCATCATGTGCCATGTTATACGACTCTTGTATTCTATTTAACCTCTAAAATATCAAGAAAATATTTCTTGATGATTAGGCCTTTTCCAAGGTATTCTAGTAATTTAAAAAGTCAAGATCGTGCCATCACAATTTCCTTCCTAGAACATTAATAATGTTCATTCCGAAATTCATATCTGTGAATTCTGGACCATTACAAGCGGTGCTTAATCGCAAGAAGAAGAAACGAAAGGACAAAACTCCGAAATAGAAATTGGGGTATAAATTGCAGCAAATAAAAGAGAGCATTAACTGTGAATGATAATGATTATAGAAGACAGAAGCAGAGACTTTGAAATATAAGGGAACATATAAAGCCCAACGATAAACCAGAAATTATAAACCATATATATCGATGCATATAGCAATATAAAGACACGGGAGAACTAGAAACACTATAAACCCAAGAGTATAGTAGAAGTAAATAGATTCTTCCGGCGGTAGATGAAAAAGAAGAATGACCGATATAAAAGTTAGAAGTATATCGAGAATCAGAACTGGATGGAGCATATTGATGAATACTTTAAAATATGAGTTGAGGGGGAAAGAATAGAAGGTGATGAAACATGACTAGGAACTTAGAAATCAACAGATTTAACTCACACAATGGCGGAATAAGTGAATCAAACCCTCTAGTGAATAGGTTAAGTGTTTTTGATTAATTTAGTCAAACCACAACTAAGTCAAGTGTGATTAGATCAACACCTAGAGCTATTATTCACCACCTGGGTGATTTGGACTGAGAGAGAATCGGAGGAGCTCACTAGATCTGAGTGTGTGTAACAAATGAGAGGCTTAACCTAAAATGAAGAACATAAGACTTTATATACCCCTGCTGTTGACTCACCCATACGATTCATTCATCACACATACGAGTTGGCTTCATCAGTCGTACGGGTGATCACTCACTCGTGTCTTCTCATTTAGGTTGTAATTGTAACTTAGCTCAGCATCAACCGTGCGTATGAGCCTGTCAGCCGTACTAGTGAGGCTTCACTAATACGTCTGACTAAGTCTAACATAGTCAAACATCTAAATCTCGTTCCTGCAGTTCCTGTAACCACATACAAACACAGATAGGATAATAACGAGCAATCATGGTGGCCTTTAAACTGTTGTACCTGCAATGGATGTGGGTAGATGTCTAGGGATTTGCATAAAATGCATCAACAGAAGGTGTGAGTTGTAAGGAAACGAAGGAGGTGAATTTATAAGAAAATCTTCGACAGAACAATTAAAATGGACGATCGCATTTAAAGCGGATCCTAATTCCCTTGATTACCGGAGAGTCAAATCTTATTAAGAAGATTTTCTTCAAATCCCTTGAAATCTGGGAATCAATGATATCTACGTCAAATGATAAGATGAATCTATACTTACTCATTTCACTCTTATATGTTAGCTTCATTCGTCCTCTTCATATAAATGGATTGTTTATCCAAATTATTCGCTGATGATAAAACTCTAATTTTCAGCCCGTATGCATCATGAAAACATACTTATTATCATTCACGACCTTTCCACTTAAATTTCGGGACGAAATTTCTTTAACGGGTAGGTACTGTGACAACCCGGAAATTTCCAACTAAATTTAAACTTTAATCTTTATATGTTTCCGACACGATAAGCAATATTTGTTAAGTTAAATTTCAAGAATTTTAAACTATGTTCATACATTCATTCATACTCGACCAAGTTCCAACGATTCACGAACCATTAAACGAATATGATTATATATGTATATGTGTATATATATTATAACTTGAAACGTAAACAAAATATTAGATTAAATACTTTATATGATTGTATCTGTTTCAAAATGTTTATCAATGGAATTAGAAGATAAGATCAAATGATTGAATTATCAGATATATTGAATTATGATTACAAGTCTCTGTTGAAAGGCCCACGTTGATTTGAGAAATCTTTCCATTTTAACAATATTCAGAAAATGGTAAAGTGATTTATAAATAAGAACAAATAATCAATCATTGAGAACTAGACAAAGGATAGTGGAAGATTGAATCTCATAAACACTCGATTGATCTATTTAGTTTCAAACGTACAAAAACGTTTTCAGTTTAAAAAGAACTTTATTATTAAAACGTATATAACTTTTATAAATATATAGAACCACTTTTGACAACTCATTACT
Source organism: Rutidosis leptorrhynchoides (assembly GCF_046630445.1). NCBI lineage: Eukaryota > Viridiplantae > Streptophyta > Magnoliopsida > Asterales > Asteraceae > Rutidosis > Rutidosis leptorrhynchoides. The sequence continues at coordinate 175,640,083 of NC_092341.1, forward strand.
TAACTAGTATGATAAAGATAACGATATTTATATTTTATTTTATTAAATATATATAACGATTTAAATTAATATTATATATATATTTATACGCGTATTATACGTATATAGTTTTATACTTTTACTATACTTAAACTTTACCTTTACTTTGTTTTTACTTTACTTTAACTTTAATAATTCAATTTAATAATTCATACTTTAATAATTCACTTTAATAATTCATACTTTAATAATTCACTTTAATAATTCATACTTTAATAATTCACTTTAATAATTTATACTTTAATAATTCACTTTAATAATTCATACTTTAATAACTCACTTTAATAATTCATACTTTAATAATTCACTTTAATAATTCAAAAATCTATTATAAATAGAATTCAATAGGTTTCATTATTTCATAGAAACTTGAAAATATTTTTCTCTAAACTCTCTCAATCGATTTACATATATATATATATATTAACTCCGTATTATTTCAAGATATTATTAGTATACATAAAATATTACGACGGAGTGCTGTCCGAGTGATTTCAAAATTATTTTTCGAGTAGGATAGGATTAAGGAAATTATGGGTTATAGCTATAGAGGTGATTGAGTATGGTTCATGGGTATGCTCGTGAGGTCAATATAGAGTTTATTATTTCCGTTGCGTCTACGTACCTTTCCTGCAATATTGTGAGTATTCATAATTTAACTTTTACATACTAATAGTGTATCCCTGACTAGTGCTCGAGTATTTAGGATTATGCATGCTTGTACTTTTGATATTGCCCTTAGATAGGTTAGGTTGAATCTTGAATTAGTTACATTTGCGGTTGAGATAAGGTATAAGATATGCATGTCCTTGGAAAGCTAGCGAAAAATTAAGAACTTTTCCATTAGATATCGAATGGTTTCGATGAACGGATTAGAAGTTATAATCAATTGAATTTTCTATATTTTTATTAAAAATGATTATTATTATCGTCGTTTTTATCATCGTTCTAGTTTTATCTTATTATTATCATTATTATTATCTTTATCAATAAAAGGGATTTATCATTAAAAATTGTTATTTTTTTTATTATTACTATCGTTATTATAGTTAAAGTTATAATTAGTATTATTATTATTATCCAATTATTATTATTATTATCATTATTATTAGTATTATTATTATTATTATCATTATTAATATATATATCATTATTTAAAAATGGTTATTGTTATTATTATTATTACTATATTATCATTAAGATAATTATTAGTATTATCGTTAATAATGTTATAGTAACTATCATTATTAATATTAGTGTAATTAAAAAAAAATTTGTAACACCTAATTATTTTGCTTACTATTATTATCATTATTATGAACACGATATAAAAGACGATTAAAAGCTATTAAACGAAATGATTAGGAAATAATAAGTAAGAGTATCATGATGAAATTAAAATATTATAAGATATTGATTTAAATAAAATTATCGTTCTTATTATTTTTATCATTACTATTATTATTAAAAGTATCGTTAGTATTAAAACTATCATTTTAACAAAAATTATCATTTTAATAGAAATGTCATTGTTACTAAAAAATATCATTATTATTATTATTTTAAATAGAATTATTATTTTAAAGATAATATTAAAAATTATCGTAAATATTAAAGTTATCATAATTAGAATTATCGTTTTATCATAATGTTATCTTAGTAATTATAAATATTGATATTTTTATAATAATAATTATTATTACAAAATAATACAACTTTTACTTACTATCATTATATATATTATTTTATCAAATAAATTTGTGATACAAACATATTTTACTACGTGTAATAACTTACTTTAATAATACCTATCATATTATCTTTATGATATTAAATGAACCTTATAAATTTTATTACTTAATATATATATATATATATATATATATATATATATATATATATATATATATATAAAAGTATATTTTATTATATAAATTTAATATAAAATTTTATTTATTAATAAATAAATTATATTATTTACTCTAATAATTCTTTTAAAAATATTTAAAAATATAAAACAACGATATTTAAACTATATATTAATCATTTATAGATATTTAGAAATTATTTTGAGATAAATTTACTTTTGTTGACTTTTGCATATTAGTCTCGAGCATTAGGATTGTGGTACACTATGACTTGACCTAAGTTGTTAGACAAATATTGACCAACACATAAATATATATAATTAATTTAGGTTCGTGAATCCGAGGCCAACCTTGCACTTGTTCAATGACGTTATATGTATTTTTACTACGAAATACAGTATGGTGAGTTTCATTTGCCTTTTTTACCCTTTATATTTTTGGGACTGAGAATACATGTACTTTTATAAATGTTTGACGAAATAGACACAAGTAATTGAAACTACATTCTATGGTTGAATTATCGAAATCGAATATGCCCCTTTTTATTAAAGTATGGTAATCTAAGAATTAGGGAACAGACACCCTAATTGATGCGAATCCTAAAGATAGATCTATTGGGCCTAACAAACCTCATCCAAAGTACCGGATGCTTTAGTACTTTGAAATTTATATCATGTCCGAAGGAGGATCCCGGAATGATAGGGGATATTCTTATATGTATCTAGTTAATGTCAGTTACCAGGTGTTCACCATATGAATGATTATTTTTGTCTCTATGTATGGGACGTATATTTATGAGAACTGGAAATGAAATTCTTGTGGTCTATTAAAATGATGGAAATAAATGATTATGATAAACTAATGAACTCACCAACCTTTTGGTTGACACTTTAAAGCATGTTTATTCTCAGGTGTTAAAGAAATCTTCCGCTATGCATTTGCTCATTTTAAAGATATTACTTGGAGTCTTTCATAGCATATTTCGAAGAACGTTGCATTCGAGTCATTGAGTTCATCAAAGATTATTATTAAATCAATTTATAGTTGGATAGTGGATATTATGAAATGGTATGCATGTCTGTCAATTTTCGATGTAAAGAAAGTTTGTCTTTTAAAAACGAATGCAATGTTTGTAAAATATATCATATAGAGGTCAAATATCTCGCAATGTAATCAACTATTGTGAATCGTTTATAATGTATATGAAGGGTCCTTTCAACATGAGCTAATCTTGTCATTAACATAATCCAAACGAATTTGCATCTTTCAAATGCTTACAACACTTTCATATACTTACGCATTTGAACTTAATCTTTCTTAATCCCCTTTTTACCTCATCATTCACATGAACATTCATATAATTAAAATTCTTAACTCTTCTTTTCACTTTTTCATTATAACAAACATTATCATACAAACATCATTTTCCTAAATACACAATTTCTCTAGTTTAACTCTTACAAACATGGACTTATCATTCTCTCAAGCATTTCATCAAACACTTGGTGTGCATAAACCCATTTTAACTACTAGCAACCTTAAAATCATCATATATCAAAACATCATTACTTGTAACAATATCATACATGAACTTGCACCTAAACATCACTTGAATTCATTTTATACTTGCATTATGCACAATCACAACTCATAACAACTTATTAAGTTATTCTTCTCATAAAATACAACCAATTTTGTGATAATTCAAGTTAGAAGTTCATACCTTATTCTTAGAGTTTAAGAACCCTAATTGTGCTCAAAAGAAGAAGGAATTGAAGATTTGCAACTTGCTATAATGATTAAGGCACTCTAAACTACTTGAATTCTCACTTGCATGCACTTAAATCTTCCAATTTGGGATTTTCTCCTCCCTTCTTGGTGCTAGTCGACACACACACACAACACACACTGATTTCTGAGTTTTTTGCATCTGATGGTTATTTTTAGCCTTTTAACAATTTTTAATTCAATTATCTTTGCAATAATTGCACTTTCTACCCTCCCCACCAAAACCATAGTATGGGAGGTCCTTAAACTAACTTTGCATCTCTAGTCCCTTTTTAACTTAAATAACAAATCTTAAATATTATCCATTTTTATTATACAAAATAATGTCAACAATATATATATCAATATTAAATTACATAAAATATTACCTTAGTTATTTGGGGTGTTACATTATAGTAGACAATTAATCTGAAACATCCCAAAATAAAATACTGGACAATAAATTAGAAATGGAAGAGTATTATACTTTGATCAGTTTTATAGTGTACTCTTACTTTATATTTATTTGTTTGTCTTATATACTTCGGCACTCTTCATCGTTTTCTTTTTCTGCATTATCTTCCATCTCTAATCACCATCTTAACATGTATACCATCCCTACGTCACCCTTCACACCTCTCCCACCAATCAATAATCGATATCAACAACATTCTCGCACCATTAACAACATCACATATCAACCGGATAATGTTGGTATACGGGTCAAAGTAGACAAAAACAAAAAACCTACTGCCTAACAATCCAACCGATTCCATGAACTTCAAAAGGAAGACTTTCCTCCTCTTGCCGATCCTCATCACCCCAAAAATCCGACTGCAATAAAAACCTTCCCATCCTCAGCCTACTTTTACCAAAGTTTCAAAAGCAATGAACACGCAAGAACTTTAATAAACAAATTCGGTAATCCTAACACCAACTCAACCAACACTATACTTGTAAAGAAAAATATTACCTCCTTTCTATTCTTTAATTTCCCAGACGATTGGTGCTCAGTTGATTTCTAGAAACTATTCAAAATATATGGCGATTTAAAGGAAGTCTACATCCCAAAAAAGAGATTAAAAAGTGGCAAACGATTTGGTTTTGCGAGATTCATGAACATACCGTTACACCAAATTGATTCTATGGAAAAAAGGCTTAACATGGTGATAGCAGGTGATCAATTACTCAAAGTGTACAAAGAAAAAGACCGTAACAAAAACCACGCCCCAGCTTCTACCCACAACTCTAATCCTCTACCAAAAACCACTACCACTCCTAAACACATCCCCAATAAGCATATCGACGACCGTAAATTCAATGAGGTTATCAATCGACCCAGTATCTCCAATGGCACAAATGAAAAAACTATCAAGATTGAAGTCGAAAAGAATGAAAAACTCATTGAGTTATTGGGACATGTCGGCATTGGTGTGTAAGACCCTGAATTTTATATATCACATTCAGTTTCAGAGTGGCACGTCGTGCCAAGGCAAACATCAGCAAATTCAGAACCTAAGTGGCACGCAGTACCAGTTAGGTGACATGCCGTGTCAAGACCTGCATCACCATTCTTTTCTATTTTTAAAGGGTTAAAGCCAAAAATAGGCTACAAACTTACACAAATGTACCGATGTTGCCCACAAACCCATTTTCGTCCTACTGTCGCCTACATACTTATAAAAAATGTGCTGATGTTAACATTTTATATGTCCCAATGTTGCCCATATACTTTCAGTTGTGTCTCGATGTCACCCATATACTTTCAGTTGTGTCCCGATGTCGCCCATATACTTTCAGTTCTGTTTCGATGTATCACCGACGTGTCATGACTACTTAGAAGCCACGTAATCAACCATTTTGGTTGACAGTTAAAAAAAGTATTTTGTTTATATTAGCACATTTTTTATAAGTTTGTAGGCGACAGTAGGATATAAATGAGTTTGCGGGCGATATCAGTACATTTGTGTAAGTTTGTAGCCTATTTTTGGCTTTAACCCATTTTTAAAGAGGTTAAATGAAGGGCACTTTGGTCTTTTTATGTCATGAATGGTTTTGAGGCCTTAAATCTGTCCAAACCTCATCCACATCTTCATTTCACCTCATCTTCATCCTCTCCAATCACTCTCAAACTTTTAGAGAGAGGAAGCTCTCTTAGAGAGAGAAAGCTCGATATCTTGGAGAAGAAGCTTGATTCTTGACAAAGCTCATGAATTAAAGTTGCTTATCTCATTCCTAGCTACGTTTTGGTTGTAGTGGTAAGTCTCGAATACAAATTTCATTATTTAAGATTCTTGTTTGAGTTTAGGGTTGTGCTAGTTAGGGTTATAAACCCCATTTATGGTAAAATTTGGGGGTTTTGAGTATGGTTAGTGTGTGTGGACCTAATTATGGTGGGTTTAGGGTTTGATTATGAATTTGGAAGTATTTGTCATGGGTTTGAGTGTTAAATCACTAGGTAGTAAGTGTGTTGGTGTTTTTGGTGTTCTTAAGAACATATGTAGGTCAAGATGGGTGTTGACCTTGATTTAGTGTCAAACTAAGTTTTGAGTCAAGTTTTGGTAAATCAAGTATGTAAATACTTAGTTTAGGTATTACTTGGTGTTTTGGAAATATAATCACTAGCCGTTAGTGATTATGGGCATTTTTGTGACTTGTGTCAAAATGGGTAAATTGAATTGGGTCAAATTTGATGATGACACTAGTTTTGGTCAAATGGATGTTTAAACACTTGTGTTAAGTGTTAAATCGCATTTTTGGAAGTAATCACACATGAGAAGTGCTTTTGAGTTAAAGTGGTGTTTTAATATAAGTCAAATGTGGTCAAGCGCAATATGGGTTAATATTGCACATGTTACAATTTTGGTGTAAATGGTGTTTGAAATGATCACTACCTAAGTAGTAATCTAGTATCGGGACCTAGGTTGGTCTAGTTAGTGTAGAGTGAAAATTAGGTTAACTTGTACTTATTAGTGTGGGTTTAAATTACCACCCGAAGTGGTAATTTGGTTAAGCTCATTAGGAGATAAATGGGCGGGTCAAATGAGCAAGGTGAGATCCCTCGAATAAGGGATGTGAGTGTCGGGTTCTCTTTTAGAGGATGGCTATTTATGTGTATATCGTACCTATGTGTGATATATGTGGTTACTTGCTCGGATTTGAGGACGGAGATCATGTTACACATGACTTGTGCGAGCAATCCAAGGTGAGTGAAATAATTATACGTGTATGTATATAATGTATTTATTTATATGGGATGCGTTGTGGGTTTAAAGTTTGTGAGTTCGATACCACATCGTGTTTGGCATGAGATGAAGGTTTAAAGTTTGCGAGTTCGATACCTCATTGTCGTGTGGGTTGGCGGGTGGTGTGGGTTTAAAGTTCATGAGTTCGATACCACATCATTACGTGTGGCGTGAAATGTGGGTTTAAAGTTCGTGAGTTCGATAACACATTGAGCATGACGGGTGGGTTTAACTTCGTGAGTTCGATACCACTCATTGGGTTAGTGATACATTAGTCGGGTATGTATACTAATGGTTGTTGGGAACACCGATGGTCATTCGCGAGTACCACTCCCTTATGCTTACGGTTAACCACGGTTGTGTGATTTTATATTAGCATATTAAATTGTGAACTATATGCTATTGGTGATGCTAGCTTATTATGAATTGCGGATATTTAGTTTTGCATTGTGATTGCATGGTTGTTGAATTGCTCGCTCGTATGTGGTATTTGTGTAAGTGTTTGCACGTAAGTAGATTATATATATATATGTATAATTATTACATTCACTAAGCTTTATGCTTACCCCTCTCGTTGTTTACCTTTATACAGGTATTGTGATTATGAATCTAGCTAGTTGATAGACTAGATGTGTAGGAGCGCTTGGGCTCGATGGGGTAGCTTTTTAAACGACCCGTTCATATCGATTATAAACGTTTCATAACAATTGGTTTCATTGCGAGGTATTTGACCTCTATATGCCGAGTTTTACAAACATTGCATTCCTTTAAAAGACAAACTCATTTCAAAATATAACCTATGGATACAAATGATATATGATTCTCGTAATATGAATGACTAACCTGTCATTGACTTAATAATAATCTTTTTGAACAAGATTGACTTGAATGCAACATCTTTTGAAATATGCCATGAATGACTCCAAGTAATATCTTTAAAATGAGCAAATGCACAGCGGAAGATTTCTTTCATACCTAGAATAAACATGCTTACAAGTGTCAACCAAAAGGTTGGTGAGTTCATTAGTTTAACATAAACAATCATTTCCATAATTTTAATAGACCACAAGATTTCAATATTTAACCGCACACGTAACCCGTGTACAAAACATGATACACATAACCTGTGTATAAAAATCATTTATATGGTGAACACCTGGTAACCGACATTAACAAAATGCATCTAGAATATCCCCATCATTCCGGGACTCTCATCGGACATAATAAAATCGAAGTACTAAAGCATCCGTAACCAGGATGGGTTTTGTTAGGCCCAATAGATCTATCTTTAGGATTCGCGTAAATTAGGATTTCTGTTACCTAATTCTTAGATTACCAAACTAAAAAGGGTGATATCCGGTATAATAATCCAACCATAGAATGTAGTTTCAAGTACTTGTAACTATTTCATAAAACAGTTATAAAATTAGCGCATGTATTCTCAGTCCCAAAAATATATATTGCAAAAGCATTTAAAAAGGGAGCAAATGAAACTCACGATACGATATCTTGTAGTAAATATATGCATACGACGGAACTGAACAAATGCAAGGTTGACCTCGTATTCACGAACCTATATCATGTATATATATATTAACACACATAATTGTAATCGAACAAATATATATAATTAGTGATATAAATGTTATCTTAATAAATTATGTATTTAATTAATAATTTAATTAAATAGTTTCATTTTATATACTTTAATAATTTATATAAAAAATATTAATACTTATACATCTAGTTATATTAATATGTCTATATATATATATATATATATATATATATATATATATATATATATATATATATATATATATATATATATATGTTTAGTATTATATTTAAAAATTAATAGTTTGTTATATGTAAGTATTTATAAAAAAATGTTACTATGTTTGATATATAGTTATATGAAATATTAATATAATTATAGTATATGTAATAAGTATAAAAAATATTTATCTGTTAAATATGATAGTTTTGATAATACTGATTCTTTTAATAATAATAATAACTTTATTAATAATGATAATACTAATAACAAAAATGATAATGATAATAATAATAGTAATTATGTTAATAATAGTAATAATAATAATACTAATAATTATAAAATGATATTAATACTAATATTAATGATATTAATAATAGTTTTGTGTTATTTTTATAATAACAATAATAATAATAATCCTAATCATAATAATACTTATATCAATATTAATAATACTAATAATAACACTAATAATACTTAAGGATGTTACTTAACAACAAAAATGATAATAATATTAATCATAGTATTCATGTTAACATAATAATAATAACAATAATTAATAATAATAATAATAATAATAATAATAATAATAATAATAATAATAATAATAATAATAATAATAATGATAATAATAATAATAATAATAATAATAATAATGTAAGACCCTAATATTATTGTACAGAGCTGTAAATAGAGTACATGAAGCGTGGGTGATGTTGTGTATTAAAACTGAGGTCAGAAGCTGAACTGGGCAAAGTGCGCTCAGCGCACACCTATTGGTGCGCGTGGCGCACTGTCCACTGTAGCTGGGTTCTGCTTGTTTTAATCAGATATTTTGATGGGCTTTTTGGTAATTTCACTTGTGGACGAGTTTAAGGCCAGTAAATCAGTTTGGGGAGAGTCATAACTCCATTATCAACAACCTTATCCTTTTCCACTTCAATTTTAGAGAGAGAGAGAAATTCTTGTGTGAGAAAGCTCAAGCCAAGGAAGGAGGAGCTACTTTTGGGTCTTAGCTCGAGTTCTAAAGTTGTTCATCTCCTCTCTAGCTACGTTTTGTTGTAGTGGTATGTTCTAACTTGGATTTCCTTACTTTGATTTATGTATGGGTTAGGGTTTGGGTAAATGAAGAAGATAAAACCCATATTAGGTGATTTTAGGTGTTCTTGGGTAAGATTGAGTCATGAAGACTCAATGGTAACTAACCTAGGGTTTTAAAGTGTTAAATGATGTTTATGAGCCCTAATTGGTTAGTTAATCACTAGCACACCTAGTAAATTAGTAAATGGGTGTTAGATGGGTTAGTGGATGACCTGAAATGGGTGTGTTGACTTTAAATTAGTCAAAGGGCTAATGATTGACCTAGTTGGGAAATATGGGTATGAAATACCCTAATTGTGTAATAGTTAGTCTTGTTGGACCTTAATCACTATCTTTTAAGTGATTAATGATGATCTTGACCCTTAAGGGGCGGTTTTGGTGAAAATGGGGCATTTAATGCATTTAAGTCATTAAATGCACATGAGTGAAGTGTTGGTATTTAGTCCAACAAGTTTGTTTGTTGATCGAGTACTTATTATATTAGGTACTTTGCCTTGAAGCTTGCGGAAGTATAAAACATTCACCGAAGGCGTTAAGGTGAGTGGAATGATTATATGCATATGTATGTAATGTATTTATTTGTATGCTATGGTATGAACCAAAGAGCCGTTAGTGCCATAGTATGTGCGAGCGTACTATGATGTGAACCAAAGAGCCGGTAGCGTCATAGTACGTGTGTTGTAGTGTAAACCAAAGAGCCGGTAGCACTACGGCACGAGTTGTTAGAGTGTGAACCAAAGAGCCGGTAGCACTTTAGCGCGAGTATGACTCGGGCTGTGATGTGAACCAAAGAGCCGGTAGCATCATAACCGATGCGTATGGTGTGAATCAAATAGCCGGTAGCACCATGACGCGAGAATGGTTAACCATGGTTGTGTATTGTTTTGTAGCATATTATATTATGTCAATTATATGTTATGGATTATGCTAGTAGCGGTTTGTTGGAGATTATTAGCTTTGTACTTGAGATGGTATGCTAATTGTATTGCTAGCGTGTATGCGGTATATGTGTAAGTGATTGTAAGTAGGTATATTATATATATATGGGTATAATTATTGCATTCACTAAGCTTTGCTTACCCTCTCGTTGTTTATCTCTTTATAGGCTCCGGCGGAGATAAGGGTAAGGGCATTCGTATGGATTAGAGATCCCGCTTGTTGTTTAGGGGACGCTTTTGGATGTTATAGCTATTGGAGTTTGACCGAGATTTGGGTAGTCTAACCCCAAACACCATGCTCATAGTGTCGTTTGGAATTTAAACTAGTGTGGTCGAAACTCAAACTTTTTTATGAAACTCGTAAAACGGGCGATGTGGGCCCCGTTTTGTAAAACTCATTTTATTATTGAATCGTGTGAGTTTTAACCATTATAACATATTGTGAAAAGCGTTTCGTCTAAATATGTCGGGAAGTGGGAGATCTTTATTTGAAAATGGACAAAACCGGACAGAACTGAAAATGCCCTGTGCGCGCCGCGCACCCTGAGGTGGTGCGCGTGGCGCACTATTCTGTAATAAAAAAATTCTTTCGCGTGATCTGTTGGTTATTGGTTTGGGTTGTTACAAGTGGTTTCAGAGCATGGTCTAAGGGATTTAGGCGACTTGAGATAGGCGCCTAGACTTAGATTTATTTGTGTATGTGCTTTATGTGGGACTTGTAGGAGACGGGTCGGACCGGGAGTTGATTAGTGCTTAGGTTTATGTTAACTAACCTTGCGCTAATTGTTTTGTGTTGTGTTAGCAATCATCAAGCGAGATAGACATTGTACTAGCAAGTTAATGAAACGTGTTCGCGTAACAATGATTAGCTACCATTGTTACGGGTTCAAATAGTGTCAAACAAGCGATGTACGATGATTGTTGAGCAAGATGGGGTATTGTGGTGTATATGTATATACATATGTGTTAAGTCCTTTCGTTTCGTTGATTAATCTTTTCCGTTTTATAGTATGAAGACGAGAAACGGACCCAAGAACAATGAGGGTGTACGAGCAAGGATGTCGAGTTTACGTCCAAGGTTGAGGCCATTATGCAAAGCCGTCATGCAGCCTTCCTAGAGGATGTTAAGAAGATGTTCTTGGATTCAATTGATGAACAAGTAGTCAATCTAGTCAAGGAACAAGTTAAGATTGTTTTTAAAGAGGATAACGCGGGAAGACGAGACTTCCACTATAAAAACTTCAAAGATGCTCAACCTCCCACCTTTGAAGGGGAGAGAGATCCACTCAAGAGTGCTCGATGGATCTCCGATATGGAGGGGGCTTTTCGTACTAGTGAGTGCCCTCTCGATAAAAAGACGAGGTTTGGTAGTTGCATTATGAGGGGTGATGCCAAGTTGTGGTGGGACGCGAAAATCCGACTTTATGGCGAAGAACAAAGTATGAGTTTGACGTGGGACGAGTTTAAAGAAGAATTTTTCAAGGAGTACCGAACTTCGGCCGATCTTTCAAAGCTTAAGGATGAGTTACGTACTTTAAGGCAAGGGTCAATGGATTTGAACACTCTCAAGTCCACTTTCTTATCAAAGACCCAATTTTGCCCGGAGTATGACGGGAACGATCATATGTTGAAAGAAGATTTCTACCGAACCTTGAATGATAACTATCAAGAAAGGATTAGTAGGAATTCGGCGAAGACTTTTGATGAGCTATTTGATATCGCTAAGGGTTTTGAGTCGCTTGCTCCAAGAAAGAGTGACTTCACCTTTGGCAAACGAAAATTTGAAGCTACTAGCCACTTGAACAAGAAGAGCAATAGTGTGGACGAGAGCATCGGTAGTGTGAGAACGTGGGCTTCTAAGAGTTTTTCGGCCCACGTGCTACAATTGTGGTCGATAAGGGCACTTGGCCCGTGATTGTACAAACTCATCTTCCAACAAAATCGTTTGTTTTAATTGTAACAAAGAAGGGCATAAGAGGCCAGAGTGTCCCGAATTGTGCAACGATAATGTTAAGCGGCTAGAGAAGGCGGCGGGTACGGCTAGGGGTGGCAATTATTTTATGACCAATGAGGAAGCTAAGCAATCTAACGGAGTTGTCTCAGGTACTTTCATGGTTAATTCTAATCCGGCAAGGATACTCTTTGATAGTGGTGCAAACTTGTCGTTTGTGTCACCGAAATTTGTGCCTAAACTTAATAAACTGTTAGCTAAGTTAAGTCATCCGATAGAAGTCGAAATAGCGGATGGCAAGATGGTGCTAGTGGTTGATGTGGGTAAAAATTGTAATGTTGTGTTTGGTGCCGAAAACTTTTAAATAGATCTCATCCCGATGACTTTGGGTGATTTTGATATCTTTATTGGTATGGATTGGCTCGATCATAATAGAGCCGATATTTCATGCCATGAAAAATCTGTTCGAGTGAAGACCTCTAGTGGGGGAGAGTTAATTATTCATGGTGATAAGCGGAGAAGACTTGTGCCGATATGCACTTTTGCACGGGCACATCGTTTCCTTATTAGTGGTGGCATAGCTTTTCTTGCCCATATTGTTGATACTCGTGAAGAGCCACCACCCATTCGTGAAATTCTGGTGGTTAATGAATTTGAAGACGTTTTTCCGGATGAGTTACCGGGTGTTCCGGCGGAAAGACAAGTTGAATTTCGCATTGAGTTGGTTCCGGGGGCTACCCCCATTGCTAAAACTCCTTGTCGTTTAGCACCAACGAAAATACAAGAGTTGTTAAATCAAACCCAAGAGTTACTTGAAAAGGGTTTTATTCGACCGAGTGCTTCGTCATGGGGCGTTCCGGTTTTATTCGTGAAGAAGAAGGATGGTAGTATGCAGATGTGCATCGATTATCGGAAGTTGAACAAAGTGAAGATCAAGAATCGTTATCCATTACCTCGGATTGACGATTTTTTTGACCAACTCCAAGGTGCAACGTATTTCTCTAAAATCGTCATACGGTCCGGCTATCACCAAATGCGGGTCCGTGAGGAAGATATCAAGAAAATGGCTTTTCGAACGCGTTATGGGCATTTTGAATTCTTAGTTATGCCTTTTGGTCTTACGAATGCACCGACGACATTCATGGATCTTATGAACCGAGTGTGTCAACCTATGTTGGACAAGTTGGTAATTGTGTTCATTGATGACATACTTGTTTATTCGAAGAGTATGAAGGAACATGAACATCATTTGCGGAGTGTGTTAAAGACGTTGCGGAAGGAGAAGTTGTATGCTAAATTCTCCAAATGTGAATTTTGGCTAAGGGAAGTTCAATTCCTTGGTCATATTGTGAACAAATACGGTATTCAAGTAGACCCGGGAAAGATAGAAACGGTGAAGAGTTGGGGACGACCGACTACGCGTACGAAAATCAGAAGTTTTCTCGGATTGGCCGGTTATTATCGTCGGTTTATCCAAGACTTTTCCAAGATTGCTTCTCCACTGACGAAATTAACGAGAAAGAATGCAAGATTTAATTGGGAGAATGAGCAAGGAATTGCCTTTCAATTATTAAAAGAGAATTTATGTCAAGCTCCGGTGTTAGTGTTGCCGGAAGGGGTAGAAGACAAGAAGGTTTATTGTGATGTGTAACAACCCAACCCGTAATCCATACGATAATTTTTTTTATACAACACAATTACACGCCAAATAAATATGTAACCCATTTCACGAGTTCCATTTAAAACGCACAACAATTAATAGTTTACAAAAGGCACGAGGGCCACGAATAAAGTTTAGTACAAGTTTGACCCATTACAAATGATAGTTTACAATCCAAACGACACTTCGAGCATGGTTTGGGACTAAACTACCCAAAACGTTAGGCCAACAACAAAACTCCAACAAAGCATCATCACGGGACACCTAATGCCCGATAACCCCCTTGCCCTTAACTACGCCTACATCTAAAAAGATAAACAACGAGAGGGTATGCTAAAGCTTAGTGAATGCAATAATTATACACATACATATATAACCTACTTACATGCAATCACATACACAATTACCTCATACACGCTAACAATTTAAAAGACATACCAACGCAAGGCATAACACTAAATCTCCAAGACCACAACCTAGCACAACGATAATTTAAATAACTCGAATAATGTGAAAACACCACACAACAACACATAGCCATGGTTAACCAATAGTACAAGGAATGGTACTTCGAATTTCCCATTGGTGTTCCCAACAACCGTTAGTGCACAACAAATTATGACACTAACCCCGGAGTGGTATCGATCGCCCGAACTTTAAACCCACCCGTCACGTGTAATGTGGTATCGAACGCCCGAACTTTAAACCCACACTACATGCCTACACACATAAATGACATGGCATCGAACGCTCGAACTTAAACCCATATCATATATTGACCCGATGTGGTATCGACCGCCCGAACTTAAACCTACATCGAATCTCGTACAAGTAAATACATTATATACACATATGCATAATCATTCCACTCACCTCAAGTCTCTTGTGAAAGCTAATCGAACTTGCAACCCTTCAATGTAACGTACCTATTACATTATGCATTTATTAACATACAATCTAGTTGAATTAAATGCCAACCACTAATCCTTGAGCATTTAATGACCCGTTTGCATTAAATGACTCAGCGACACCAAAACCGCCCATTAATGGCAATGCCTCGTCATAAATCACTAAAAGCTAGTGATTAGGGTTTAATAACATCAACTAAAATAAACTTGGTGTACTTCATAACCATTTCACCCAATTAGGTCAACTAGTGCTCTTTTGACCATTTGACCCATAAATCAAGTCAAACTTACACAATAACAACTCTTTCATTCTTTTAAAAGTGCATTAATGACTAACAACATCATTTAGCACTTACAACCTCAAATCACAAGACCAAACCCTAGATAATAGCTATTTAGGGTTTTCTTTCAACAATCCAACCCAAAACCCACCCATTTAACCCTCAAATGGGTCACACTAGTTCCATATGAACCAAACCCTAGCTTAAACTAATTAAAACTCAAGACTTAGAGTTAGAACTTACCAAGACTATGAACGTGTAGCTAGAGATACAATGAACAACTTTAATTCTTGCTCCTAGGTTTGATTCACAACTCTTCACCTTCAAATCTCAAGATTAAACTTAGTGGGTTTTATGTTTTGGGAGGAAAATGTGAAAGAAAATGGAAAAGAAATGAGAAATGGAGGATAAGTGGCTGAGATTAAAGGCTCCAATCTGATCTATTTGCAAAAAGACCAAATTACCCCTAAAGCCTTATTTAAATTGGGCTGAAATTGGAGTCAGAACTGCAGAGGTGCCGCGGCGCGGCTCCTTTGTCGCGGCGCGACATAAAGAAGGAAAAACGACCCTTCTTAACTCAAGTTCTGATATGGATTTGCTTTACATGTCGCGTCGCGGCCCCATTCCTCACGACGCGGCATTGGCCTGTTCCTGGTAACTTCGACAACAAATCATAAAACGAAGGTTCATACAACTAGCACACCTCGTTCACTATTCCTATGTACGTCTAAGCTTCGCCCTTAAGTCTCACACGACTCAACACCATCGCGACACATACATAAACATGTACACACACGCATTCGCATATATATATATATATATATATATATATATATATATATATATATATATATATATATATATATATATATATATATATATATATATATATATACATATACATACATGTACTTACACAAAAAATAACACTTGGCTCACTTAATCACACAAACGAACAAGTTATAAGCGTGCTAATAATTAAGGTTGTACCTTTAAACGTGCACGGGAAAACGGGGTGTTACAACTCTCCCCCACTTAAATCAGAGCGCGTCCTCGCGATCCAAGCCGCATGACATGAGGGAAGGTAAACCAACACGAATTCTTCGGGCTCCCAAGTAAACTCGGAACCTTTACTACGATGCCATTGGACCTTAAAGGTCCTCACTTCTTTGTTACGCAACATTTTTACCTTCTCGTCGAGTATAGCAATCGGCTCTTCAACGTATTCTAACTTGTTGTTTAGCTCAATTTCGTCTAAAGGCATCCATGAAGAATCATCCGCAAGACACTTACGGAGGTGGGAAACATGAAATGTGTTATGGATCCCCTCAAGTTCTTCGAGTAATTCCAAATGATACGCGACTTCACCAACACGAGCTAAAACCTTAAACGGCCCAATAAACCGAGGAGCTAACTTTCCCCGTTTTCGAAACCGAATGATACCCTTCCATGGTGAAACCTTAAGCACCACCATATTGCCTTCTTCAAATTCGATCGGTCGCCTACGTTTATTGACGTAAGACTTCTGTCTATCTTGCACCGCCTTTAAATGAGCCCGAATCATATCGATTTTGCTATTTGTCTCCAATACCAAGTCGGTGCTCCCGACTTCCTTTTGACCCACATCACCCCAACAAATCGGGGTTCGACACCTCCTACCGTATAACATCTCATATGGTGGCATTCCAATACTATAGTGAAAACTATTATTGTACGAGAATTCCACCAATGGCATATGTTCGTCCCAACTACCTCCAAAATCGATAATACACGCACGTAACATATCCTTCAATGTTTGATTCGTACGTTCGGTTTGACCATCCGTTTGAGGATGATACACCGTACTCATATTCACCCTCGTACCCATGTCTTCATGAAACTTCTTCCAAAATCGAGAAGTAAAATGCGTGTCCCGATCCGAAACAATAGACGCGGGAATGCCATGTCTCGATATCACCTCTTTAATGAACATCTTCGCGAGTGCCTCCGATGAAATTGCTTCTTTAATAGGAAGAAACAATGCACTCTTCGTCAATCTATCGACAATCACCCAAATAGTATCAAATTGGGTTCTTACCGTTTTCGGCAACTTGGTAATAAAATCCATGGTAATATGCTCCCACTTCCACATCGGAATTTCTAGCGGTTGCAACTTACCATACGGCTTTTGGTGTTTAGCTTTAACTTACAAACACGTGACGCATTGCTCAACATACTTAACAACGTCGCGTTTCATGCCCTGCCACCAAAAATATTTCTTTAAGTCATGGTACATCTTCGTCGCACCCGGGTGTATGGAATACTTACACTTGTGCGCCTCATCAAGAAGCACCTTTCGGAAATCACCCATCTTAGGCACCCACACTCTTTTTTGAAAAGACAATAAACCACGCGAACCCATTGTAATGAATTCCGATTGCCCCACAATTCGTTCCACATGCTTGTTGTGAACGTAAGCCTCTATTTGAATCACACCAAGTTTTTCAAGAAAATCGTTAGTAATAATCATACGTAACAATCCCAATCATAACGCTGGGTGGTGACTCTTTCGGCTTAACGCATCCGCGACCACATTCGCCTTGCCCGGATGATAAAGTATTTCACAATCATAATCCTTCACCACATCCATCCATCTACGTTGACGATAATTCAAATCCCGTTGATCAAAAAGATGTTTCAAACTCTTGTGATCCGAATAAATCGTACACTTGACACCATACAAGTAATGGCGCCAAATTTTCAAAGCATGGACCACCGCCGCTAATTCGAGATCATGAGTTGGGTATCTCTTTTCATGTTCCTTTAATTGGCAAGAGGCGTAAGCGATGACTTTACCTCGTTGCATTAGAACACACCCGAGCCCATTCAAAGAAGCATCACAATAGACCGTCATATCATCTACACCTTCCGGCAATACTAAGACCGGAGCTTTACAAAATTTCTCTTTCAACAATTGAAAAGCGATTTCTTACTCGTTCTCTCAATTGAATCTCGTATTCTTCCTTGTCAACTTAGTTAATGGCGAAACAATCTTGGAAAAGTCCTGGATAAACCGACGATAGTAACCGACCAATCCGAGAAAACTTCAGATTTCCGTAGGCGTAGTCGATCGTCCCCAATCCTTCACCGTCTCTATCTTCCCCGGATCCACTTGAATACCATCCTTGTTCACAATATGGCCAAGGAATTGAACCTCCCTTAGCCAAAATTCACATTTTGAGAATTTAGCATACAACTTCTCTTTTCTCAACGTCTTCAATACTTCGCGCAAGTGGTGTTCATGTTCTGTCATGCTCTTAGAATAGACAAGAATATCATCAATGAACACAATTACCGACTTGTCCAACATAGGTTGGCACACTCGGTTCATAAGATCCATGAATGCCGCCGGTGCATTCGTAAGACCAAAAGGCATAACCACAAATTCAAAATGCCCGTAACGCGTTCGAAAGGCCGGTTTCTCAATATCTTCCTCACGGACCCGCATTTGGTGATAGCCGGACCGTAGGTCAATTTTTGGGAAATACGTTGCACCTTGGAGTTGGTCAAACAAATCGTCAATCCTAGGCAATGGATAACGATTCTTGATCGTCAACTTGTTCAACTCCCGATAGACGATACACATCCGCATACTTCAATCCTTTTTTTTCACGAATAAAATCGGAGCACCCCATGGCGAAGCACTCGGTCGAATAAAACCCTTCTCAAGTAACTCTTGAATTTGATTCAACAATTCTTGCATTTCCGTCGGTGCTAAACGATAAGAAGTTTTAGCAATAGGAGTAGCTCCCGGAACAAACTCAATGTGAAATTCGACTTGTCTTTCCACCGGAACACCCGGTAACTCATCCGGAAAAACATCGTCAAACTCACTTACCACAGGAATTTCACGAATGGGTGGTGGCTCATCATGAGTATCAAAAACATGGGCAAGAAAAGCCATGCCACCACTAACAAGGAAACGACGTGCCCGTGCAAAAGTGCATCCCGGTACAAGTCTTCTACGTTTATCACCATGAATAATTAACTCTCCCCCACTTGGGGTCTTCACACGAATAGATTTTTCATGGCACGCAATATCGGCTCTATTATGATCGAGCCAATCCATACCAACCACGATATCAAAATCACCCAACGTCATTGGAATGAGATCAATATTAAAGTTCTCGTAACCAAACACAACATTACAATTTTTACACACATCAACCACTAGCACCGTCTTGCCATCCGCTATTTCGACTTCTACCGGACGACTTAACTTAGCTAATGGTTTATTAAGTTTAGGCACAAATTTTGGAGACACAAATGATAAATTTGCACCGCTATCAAATAGGATCCTTGCCGGATTAGAGTTAACCATGAAAGTACCTGAAACGACTTCATTGGATTGCTTGGCTTCATCATTGGTCATTAAATAATTACGTCCCCTAGATGACCCCGCCGCCTTCTCCATTCTCTTAACTTGATCATTTCGGAGTTCGGGGCACTCCGACTTTCGGTGCCCTTCTTGTTGACAATTGAAACATGTGATCACATTAGTACGCGATTTTGGGCAATCACGAGAGTAGTGAACTTTTTGCCCATAATTGAAACAAGTGACCATGTGACCACTAGAAGCACCCTTCTTCACGCTACCGACACTTTCGGATGCTCCCTTACTCTTCTTGTTCGAAAAATTAGAAACTTCAAACTTTCGTTTACTTGGCGCATAACTAACCGGACTCGGAGCTTGCACTTCAAACCCCTTCGCCACCACCAACAGCTTAGCAAAGGTCTCAACATGACCAATACTAATTTTACCCTTCAAATCATCTCTAAGGGTCGCATGAAAGTCTTCCATTAACAATTGATCATTCCCCACGTACTCGGGGCAAAAATGCACCTTAGCTAGAAAGTTAGTTTTAAGAGTGTTTAGGTCCAAAGACCCTTGACGCATGTTCCTTAACTCGTTGCGGAATTTGGAAAGATCCGCTTGCGTACGATATTCAAGGAAAAACTCCTTCTTGAAATCCGCCCAAGATGACCCCACAAAAGCCGCATCACCCACCATATCAATCTTGCCATCGAGCCAATCTTTAGCATGGCCCCTTAACAAACTAGTAGCAAGCCTTGTTTTCTTTTCGGGAGGGCACTCGGTCGTGCGAAAACAACCTTCAACATCGGAAATCCAAGCCGCACTCTTCATGGGGTCGGGATCCCCGTGAAAGTGAGGAGGCTTAGTCGCCAAGAAGTTCTTATAGCTAAACTCCAACTCGCCCACATTTTGAGGTCTAGGAAACCTTCTTTCAACTTCTTCTTTAACGGCATTAGTCATCCGTTCTTGAATCATATCGACAATTTGTTCCGAAACCAACTCTTCGAATATTTGTTTAACCCTTCATGAGAAACCCGAAACATAGTTTTCTAAAGCGGTCTCAATCTTGGTAGTCATCTCATCTTCCTCCACATGAGAGGGACCACCATTGCCATTCGTATTCGTTCCGTTTCTCGTCTTTATTCTAAAGATTAAAAATGGATTAGACATCACCAACAATTTAATACACATATATACCTATGCATATGACCGCACACACACCATATCTAGCTCGATACTTGTCGCACATCCTTGCTCGACTTGACTTGCAACCGTAATAGTGGTCGCAACTCACTATTACGCTCACATGCAGTGCCATGCTCAAACGTGTCACAACCATCTTGCTCGATGTTCAAAACAACAACACATGATTAGTAACATCATAACATAGCATAGTTGTCCACTTATGCATCAAAGAACTAATCAAACCCCGCACTGACCAGTAGTCCTATAAGTCCCGCATATAATTCCACAACACAAAAGTCTAAGTCTAGGCGCCTATCTCAAGTCACCTAAATCCCTTAGACCATGCTCTGATACCACTTGTAACAACCCAACCCGTAATCCATACGATAAATTGTTTTTTTATACAACACAATTACACGCCAAATAAATATGTAACCCATTTCACGAGTTCCATTTAAAATGCATAACAATTAATTGTTTACAAAAGGCACGAGGGCCACGAATAAAGTTTAGTACAAGTTTGACCCATTACAAATGATAGTTTGCAATCCAAACGACACTTCGAGCATGGTTTGGGACTAAACTACCCAAAACGTTAGGCCAACAACAAAACTCCAACAAAGCATCATCACGGGACACCTATTGCCCGATAACCCCCTTGCCCTTAACTGTGCCTGCATCTAAAAAGATAAACAACGAGAGGGTAAGCTAACGCTTAGTGAATGCAATAATTATACACATACATATATAACCTACTTACATGCAATCACATACACAATTACCTCATACACACTAACAATTTAAAAGACATACCAACGCAAGACATAACGCTAAATCTCCAAGACCACAAGCTAGCACAACGATAACTTATATAACTCGAATAATGTGAAAACACCACACAACAAACACATAGCCATGGTTAACCAATAGTACAAGGAATGGTACTTCAAATTTCCTATTGGTGTTCCCAACAACCGTTAGTGCACAACAAATTATGACACTAACCCCAGAGTGGTATCGATCGCCCGAACTTTAAACCCACCCATCACGTGTAATGTGGTATCGAACGCCCGAACTTTAAACCCACACTACATGCCCACACACATATATGACATGGCATCGAACGCCCGAACTTAAACCCATATCATATATTGACCTGAGTGGTATCGACCGCCTAAACTTAAATCCACATCGAATCTCGTACAAGTAAATACATTATATACACATATGAATAATCATTCCACTCACCTCAAGTCTCTTGTGAAAGCTAATCGAGCTTGCAACCCTTCAATGTAACGTACCTATTACATTATGCATTTATTAACATACAATCTAGTTAAATTAAATGTCAACCACTAACCCTTGAGCATTTAATGACCCGTTTGCATTAAATGACTCAACTACACAAAAACCGCCCATTAATGGCCATGCCTCGTCATAAATCACTAAAAGCTAGTGATTAGGGTTTAATAACATCAACTAAAATAAACTTGGTGTACTTCATAACCATTTCACTCGATTAGGTCAACTAGTGCTCTTTTGACTATTTGACTCATAAATCAAGTCAAACTTACACAATAACAACTCTTTCATTCTTTTAAAAGTGCATTAATGACTAACAACATCATTTAGCACTTACAACCTCAAATCACAAGACCAAACCCTAGATAATAGCTATTTAGGGTTTCCTTTCAACAATCCAACCCAAAACCCACCCAATTAACCCTCAAATGGGTCACACTAGTTCCATATGAACCAAACCCTAGCTTAAACTAATTAAAACTCAAGACTTAAAGTTATAACTTACCAAGACGATGAACGTGTAGCTAGAGATACAATGAACATCTTTAATTCTTGCTCCTAGGTTTGATTCACAACTCTTCACCTTCAAATCTCAAGATTAAACTTAGTGGGTTTTATGTTTTGGGAGGAAAATGTGAAAGAAAATGGAAAAGAAATGAGAAATGGAGGATAAGTGGCTGAGATTAAAGGCTCCAATCCGATCTATACGTAAAAAGACCAAATTACCCCTAAAGCCCTATTTAAATTGGTCTGAAATTGGAGTCAGAACTGCAGAGGTGCCGCGGCGCGGCTCCTTTGTCGCGGCGCGACATAAAGAAGGAAAAACGACCCTTTTTAACTCAAGTTTTGATCTGGATTTGCTTTACATGTCGCGTAGCGGCCCCATTCCTCGCGGCGCGGCATTGGCCTGTTCCTGGTCACTTCGACAACAAATCATAAAACGAAGGTTCATACAACTATCACACCTCGTTCACTATTCCTATGCACATCTAAGCTTCGCCCTTAAGTCTCACACGACTCAACACCATCGCGACACATACATAAACACGTACAAGCACGCATTCGCATATATATATATATATATATATATATATATATATATATATATATATATATATATATACATATACATATACATACATGTACTTACACAAAAACTAACACTTGGCTCACTTAATCACACAAATGAACAAGTTATAAGCGTGCTAATAATTAAGGTTGTACCTTTAAACGTGCACGGGAAAACGGGGTGTTACATGATGCTTCTTTAAATGGGCTCGGTTGTGTTCTAATGCAAAAGGGTAAAGTCATCGCTTATGCCTCTCGGCAATTAAAGGAACACAAAACGAGATATCCGACTCATGATCTTGAGTTGGCGGCGGTTGTGCATGCGTTGAAAATTTGGCGCCATTACTTGTATGGTGTCAAGTGTACGATTTATTCAGATCACATGAGTTTGAAACATCTTTTTGATCAAAGAGATTTGAATTATCGTCAACGTAGATGGATGGATGTGGTGAAAGACTATGATTGTGAGATACTTTATCATCCGGGTGAGGCGAATGTGGTCGCGGATGCGTTAAGTCGAAAGAGTCAACATCCGGCGATACGAGTGGGGTCGTTACGCATGATTATTACTAATGATTTTGTTGTAAAGCTTGGCGAGACTCAAATCGAAGCTTTTGTTAACAATAAGCATGAGGAACGAATCGTGGGACAAACGGAGTTTATTACCTTAGGTTCGGATGGTTTGTTATCTTTTCAAGGAAGAGTATGGGTGCCTAAAATGGGTGATTATCGACGAGTGCTACTTGATGAATCACATAAGTCAAAGTATTCCATTCACCCGGGCACGACGAAAATGTATCTTGATTTGAGGAAGGAGTATTGGTGGCCGGGCATGAAACGTGATGTTGTTAAGTATGTCGAACAATGCGTCACGTGTTTGCAAGTGAAATCCGAACACCAAAAGCCGTATGGTAAGTTACAACCGTTAGAAATCCCGAAGTGGAAATGGGAGCACATTACCATGGATTTCATTACAAAATTACCAAAGACGGCGAGAACCCAATTTGATTCGATTTGGGTGATAGTCGATCGAATGACGAAAAGTGCCTTGTTTCTTCCCATTCGAGAAGCGATATCGTCGGAGACCTTGGCAAAGTTTTTCATCAAAGAAGTGATATCGAGACATGGGGTTCCTATATCTATTATTTCGGATCGAGATACCCGTTTTACATCTCAGTTTTGGGAAAAGTTTCATGAAGATATGGGTACACAATTGAAATTGAGCACGGCGTATCATCCTCAAACGGACGGTCAAACCGAACGTACGAATCAAACTTTGGAGGATATGTTACGGGTGTGTATTATTGATTTCGGTGTTAGTTGGGATGAGCACTTACCTTTGGTGGAATTCTCGTACAATAATAGTCATCATACTAGTATCGGGATGCCACCTTACGAGATGCTCTATGGGCGTAGATGTCGAACCCCGATTTGTTGGGGTGAAGTGGGTCAAAGAGAAATCGGGAGTACCGATTTGGTTTTAGAGACGAATAGCAAGATTGATATGATTCGGGATCATTTGAAAAAGGCGCAAGATAGACAAAAGTCGTATGCCGAAAAGCGTAGCCGAATGATCGAATTTCAAGAAGGTGACATGGTGATGCTTAAGGTTTCGCCATGGAAATGTGTTATTCGATTTCGAAAACGGGAAAAGTTAGCTCCTCAGTTTATTGGGCCATTTAAAATTCTAGCTCGTGTTGGTGAAGTTGCGTATCGTTTGGAACTACCCGAAGAGCTTGCGGGGATCCATAATACGTTTCATGTTTCCCATCTCCGTAAGTGTCTTGCGGATGATTCTTCTTGGGTGCCATTAGACGAGATTGAGCTAAACAATAAGTTAGAGTATATTGAGGAGCCAATTGCTATACTCGATGAGAAGGTCAAAAGGTTGAGAAATAAAGAAGTGAGAACTTTTAAAGTTCAATGGTGTCATAGTAAAGGTTCCGAGTTTACTTGGGAGCCCGAAGAATTCGTGTTGGTTTATCTTCCCTCTTGTCATACGGCTTGGATCGCGAGGACGCACTCCGATTCTAGTGGGGGAGAGTTGTAAGACCCTAATATTATTGTACAGAGCTGTAAATAGAGTACATGAAGCGTAGGTGACGTTGTGTATTAAAACTGAGGTCAGAAGCTGAACTGGGCAAAGTGCGCTCAGCGCACACCTATTGGTGCGCGTGGCGCACTGTCCACTGTAGCCGGGTTCTGCTTATTTTAATCAGATATTTTGATGGCCTTTTTGGTAATTTCACTTGTGGATGAGTTTAAGGCTAGTAGATCAGTTTAGGGAGAGTCATAACTCCATTATCAGCAACCTTATCCTTTTCCACTTCAATTTTAGAGAGAGAGAGAGATTCTTGTGTGAGAAAGCTCAAGCCAAGGAAGGAGGAGCTAGTTTTGGGTCTTAGCTCGAGTTCTAAAGTTGTTCATCTCCTCTCTAGCTACGTTTTGGTTGTAGTGGTATGTTCTAACTTGGATTTCCTTACTTTGATTTATGTATGGGTTAGGGTTTGGGTAAATGAAGAACATAAAACCCATATTTGGTGATTTTAGGTGTTCTTGGGTAAGATTGAGTCATGAAGACTCAATGGTAACTAACCTAGGGTTTCAAAGTGTTAAATGATGTTTATGAGCCCTAATTGGTTAGTTAATCACTAGCACACCTAGTAAATTAGTAAATGGGTGTTAGATGGGTTAGTGGATGACCCGAAATGGGTGTGTTAACTTTAAATTAGTCAAAGGGCTAATGATTGACCTAGTTGGGAAATATGGGTATGAAATACCCTAATTATGTAATAGTTAGTGTTATTGGACCTTAATCACTAGCTTTTAAGTGATTAATGATGGTCATGACCCTTAAGAGGCGGTTTTGGTGAAAATGGGGCATTTAATGTATTTAAGTCATTAAATGCACATGAGTGAAGTGTTGGTATTTAGTCCAACAAGTTTGTTTGTTGATCGAGTACTTATTATATTAGGTACTTTGCCTTGAAGCTTGCGGAAGTATAAAACATTCATCGAAGGTGTTAAGGTGAGTGGAATGATTATATGCATATGTATGTAATGTATTTATTTGTATGCTATGGTATGAACTAAAGAGCCGGTAGTGCCATAGTATGTGCGAACGTGCTATGATGTGAACCAAAGAGCCGGTAGTGTCATAGTACGTGTGTTGTAGTGTGAACCAAAGAGCCGATAGCACTACGACACGAGTTGTTAGAGTGTGAACCAAAGAGCCAGTAGCACTTTAGCGCGAGTATGACTCGGGTTGTGATGTGAACCAAAGAGCCGGTAGCATCATAACCGATGCGTATGGTGTGAACCAAAGAGCCGGTAGCACCATGAAGCAAGAATGGTTAACCATGGTTGTGTATTGTTTTGTAGCATATTATATTATTTCGATTATATGTTATGGATTACGCTAGTAGCGGTTTGTTGGAGATTATTAGCTTTGTACTTGAGATGGTATGCTAATTGTATTGCTAGCGTGTATACGGTATATGTGTAAGTGATTGCAAGTAGGTATATTATATATATGGGTATAATTATTGCATTCACTAAGCTTTGCTTACCCTCTCGTTGTTTATCTTTTTATAGGCTCCGGCGGAGACAAGGGTAAGGGTATTCGTATGGATTAGAGATCCCGCTTGTTGTTTAGGGGACGCTTTTGGATGTTATAGCTTTTGGAGTTTGACCGAGATTTGGCTAGTTTAACCCCAAACACCATGCTCATAGTGTCATTTGGAATTTAAACTAGTGTGGTCGAAACTCAAACTTTTGTATGAAACTCGTAAAACGGCCGATGTGGGCCCCGTTTTGTAAAACTCATTTTATTATTGAATCGTGTGAGTTTTAACCATTATAACATATTGTGAAAAGCGTTTCGTCTAAATATGTCGGGAAGTGGGAGATCTTTATTTGAAAATGGACAAAATCGGACAGAACTGAAAATGCCCTGTGCGCGCCGCGCACCCTGAGGTGCTGCGCGTGGCGCACTATTCTGTAATAAAAAAAAAATTTCTTTCGCGTGATCTGTTGGTTATTGGTTTGGGTTGTTACAAATAATAATAAGATAATAATAATAATAATAAAATAAAATAAGGCTACCTTAGCAACAAGCTTTAAAAAAAATAACTGTAGTCGACCAAACTCGAACCTGACACCTCGCGATTAACCCCAAACACATCAAACCACCGCTGTTACTTTTCTGTTATATTCTGTAATTTAAATCTATTTAACATTTCATCTGATTTCATCTTCTTCTTCTAAATGTAATCGAGCAGGAAACTTAGAAAATCATAACAGCTATTCAGTAATTTAAATTAGGATGTGAAATCGAAACCTAAACGATCAGTCGTGGTAATTTGATTTTTAGAAAAGGAAATCCACAACAGCTCGATTAAATGAAGAAAATAAACCAAAAATTGATTTTGAATTTAAAACAGTTTTAGATAAAAATTTCTACATGAATTACATAGTAAATCCTTCCTAGAAACTTTTTGAATCATCAATTGATCCAGAAACATTAAAACGATTTCAAATTTCACGATGAACACATAGTTTGACTTTTTGGTTTGAAACTTTGACTCTCAAATTAACAATCAATTTGATAAATTAAAACTTGAAAATTTACAGAGAGCTTCACCATGTGATTCCTAACAACTCTGCATTTTTAGTTTTTGAAATTGATTCGAATTCGAGCTTTTGATAAAAGAAGTGACACGAACAGAGGAAAACGGGTATGTTTATCATATTTCTATTTTATTTCCAATTAGCAGTGGTTAATAGCAGTTATATAAATTATAATGATGAGGTTAATCGAATATTGAAGTAGTATACTTGTTTGTTATTTAGTAATGGTGGTCGACAAAGAATCTCCAATCGGAGAAGGAAGAACAGGAAGCAGAGGAAAAAAAATAAAGTTGATGTCGATATACAACTGATTTCGTTTTATCTGCGTTATTAGATTTATTATTTTTATTTAATAAATATAAATATATTAATAAGAAAAATACTAATAATAATAACAATAGAATTAATAATAATAATAATAATAATATTAAAATAATAATAATAATAAAAATAAGAATAATGATAAAAGTAAGAAAAATAATGATAATAATAATAAGTTGTATTTTAATAAAAATAACAATAATTTTAATAATTTCAGTAATAATAATAATGATATTAATAATATTAATATTGATAGTAATGATGATATTAATATAACAAATTATGTGTATCAAATTTCATGTCTATATATTTAATAATACTGATAATAATATTTTTATTAATATTAATATTAAATATTAATAATAATAATAATAAAAGTAATAATAATAATATTAGTATAACAACTATATTTTAACTTGTAATAAAATTTAATATATTAACCTTACATATTATTAATTATGTAATACTTATATTATATAATAACATATTTGAATATTTAATTTTTATATATTTTATATATATTACAATATACATATAATATTAATTATGTATGGAAACCATATATATATATATATATATATATATATATATATATATATATATATATATATATATATATATATATATATATTACCATTGATAATATAATTATTTGTTGTGAACTTCGTTAAGAAAATAAAACGAGTATTTCTAAATACTTGTATTCAAAGTTTTCAAAATATATATTCTATATATTTATTACTTAACAAGTTTTTATTTTTAAGCCATAAATTATTTTACATCCTTAATTTCGACAACTAAATTACATAATATTTTATTAATATATTTCATATTATAATATATATACATATATATTTACAATTAGTTATTTGTGAATCATCGGGAATAGTCACAGGGTAATTTAATATATAAAAAGAGTACAAAATTTTTGAGACTCAACAATACAGACTTTGCTTATCTTGTCGAAATCATATAAAGATTAAGTTTAAATTTGGTCAAAAATTTTCGGGTCGTCACAGTACCTACCCGTTAAAGAAATTTCGTCCCGAAATTTGTTAGAGGTCGTCATGACTAACAATAAAATTGTTTTCATGACGAATATGAGTTGATAAATAGAGTTTTATCATCGTTGATTAAATAGATAAAAACCATTCGATTACTCGAAGCGTACGAGTGAAGCTATCACAAAATAGTGAATGAGAAAATTAAAGGTTCGTCTTCACTTTTGACGTAGTTAGGGTTGATTTCTGGATTTCAAGGGATTTAAAGAAAATCTTTGAAATATATATAAGATCTGATTCTTCGGGATATAGGGAAATTAGGATCTCTTTAATTAAATGCGGTAATCTACCTTGATTGTTATGTCTGATATTTCATTATAAATTCGTCTCTTTTGATCCATTATTTCCATCACTCCTATACTTTCTTCCTCAATTCATACTTCCAAAAGATTGTGAAAATGCTTAATCCTCTTCTAATCCTTGATATTTTCCTAACTATCGCATCTGTCATTCTTTTTTTCCATTTACCACTGGAGGAATCTATTCATTTCTACTATTACCTTGGAGTTATAGTATTTCTAATTCTCCCGTGTCTTTATCTTGCTATTCGCATAGATATACAAGGTTTGTAATTTCTTGTTTGATGTCGCTCCTATTCTTATTTATATTTCGAAGCTCCATGTTTTTGTTTTCTTTTTTCGACTTCAAGTTAAGTAAATAATGGTCCAGAATTCGTAGGTATGAAGTTTCGATTGATCATAATGTTCTAAGCAGGAAGGAACTTAATAGCACGATTTGATTTGTTAAATTACCAGAATTACTGAGGATAGAACTATCAAGAATATATTTTCTTGATATGTTCAGAGGTTAAGTAGAATGAAAGAGTTATGTAACATGGCACATGATGAGGGTATGATCTGTGAACCATCATCATGTTCCATTAGAAATTACGCACGAATTACTGTAATATAATCACGTTGGTCGGGTGTCATTATATTATACTAATTCATGCTTCGACTCCCAACACTTCTCCAGAAATCATTCATAATTTAAACTCAAATTTTATAGAAGGATAGAAACTAAAACAGTTTCTTTTATGATGTAACACAGATAGTGCGAAGGGATAGATAATTTCGGACAAGAATATTTATGAAGATATTCTCAGAAATATCGAAGATATTTATGGTGATAATTTGGAATTTCTAAGATCGAAGGTTAATGAAGAAAATTCTTTCGCAAGAATTTCAACTAAGTACAGAGCAAGATATTTGCTTAAGATTTCAGCAGATACTGAATCATATGGATTAGATTTTGTGATTTATCCACAGCCTCCTTCATAGTCTGCTCAATCCGTTTTTTAGTTCCAAAACTGAGCCTTTTCAACACACCATTCTTTATTATTAAGCTTCTGGTCATTAGGACCATCTATAGCTTTTGCTGCTTCATCATCACTCTCATATCTGAATCATTGGTTATCAATCCGAGGTGTTTTCAAGAGTTTAAAGGGTTTGAACGCATATTGTAATCGTTAAGATACAAATGATGTTTAAGATGAAATCAAGTGGCAACTTGAAGAAATGTTTAGTTTCATATGTTATAATTAATATTTTAATATGTTTTAATTGTCCAATTTTAGTAGTCCAATGTTAGTAGTACGTATATAGTTCAATATATAATCTTAGAATTAATCGGCGTATCGTGACCCATTGTACCATTATTGTCTCAGAATTAATCCGACGTATCGTGTACATGTGTCCCAATTTATCCGACGATATGTAAAGTGCGTAAAATAAATAGCAGTATGTAAATGACGATAAATAAAGTGCGTAAAAAAATAACAGTATGTAAATGATGATAAAATTACGATAATTTAAATGACAATAATTAAAATGTAATAAGGAAATAGTCATAACGGTTATAGGAACAGTTAGCTAGGATTTTGTTAGCGTGGATTCTTAACAAAATTTTACATACATAATTTGTTTGTTTCTAACAAATTTTATTGTGTCCATTATTTCTTCATTATGCCACTTGTTGAATTATGATCTGTCAAATTCCAAATATGAAATTGAATTTGAATGAACATGGTTATTCTTCGGTGAACGGAGATGCATATCAGTAGATGTAAGTAGTATAGTCAATGACAGTTGAATCAGAATTAAAGGATGTACAATGTATCGTATTAATGTGAAATCTAAATATTTCTCGGGTATTACCTACCCGTTAAAATATTCTCATCATTAATAGTTTCTACAAAAGAATCTTTAATGTAGAACGATACGTAGAATGATGATAAATGATGTAGAACGAAGATTATGCTTGAGGTACAGATGGTGATATTGAGGCGTGTGATGTTGAGGCTTGTGTTGGTGGTACTGGTGTTGTTGCTGATGGTACTGTTGGTGTCGGTGATGCTGCTGGTGCTCGTAAGTTTTGCACCATATTCTCCAGAGCTATTATTCGGGAGCGAAGCTCGTTGACTTCTTCTATTATTCCGGGATGCTTGGCGGTTGGAACGAGCGGATAAATAAGGTTTAGGATTTTAGAGATTATGTGTATCAAATTTCATGTCTATATATTTAATAATACTGATAATAATATTTTTATTAATATTAATATTAAATATTAATAATAATAATAAAAGTAATAATAATAATATTATTATAGCAACTATATTTTAACTTGTAATAAAATTTAATATTAACCTTACATATTATTAATTATGTAATACTTATATTATATAATAACATATTTGAATATTTAATATTTACATATTTTATATATATTACAATATACGTATAATATTAATTATGTATGGAAACCATATATATATATATATATATATATATATATATATATATATATATATATATTACATATATCAATCTACCATTGTTAATATAATTATTTGTTGTTAACTTCGTTAAGAAAATAAAATGAGTATTTCTAAATACTTGTATTCAAAGTTTTCAACATATATATTCTATATATTTATTAATTAACAAGTTTTTATTTTTAAGTCATAAGTTATTTTACATCCTTAATTTCAACAACTAAATCACATAATATTTTATTAATATATTTCATATTATAATATATATACATATATATTTACAATTAGTTGTTCGTGAATCGTCGGGAATAGTCATAGGGTAATTTAATATATAAAAAGAGTTCAAAAATTTTGAGACTCAACAATACAGACTTTGCTTATCGTGTCGAAATCATATAAAGATTAAGTTTAAATTTGGTCAAAAATTTCTGGGTCATCACAGCTTTTGGATATTTAGACGCGGATTGGGGATTTGGTAGTCCCCGGGATCATGCTCTTGGTATCAGGTTGGGTTATTGAGTCTTAACCCTTATTTTGTGTGATTGGGTCGTTATTACAAATGCTTTTGTAATGTGTCATTTGTGTTCCAAGGGTCATTATAAGTTGTTAAACGTAAGGTTATGATATTATGTTTTTAATTAAAACAGAGTTGAAAATGTTATGTAATATGAACGCTATATTGGGACCTAACTTATAAAAAAAATAGTGCTTCATTTTTGGTAAACGGATTTGGGTTCATTTCAAGTGGTATCAGAGCATGGTCTAAAGGATCTAGGTAACTTCGTGATAGGTGCCTAGACTTAGACTTGACGGTGTGGAATTGTATGCGGACTTGTAGAAATACGGGTTGAGATCGTAATAGTTAGTACCTTAGCGTAGGTACATTAACTAGGACATGTGGATATGTGGGGACTTATTTAGTGTTTGCGCTTGTACCTTAGATAGATAGTCACCTAAAGTAGTAGGTTGACTAGGAGGTTGCTTTGACGATAAATTCTTAAGTAGTGGGATGACTTTGCGGTTGGGATTTTGTGCATTTATTAGTATATTGTATATTGGTGCATATACAGGTTCTATTGGTGCGGTTTCCTAGAGACGATTCTATTGGAGAGATTAAGGTGTTTGGCAGTTTTTAGTGATCAAGTTCACGGTAAGGACTTTGGTCATTCGGGTACTAGGAGTTATCGCGTATTATTTTGTGTAGATGTTGCGCTAGTCCGGGTAAAGTACTTTGCGTGACCATGTGGAAATGGTAAGGTACGCAATTATAATAGTGACTAATCACCATTATTACATAAGTGTATTTTGACACCAAACATGACATGACGAGTACCGAACGGAGGAAACGTGGCATGGTTGGGGTAGATTCGGGATGAATTAGGAATCTTTTATTGGTTCCTAGGATATAGTTATCTCAAGTGATGTGCTTGTTGTCACATCGGGTTCATTATGACTCGGAAGTGTTACGGTAGATTCGGTTAGCTAAGGTGAGTGAGCGAACTCACGAGTTCGATGCGTGCATAGTCATCCTAAGTAGTGGGTGCACAATTGAGATTTTTATTGATTGTAGGTACCCATAGTAACTAGGATGATCGATTAATGTGTGCGTGTGTGTGCGTCGAGGACTTGATTTCCGTAATGGGATGCAACAAGTCTAATGATTGTGGTATCGAGTTACACTCGGTAGAGTATGTGTGGTTAGAGAATCGTGTAAGGATTCTAGTTGTGAGTTACCTTGGAATTGGCGAATCGAGGAGTCTTCGGGTTGTTAAACTCATGGGAGTGGGACCCATATGACAATGGTTTTGTTAGTGTGTTAGTGTGTGGATTATAGGGGAACATTCCTAACAGAATATCCCATGTAGTTATAGTTGTGCCAATATGTGGAAGGGTGTAAGACTTGGTGTTCTCAGGCATCTTCTTAGTGTTAGATGAAGGGCTTCATTAAGCTATATCGTTTGGCCTTGTGGAATTGTGGGTAGCGTGTGATCGTTAGTAAATTTTTATAAGATAATAAACTGTAAGGTTTGTCAGGTAGGTATGACTTCGGGTCATTATTATGGAGAAACGGGTGACATCGGGTGTATGGAACCCAAAGATCGAGTTTCTAAATCTCGGTAGATTGTGGTGGGAGTCTGCATGACACTCCTTCAGGTGCCCCCTTATACCTGCTAGTGGGATGTTCAACTTCGGTGATGGTATGATCACTTTGTGCTTAGGGTGCCCGTGAGATACCCTTGGAAGCATCGAATATTATAGTAGTGATCAACGGGTGATAGTAATTTGATGGTTGCGAAAGTCGAAGTTTAAGAGCATTGTGGTAAATACTTCTTATGAAGTGACGGATGAGCGAATCTTGTTACCCTTAAGTGATAGATGGGTAAAGATGACCGGTGAGCCCATGATAGACTTAATGGTCGGTTAGGTCGAAGGTTATGATGAAGTGTTAATATTGCGGTCGATGCAATTATTGTGTCGGGTTAGCCACTCTTCTCCATGAGAGTGAGCAATTGTTGATAAAGATTCGTTACGTGGAAGGTCGGGTGATCTCCACTGAGATGCATGACTGATTAAGCCGAGTGGCATATGCCTAGGATTAGAGGCGTACGTAGGATTTTGGTGGAGCTCGCTTTGTGAACGATAAAGGGCTATTAGTTGTGATTTGTGGTATGAAGGTGCGGGGTTGTTGCATATACGACATCTCAAGTGATTGTGTATGACGGCTCTGAGAGCTTAAAGTGAATTTACGGTAATTTGGTGTGTATGACCAACGATGAGAATGGTCATGTGTGTCATAGAATTACAACTCCGCGGGATGTTATCATCTTAGTGGTGAGAATGTGGAGCTAAATCCTAAGTGGAGGAGTTTTTACTGACGCCCGAGGAAGCTCCGGTTGTGTTATGTATAGTGAAGTGTTGGAGTGTATAATGCTAAGCCTAAATATGTATTCGGAGTTCCTAACGAGAAAGAGTAACGGGTTGTTGATGTCGACTCGAGATCGTGCATTACGATTGTGAGTTACAATTCTGGAATGTTATGCGTGAATTTTGTGATGACGGGATTGAAGGAATTGTAAGTCTTCTTATGTAAGGTAGTCGTGTAGTACCAATGTGTGGTATGAGACCAAATGTGAAGTTTGAGATCCTGGAGTGAGAGAATTGACGCAGTCATTCCGGGTGCTCTCGTAGTGAAAATCTGGGTTGTTGTGAAACTCGAACTCTATTATTGAATGGGAATGAGTTCGATATCGTGGTGAATACTGTATTTTCCCTGTCGGGAAATGTGATCGTGGAAATTGTCAGTAGATTATTCCACTTTATGGATGATTGTGAGGCGGGGAGTGTCGGTTCTGATTGTCTAACATCGAGGCACGCGGATGTTTTTTGTTTGCGAGAGTGTGTTTCCTAGTGATGCGTCCGTTGGTTGCATTGAAATGTTGAGGCCATCTTTAACGGACGGTCAAGGCAAGAGGATTCACCAGGCATTGGTGGATATTTTTGTGGGTCGCGTGACGATTTGCGAATTGTTGTGATCATAATTCGTTGTTGACATGATTCTAGTACACGAATAGTTTCCATGCTAGTACTAGGAAGCCGGAATTGTAAGGATGTGTTGGAGGGTTTAGGGGAGAAACCCTGTGTCGAGTGTTGATGTTTTGTATAGCTCGTGGAGTATTATTGTCGTCCTAGATTAATCTAGAGACTGGTGGTCGTGTACGGATCGATTGATGGGAAAGTTTGTATTCCCAGTATGATTATTTGGGGATACCAAAATTTCTTCATTGAAGGAATAACCCGATGATGGTGATGGGGGAAGTTGGTTCTTGATTCAGAGAACAGACCGGTTGAGTGATGTGTTTATGAACCGATGAAGTATAGAGTTTTAATGAGGCATGGATCCTTCTCGATTTGGATTAATGCAAGACTTGGTTCACGGCGTAGTGGACCTAGTAGATCGCGTTGGTTGATATAGTTATAGATGTAGCTTGTTACGAGTTTTAGCCGAGAGAACTTGAAGGGATAATGGTGTTTTTCGTATTTTCCTAAGTGGGCATTTGGAATTTGAGTGTACGAGAAACCATTTGCTGTGGTAATGCACGCTAGTGATTATTAGCCTGTGGTGAGATATTCGAGTTAATGAAAATCGTTGTGGACATCGAGTTTGGAGGTATGTCGGAGGACCATTGAGTGTGGGTCTAGTTTGTTAAGTGACGAAGATCACGGAGACGTGATCCAGTTTAAGTGGGGGAGAGTTGTAAGACCCTGAATTTTATACATCACATTCAGTTTCAGAGTGGCACGCTGATATGGCTGAAACGGACGATTTTATTCGTGCGGTGTCGTTAGGCCGTAGGACGTCAGATTCAGTTAACCAGGGTAGTAAATAGTGGTTTTGTTTATTTATATTGTGCGGGGCCTAAATTTACTTTTACTTTCTAAGGTGTAGAAGGTGTAAGTTAACCTAGTGTCATATTTTTGAATAGATTAACGAATTGAAGATCAAGTGGATACTTGTCTTTTATTTAAATTACCTAGATAAAGGATAGTAGTTGGTTTAAGCTAATGGTCCTAAGTACGGAAAAGTAAATAAAGTGGAAGGATATCCAGAGTATGCAGATCAGGGAAATGTTGACCAAGATATTAGTTTTGGGTTAGGGAAGGGTAATTATGCTTATGTTTAAGGCTATGTTTGGAATGATGTAGATCTGGTTGGATGAGCCAATTACACAGACCTACTTATCTCTAGACTCTCAGAGTTCTCTTTGAGCAGTGAAAAGTATGTCACTTGGTTGTATAATTGAAAGGTAACTATACCTTGGAGGTTATCCTCAGTAAAGTATTACATTTATTACTGAGTTGAGCTCTAAACCTAACCCTCGTTATCAGTTTAGTTAACTGAATAACAATGTGCCGTGTTGATTGAACACTGATCACAAACGGAAGGAGTCCATTGTTTTAAGTTGGCAAAACTGTAAATGAAAACAAACAACCATTTCATCATACTAATGAGATCACATCAATTCAAACATTATACAGCATTACAGTTGATATACTAAAAGTAAAGCAGATAGAAATCTAATAGATACCTAGATAGATGATATGACTTAGTCCTAGGGCAAAAATAAACAAGAACATGCAATATTCTTGGGTCACACAGTAAAGGCACTAACTAGATCTTAACAGCTCCTAAGAGGTCTCTTTGGAACAGTCAATAGGCATACTAGGTCATTCATGTCTCAATTCCTAAGTTCCGTGTCTCAAAAGTGCATTAGATGCCTCTCGGGATCTCAAGCCATGCCGAGTTCATAGAATCTTCAGATACAGTATAACCAGGGGTCTTAATCCTATGAAGTAGCTAAGTTCATATAGGTGGACAAGTCCTGATCACAACCTAGGTTGGTCAATCCTTAAGATGCTAGCATACAGATCTATCAGACTTACTAGTTCAGTATTACGACAGTAATCGTACTAAATAAACATAATTACGCTAACCCAAACTTCTATCATGGCAACATACAGATTAATTAAGCTATCATGGTAATATCGGAACGCATTATTAAACATAAAAGGTAAGCATACACGTTTAATAAAAAAGACAAGTGTTTTAGATAAAAACCTGAAAAGGCTGAAGAAATCTGCCCGAAATTGCAGGGACTCGCCGGGATATCCTCCGGAAAATAAAAGCTAAGCTAACTACTATAAAAACTAACTAAAAGCTTAAAAATATAAAGTGAATTACAAATTGAGTGTATGTTGAAATGGATGGGGAGAGCCCTTTAAATAGATTTGATTTTTGCCAGCAAATGGATGACAGGCCGTTTGGCAGGCCGTTTGGTGGTGCCGTTTGCTTGTTTTTCCCGTTTGCAATGCCTGTTTGATCAGGCCGTGTGGCAGGCCATTTGACATACAGGCAAGCCATTTAGCAGGCCGTTTAGCAGGCCGTTTGACTTGCCTGGTCAGCTGAAATCACTGGATCGTAACTTGATTTCTTCTCTTTCATCATTTTCGCTATAAAATCTTCGTTTTAGCTCCGTTTTACTTGATTCTTTTTGCATTTCCTTCGTAATTACTTAATATACAAAATCAACCGAAAAAATGATAATTTTTCTGACAAAGTTTGAATCTTTATTGATTTAGGGCTTAATATCGGGGGTAAAAACGTGACTTTTTGGCCGATCTCAAATACCCCACACTTAGCTTTGCTTCTCCTCAAGCAAAAATCGGGAATATAAGGTTCTTTCTAATAGATTCTTCCTTGCCCACCCGTGGATCCTTTTATTATGCCTTCATCAGAAGTCGTCACATCTTTCGAGAGTATTAGAAAAAGTTTCGAACTTCGATGATTTTGGTCGCTAGATTTAAATCGCGTCCATAGTGAAAAAGGCGTACTTTCCAACTCTCGGATGTTGAGTATACATGACCAGGCTCCTCACTAGCGGATCACTCATATCACTCAAATGTTTAGGGTGCCCTAATCTAATTGTATTGTTGCTCAGAAGTTAGTCGTGTAACAGTTCTCATCATAGGCTTGGTAAAGCATCGATATCTCCACCAGTTAAGTAAGGACGGCACTGATCTTCTTCCTAGGCATTCTTTCAAGAGGAAGATGGGTTGTAGGGTTTGGTTGAGAAATTTTTAAGGAACGGTGAAAGGTATCCAGATCTTTTGATTTAGAGAGAGAATTGATAGATTTTGATTCTTCGGAGTATCCATTTTTGGATAGAGAGTGGCTTAAAATCCTTAAAAAGTTTCTTTAGAAGAGGCGGATTTTGCGAAGACCTTGTCTAGAATTTTCTTTGGCTCATCTGGTAATTCTTCTTTGGGGCAACTTTTAGGGTTTTTCTTTGCCTTTATTCTAGAGACTTTTCTCTTTTATCATCATTCATTTTTTTTATCGGCATACCCTTTCTTCATAACTTTTGTCTCTCATTCCTGGTGCTCATAGAGGAAGTGATAATCCACTGAAAATAGGTCTTTGACCTATCAAAAACAATCAGGGGTTCAGAATCTTTTAACAAGTGCTTTTGAAGCGAATTTGATCCATCTATCTCTTCATTAATCTTTAGATCTTTTGATAAGTGGAAAGGGGAATGTAGGTGAATGGGTAGTGTATTTTTGGGAGTGAATTTGGGGTAAATATTTCTGATTCATCAACTCTTTCTGTGAGTTGGTTGGTTTAAATTGCATGGAGTGGAAACGGAAATGGATGACTTTTTGTCTTCTCTATTCAGAATGATTTCGGAAGGAGTATCGCACCTGCACCACGTATACTAACCATTGGCCTTGAAACATATTTCAAAACCAAGTTTTAACCTGAACCGTACATCGGCATGCTCATCTATTGAATTGACAAAGTACTGTAGATTTGATGGGTCATACAGATACTTTGAGTCCAAGAGTCCTCACTTTTTGGGAGTAGGGATCGTGCTTGGTCATACGTAGCCTTTTTTCATGTTTTTCGGAAAGAAATATTTTGACACAAAATGTGAGTTTTAGCTTATCGTTCCGTTCTAATGAATGTTCGAAAACTGATTTCTAGCAATTTTATAGAATCTTTTGGGCAAAACAAGGTAAGAATTTTTCGAAATTACCCAATATTCATTGTTAATTACTTTTTAGACAAAAGAATTTTTCAAAACCTGGCGTTTTACGTTTACTTGTTCTTTAAAACCTTTACCCAATACCCCACACTTAGAAGAACATTGTCCCTAATGTTCTCTGAAAAAGAATATTTTATTTGATAAATTTAGGACAGTGTCTTCTAAAATTTCTAAGTTGGTTGCGGGGTTGACCCCACACTTAGAGATTTTAGTGCGTAATAATTGAAATAGGTTTGAGGAAGGATTACTTCCCTATGGTCAGATTACTTTCCGAATGCTGGGCCTTCCTACGGTCAGTCTCTTAATTGCTGGAATGGACCAGTCTCTTTTGATAAAATTTCTGCATGAAGAACAAAAAGAGAAATGCAGCATTTCCACTATATATAACTTTTAAATACAATGCTTCAAGATGATAAACCTAAAAGTAAATAAAGTAAAGTAGTCTACGGAATACGATCCTGGCCAATGTGCTTAGCAGTATCTGCGAAGTGAAAGGACCCGTTCATATCGATTATAAATGATTCACAATAGTTGATTACATCGCGAGGTATTTGACCTCTATATGATATATTTTACAAACATTGTATTTGTTTTTAAAAGACAACCTTTCATTACATCGAAAGTTGACAAACATGAATACCATTTCATAATATTTAAACTATAAATGACCTAATCTGTCATTTACTTAATAATAATCTTTATTGAACTCAACGACTTGAATGCAACATCTTTTGAAATATGCCAAGAATGACTCTAAGTAATATCTTTAAAATGAGCAAATGCACAGCGGAAGATTTCCTTCATACCTGAGAATAAACATGCTTTCAACTGTCAACCAAAAGGTTGGTGAGTTCATTAGTTTATCATAATCATTCATTTCCATCATTTTAATAGACCACAAGATTTTCATATTTTTAAACAGAACCTCTCGTCTGCATAAAGATAAAATCATTCATATGAATTGAACACCTGGTAACCGACATTAACTTTAATGCATAGAATATCCTCAAACAGAACCTCTCGTCTGTATTATATAAACCTCGAAGTACTAAAGCCATCCATAACCTGAATGGGGGTTGTTAGGCCCAATAGATCTATCTTTAGGATTCGCATCAATTAGGAACAGAACCTCTCGTCTGCCTAATTCTTAGGTTACCAAGCTAAAAGGGGTGATATTCGGTTTAATAATCCAACCATAGAATGTAGTTTCGATTACTTTTGTCTATTTCGTAAAACATTTAAAAAGCAGCGCATGTATTCTTAGTCCCAAAAATATATATTGAAAAAGCATTTAAAAAGGGAGCAAATGAAACTCACGATACGATATTTTGTAGTAAAAATATGCATACGACGAAACTGAACAACGCAAGGTTGGCCTCGGATTCACGAACCTATATCATTTATATATATTAACACATATAATCGTAATCGAATAATTTCATATATAATAAAAGTTATCTTAATAAATTATGTGTTTCATTAATTAATTAACTATATTTATTTTATATATTTTAAATAAATACTTAACATTTATTATAAGAAGATCAATATAGTTATGTTTTATGTATTAAGTATATATTTTTATAAAAAAATATCATTTGTTTAAAAATAATAATTATAATAATAATAATTGAAATGATAAAAATAATAATAATAATGATAATAAAAATGATAATACTTATAATATTAATACTAATAGTAAAAATAATAATAATGTCATATGTTAATAATAATAATAATAATAATAATAATAATAATAATAATAATAATAATAATAATAATAATAATAATAATAATAATAATAATAATAATAATATTAATAACCATCATAATAATAATTAATAGTAATACTACCTTAAAAAGCTTTTCCAAAAACAAATGCTGCAGACCAGACTCGAACCCGAGACCTCTAGCTTAGCCAACACCACACCAAACCAATCATCCATCTCATTATTTCATGAATTAATTGATACCCATATCTATATAATCCCTATTTCCGTTTCTTCATTCTCCTCATCTATCATAGATTATCTTACCCGTAACATTATCATCCTCATCATCCTCTCATTATCGAATAATCATACTCGTCATGAATCACACACCCTATCACCATCATAATAATACACCATATGTTATCATTGTTTTCGAGCCATATCATCATCATAATAACATGAAATTATAACATCATCATCATCATAACACAATCATCATCGTGATCATTAACATCGTGCACCATAATTATCATCTTTTCTTCATCTTAATATCATGTCATTACGTACTCGTCATCATCTATCATGCATCGTCCAAAATAAACAAAGTAGCAGCAGCATAGTAGTACTATGTCGAGCAATTCGGGTTTTAAACATGGTCCAACAGGAGTCCATTTGGTAACCCAATACTATTTTTAACGGCAGCCTAATTAGAAATGTAGAAATAGGGTGGCCCAAGTTTGTTAGTTAGCCCAATTCAAATCTTAACTAGTTCACCAGCGGCCCAATAGCAATATCATAAGCCCAACCCTAAACGTAATATTGTTGTTTGTCAACTGGAAGTTAGAATACAGGAAAGAAACAAGTAGCTGCAACAGTATCGATTTCTTAATTTCAATTTACTATCCCTTTTTTCGGCCATTAACCTAAAGCTTGTCCCACATGATTATTATTTCCACAGGTTGATAAATCAATGCATAAATTTATTGATTATCTCCCAGATTAACGTTTGAAAGGAAAACATAAAACATTAGCGGTTAGCAATGAAAAGAAAAAGAAAAAAATGATACCGTGATGGAAGGTGACTGTTTTGGGTAGTGGTTGTATTCGGACAGAAACACAAAGGGAATAGCAGTTAGCGAGAAATTTTATGGTGGTTTTGGTTTCTCGGGTTTGTAAACGAAAGTAGAAATAAAAACATGATATCGATGTGGGTTCACAATGAAGAAGGTTAGCGATGGTTGCTTGGCGACCAAGGGCTACAACAGCGAAACCGTTCAAGTATAGCAACAGAAGTTAGC
This sequence comes from Rutidosis leptorrhynchoides, assembly GCF_046630445.1. Lineage (NCBI taxonomy): Eukaryota > Viridiplantae > Streptophyta > Magnoliopsida > Asterales > Asteraceae > Rutidosis > Rutidosis leptorrhynchoides. Next base: position 175,682,922 of record NC_092341.1, read on the forward strand.
AAGAGTGTGGTGGCTAGATGGGTGTTGTAGAGTAGGCGATGTCCAACAGTTTGAAAGGCAACAGAAAAACAAAAATTTAATGATGATGATTGTTTTCATTGAGTGGTTTTGAAGTCGAAACCTAAACGGGCAGTGGTGTTGGGTATGATTTAAAAGTCGATGATGGTGGTTCTCGGCCAACAATTGAGACGAAAGGTGGTGATCATGAATTGAAGATGGTGAAAGAGAGATTGGTGGGTTGTGTTTCTCTACACTTGTGTATATGTATATATAAAGATATTAATTATAGATAATAGGATAAAATAATACATTTAATAATAATAAACCAAATTACAAACGTGATTTTTAAACAGAAAGCAGCCATCAAATGAAAATATCTACCGACAGTTTTCACGGACTATTATTTCGTACCCCGTTGTTACTCAGTGGCGAATAAAAGTCTTCGGAAAAATCCTAAATTTTTACAATAATTATATCTATTTTTTAGTCATTATGGTATAAAATTCGATCCTTAATTTGTTAAATAAAAATTACATCAACTGTCCCTCTCAATTCTGGGTAAAATATAAAAAGTGTTAAAATTTAATAACTAGATCCTAAATACATTTTTAGTAAGCCTAAAATTTATAGAACTCATTTTCGAATCACCATTTATTTTAAGTTGAATTTAACTTACTTAATATCGATCGGGACATCAAATGAGTATTACAATAATTTAATATTTATTTTTAATATACTTTATTTACATATATAGATATATTTTAAATAATAATTATTACAATATCCTATTTTTATTTTAGTTTACATAATTAAATTTTAATAGCAATAACATAAAATATTTCAAATTATATTTTCAATTATCATTTATATATATATACACATATCTATTTACAATTAATGGTTCGTGAATCGTCGAAACAGGTCGAAGTTAATTGAATACATGAACATAGTTCCAAAATTTTCGAGACTCAACATTATAGACTTTGCTTATCATGTCGGAAACATATGAAGATCAAGTTTAAATTTGGTCGAAAATTTCCGGGTCGTCACACGAAGTATATATGAAGTCCGAAGGGATCATCATCATCCTCGAGTCTCGACAAATACTCAAGCAGCTGTCCTACATCCAACTCAGGGCCTAGCAGTGAATCCAGACAAAGGTCTAATGGAAACTCTAGGTGTTACAGGCTCAGGAAAGGATCCTCATCAGGGATGTTCCCGGTAATCTTAAAGACCTGGGCCGTTGGTGGCTCAACTGATATGGGAACTGTGACTAGGTGACAACCTTCAGGTAGCTCAGGGACTGGAACTACCTCAGTGAATAGAGCAGGTGAAACGGCTAAGACAGGCGGTGTGATGAGAGCGGGAGTAGCATATGCTGGGATGGCAGCTGAAGCGACTGAGTGAACTGAGATCGGTATGGAATGCCTGGGGGTAGCTTGTCGTGTCTTCTGAACACGGCGTGCTATCCTGAATGACGACGGGCCCAGAGTACTACGTGGCATCCCCTCATGCCGAAGGTATGCTCTAAGAGCTCGATAAAGTCTCTGCTGGTCTCTGAGTAATGCCCATGAAACATCTGGGTCATTAAAGTAGCTCCATAGTGTATCACAGTCTGTGGCTCATGTGTCTCTAGTGGCTCTGCATGCTCAGCAGGTCTCGAGGCTAAACGTTTGGAGCGTCGCACAGGAGGAGCTGGCGATGCTGTGATAATCTCCTCCTCAACACTCTCCAGTATCAATCGCCATGGGCCTAACTGCCTTGTTGACGCCCGGTTATGATCAGCGCTGCTTTCCGATGAGTAAACTCTAGGAGTCCTTCTCCTGCGAACCGGGATGTTAACTGAAGCTCCTGAATGTGGCATTCTGCCTGAACACATTCAACAAACTCGTAAGTACTAAGCGCAAGTAGGCACTTAGTTGTTAGTGCACATAGATAATATTTTTGTAAACTGAAAATAATTGAAATAAAATAAATAAAATAAAAGGATAAGAAAGGGGTGCCTCCCAAGAGCACTTTGTTTATCAAGTCATTACAGCTCGACTTTTCTTTGTCAGATCTTCAGAATGGATCAAAGGAGAAAAGGTGCTCCTCCTTATCGTGGTCTTCTAGATAAGCTTTTAGCCAGTGGCTGTTGACTTTGAAGTTGCCAGTAGGTCCTTCTAATTCCACGGCTCCGTGTGGAAAAGCATGTATAACTTTGTATGGCCCACTCCATCTTGATCTAAATTTTCCAGTGAACTTCTTGAATCGAGAATTAAAGAGCAGAAATTTATCTCCAGGAGCGAACTTTGTAGGTATCCGTTTTGCATCGTGTGTTAGTTTCGTCCGTTCCTTGTAGATATATAACGTCTCGTACGCTTGGTCTCTTAATTCAGCGAGTTCATTCATCTGCATCTTCTGATGCCTAGCGGTTACTGAGGGATCGAGGTTGCAGGTTTTCAGTGCCCAGAGTGCTTTATACTCTAGTTCCAGAGGAAGGTGACAGGCTTTTCCATAGATCATCCGGTAGGGTGTAGTTCCTAGAGGATTCTTGTAAGCAGTCCAGAATGCCCACAGAGCATCGTCTAGCTACTCGGCCCATTTATTTCCATGATGGCCGACGATGCATTCTAGGATTCTCTTGAGTGCTCTGTTGGTGACCTCTGCTTGTCCTTTTGCTGCGGATGATAGGCAATGGACATTTTGTAGGTAACTCCGTATTGTTGCATCACCTTCATAAATTGAGTATTGCAGAAGTGTGTGCCTCTATCACTTATTATAGTGCGAGGAGCTCCAAATCGGCAAAAGAGTCTCTTCAGAAAGTTGGTGACACCTTTGCATTATTGGTTGGAAATTCTTGGGCTTCGACCCATCTGGAGATGTAATCTACTGCTACGAGGACATATTCTTTCCCATTAGACTTTGAAAATGGCCTCATAAATTCTAATCCCCATATATTAAAGATCTCGCAAGCTTGGATATTAGTCCGAGGCATCTCATTCTTCATAGAGATAATACCTTGCCTTTAGCATGCGTCGCAACGCTTTACAAGCTCTTGCGCATCTCGGAATATAGACGGCCAATAAAATCCTGATTCGTAGACTTTTTTTGCGGTTAAGTTTGCTCCATGATGACCTCCAGTTGGTCCGTGGTGACATTGGTGAAGAATCCCTGCTGCTTGTTTTTAATCTACGCACCTTCTGATTATCTGATCAGGGCAAATTCTAAACAGGTACGGGTCTTCCCAATAGTAGTACTTGGCATCCCTGAAGAACTTCCTTCTTCGGGATGTGCTCATTCCCTTTTGTACTACCCCAACAACTAGGTAGTTGGCTATGTCAGCGTACCAAGGAGTATCAGTGAATTGTGATCCTATGTGAGCTTGTCCTAAGCTCATAAGCTGTTCTTCCAGAAATTTATCTATGATATCTTGTTCAGCAAGTTGTTCCATTGCTGGGTTTTCCAAATGAATAAGATGGTCTGCTGCGACGTTCTCTGCTCCTTTCTTATCTTTGATTTCAATATCGAATTCCTGAAGGAGTAAGATCCATCGTAGGAGTCTTAGCGTCTTGCTTAGTGAATATATATTTAAGGGCTGAATGATCTGTGTAAACTGTAGTTTTGGACAGGATGAGATAGGAACGAAATTTATCGAAGGCGAATACTACTGCTAGCAGCTTGATATGGCCGAAACGGACAGTTTTGTTTGTACGGTGTCGTCAGGCCGCAGCACGTCAGAATCAATCACCAAGGGGGTGGGTACTGTTTTAAATTTATATTTAGCGGGGCCTAAATCATACTACGGAAGTATGACCTAGAGTCATATTTTTGAGATATCAGTAGAATCGAACCTATAGTTAAGCCTAAGATAGTTAGGAAGGAGTAGTGGTTATTTAATTTTGGGATTTTCTAATTTATACGACAGATAAAGTAAATGATAAAATTCGTAATTCAGATAAGGTTAAAGTGAGTGCATACTATGACTTCATCAGTTAGTCTACCGAGATTATGGATGCTGGCTCATGAATAGGCAGAGGCATTGTATTCATTACACTGGTCCTAAACGCCCCCTGTCATAAGACATGTCACTGGGTACTGCACTAGGCTTGAAGATTCGGAATAGACAGCAACGTCCTTTATCCCCGACGCTCGTCCCGTCTGACTACAGGCATACACATTCAGACGGCTCATCCAATTAAACGACTCGGTTGGGTGACGTATTAACATTCCACAATGGTCTAAACTTTCTTAAGCATAATAGAATACATGGTTTACCATATCCAAGAGACGTGATGTGTTTCAATGCTTTCGTTAATGATTGGTTTTAAAAGATAGTTAGGCCCTTAAAAAGAGTTCAACCATAAAGAACACCATGGCCAAGTCAAGCTGACTTCCATGAACACGTTCGGTTATCCTAACGGTCCAATCCTTTATGTTTCTAAACAAACAGTTCCTTAATTAACTAAGAATCCCTCAAGCGGGGTGCAATGCTTGAGACCGCGTTATGGTGCAGTGTACTAATCAACAATGACTGGGTTCCATGGCCTTACATAGCAGAGGTATAGCTTACAACAACCACTGTGCTTCAGTGTACACGTACAAAGTTTATATGCTTGGTGACTACACTAGCATGGTCTGGGACCGACAATGTACTAAGGGTCTAGTTAGATGTTTCACTACGAAATAGTCCTCAGTCGGAATCCAAAACTCGATAGACTTGCTACAATCGATGTACCTCAGTCGATCTTACGTTGTATCCGATAGACTTCTCTTACCAAGGGGTGACACAGATTGATAAGGCTAAAAAGGAACATATATTTCATAACAATATCCCTCCTAAATAATAGGTTTTCATATGTAATTGTATTATATTTTCATTGTAATTTTTTAAATAAATAAGTGCGAAGACAAAAGGCGAAAACGAAGATTTGAAGATACAAACGTCCAAAAAGCTCAAATGTACAAGATACAATTCAAAAGGTTCAATTTATTGATGAAAAATGTCTAAAAATGACAAGAGTACAAGTTACAAAACGCAAAGTACAAGATATTAAATTGTACGCAAGGACGTTCGAAAATCCGGAACCGGTACCCGAGCCAACTATCAACGCCCGACGCAATGGACCAAAAATTACAAGTCTACTATGCACAAGAATATAATATAATATATAAATAATTATATTAATTATTTATATTTTATATTTATATATTTATTATGTCGACAAGCTAGGAGCCAAAAGTTTGTGAGCTGGATTTTCAAACTCTACGACTCGCGGAGCTGCCAAATTCCAAAATGCCTATAAAAGGTCACGAATTCTGCGAGTAAAAATAATAATAAATAATAATAATAATACTCTGTAATAAATAATAAATAAATAAATATATATATATATATATATATATATATATATATATATATATATATATATATATATATATATATATATATATATATATATATATATATATATATAGGGTAGTTGTATATTAGATTAGTTCGGGTTATGTAAAGGTTATTTTACGGGTTTTTGAAGTCGAAATTCTGTCCGTGTAACACTACGCGATAAATACTCAATGTAAGTTATGTTCTCCTTTTTAAATTAATGTCTTATAGCTAAGCCGTTATTATGCTTATTTGATTCGAAGTAATCATGATGTTGGGCTAATTACTAAAATTGGGTAATTGGGCTTTGTACCATAATTGGGGTTTGGACAAAAGAACGACACTTGTGAAAATTAGACTATGGGCTATTAATGGGCTTTATATTTGTTTAACTAAATGATAGTTTGTTAATTTTAATATAAAGATTTACAATTGGACGTCCCTATAAATAACCATATACACTCGATCGGACACGATGGGCGGGGTATTTATATGTACGAATAATCGTTCATTTAACCGGACACGGAAATGGATTAATAGTCACTAGAATTATTAAAACAGGGGTGAAATTATGTACAAGGACACTTAGCGTAATTGATAACAAAGTATAAAACCTTGGGTTACACGCAGTCGATAACCTGGTGTAATTATTAAACAAAGTATTAAAATCTTGTTACATTTTAAGTCCCCAATTAGTTGGAATATTTGACTTCGGACATAAGGATAATTTGACGAGGACACTCGCACTTTATATTTATGAATGATGGACCGTTATGGACAAAAACCAGATGGACTTATCAAATAATCCAGGACAAATGACAATTAACCCAGGGTAATAAATAATCAAAACGTCAAACATCATGGTTACGGAAGCTTAAATAAGCATAATATATTTTATTTCATTTTTCCTCGTACTTTTATTTATTGTCATTTTAATTATTGTTATTTATTTTATATTGTTATTTAAATATCGTCATTTACTATACGCTTCGTTTAAAATATAAATCGACAAACCGGTCATTAAACGGTAAACCCCTTTTATATATTATTATATTTAATTATATATATTTTTGTACAAATGTAATTATATAAAAATATAGTGTAACCGTCTCCCTGTGGAATGAACCGGACTTACTAAAAACTACACTACTCTACGATTAGGTACACTGCCTATAGTGTTGTACCAAGGTTTAGATATATCCCATTTGTAAATAAATAATTAAAACTTGTGTAATCTGTATCGCTTTTCGTATCAAAAATATATAGTATTTCACGTACACCTCGCACGACATCAAGTTTTTGGTGCCGCTGCCGGAGACTCGGTGAAACGCTATATTTTTAATTTATTTTTGTATAAATATATTTATATATCATTTTAGAAAAACAATATATAATTTAAAAAAAAAACACGTTTTTCAATCTCCGCGACTTGCGGAGGTTTTCTGGTATGGATCACCGCGACTCGCGGAGCCGCCCTGGCAGACCTGACCACAGAACCCTAATCGCATTTAATACGGAGTATATTAATTATTATTATTTTTCAAACCCTAATTAGTTTAATTAATTTAATATTTAGTTTTAATTTTGAATTAATTAGTAATAATTAATTTTAATTAGTTTTATTTATATATAAAAATTAATACTATTATAAAATAAATATAAAAATAATATTTTGATAAAAATAAGTAATTTTATCACTTTTTATTTCTTTTTATATTTTGTATCCTTTTATTTAGTTTTTTTTTCGTAATATTTAATTTTTATCGTTCGTAATCCTAGTTTTAAGTTTAGTTTGCCGTAGATTATTTTTCTTTCTAGATTTTTTTAGGCTTTGCAGTGAAATCCCTTAAGTGCTTTTTCTTTAGATTAAGATTTAGGCGCTTTAGAATTTTACGACGCCATTTTAAATTTTAGTGCCTTTTAAGTTATTGCCGTTTTGGATATAGAATTCCTTTAAGCTTTAATACCTTTAGGCGCAACTTTTTAGATTTAATTTTTAGACTTTTAAGTTACGACGCGCTATTTTCTTATTTTTATTTTTCGACGTTTTTCGACGCGCATTCTTTTTCTTTCTTATTTCTCGACACTTTAGTTTTTAGGACTTAGAAATTTTCTCTATTTCTTATCTAATATCTCAAATGGAAAGGAAAATTATTTAAGTGGTTAAATTAATGGACGTTGACAATTTTCTGCTTCGTAGTAATAGTTGGATTTGTTAGTGGCTGAGTTGTGAGCTTCCAATTTAAAGGGCTCTGGCTCCCTGCTGCATCTTTTGGCTATTCGAAACGTGGGCAAAAGCAGAAAAGTCTATTAATTGGACAACTTATATAAGTTTTTCTATTTTTATAACTAATAGGATAATTAGTAAATGCACCACATTGTAGCTAAAATTTGGCCATCGCAATAAAATGGAAAATTTTGAAAACAAGGCTATGGAAACTCTTTTTGATATCCAAAATCAATTAAATCAATACTCTCAAACGGGTATTGATGACAATTAATTCAGTCAATCTTGGATCACGAATGACGAAACAATAACTGGTTGTGAAATCTGTGGAGATTATCATTCAACATGGGAATGTTATTATTACGTTCCTATGGTAAATTACGCACCCGTGGAACCTGAATGGAATGATTATGAGGAATACAATTCTAATTGGGATTATTCCCAAGAATATATCCAAACTCAACAACAAGTAGACGAGGAAAATTATGTGCCTGAAAATTCTTTAGATTATATGAAAATCAAATTCGAAGAACTTGATGCTCAAAATGAACAAATGAGAGAGTTTGTAAACCGGCAAGCTGAAACTCTATCAGACTACACACCTGTTGATCTGAGGAGTATTGTGCAAGAAAATCTCATATCATCGAATTTTGATGAATTCGAGAGCTCCGAAATCACCAATTATCCCGATGATACTTTTTATTCAGTTTTACAAATTTCACAACATATCGACACATTAGCCTCTACCAACGAAATCATCGATCCATCAATGGATGAAGAAGAAGTAAGGGTGACAAATTGGTACTCTTGGGAAAACGATAACGTTGAAAATTTTACCCTCGAGACCAAAATGGTGGGACCAATAAGTACCATTAATGAAGAAAAATCTACTTCGATCCCGAAATTCACCATTCCACAACCTTCCAACCCAATATTCTCAATAGATGAGTCATCTATCGAAGATGAACTACGAGCTGTAATAGATAATGACACCTCAGATTTCACCCAATTGGGTAATAGAGGTGAAAACTTTGATCCCGAGAATGAACGAAAGGAAATGTTAGGAATTGTCCACCCTATAGAAATATGTATGTCGGTGTATATCGATCCATTTGACCAAGAACCAGAAAAGAGACATATCCATTTAATAAAAGCTACACTTAAAAAAGAATTAAGTAGTGACGATCGGGTGAGTCTAAACTTTAAACCCATTGATATATTATACACCACCCGAGATGTAAATAACTCGCTCACTATTCTAATTCGTGGAACTTATTCTACCGACTTCACATGTCGTCAGCTAAGTATGGGGAAGTCTAACCCCACTTAACGTTAAATTAGTGGTTCGGGTTAGTGCATAACTCTTTAAATAAACATGCATAATAAGTAAGGGTAAAATACGCATTTTCAAAAATTAGCAAACAGTCCAGAAAAGAAACCGTTTTTGAAGAAAAACATGTGTGATAAAACAAGAAGGAATGAACGATGAGGCGCGCCATCTATCATTCGACGAGCTTTGAAATTACAAACTGGGTATTTTTAATCACTTTTCTACACTTATCACCCTCGTGAATTTATAATTATAGTCTGATTTCATGCAAATGAGGTCATTGCATGATCTCAAGTGTGGGGAAGGGTTATAAATTCTCTCGGGTTTGCACTTAGTTTATTTGCCAAATTTTGTGAAAATTTTAAAAAATTTCAACTAAATGAATTCAAAATCATGTTTATACATATTTATGAACGATAAAACTAGGTGTTAATGCCGAAATTATCGTTACCTCGGAAAGGACATAAATTGAGAAACACCCTAAAATGATTGAATTCATTTAAAATGGAATAAAGGAGAATAAAAAGGCAAAGAAAGAAACTAAGTGTGGGGAGAATGTACCAAGTTATTCAATTAAAAACTATCTATCACATGTTTCTGTAAAGTTATTGCAGGTACTTTTGTTTTGGACGATTTTAATCAGTTTTACCCGATTTACTCTAATATATTTGAAAGAAAAGATGGATCTACACGATGAATCAATTCCATCATTAAAAGGAAGTAAAGTCTTCCGAAAAAGACACGCGCTTCTTGATTTAGGTCAGGAAGTTGTCGTCCATACCAGTTGTAGGTTGACTAAAAATCTAGAAAAGTCATCACTAAAATTAGCAGGAAATCCACGGACCTCAGCATCAAACAGGGTCGCCAAGTGGTCAGATTTATCCTAACCATGAGAAGGATTTATCTCGTACAATGGGGGGGCACCATGCAAATTAGCTTGATAAGACTAATGAATCAGATCCCCAGAAAGGATAATCTCCTTAAAGATTAAAAATCAGCTTTTAAGCCTGATATTACTCAATCCTTGATATTGACCTTAAAGATTGAGAATTCAAACTCATAGAATTCAATGATATCTAAACTCGAGCTTGAACGAGAAAATATTTTGATCAAATTACAAACCAATTTGTTTTCTGAAAACCTATTTTCAATGCGTTCATTACCATTGAACGTAAAATCCTAGGAATTCACCTGGAATTAATTAGGTCACCTGAACCAAATCGGGTGTCAATCGTAAGAACGGTGGTTGCATAGCATGGTCGAAGACAGGACCTTGTGCCAGACCGAAAAATCATAGGATGATCTTTACTATTGCTCCTACAAAGGATAGTACTAGCATCCGACACGTTTATAGACCATAATCAAAAGCATGTCATTAGACATTGCCTTAACAGTTGCTTGTTCATCGCTTTCCTTTACAACCGGACGGTAGTTTACCGAAAAGTAATATACGGAGCAAGTATACTGGACGTGTTGCTTTCCTAATACAAGGTTAGCAAGTGGGTAACACAAAACCATAAGTTTTGAGCCAAAATTTTCAAATCTGAAACCACAAAACCCACAAAAACATTTTGCAAACACCGGTGAAGAGTTATTCCGGAAAACTTATCTAGGGTAAAAGCTAGATTGAATTTTCAAAAGATCAAATATTTTCATAAAGATCCAATTTCCTTAAGGATCTATATTTTCATAGTCATGTGGGACTGTAAATCGCCTTTCAAATGTGCACTTTGCTTTGGAAACCGAAAGTAAATCGGCTATTTGATTGCAAGTGTCGTTGACCTAAACCCGAGGCAACTATGGATGACACACCCACCTTAACCATGGTTCTATCGTTACTATCATTGTTTATACCACCATATCAAAATCACTGATGTACAAAGTCTGATGAATAAAAAAGTGATTCATGTATGTTTTTATTTCAAGTTCTGTATTGCTTGAGGACAAGCAACGCTCAAGTGTGGGGATATTTGATAAGGCTAAAAAGGAACATATATTTCATAACAATATCCCTCCTAAATAATAGGTTTTCATATGTAATTGTATTATATTTTCATTGTAATTGTTTAAATAAATAAGTGCGAAGACAAAAGGCGAAAACGAAGATTTGAAGACACAAACGTCCAAAAAGCTCAAATGTACAAGATACAATTCAAAAGGTTCAATTTATTGATGAAAAACGTCAAAAATGACAAGAGTACAAGTTACAAAACGCAAAGTACAAGATATTAAATTATACGCAAGGACGTTCGTAAATTCGGAACCGGTACCCGAGCCAACTATCAACGCCCGACGCAATGGACCAAAAATTACAAGTCTACTATGCACAAGAATATAATATAATATATAAATAATTATTTTAATTATTTATATTTTATATTTATATATTTATTATGTCGACAAGCTAGGAGCCAAAAGTTTGTGAGCTGGATTTTCAAACTCCACGACTCGCGGAGTTCGAAGGCCAAAAACTCCACGACTCGCGGAGCTGCCAAATTCCAAAATGCCTATAAAAGGTCACGAATTCTGCGAGTAAAAATAATAATAAATAATAATAATAATACTCTGTAATAAATAATAAATAAATATATATAATATATATATATATATATATATATATATATATATATATATATATATATATATATATATATATATATAGTATAGGGTAGTTTTATATTAGATTAGTTCGGGTTATGTAAAAGTTATTTTACGGGTTTTTGAAGTCGAAATTCTGTCCGTGTAACACTACGCGATAAATACTCATTGTAAGTTATGTTCTCCTTTTTAAATTAATGTCTTGTAGCTAAGCCGTTATTATGCTTATTTGATCCGAAGTAATCATGATGTTGGGCTAATTACTAAAATTGGGTAATTGGGCTTTGTACCATAATTGGGGTTTGGACAAAAGAACGACACTTGTGGAAATTAGACTATGGGCTATTAATGGGCTTTATATTTGTTTAACTAAATGATAGTTTGTTAATTTTAATATAAAGATTTACAATTGGACGTCCCTATAAATAACCATATACACTCGATCGGACACGATGGGCGGGGTATTTATATGTACGAATAATCGTTCATTTAACCGAACACGGAAATGGATTAATAGTCACTAGAATTATTAAAACAGGGGTGAAATTATGTACAAGGACACTTGGCGTAATTGATAACAAAGTATAAAACCTTGGGTTACACGCAGTCGATAACCTGGTGTAATTATTAAACAAAGTATTAAAATCTTCTTACAGTTTAAGTCCCCAATTAGTTGGAATATTTGACTTCGGACATAAGGATAATTTGACGAGGACACTCGCACTTTATATTTATGACTGATGGACCGTTATGGACAAAAACCAGATGGACTTATCAAATAATCCAGGACAAAGGACAATTAACCCAGGGTAATAAATAATAAAAACGTCAAACATCATGGTTACAGAAACTTAAATAAGCATAATATATTTTATTTCATTTTTCCTCGTACTTTTATTTATTGTTATTTTAATTATTGTTATTTATTTTATATTGTTATTTAAATATCGTCATTTACTATACGCTTCATTAAAATATAAATCGACAAACTGATCATTAAACGGTAAACCCCCTTTTATATATTATTATATTTAATTATATATATTTTTGTACAAATGTAATTATATAAAAATATAGTGTAACCGTCTCCCTGTGGAACGAACCGGACTTCCTAAAAACTACACTACTCTACTATTAGGTACACTTCCTATAGTGTTATATCAAGCTTTAGGTATATCCCATTTGTAAATAAATAATTAAAACTTGTGTAATTTGTAACATATTTCGTAGTAAAATATAGTACTATCACGTACCCCCACGCTACCACATCACAGATAGTGTACTCTGAATCTGAAATGTCCCGTTCTTATTGATTAAAAACGTTCCATATTAATTGATTTCGTTGCGAGGTTTTGACCTCTATATGAGACTTTTTTCAAAGACTGCATTCATTTTTAAAACAACCATAACCTTTATTTCATAAATAAAGGTTTAAAAATCTTTACGTAGATTATCAAATAATGATAATCTAAAATATCATGTTTACACACGACCATTACATAATGGTTTACAATACAAATATGTTACATCGAAATCAGTTTCTTGAATGCAGTTTTTACACAATATCATACAAACATGGACTCCAAATCTTGTCCTTATTTTAGTATGCAACAGCGGAAGCTCTTAGTATTCACCTGAGAATAAACATGCTTTAAACGTCAACAAAAATGTTGGTGAGTTATAGGTTTAACCTATATATATCAAATCGTAACAATAGACCACAAGATTTCATATTTCAATACACATCCCATACATAGAGATAAAAATCATTCATATTGTGAACACCTGGTAACCGACATTAACAAGATGCATATATAAGAATATCCCCATCATTCCGGGACACCCTTCGGATATGATATAAATTTCAAAGTACTAAAGCATTCAGTACTTTGGATGGGGTTTGTTAGGCCCAATAGATCTATCTTTAGGATTCGCGTCAATTAGGGTGTCTGTTCCCTAATTCTTAGATTACCAGACTTAATAAAAAGGGGCATATTCGATTTCGATCATTCAACCATAGAATGTAGTTTCACGTACTTGTGTCTATTTTGTAAATCATTTATAAAACCTGCATGTATTCTCATCCCAAAAATATTAGATTTTAAAAGTGGGACTATAACTCACTTTCACAGATTTTTACTTCATCGGGAAGTAAGACTTGGCCACTGGTTGATTCACAAACCTATAACAATATATACATATATATCAAAGTATGTTCAAAATATATTTACAAAACTTTTAATACATTTTGATGTTTTAAGTTTATTAAGTCAGCTGTCCTCGTTAGTAACCTACAACTAGTTATCCACAGTTAGATGTACAGAAATAAATCGATAAATATTATCTTGAATCAATCCACGACCCAGTGTATACATATCTCAGTATTGATCACAACTCAAACTATATATATATTTTGAAATCAACCTCAACCCTGTATAGCTAACTCCAACATTCATATATAGAGTGTCTATGGTTGTTCCGCTATATATATATATATATATATATATATATATATATATATATATATATATATATATATATATATATATATATATATATATATATATATATATATATATATATAGATGGGTCGACATGATAGGTCGAAACATTATATACGTGTCTATGGTATCTCAAGATTACATAATATACAATATAATTTGATTAGGTTATGGTTGGAATAGATTTATTACTAACTTTCACGTAGGTAAAATGAGTAGTTTTTATCAATCTTGTTTTACTCGCCATTTCTTCGTTTCTAATCAGTTTTGAGTGATTCCAGTGGCCACGGTTTCATATTGAACTTAACTTTATGAATCTAAACAGAAAAAGTATAAGTTTATAGTTGGAAATACACGTTACAATTCGTTTTTGAAAGAGGTAGTCATTTCCGTCGAAAGAACGATATCTTGATGACCATTTTGAAAAACATACTTTCACTTTGAGTTTAACCATGATTTTTGCATATAGTTTCATGTTCATAAGAAAAATCATTTTTCCAGAAGTATAGCTTTTAAATCAAAGTTCTTCTTAGCTTTTAATTATCCCAACCAAAACAGCCCCCGGTTTTACTACGACGGCGTATATCCAGTTTTATGGTATTTATCGTGTTTTCGGATTTTAAATCATTAAGCTAGCATATCATATAGATATAGAACATGTTTTTAGTTGATTTTAAAATTCTAGTTAGAAGGATTAACTTTATTTGCGAACAAGTTTAGAATTAACTAAACTATGTTCTAGTGATTACAAGTTTATAACGTTGAATAAGACAGCTTTTTATGTATGAATCAAATGATGTTATGAACATCATTACTACCTAAAGTTCCTTAGATAAACCTACTGGAAATGAGAAAAATGGATCTAGCTTCAAAGGATCCTTGGATGGCTTGAAAGTTCTTGAAGCAGAATCATGACACGAAAACAATTTCAAGTAAGATTTCCACTCGAAATAAGATTGTTATAGTTATAGAAATTGAATTAAAGTTTGAATATGATTATTACCTTGTATTAGAAAGATAACTACTGTAAGTAACAAAGGTTTCTTGATCTTGGATGATTAATTGGAATGGATTTAGAAAACTTGGAAGTAAACTTGCAAACTTGGAAGTATTCTTGATTTTATGAAACTAGAAATTTTGGAATTTATGAAGAACACTTAGAACTTGAAGATAGAACTTGAGATAGATCAATTAGATGAAGAAAATTGAAGAATGAAAGTGTTTGTAGGTGTTTTTTGTCGTTGGTGTATGGATTAGATATAAAGGATATGTAATTTTGTTTTCATGTAAATAAGTCATGAATGATTACTCATATTTTTGTAATTTTATGAGATATTTCATGCTAGTTGCCAAATGATAGTTCCCACATGTGTTAGGTGACTCACATGGGCTGCTAAGAGCTGATCATTGGAGTGTATATACCAATAGTACATACATCTAAAAGCTGTGTATTGTACGAGTACGAATACGGGTGCATACGAGTAGAATTGTTGATGAAACTGAACGAGGATGTAATTGTAAGAATTTTTGTTAAGTAGAAGTATTTTGATAAGTGTCTTGAAGTCTTTCAAAAGTGCATAAATACATATTAAAACACTACATGTATATACATTTTAACTGAGTCGTTAAGTCATCGTTAGTCGTTACATGTAAGTGTTGTTTTGAAACCTTTAGGTTAACGATCTTGTTAAATGTTGTTAACCCAATGTTTATAATATCAAATGAGATTTTAAATTATTATATTATCATGATATTATAATGTACGAATATCTCTTAATATGATATATATACATTAAATGTCGTTACAACGATAATCGTTACATATATGTCTCATTTCAAAATCATTAAGTTAGTAGTCTTGTTTTTACATACGTAGTTCATTATTAATATACATAATGATATGTTTACTTATCATAATATCATGTTAACTATATATATAACCATATATATGTCATCATATAGTTTTTACAAGTTTTAACGTTCGTGAATCACCGGTCAACTTGGGTGGTCAATTGTCTATATGAAACCTATTTCAATTAATCAAGTCTTAACAAGTTTGATTGCTTAATATGTTGGAAACACTTAATCATGTAAATAACCATTTCATTTAATATATATATTAACATGGAAAAGTTCGGGTCACTACAGGATCATGGTTCGCGACTTCCCAATAACAGAGCCAATAACTACGTTCTATTAGTTGGAAATGCGATTGAGTTTAAAGCATAATCGGAAAGCATTTCAACAACATACATAAACCATAACATTATTTTGGCATTATAACTGCTTACATCATAGCATACACTAAAGATAATGAAAGGAACCGTTCATATATATTATAAACGATTCACAATAGTTGATTACATCGTGAGGTAATTGACCTCTATATGATACATTTTACAAACATTGCATTCGTTTTTAAAGGGCAAACTTACTTTACATCAAAAATTGACAGTCATGCATACCATTTCTTAATATCCACTATCCAATTATAAATTGACTTAATAGTAATCTTTGATGAACTCAATGACTCGAATGCAACGTTCTTCGAAATATGCCATGAAAGACTCCAAGTAATATCTTTAAAACAAGCAAATGCACAGCGGAAGATTTCTTTTATACCCGAGAATAAACATGCTTTAAAGTGTCAACCAAAAGGTTGGTGAGTTCATTAGTTTATCATAATCATTCATTTTCATCAATTTAATAGACCACAAGAATTTCATTTCCAGTTCTCATAAATATACGTCCCATGTATAGAGACAAAAATCATTCATATGGTGAACACCTTGTAACCGACATTAACAAGATGCATATAAGAATATCCCCTATCATTCCAGGACATCCATCGGACATGATAAAATAACATCGAAGTACTAAAGCATCCGCAACCATGGATGGGGTTCGTTAGGCCCAATTGATGTATCTTTAGGATTCGCATCAATTAGTAGATCGGTTTACTAATTCTTAGGTTACCAAGCAAAATGGGCATATTCGGCTTCGATCATTCACCCATATAATGTAGTTTCAATTACTTGTGTCTATTTCGTAAAACATTTATAAAAGCGCATGTATTCTCAGTCCCAAAAATATATATATTGCAAAAGCATTTAAAAAGGGAGTAATGAAACTCACCATACTGTATTTTGTAGTAAAAATACATATGACAATATTGAACAATGCAGGGTTGGCCTCGGATTCACGAACCTATATCATTTGTATATATATTAACACACGTAATTGTAATCAAACGTATATATATTATTTTGAATTATATATTATGCTTATTTAGTTTGTGTATATATATTCAAAATGTTTAATATCTATATATTTAGTTATATTAACATATCTGTATATATATGGTTAGTATTATAAAAAAAATATCATTAGTTTGTTATGTAAAAGTATTTATATAAATATTGTTATTATGTTTGATATGTAGGTATATCAACTATTAATATAATTATAATATATGTATTAAGTATATTTTAGGTACAAAATAGCTATTTGTAACAAAATGATAGTTTTGATAATAATGATTTACTAATAATAATAACATTCCTAATGTCGATCATATTAATAATAATTACGATATTGTTAAAATTGATACTTATGTTAATAATAATAATAATAGTAAAACTAATAATTACAAAGATGATATTAATACTAATATTAGTGAAAAATAATAATAATTTGTATTGTTTTTGTAATAACAATAATAATAATCCTAATCATAATCATAATTTTCGTGTTAAATTTCTATGATAACGACTATAGTTTCTTATAACATTTATTTGTACCTATAATTATAACTTTTACATGTGTTCGTATACTTACAACTATTTTCTATAATCTTTATCCTATTATCTTTTATTATATATTTATGTTGTTAATACGCTTTATATACTTGAAATCATAATAATAATAATACTAATAATAATAATACAATAATAATAATAATTCTACAATAACGATAATATTAGTACTGATAATATTAATATTTATAAACATATTGATAATACTAATATTTATAAATTGATACAAATTTTAATATTAATGATAATCATATTAATAATCCTAGTCATGTTGATATTAATAATAAATATACTAGTAATAATCATAATAATAATTCTTTTAATTGTTCAACTAACATATTACTAATATTAGTAATAACATCAATTAACATTAACAATAATTACTAATAATAATATTAACAAAAATGATAATAATAATGATAATAACAAAAAGGATTATGACTACCTCATAATAAAAGCTCCAAAAAGAAAATGCCCTTGCCCGGGCTCGAACCCCCGACCTCCTGAACACCCGACAACACCTTGAACCAGTGGGCTGTGCCCATTTTTCCAAAATATAACAGAAACTATTAATATATAACCCGTTCTCCTTTCAGTTCTTATTCATCTTCTTCTTCATACAATCGACCTCATCTAATTCAGCTTCCATCAAATGAGGTTACAATTTTTTTTTTTTAAGTTTTAAAACAGAACAAATACATTTAGAATGTTTTAAATTAATTAGTAACGAAAAGTAAAAAAAAAAATTATGTAGCCTCAGCTACTGCTGCTGTTCGTCGGCCTTTTTTAAATTTTTTTTTGATTTTTGAGTTTTATTGCTTTATAGAAAAAGATTATAATACAAATAGTTTTCTAATCCTATATAGAAACTATTGGAATCATTAATCGAGCTTAAAACCTCAAAACAGATTCCAATTTGATGATGAACACAAAGCTTTGACTTTTGAAATTTTTACTTTGACTTCAAAATTAAACATCATTAAGAGGAATTGGATTCTGAAACTATACAGGTAATTTGAATAAACGATTTCTAACATAACTACATTTCTAGATTTCACTAATTCGTTTAAATTTGATCGATTGTTTATAAGCTCACCCGTAAAAAGTTGTTTCTGCCTTCTTCTACTTAATTCACTCAACTGCAGTGATTTATGACTGATAAAATGATAGAAAATGATTGAAGAATTAGATGGTTATGTGTATAGAATATGAGGTGATGGAATGGTTTGGTAGGGTTATTGATAGTTGACAGCAAGATCACGAGGGTACATAAGGCAGTAAATAGAACACAAGAAAATAAGAAAAAGTGGATTGTGACTTCTAACCAATTCATATCATTGATCTGATTCTAACCTAGTATATATATAATTACAACAATAATTAATATTAGTAAAAATAAAAATACTAATAATGATAATAGAAATAATAATAATATTAATGATAAAAATAATGATAATTATATTACTAATAATAATAAGTAACAATGGTAATCATAATAATGAATATGATAAATGATAATAATAATATTATTAATGATAATAATAATTATAATACTATTAATATTAATAATGATAATATCAATAATAACATTAATGATAATAACGCAATACCTGTGAAGGTATGCATAGCGTACTTCACTTTGTCTCCTTCAGCACACTTACTTATGGTAAACACCGATTCAACTTTCTCGGTCCACCGTTTCAATCCGATTGGTCCTTCGGTCCCATCAAATTCTAAAGGTTTGCAGGCAGTGAATTCCTTGTAGGAGCATCCTACACGATTTCTTGTGCCGTTAGCTGTATTGCTAGATTCAGAGTTATTATTGGTATATAGTGCGGCCTGTACTGCGGCTATGTTTGAAGCAAGAAAGACACGAAATTCCTCTTCGCTCATATTCAACGTGTGTCGAGTAGTCGGTGCCATTTCCTTCAAAATAGTCAAATGAAACAATTTAATCATACAGAATATTAAGAGTAGTCAATAGTATCTCGTAGCATAATATGAACTCATTTATAAAAGCTTTTTCTTCATATTAGCATTTTATAAGTTTAAATTCGGGTACTACCTACCCGTTAAGTTCATACTTAGTAGCTAATATATAATTCAACTACTACAATTCCATATGAAAAAATGATTATAATAATATATCACATACAAATATTCTTCAAACTTAAAACTTCGCTATATTACATATAACATGAAATATAGTACACTATGATACATGACAGTTTTGAAGATAAATCTAGTTAATACACAAGTTGTTCGGCAAAGGAAATAAAGACACGTAATTCATAAGTCCAGAAACAAGTCATCCATTCTGGTTTTACTAAGACGACTTCCTATCCTTGGTCTTGTGGAAAATAACCGTTATGACCATTAGCTAGGCAGCATGTTGTAATGTCGTTAAAAGGACGTGGGTTTCGTAATGTCTAACAGCCCTGTAATAATCTAAAAACCTTGTTTCTCACCCCAACTACTGAATCCGTCACTTGTGGAAAAGTTTTATTTAAAAGCTGCAATCCGATGTTCTTTTTCTCACTTTGGTAAGAAGCGAACATCACTAACCCGTAAGCATAACATGCTTCTTTATGTTGCATGTTAGAAGCTCTTTTTAATTCAAGAAATCCTATGTTGGGATATGTTGAGTCAAAATAGGTTCTTAACCCGTAGCGTAAAATTGCATTTGGGTTCCCCGCATTTAACGCTTTAAAGAAAACACGGCGTAACTTAAAGTCTCCCCAATGTGATATGCCCCACCTATCAAAGGAAAGCCTTTTATAAACTAAGGCATTTCTGGAAAGTCTTTCAAATGTTTGACAAGTTAATTTCGCCATAACTAAATGTGCTGATGAATTCTGACCGACTCTAGACAAGATTTCCTCAATCATATCCTCTGGTAGGTCTTCTAAAATATTCGGTTCTCTACCCTTAACGTCCATTTTGTTTTTATACTGTAAAATAGACAAGGATTAGATTCATAAAAACAAACAATACAAGCAATTTTTACATAGAACATAAAAGTACAAGCACACTACAATACATTTATTACACAATATGCTCACACCCCTCTAATCTGAATCACTGGTTTCTTCTTCTTCGGACTTGGTTCTTTTTCCTAATCTTCTAGGGATATATGATGTTCCTCTAATACAATTCGCCGTTTTCCACATTGGTTTAGAAAAACCTGGTGGTTTAGAGGTTCCCGGGTTATTGTCACGATATTGAAAATACGGGTGTTGACGGTACATATAAAGTTCATCGGGGTCGGAATCAGATTTCTCTATTTTGATGCCTTTTCCCTTATTATTTTCTTTTGCCTCATTAAATTGGGTCGGGGTAATTTCTATAAAATCATCGGAATCCTCATCAGGATCCGATTCATCGGAAAATTGGTAATTTTCCCAATATTTTGCTTCCTTAGCGGAAACACCATTGACCATTATTAACTTTGGTCCATTGGTTGAGGATTTTCTTTTATTTGACCGGTTTTCTGTGGTTCTTACTATTCCCCCCTCCGGAATCTCTTCTTCTTCCGGTTCCTCTTCTTCTGGTTCCTCTTCTTCCGGTTCCTCTACTTCTGGTTCCGTTTCCTCTTCTTCCGGTTCTTCGGGAACTCGTGAATCTTGCCAATAAATATTCGACTCTTCGTTATTATTAGGTGAGTCAATGGGATTTGTGCTAGAGGTAGACATCTATCGCACAATATCAAACATGTTAAGAGATTAATATATCACATAATATTTACATGTTAATAATATATAGTTTCCAACAAAAATGTTAAGCAATCATTTTTAAAGAAAACACGGTCGAAGTCCAGACTCACTAATGCATCCTAACAAACTCGATAGGACACACTAATGCAAATTTTCTGGTTCTCTAAGACCAACGCTCGGATAGCAACTGAAATGTCCCGTTCATATTGATTATAAACGTTCCATATTAATTGATTTCGTTGCGAGGTTTTGGCCTCTATATGAAACATTTTTCAAAGACTTCATTCATTTTTAAAACAACCATAACCTTTATTTTATCAATAAAGGTTTTAAAAACATTACGTAGATTATCAAATAATGATAATCTAAAATATGCTGTTTACACACGACCATTACATAATGGTTTACAATAGAAATATATTACATCGACATATGTTTCTTGAATGCAGTTTTTACACAATATCATACTAACATGGACTCCAAATCTTGTCCTTATTTTAGTATGTAACAGCGGAAGCTCTTAGTATTCACCTAATAATAAACATGCTTTAAACGTCAACAAAAATGTTGGTGAGTTATAGGTTTAACCTATATATATCAAATCGTAATAATAGACCACAAGATTTCATATTTCAATACACATCCCATACATAGAGATAAAAATCATTCATATGGTGAACACCTGGTAACCTACATTAACAAGATGCATATATAAGAATATCCCCATCATTCCGGGACACCCTTCGGATATGATATAAATTTCGAAGTACTAAAGCATCCGGTACTTTGGATGGGGTTTGTTAGGCCCAATAGATCTATCTTTAGGATTCGCGTCAATTAGGGTGTCTGTTCCCTAATTCTTAGATTACCAGACTTAATAAAAAGGGGCATATTCGATTTCGATAATTCAACCATAGAATGTAGTTTCACGTACTTGTGTCTATTTTGTAAATCATTTATAAAACCTGCAAGTATTCTCATCCCAAAAATATTAGATTTTAAAAGTGGGACTATAACTCACTTTCACAGATATTTCCTTCCTCGAAAATAAGACTTGGCCACGGATCGATTCATGAACCTATACAAATATGTACATATATATCAAAGTATGATCAAAATATAATTACAACAATTTTTATTATGTTTTAAAGATTTGAGTGTATTAAGTCAGCTGTCCTTGTTAGTAACTTACAACTAATTGTCCACAGTTAGATGTACAGAAATAAATCGATATATATTATCTTGAATCAATCCACGACCCAGTGTATATACGTCTCAGGCTAGATCACAATTCAAAGTATATATATTTTTGGAATCAACCTCAACCCTGTATAGCTAACTCCATCATTACTGCATATAGAGTGTCTATGCTTGTTCCAAATAATATATATACATGGGTCGATATGATATGTCAAAACATTTGTATATGTGTCTATGGTATCCCAAGATTACATAATATATTAGAATACATGTATAATACAATATAAGTTAGCTAGGATATGATTTGTATAGATTTGTTAAACATTTCCCGTAGCTAAAATGATCAAAAATATCCAATCTTGTTTTACCCATAACTTCTTCATTTTTAATCCGTTTTGAGTGAATCAAATTGCTATGGTTTCATATTAAACTCTATTTTATGAATCTAAAAAAAAGGTATAGGTTTATAGTCAGAAATATAAGTTACAAGTCATTTTTGTAAAGGTAGTCATTT
Source organism: Rutidosis leptorrhynchoides (assembly GCF_046630445.1). NCBI lineage: Eukaryota > Viridiplantae > Streptophyta > Magnoliopsida > Asterales > Asteraceae > Rutidosis > Rutidosis leptorrhynchoides. Next base: position 175,706,185 of record NC_092341.1, read on the forward strand.
CAGTCGAAAGAACGACGTCTAGATGACCATTTTAGAAAATATACTTTCACTTTGAGTTTAACCTTGATTTTTGGATATAGTTATATGTTCATATGAAAAATCATTTTCCCATAACAACAACTTTTAAATCAAAGTTTATCATAGTTTTTAATTATCCAAACCAAAACAGCCCCTGGTTTCACTACGACGGCGTATATCCGTTTCTATAGTGTTCATCATGTTTCCAGGTTTTAAATCATTAAGTTAGCATATCATATAGATATAGAACATGTGTTTAGTTGATTTTAAAAGTCAAGTTAGAAGGATTAACTTTTGTTTGCGAACATGTTTAGAATTAACTAAGCTATGTTCTAGTGATTACAAGTTTAAACCTTCGAATAAGATAGCTTTATATGTATGAATCGAATGATGTTATGAACATAATTACTACCTCAAGTTTTCTGGATAAAACTACTGGAAATGAGAAAAATGGATCTAGCTTCAAAGGATCCTTGGATGGCTTGAAAGTTCTTGAAACAGAATCATGACACGAAAACAGTTCAAGTAAGATTTTCACTCGAAATAAGATTGTTATAGTTGTAGAAATTGAATCAAAGTTTGAATATGAATATTACCTTGAATTAGAAAGATAACCTACTATAAATAACAAAGGTTCCTTGATCTTAGATGATTACTTAGAATGGATTAGAAAGCTTGGAAGTAGACTTGCAAACTTGGAAGTATTCTTGATTTTTATGAAACTATACTTATGGAATTTATGAAGAACACTTAGAATTTGAAGATGGAACTTGAGAGAGATCAATTAGATGAAGAAAATTGAAGAATGAAAGTGTTTGTAGGTGTTTTTAGTCTTTGGTATATGGATTAGATATAAAGGATATGTAATTTTATTTTCATGTAAATAAGTCATGAATAATTACTCATATTTTTGTAATTTTATGAGATATTTCATGCTAGTTGCCAAATGATGGTTCCCACATATGTTAGGTGACTCACATGGGCTGCTAAGAGCTGATCATTGGAGTGTATATATCAATAGTACATACATCTAAAAGTTGTGTATTGTACGAGTACGAATTAGGGTGCATACGAGTAGAATTGTTGATGAAACTGAACGAGGATGTAATTGTAAGCATTTTTGTTAAGTAGAAGTATTTTGATAAGTGTCTTGAAGTGTTTAAAAAGTGTATGAATACATATTAAAACAATACATGTATATACATTTTAACTGAGTCGTTAAGTCATCGTTAGTCGTTACATATAAATGTTGTTTTGAAACCTTTAGGTTAACGATCTTGTTAAATGTTGTTAACCCATTGTTTATTATATCAAATGATATGTTAAATTGTTACATTATTGTCACGACCCGGAAAATTTCGACTAATTTTAAATCAAACTCTCAATACGATATTATATTTTCACACGATAAGCAAAGTCTGTTAGGTTGGATCTCAAAAATTTTGAACTGTTTCATATATTCAATTGACCTTCGACCATTCCCGACGATTCACGAACAACTATTTGTAAATAGTTACATATATATTTAAATATATACATATAATAATATATATAAATATATATATATATATATATAAATATTACTTGTAAATATATAAAGTTATATTAAATTTAATTGTTTAAAATATATAATATATTTGTTTTAGTAATTAACTTTGCTATTTTTAAACTGTTTATATATAGAAAGGGAATATAAATGATTTCGAGTTTAATTAGTAAACGTCATTAATACTCGGTTGACATTTCGTTAGCATTCATATAGATTTAATATAAGTTTATGAAGGATTAAAATAAGAGTTGAACTGTAAATCGATTACGAAGATTTTAGATTTGTTAAAAGTATTTTTGCCTTTTTAAGTTTAAATATTAGTACTCCGTACATATAAATCGGAACAGAAAATAAATAATTTTCGAACCTTTTTGATCAGGTTTCAAACAGGTAATGAGTGAAATAATTAAATATATTTAATCTAAAAATTTGGGATTTTTAGGAACACTTTCATACGTCAACTATTTAGCAATGGACACGATATAGCACTCCGCGAAGTAAATATTTTAGATTTCACATTAATAAGTTACACTGTTAATGGTGAAAATATTTTAACGGGTAGGTAATACCCTAGAAATATTTAGATTTCACATTAATAAGTTACACTGTATATTCTTCGAATCTGATTCAACAGTCATTTACTATCCTATTTTCATCCACCGATACACGTATCCGTTCACCACAGAATAACCATATTTATCCAATTTTATATTTGGATTTTGATTTATTTGAATCCAACAAGTGGCATAATGAAGAAAACATTGGACAAAATAAAATTTGTTAGAAATAAACAAATTAACTATGAGAAATTTTGTTAAGAATTCACGCTAACTGTTCCTAGCTAATTGTTTCTAGCTAACTGATTATATTTTATTTATCGCAATTTACATTCTCGCAACTTTATTTATCGTTATTTAATTTCTGTTATTTATTTTACGCACTTTAAATATCGGGACACGTATACAAGGTTTTGACATATCATATCGATGCATCTATATATATTATTTGGAATCACCATAGACACTCTATATGCAGTAATGATCGAGTTCTCTATACAGGGTTGAGGTTGATTCTCAAATAATATATATACTTTGAGTTGTGATCGAGTCTGAGACATGTACACGGGTCACGATACGTATTAATTAATTCGAATATTATATATTAAACTATATATGAATTATTGGACTGTCAACTTTGGACTATCGACTGTGGACTAATAACATTGGACAATTAAAATGAATTAAAATATTGATTATAATATATGAAACTAAACAATTCTTCAAGTTTGCCACTTGATTTATCTTAAATCTCATTTGTATCTTGATGATTCCAATCTGCGTTCATGATTCTTGAAAACACCTCAAACGAGAGGATGAACCAACCGCACTTTATCTATGGAGGAAAAGATTGATGCATATAGTTATGCACCTGAAAACACTCAGAACCTGAGTAAACTTTTAACATGAATCTGTGCTAGATCCTTTAGCATTATTATTACCCAAAATAACTTTACAATCCCTTTTCAAGGTAGCCAATTTTTTCACAGCTCCAGCAAGACAACTTCGACTTTTCATTCAAATCCACCTTACTATAACCTTGATATATATGCGTACTCTTTATTGTTACTGAGGAACCTTTTATATTCCACCATATTACCATCAGCGTTTAATCATCTAAAAATGCAATTCTTCTGAAACCACCCCGGATTGATAACCGATGAATCAGATATCGTAGCATTAAATGCAGAGGAAACAGAAAAATTGTAGATAGTCTAAATGGCCAAAAGTTATGATAAAAGAATGAAGTGTTGGGAACGCTCGATAGAAAATTTGGTACTGGAAAACGGATTGAGCTAACCGTGAAGGAAACAAAGAACAAATACAAGGACCAAACCCTATATTCAAAGAATCCAGATAATTCTTGATCCGATGAAAACTTTAGAGAATATATTGCTCCGAGGTCATGTTAAAATCTTACGGAAAATTTTTCTTCATCAACGTTCGAACTTAGAAATTCTAAAATATCATCTTAAATATCTTCGATATTTCTGAAGATATCTTCATAAATATCTTTGACCAAAATTATCTATCTCCTCGTGCTATCTATGCTACATCATAAAAGAAACTGTTTTAGTTTCTATCCTTCTGTAAAAATTTGAGTTTAAATTATGAATGCTTCTGGAGTAATGTTGAAAATTGAAGCATGAGTTAGTATAATATAATGACGCCCGACCAACGTGATTATATTACAGTAAGTCATGCTAAATTTCTAATGCAACGTGATGATGATTCACAAACCTTATCCTCATCATGTGTCATGTTACATAACTCTTTCATTCTACATAACCTCCGAACTATCAAGAAGAATATATTCTTGATAGTTCTATCTTCAGTAATTTTGATAAATTTGAAAATCAAATCGTGCTATCACGTTCCTTCCTGCTTAGAACATTTTAATCATTTGAAATTCTATATCTACGAATTCTGGACCATTATTCACTTGACTTGAAGTCGGGAAGAGAAAACAAAAGCATAGAGCTTCGAAATATAAGGGAGAATATAAAGCCCGATAACAACGCATAAATTTCAAACCGTGTATGTCAATGTTTATCGCAACATAAAGACACGGGAGAATTAAAAACACTAAAACCCCAAAGACGAAGTAGAAGAAAGTGCATTCCTCTAGTGGAAGTTGGAAAAGGAGAATAAATGTTGCGATAGTAAGGCTGAGGACAAGGATCAGAAATGGATTAAGCATTTTCACAATCGTTTGAAAGTATGGATCGAGAAAGAAAGAATTGGAGGGGTGAAAATAATGGAACGAAAGGGTTTAATTTATAATGAAAATATCAGACGTAGCAATCAAGACAGATGACCACATTTAATTAAAAAGATCCTAATTTCCTCAAATTCTGAAGACTCAGATCTTATTTAGATTTCGAAGATTTCATTAATCCCTTGAATTCCGGAAATTCAACCAAGATAACGTCAAAAGTAAGACGAATCTTTATCCTCCACATATCACTCTTTTGTGATAGCTTTACCCATATGCTTTACATGATCGAATCGTTTTATCTATATTAATCAATAATGATAAAACTCTATTTATCAACTCATATTCGTCATGAAAACATTTTTATTGTTAGCCATGACTACCTCACTCAAATTTCGGGACGAAATTTCTTTAACGGGTAGGTACTGTCACGACCCAGAAAATTTCGACTAATTTTAAATCAAAATCTCGATACGATATTATATTTTCACATGATAAGCAAAGTCTGTTAGGTTGGATCTCAAAAATTTTAAACTGTTTCATATATTCAATTGACCTTCGACCATTCCCGACAATTCACGAACAACTATTTGTAAATAGTTACATATATATTTAAATATATACATATAATAATCTATATAAAAATATATATATATATAAATATTACTTGTAAATATATAAAGTTATATTAAATTTAATTGTTTAAAATATATAATATATTTGTTTTATTTTTAAACTGTTTATATATAGAAAGAGAATATAAATGATTTCGAGTTTAATTAGTAAACGTCAGTAATACTCGGTTGACATTTCGTTAGCATTCATATAGATTTAATATAAGTTTATGAAGGATTAAAATAAGAGTTGAACTGTAAATCGATTACGAAGATTTTAGATTTGTTAAAAGTATTTTTACCTTTTTAAGTTTAAATATTAGTACTCCGTACATATAAATCGTAACAGAAAATAAATAATTTTCGAACCTTTTTGATCAGGTTTCAAACAGGTAATGAGTGAAATAATTAAATATATTTAATCTTAAAATTTGGGATTTTTAGGAACACTTTCGTACGTCAACTGTTTAGCAATGGACACGATATAGCACTCCGCGAAGTAAAAATATCTAAAGTGTCGGCATATTTTTATTTATAGTTGTGCACATGTTCTTTTTATTTACTAAATTATTATTATTAATTATTATATTATTATTATCATTACCCTAAAAGTTATATAAATATACCTATAGAGATATGTATGGGATATGTAAAGATTCATCCATCTCTAACTCTATTGTCAAGCATCAACAACCATAACTCACCGCAACCATTTCTTCTCCACCGGCACCACCATAATCCACCACAGTCAACCACCACCCTCGACCTCACTCTCCTCTCTCTCTAACCATCTCTCTCCTATCTCTAACCGAAGGAAAACTCACCACCATCGCCACCTATCATGAACACCATAATCCACCACATCTCTCTCTCTTTTCGCTCTCCTCATTCTTTCTTGTTACCTTCTTCATGAACCCACTTCCATCTTTTGAATTAATCCTCAAATGAATACTACTTTGATTTCCATTCTAACCGGCCATCACTTTACTCCTCCATCAACCACCACTGCTTCTTGTTTCCTGTTTCGATATTACTGCTACAGTCCCATTTATTTAAGCTTGAAGAGCATCTGCTACTGCAGCTTATACTCGCTATCTTGGGTCGAAAAAGCTCATCAAAACAACCTACAGATGTTACATTACCGTCCCTGTTCGAGCTTCTATATACATATATATATATATATATATATATATTTTTTGCAATTCGAAAAACAACCAACACCACTCGTATCCTACGGTTTACGCTACTACTGTAGCTGCAATTTCTGTTTGTTCCTGAAACAGTGAACGCGAAGATAATTGATGATGATGTTGAGAAGAATGATGAACAGTGACGGTGAAGAATGACGATGATTAAACGAAATCGATAATAGTGATTTGTTTGATGATGATAACGAAGATGATGATGAATAGTTAACGAATGAAGGATGATGATGATAGTTTAAGAACGATGATGACGAGGAAGCTATGATAATCACGATGATATCGATGATAATATTTGGAGGATTATGATATGATTATAATTATGTTATGATTATGATTATGTATAATTATAATTATGATATGATTGTGATTATGTTATGATTATGAAAATGATTAAGTGATGATGATTAATATGTTGATGAAGAAGAAGACAGACCAAAACTGGTTAAAAGGATTTAATCCAAGAAGCAAAACACAAAGATACAAGCAGAGCAATGGTTCCTAGTGTGCTTGTTTGAACAGGAGGTCTTGAGTTTAATCCTAGCTTGCAGCAGTTTTATTTATTTTATTTTATTTAACTGTTGGGCTGTCTGGAAGTAATTGGGCCTAGGTCCATTCTTGTTTCTGTTGGGCCAAGAATTAGTTGATGATGTTATGGAAGGGTTAAATGAATTCTAATCCGGGAAATAAAAGATAAACCAAAACTGACGAGTGGTTTGGTGTCGAGTTAGCGAGAGGTCGCGGGTTCGAATCTCATCTAGGACATTTCTTTTTAGTGAACTTTTCAAAGGGTATAATCATTTAGCTTTCATTATTATTATTATTATTATCATTATTATTATTATTATCATTATTAAACGTATTATTAAAATTTTCATAATTTTTATCATATTTATTTTATTTTCACTAATATTAGTATTATTAACATTAAAATTATCATTTTTACATTATTATTATTATTATTATTATTATTTTTATTACTAGTAATATTATTTTAAATATTATTATTATTATTAGTATTATTAAACATATGTTTTTAACAAAAGATAATTATATAAAATATAATTTTTAGATATATCATAAGTACATCTAAATTTACTATTTTCATATATCATATAAAAATAACCTATATATATATATATATATATATATATATATATATATATATATACATATATATATATACATATATATATATATATATACATATATATATATATATATATAACATGGGAAATAATGGTTACATTATTACTTTAATAAGTAAAATGTTATATGATTAATAAACTGGTATGACTACTATTACATGTTAATTATATGTGTTAATATATATAAATGATGTAGGTTCATGAATCCGAAGTCAACCCTACACTTGTTAAATGTCGTCATATGTATTTTAACTACAAAATACAGTATGGTGAGTTTCATTTGCTCCCTTTTTAATTGCTTTTGTAATATATATTTTTGGGCTGAGAATATATGCACTGCTTTTATAAATGTTTACGAAATAGACACAAGTACTTAAAAATACATTCTACGTTGAGTTGTACCACTGGCATACTTCCCTGTAGCTTGGTAACTACTATTTACATGGGTATTGTGAAAGGACCCATCCTAATCCATCCGGACGAAGTCCATATCGATTATAAACGATTCACAACAGTTGATTACATCGCGAGGTACTTGACCTCTATATATACATTTTACAAACATTGCATTCATTTTAGAAAAGACAATCTTTCATTACATCGAAAATTGACGGCATGCATACCATTTCATAATATATCTAACTATAATTGACTTAATAATAATCTTGATGAACTCAACGATTCGAATGCTACATTTTTTGAAATATGTCATGAATGGCTCCAAGTAATATCTCTAAGATGAGCAAATGCACAACAGAAGATTTCTTTCATTCCTGAGAATAAACATGCTTTAAAGTGTCAACCAAAAGGTTGGTGAGTTCATTAATTTAACATAAATAATCATTTCATAATTTTAATAGACCACAAGATTTCATATTTCCATTTCTCATAAACATACGTCCCGTGCATAGAGACAAAATATAATTCATATGGATTGAACACCTGGTAATCGACATTCACAATATACATATAAGAATATCCCCATCATTAAGGGATCCTCCTTCGGACATGATATAAATTTCGAAGTACTAAAGCATCCGGTACTTTGGATGGGGCTTGTTGGGCCCGATAGATCTATCTTTAGAGTTCGCGTCAATTAGGGTGTCTGTTCCCTAATTCTTAGATTACCAGACTATAAAGGGGGCATATTCAGTTTCGATCATTCAACCGTAGAACGTAATTTCGATTACTTGTGTCTATTTCGTAAAACAGTTATAAAAGTTGCGCATGTATTCTCAGCCCAAAAATATAAAGGGTAAAAAGGCAAATGAAACTCACCATAATGTATTTTGTAGTAAAAATACATATGACCATATTGAACAATGCAGGGTTGACCTCGGATTCACGAACCTATATCATTTATATATATATATATATATATATATATATATATATATATATATATTAACACATATAATTGTAATCGAGCAAATATATATATTATTTTTAGTGATATAACTTTTATATTATTAAATTATATATTTCATTATTACTATATAAAAATATAATTTTTGTTATGTTATATGTATCAAATACTTTCATTTGTTTGTTAAAGTAGTAATTATATTAATACTAAATCAATATTAGTAGTGATTAAAATAATGATAATGGTAATACTAGTGTTAATAATAATGATAATAATATTAATGATTTTATTAATAATAATATTAATGATAGTTTTTAATGATAAATCTTATAATCATGATTATAATAGTAGTTTTTAATAAAAAGTTTAATAGTAATGATAATGGAAATAATAATTTTGATAATAATACTTAATATTAATAATTGTTATAACGATCTTATTACTAATGATAATCTTTATAATAATACTTTTGTTAATAATGATAGTATTTGATGTTATTAATACTAAAATTAATGATAATAATAATAGTTTGTGTTATTTTTGTAGTACAATAATAATAACAATTATACTTTTGTTAATAATAATAATATTACTTTTAATTCATAACGATATTACTTATCATAATTAAAATGATAATAATAGCATCATATTATTAATATATCAATAACAATAATATTAGTTCCCATATTAATAATAATGACAATAATAATAATAATAACATAAATAAAGAAAATAACTACCTCTTAAGAATGAATTCAAAACAAATATCAACCCCTGCCGGGTCTCGAACCCATGACCTCCCGTTAACCCAAACCAACTCCTAACCATTCCTCCGCCATTATATTTCTGTCTTCATTTACTCCCGATTTAAATATAACATGTATCTAATGTTCTTCATCTCCTTCCTAATACACATCGACCAGATGCAATCAAAACCATATTCGTGAATTTATTTTGGGTTTGAATTAGGATGTCTAAATGAAATATAAAAACATCTAGTAATGGTTGTTGGGTATTGATTAGTTAAACAAAAGACACAAAAAAAAAAAAAAATTAAAAACCGCTGTACCAGTTCACGAAGAACAAATAGAAAAAAAAAGTGATTTTTATTTTGGAACGTTTTGAGACCCATATGTCTTTATGAAATATCTTACTTATGATTTTTAGAATACACTAGTATCATTTACTGAACCTGAATCGCAACAGATTACCCGAATTTGTTTGAAGAAAATTGCTTGACTTTTGAATATCAAAACTTTGACCTCCAAATTCATAGTTGATATAACGAATTGAAATATGATTCTTTGCAGAAAAATTAAGTGTTAGATTTCTAACAAAACTGTTTTAACACATTTTGAAATCGTTTTTGAATTCGAGATTTTGGGAATTTCGCTCAAGAACAGAGGTTTTTATTATAACTGTCTTTATTTTCAGTTTTAATTCACGACTAGCAGTAGGTAAACTATATAGTATAATTGTGTATGTGACTTAACAGCTTACACTGATCCTAATTGCTACTGTGAAGTCGACGTTTAATAAATTATACACCGAATTATTCCAGTAGACAAAGAAGGACAGAAAAATATAAAAAGTAGAAATTGATGTAACAGAATGGTACTATATTTTGTCTGTAATTGATGTCTGAGATCGACCTCTACAGATTCACAAACATAAATCCAATTTAAGAAGAAGAAAAAAATAAGGCAGTTAGTAATTGATAATTGATTCATACGCATAATACATATCTTACTTTATAAAAAAATTATTTATTATTAATACTTATAATAATAAAAATAATAATAGGTTTAATATGAAATGATAATTATAATATTATTAATGTTAATAATAAAATGTGTTATTTTCTAACAATAATAATAATAAAAATAATGATTTTAATGATAATGGTAAATACAAAAATAATAATGATGCTAATAATATTTATAATGATAATAGATAAAAAAAAATGACAATAATATTAATTATATTAATATTAATTATAATAATACAAATAATAATAATATTCATATTAATAACCAAAATCATAATTATAACAATGTTAAGTTTAGTAGTAACAATATAAATGATACTAGTTCTCATAATATTACATATAAGATTAATGATAATGAATAAATAATACTAATAATAATATTACTTATAATGACAGCTAATGACATTTAAATTATAACTAAGTTGTACATTTAATTATTCTTACAATAACATTTATACTTATAGATTATGATAATAATCAATAATATTATTGTTAATAACATTACTAATTTTATTAATAACATATATATAACATTTTTACTAATAACATATATATATATATATAACCTATTTTGAACATTTAATTTTTATATCATACAATATAATATTTAATTACAGGAATCGTACATCTAATTTCATAGTTAATAATATATAATTACATATAGTAACTTATTTATTCTATTCATTATTTTACATTCTTGATTCTAATTGATTAAAGTGTATCTTATTCATTCAAAATATCATATATACATTTAAATTTAAATTTATATCTCTACATATAATTATATATATATATATATATATATATATATATATATATATATATATATATATATATATATATATATATATATATATATATATATATATATATATATATATATATATATATCTTTACACACCATTGTTCGTGAATCGTCGGGCACAATCAAAGGATAATGATTTCATAAATAAAGTTCACAGCTATTGAGATTCAATTAAATAGACTTTGCTTATCGTGTCGAAATCATACAAGAATAAAGTTTAAATTTGGTCGGAAATTCCCGGGTCATCACAGTACCTACCCGTTAAAGAAATTTCGCCCCAAAATTTGAGTGAGGTCGTCATGGCTAACAATAAATATGTTTTTCTTGACGAATATGAGCTGATAAATAGAGTTTTCATCATTACAGAATAATACAGATAAAATAATTCGATTATTCGAAGAGCACGAAGGAAACTATCATGAGAGAGGTCCCAACGGGCATCGTCCACCTTCGCCCAAAAACTTGCCCAAATTTTTAGCCGTTAGTAAAAACAAAATTCCAACGGCTATCCCAACGGTCACTTTTACACTATAAAAACACCAACCATATACTTCATTTTATACACTCAAACATATATTTCTTTTATATTTCCACCTTTCTCAAAATCAAAATCAAACACTCCCAAACTGCAAAAATGTTAACACTTCCCCCAATGATTGTTTCATTCGATGTTCATTACGGAGGTGATTTTTGTAATCAAATGAAGGAATATAAGTGGGGCGACAGTATTTCGTTTGAAGATATCGACATTCGTGATGTTGGTTTACAAGACTTGCTAACCTTTTTGAAGGAAAAAGTTCCGTGTAAATTCACGTCTGTGTTCTTTTATAAAGACGATTATGATGCGAACTGTAGGGCAAGTTTTCTGTGTACCAATGATCAATGGTACTTTATAAAAGATACCATTGAAGATCGCGATAAACGCATTTCTTTATATGCGGTTCTTGAAGATGAAGAGACGTTGGGTTATCGTTACCTCGATGAATCAGCTGAAGCAGCAGTTGAGGCATCAAGAGAAATACCGATGTCTCCAGAGTACCTCACGGATGGTGAAATGACTGGTGAACGCTACTTTGCAGATGACAATTGACGAAGACGAGTAGTTTGATTGTAATCTTTTAATTTTTAATTGTCGTGATGTTTTAATTTTTAATTATTGTAATTTCAGTGTTGTTGTCGAGTTTTATATCTTCCTTTATGTTTCGGAGCTCTTCGTCTTTTTAATCTCCTCTCGATCTCTAGTAAAACGAGTAATGGTCTAGAATTTGTAAGTATGGAGTTTCGAATGAATTTAATGTTATAATCAAGAGAGAACGTAATAGCACGATTTGATTCGTCAAATTACCAGAATCATTGAGAATAGAGCTATCGAGAATATACTTTCTTGATATGTTCAGAAGTTAATTAGAATGAAAGAGTTATGTAACATGACACATGATGGTGGTATGATCTACTGTGAACCATCATGTCCCATTAGAACTCAGCATGACTTACTGTAATATAATCACGTTGATCAAATGTCATTATATTATACTAACTCATGCATCAGTTCCCAACATTACTTCAATAACATTCATATTTTAAGCTCGAAAGTTTACAGAATATATAAACTAACAGTTTCTATATGATATAATACTGATAGCACGAAGAGATTAATGATTTCAGATAAGAATAGTTATAAAAATATCTCCAGAAATATGGAGGATATTTATAATGAAAGATACGATAATATCTCGGAATATCTAAGATCAGAGGATGATAGAAACTATTGTCTGCAAGGGTTTAGATTAAGGAACAAGATATTCACTAAAGACTTTAGCAAACATTGAATCATTTGGATTCTTTGAAGTCAAACTTATTCTTTGTGATTTGTCGACGGCTTTCTTCATAGTTTCTCATAATCAACTTTTCGGTACTAAATTTTCTATTGAATTTTTCCAATATAATGATACACAGGAAGCACGAAGAGGTATATAATTTCAGACGAGAATATTTTGGAATTTCTAAGTTCGATGGTTGATGGAGAAAGATTTTCCGCAAGATTTTAACATAAGTACGGAGCAAGATATTCGCTGAAAGTTTCATCAGATCCAGAATTACCTGGATTCTTTGAATATAGGGTATGGTCCTTGTATTTGTCCTTGGTCTCCTTCATGATTAGCTCAATCCATTTTCTAGTTCCAACTTTTCTGAGCTTTTCCAACATACTATTCTTTATCATCAAACTTCCGATGATTAAGGTCGTTTAGGGTTGTCTATGGTTTCTGCTTTTTCATTAAGCTTTTTCATCATTCAGAGTATTGATTTGTGATTGAGTGCTTTTCAGAATCTCAGAATGAGATATCATAATTCTAAGAGATAAATGTCATACATATAACTGTTGATATAGATAAGCTGTGAGTTTTCAAAGTACCGATTGCTGATTCCCGGTTATTGGTATGGCAGTTCTCGTTACAAGATGTGGATGAGTATATGATAGGGTTTCAATGAAATAAATATAATGATTTGTCAGAGTAATTTAAGCCAAGAAGCAACGAGGTTGCTGGTAAGTCTGCTGGTAATATGGTGAAATATAAAAGAATTCTCCGGTATAAAAAGGGTAATCGTATATATATTAGGATTATAGTAAGGCTACTTCGAATGAAAAGTCGAAGTTGACTTGTTGGAGCTGTGACAAAATTGGCTATTTTGAAAAAGGGATCGCAAAGTTTTTTTTTGCTAATAAATGCCAAAGGATCTGACGCGGCTACGTGTTGAACTTTTACTTAGTTGCCGAGAGTTTCTCAGGTGCATAACTATATGCATAAATCTTTCCTTCCGTAGATGAAGTGCGGTTGGTTCATCCTCTCGATTGAAGTGTTTTCAAGAATTATGAAATGTTTAAACACAGATTGTAATCGTCAAGATACAAGTGAGGTTTAAGATGAGATCAAGTGGTAAACTTGAAGAATTGTTTAGTTTCATATATTATAATCAATATTTTAATTCATTTTAATTGTCCAATGTTATTAGTCCACAGTCGATAGTCCACAGTTGACAGTCCAATAATTCATATATATATAATATTTGAATTAATTAATACGTGTCGTGACCCGTATACGTCTTAGACTCGATCACAACTCAAAGTATATATATTATTATAGAATAAACCTCAACCCTGTATAGAGAACTCGATCATTACTGCATATAGAGTTTCTATGGTTATTCCAAATAATATATATAGATGTGTCGATATGATATGTCAAAACCTTGTATACGTGTCCCGATATTTAAAGTGCGTAAAATAAGTAACAGAAAATTAAATAACGATAAATAAAGTGCGTAAAGTAAATAACAGAAATTTAATGACGATAAATAAAATGGCGAGAATGTAAATTGTGATAAAATAAATTTCGATAAACAAAATGTAATCAGTTAGCTAGGAACAGTTAGCTAGGATTTCGTTAGCGTGGATTCTTAACAAAATTTCTCATAGTTAATTTGTTTGTTTCTAACAAATTTTATTTTGTCCAATGTTTTCTTCATTATACCACTTGTCAGATTCTGATAGGTCAAAATCTAAATATGAAATTGAATGAAAATGGTTATTCTGTGATGAACGGATTCGTATCTCTGTAGATGTAATTAGAATAGTAAATGAATGTTGAATCAGATTCGAAGAATGTACAGTATAACTTATTAAAGTGAAATCTAAATATTCCTCGGTTATTACCTACCCGTTAAAATATTTTCACCATTAACAGTTTGTACGAAAGAATTTTTAATTACAATCTTTATGAAAATATACTTACATATATATTTTCTTCAGATGTAATCATGGATTTAATGAGTCAATATGATATTAAACTCATTTGAGTTACCGTTAGAACAAGAATATATAATCTCTAAAACATTAGAGATTACATAATTGCCATGTCGAACGAAGATATTTAATATAGAACGTCATGTAGAACGATGATTATGCTCGAGGTACAGAACGAGATGTTGAGGCATGTGATATTGAAACTTGAGTTGTTGGTGGTACTGGTGTTGTTATTGATGGTACTATTGGTGCCGGTGATGTTGCTGAAGCTGGTATGTTTTGCACCATATTTTACAAGGCTACAACTCGAGCGCGAAGCTCGTTGACTTCTTCTATTATACCAGGATGATTGTCGGTTCGGATGAGCGGATGAAAGAGGTTTAAATTCTGAGATAGTATATAATCGTGACGAGATACTCTGGAAATGAATATGAGAATGGTGTTTCGAATAGGTTCGCCAGTAAGTGCTTCCGGTTCTTTGCCTAGAGTGCAGGTTGGTGGGTGGAAAGGATCGCCTTTTTCTCGTCTCCATCGATTAAGTCGACTATGAACCCATCAGATGAATAGGGGATGTCTGATAGATTGATTCATTCTGGTGACACCGTTTTCGGAGCATGTCGGAATAGTTATCGGAATAACTATCGAAATAGCTATCGGGATCTGAGGGACTCGTACTGGTTGAGGGATTCATCTCATATGATCAGATGAAGGATTTTCGATAAGAAATAGATTATAGGATGTAGATTAGTACCCTGCAATACATAATTTATATATGCATATATAATACTAAAATCCCATAAGTTACAGAGGAATCTACGGAAGCTGTCAGGCAAAGGTAACAATAACAGATACGCTAATATATGAATTTATCTATACACTATTCATGCAGTCAATGCAGTAAAACGTGTCTAGACTAGAATAATGACAGGTAATTTCCTAAGGATGATAAGCAGATGATTTTCGACAAAAATGATAAGCAAAACTTTTGACATGCAGACACGGTCGAAGTCCAGACTCACTAATGCATTCTAACGACTTATCAGTTAGTCACACTAATGCAGACCCGGTTCACTAAGACCACCGCTCTGATACCAACTGAAAGGACCCGTCCTAATATATCCGAACGAAGTCCATATCGATTATAAACGATTCACAACAGTTGATTACATCGCGAGGTACTTGACATCTATATGATACATTTTACAAACATTGCATTCGTTTTTGAAAAGACAATCTTTCATTACATCGAAAATTAACGGCATGCATACCATTTCATAATATATCTAACTATAATTGACTTAATAATAATCTTGATGAACTCAACGATTCGAATGCAACATTTTTTGAAATATGTCATGAATGGCTCCAAGTAATATCTCTAAGATGAGAAAATGCACAGCGGAAGATTTCTTTCATACCTGAGAATAAACATGCTTTAAAGTGTCAACCAAAAGGTTGGTGAGTTCATTAATTTAACATAAATAATTATTTCATAATTTTAATAGAACACAAGATTTCATATTTCCATTTCTCATAAACATACGTTCCGTGCATAGAGACAAAATATCATTCATATGGATTGAACACCTGGTAATCGACATTCACAATATACATATAAGAATATCCCCATCATTCCAGGATCCTCCTTCGGACATGATATAAATTTCAAAGTACTAAAGCATCCGGTACTTTGGATGGGGCTTGTTGGGCCCGAAAGATCTATCTTTAGAGTTCGCGTCAATTAGGGTGTCTGTTCCCTAATTCTTAGATTACCAGACTATAAAGGGGGCATATTCAGTTTCGATCATTCAACCATAGAACGTAATTTCGATTACTTGTGTCTATTTCGTAAAACATTTATAAAAGTTGCGCATGTATTCTCAGCCCAAAAATATAAAGGTAAAAAGGCAAATGATGAAATGTCCCGTTCTTATTGATAAAAAACGTTCCATATTAATTGATTTCGTTGCGAGGTTTTGACCTCTATATGAGACGTTTTTCAAAGACTGCATTCATTTTTAAAACAAACCATAACCTTTATTTCATAAATAAAGGTTTAAAAAGCTTTACGTAGATTATCAAATAATGATAATCTAAAATATCCTGTTTACACACGACCATTACATAATGGTTTACAATACAAATATGTTACATCGAAATCAGTTTCTGGAATGCAGTTTTTACACAATATCATACAAACATGGACTCCAAATCTTGTCCTTATTTTAGTATGCAACATCGGAAGCTCTTAGTATTCACCTGAGAATAAACATGCTTTAAACGTCAACTAAAATGTTGGTGAGTTATAGGTTTAACCTATATATATCAAATCGTAACAATAGACCACAAGATTTCATATTTCAATACACATCCCATACATAGAGATAAAAATCATTCATATGGTGAACACCTGGTAACCGACATTAACAAGATGCATATATAAGAATATCCCCATCATTCCAGGACACCCTTCGGATATGATATAAATTTCGAAGTACTAAAGCATCCGGTACTTTGGATGGGGCTTGTTGGGCCTGATAGATCTATCTTTAGGATTCGCGTCAATTAGGGTGTCTGTTCCCTAATTCTTAGATTACCAGACTTAATAAAAAGGGGTATATTCGATTTCGATAATTCAACCATAGAATGTAGTTTCACGTACTTGTGTCTATTTTGTAAATCATTTATAAAACCTGCATGTATTCACATCCCAAAAATATTAGATTTTAAAAGTGGGACTATAACTCACTTTCACAGATTTTTACTTCGTCGGGAAGTAAGACTTGGCTACTGGTTGATTCACGAACCTATAACAATATATACATATATATCAAAGTATGTTCAAAATATATTTACAACACTTTTAATATATTTTGATGTTTTAAGTTTATTAAGTCAGCTGTCCTCGTTAGTAACCTACAACTAGTTGTCCACAGTTAGATGTACAGAAATAAATCGATAAATATTATCTTGAATCAATCCACGACCCAGTGTATACGTATCTCAGTATTGATCACAACTCAAACTATATATATTTTGGAACCAACCTCAACCCTGTATAGCTAACTACAACATTCACATATAGAGTGTCTATGGTTGTTCCGAAATATATATAGATGTGTCGACATGATAGGTCGAAACATTGTATACGTGTCTATGGTATCTCAAGATTACATAATATACAATACAAGTTGATTAAGTTATGGTTGGAATAGATTTGTTACCAATTTTCACGTAGCTAAAATGAGAAAAATTATCCAATCTTGTTTTACCCATAACTTCTTCATTTTAAATCCGTTTTGAGTGAATCAAATTGCTATGGTTTCATATTGAACTCTATCTTATGAATCTAAACAGAAAAAGTGTAGGTTTATAGTCAGAAAAATAAGTTACAAGTCGTTTTTGTAAAGGTAGTCATTTCAGTCGAAAGAACGACGTCTAGATGACCATTTTAGAAAACATACTTCCACTTTGAGTTTAACCATAATTTTTGGATATAGTTTCATGTTCATAATAAAAATCATCTTCTCAGAATAAAAACTTTTAAATCAAAGTTTATCATAGTTTTTAATTAACTAACCCAAAACAGCCCGCGGTGTTACTACGCGTAAATCCGGTTTTACGGTGTTTTTCGTGTTTCCAGGTTTTATATCATTAAGTTAGCATATCATATAGATATTGAACATGTGTTTAGTTGATTTTAAAAGTCAAGTTAGAAGGATTAACTTTTGTTTGCGAACAAGTTTAGAATTAACTAAACTATGTTCTAGTGATTACAAGTTTAAACCTTCGAATAAGATAGCTTTATATGTATGAATCGAATGATGTTATGAACATCATTACTACCTTAAGTTCCTTGGATAAACCTACTAAAAAAGAGAAAAATGGATCTAGCTTTAACGGATCCTTGGATGGCTCGAAGTTCTTGAAGCAGAATCATGACACGAAAATAAGTTCAAGTAAGATCATCACTTGAAATAAGATTGTTATAGTTATAGAAATTGAACCAAAGTTTGAATATGATTATTACCTTGTATTAGAATGATAACCTACTGTAAGAAACAAAGATTTCTTGAGGTTGGATGATCACCTTACAAGATTGGAAGTGAGCTAGCAAACTTGAAAGTATTCTTGATTTTATGTAACTAGAACTTGTAGAATTTATGAAGAACACTTAGAACTTGAAGATAGAACTTGAGAGAGATCAATTAGATGAAGAAAATTGAAGAATGAAAGTGTTTTTAGGTGTTTTTGGTCGTTGGTGTATGGATTAGATATAAAGGATATGTAATTTTGTTTTCATGTAAATAAGTCAGGAATGATTACTCATATTTTTGTAATTTTATGAGATATTTCATGCTAGTTGCCAAATGATGGTTCCCACATGTGTTAGGTGACTCACATAGGCTGCTAAGAGCTTATCATTGGAGTGTATATACCAATAGTACATACATCTAAAAGCTGTGTATTGTACGAGTACGAATACGGGTGCATACGAGTAGAATTGTTGATGAAACTGAACGAGGATGTAATTGTAAGTATTTTTGTTAAGTAGAAGTATTTTGATAAGTGTCTTGAAGTCTTTCAAAAGTGTATGAATACATAATAAAACACTACATGTATATACATTTTAACTGAGTCGTTAAGTCATCGTTAGTCGTTACATGTAAATGTTGTTTTGAAACCTTTAGGTTAACGATCTTGTTGAATGTTGTTAACCCATTGTTTATTATAACAAATGAGATGTTAAATTATTATATTATCATGATATTATGATATATAATATATCTTAGTATGATTTATATACAGTTAAATGTCGTTACAACGATAATCGTTACATATATGTCTCGTTTCGAAATCATTAAGTTAGTAGTCTTATTTTTACATATGTATTTCATTGTTAATACACTTAATAATATATTTACTTATCATTTAACATAATTAACCAAGTGTATCAATATCTTAATATGATTCATATGTACCTAGTAAGACGTTGTTATAACGATAATCGTTATATATATCGTTTTCGAGTTTCTTAAATTAATAGTCTCATTTTTATGTATATAACTCATTGTTAAAATACCTAATGAGATACATACTTATAATAAAAACATGTTTATATATATATATATATATATATATATATATATATATATATATATATATATATATATATATATATATATATATACCCATATATATGTTATTGTATAGTTTTTACAAGTTTTAACGTTCGTGAATCACCGGTCAACTTGGGTGGTCAATTGTCTATATGAAACATATTTCAATTAATCAAGTGTTAACAAGTTTGATTGCTTAACATGTTGGAAACATTTAATCATGTAAATATCAATCTCAATTAATATATATAAACATGGAAAAGTTCGGGTCACTACAGTACCTACCCGTTAAATAAATTTCGTCCCGAAATTTTAAGCTGTTGAAGGTGTTGACGAATCTTCTGGAAATAGATGCGGGTATTTCTTCTTCATCTGATCTTCACGTTTCCAGGTGAACTCGGGTCCTCTACGAGCATTCCATCGAACCTTAACAATTGGTATCTTGTTTTGCTTAAGTCTTTTAACCTCACGATCCATTATTTCGACGGGTTCTTCGATGAATTGAAGTTTTTCGTTGATTTGGATTTCATCTAACGGAATAGTGAGATCTTCTTTAGCAAAACATTTCTTCAAATTCGAGACGTAGAAAGGGTTATGTACAGCCGCGAGTTGTTGAGGTAACTCAAGTCAGTAAGCTACTGGTCCGACACGATCAATAATCTTGAATGGTCCAATATACCTTGGATTTAATTTCCCTCGTTTACCGAATCGAACAACGCCTTTCCAAGGTGCAACTTTAAGCATGACCATCTCTCCAATTTCAAATTCTATATCTTTTCTTTTAATGTCAGCGTAGCTCTTTTGTCGACTTTGGGCGGTTTTCAACCGTTGTTGAATTTGGATGATCTTCTCGGTAGTTTCTTGTATAATCTCCGGACCCGTAATCTGTCTATCACCCACTTCACTCCAACAAATCAGAGACCTGCACTTTCTACCATAAAGTGCTTCAAACGGCGCCATCTCAATGCTTGAATGGTAGCTGTTGTTGTAGGAAAATTCTGCTAACGGTAGATGTCGATCCCAACTGTTTCCGAAATCAATAACACATGCTCGTAGCATGTCTTCAAGCGTTTGTATCGTCCTTTCGCTCTGCCCATCAGTTTGTGGATGATAGGCAGTACTCATGTCTAGACGAGTTCCTAATGTTTGCTGTAATGTCTGCCAGAATCTTGAAATAAATCTGCCATCCCTATCAGAGATAATAGAGATTGGTATTCCATGTCTGGAGACGACTTCCTTCAAATACAGTCGTGCTAACTTCTCCATCTTGTCATCTTCTCTTATTGGCAGGAAGTGTGCTGATTTGGTGAGACGATCAACTATTACCCAAATAGTATCAAAACCACTTGCAGTCCTTGGCAATTTAGTGATGAAATCCATGGTAATGTTTTCCCATTTCCATTTCGGGATTTCGGGTTGTTGAAGTAGACCTGATGGTTTCTGATGCTCAGCTTTGACCTTAGAACACGTCAAACATTCTCCTACGTATTTAGCAACATCGGCTTTCATACCCGGCCACCAAAAATGTTTCTTGAGATCCTTGTACATCTTCCCCGTTCCAGGATGTATTGAGTATCTGGTTTTATGAGCTTCTCTAAGTACCATTTCTCTCATATCTCCAAATTTTGGTACCCAAATCCTTTCAGCCCTATACCGGGTTCTGTCTTCCCGAATATTAAGATGCTTCTCCGATCCTTTGGGTATTTCATCCTTTAAATTTCCCTCTTTTAAAACTCCTTGTTGCGCCTCCTTTATTTGAGTAGTAAGGTTATTATGAATCATTATATTCATAGATTTTACTCGAATGGGTTCTCTGTCCTTCCTGCTCAAGGCATCGGCTACCACATTTGCCTTCCCCGGGTGGTAACGAATCTCAAAGTCGTAATCATTCAACAATTCAATCCACCTACGCTGCCTCATATTCAGTTGTTTCTGATTAAATATGTGTTGAAGACTTTTGTGGTCGGTGTATATAATACTTTTGACCCCATATAAGTAGTGCCTCCAAGTCTTTAATGCAAAAACAACCGCTCCTAATTCCAAATCATACGTCGTATAATTTTGTTCGTGAATCTTCAATTGTCTAGATGCATAAGCAATCACCTTCGTTCGTTGCATTAATACACAACCGAGACCTTGCTTTGATGCGTCACAATAAATCACAAAATCATCATTCCCTTCAGGCAATGACAATATAGGTGCCGTAGTTAGCTTTTTCTTCAATAACTGAAACGCTTTCTCTTGTTCATCATTCCATTCAAATTTCTTCCCTTTATGCGTTAATGCAGTCAAGGGTTTTGCTATTCTGGAAAAATCTTGGATGAACCTTCTGTAGTAACCAGCTAGTCCTAAAAACTGGCGTATGTGTTTCGGAGTTTTCGGGGTTTCCCACTTTTCAACAGTTTCTATCTTTGCCGGATCCACCTTAATACCTTCTTTGTTCACTATGTGACCGAGGAATTGAACTTCTTCCAACCAAAATGCACACTTTGAAAACTTAGCGTACAATTCTTCCTTCCTCAATACTTCTAACACCTTTCTCAAATGTTCACCGTGTTCTTGGTCATTCTCTGAGTAAATAAGTATGTCATCAATGAAAACAATGACAAACTTGTCAAGGTATGGTCCACACACTCGGTTCATAAGGTCCATGAGCACAGCTGGTGCGTTAGTTAAACCAAACGGCATGACCATAAACTCGTAATGACCGTAACGTGTTCTGAAAGCAGTCTTTAGAATATCATCTTCTTTCACCCGCATTTGATGATACCCGGAACGTAAGTCAATCTTTGAATAAACAGACGAGCCTTGTAGTTAATCAAATAAGTCGTCGATTCTCGGTAGTGGGTAGCGGTTCTTGATGGTAAGTTTGTTCAACTCTCGGTAGTCGATACACAACCTGAATGTACCATCTTTCTTCTTGACAAACAAAACAGGAGCTCCCCATGGTGATGTGCTTGGTCGAATGAAACCACGCTCTAAAAGTTCTTGTAATTGGCTTTGCAGTTCTTTCATCTCGCTGGGTGCGAGTCTGTATGGAGCACGAGCTATTGGTGCAGCTCCTGGTACAAGATCTATTTGAAATCCCGGTAATTCTTTCGAAAATACATCGGGAAATTCTTTTGCAATGGGAACATCATTGATGCTCTTTTCTTCAGTTTGTACTTTCTTGACGTGTGCTAGAACAGCATAGCAACCTTTTCTTATTAGTTTTTGTGCCTTCAAATTACTAATAAGATGTAGCTTCGTGTTGCCCTTTTCTCCGTACACCATTAAGGGTTTTCCTTTTTCTCGTATAATGCGAATTGCATTTTTGTAACAGACGATCTCTACTTTCACTTCTTTCAACCAGTCCATACCGATTATCACATCAAAACTCCCTAACTCTACTGGTATCAAATCAATCTTAAATGTTTCGCTAACCTGTTTAATTTCTCGATTCCGACATATATTATCTGCTGAAATTAATTTACCATTTGCTAATTCGAGTAAAAATTTACTATCCAAAGGCGTCAATGGACAACTTAATTTAGCACAAAAATCTCTACTCATATAGCTTCTATCCGCACCCGAATCAAATAAAACGTAAGCAGATTTATTGTCAATAAGAAACGTACCCGTAACAAGCTCCGGGTCTTCCTGTGCCTCTGCCGCATTAATATTGAAAACTCTTCCGCGGCCTTGTCCATTCGTGTTCTCCTGGTTCGGGCAATTTCTAATAATGTGGCCCGGTTTTCAACATTTATAACAAACTACATTGGCATAACTTGCTCCGACACTACTTGCTCCGCCATTACTCGTTCCGACACCATTTGTTCCTTTCGTTCTATTAACCCCTGGTCCGTAGACCTCACATTTCGCCGCGCTATGACCATTTCTTTTACACTTGTTGCAAAATTTGGTGCAGAACCCCGAGTGATACTTTTCACACCTTTGGCATAGCTGCTTCTGATTGTTGTTGTTGTTGCGGTTATTATTGTTGTTGGGATGATTGTTGTAGTTGCTGTTGCTGTTGTTGTTGTTGTTGTTGTTGTTGTTGTTGTTGTTGTTGGGCCGTTTGTTGTAGTTGCGATTGATGTTGCGATTGTTGGGATAATTGTTGCGATTATTGTTGTAATTGCTGTTGTTGTTGTATTGGTGATTCTTATCACCGTTTTCCTCCCACTTTCTTTTGACTTGCTTCACATTGGCCTCTTCAGCAATCTGTTCTTTAATTCTTTCTTCAATCTGGTTCACTAGTTTGTGAGCCATTCTACATGCCTGTTGTATAGAGGCGGGCTCGTGTGAACTTATATCTTCTTGGATTCTTTCCGGTAATCCTTTCACAAATGCGTCGATCTTCTCTTCCTCATCTTCGAATGCTCCCGGACACAATAGGCACAATTCTGTGAATCGTCTTTCGTACGTGGTAATATCAAATCCTTGGGTCCGTAACCCTCTAAGTTCTGTCTTGAGCTTATTGACCTCGGTTCTGGGACGGTACTTCTCGTTCATCAAGTGCTTGAATGCTGACCACGGTAGTGCGTACGCATCGTCTTGTCCCACTTGCTCTAGATAGGTATTCCACCATGTTAACGCAGAACCTGTGAAGGTATGCGTAGCGTACTTCACTTTGTCCTCTTCAGTACACTTACTTATGGCAAACACCGATTCGACCTTCTCAGTCCACCGTTTCAATCCGATCGGTCCTTCGGTTCCATCAAATTCCAAAGGTTTGCAGGCAGTGAATTCTTTGTAGGTGCATCCTACACGATTTCCTGTACTGCTAGATCCAAGGTTATTGTTGGTATGTAGCGCAGCCTGTACTGCGGCTATGTTTGAAGCTAGAAAAGTACGGAATTCCTCTTCATTCATATTCACGGTGTGTCGAGTAGTCGGTGCCATTTCCTTCAAAATAGTCAAATGGAACAAGTTAATCATACAGAATATTAAGAGTAGTTAATAGTATTTCGTAGCATAATATGAACTCATTTATAAATGCTTTTTCTTCATATTAGCGTTTTATAAGTTTAAATTCGGGTAGTACCTACCCGTTAAGTTCATACTTAGTAGCTAATATACAATTCAACTACTACAATTCTATATGAAAAACTGATTATAATAATATTTCGCGTTCAAACTTTTATACAATATTTTACAAACTTACAATACCGCTTATTTTACATAAAGCATGAAATATAGCACACAATAACTTTGATATAAGATAGTTGTGAAGATAATTCTAGCTAGTACACAAGTCGTTCAGCAAAGGCAATAAAGACACGTAATTCATACGTCCAGAAACAAGTCATGCATTCTGGTTTTACTAGGACTACTTCCCATCCTTCGTCTTGTGGAACATAACCGTTATGGCCGTTGATAAGACAGCGTGTTGTAACGTCGTTAAAGGGACGAGGGTTACGTAATGTCCAACAGTCCCGTAATAATCTAAAAACCTCATTTCTTACCCCAATTACCGACTCCGTCACTTGTGGAAACGTTTTGTTTAATAGTTGTAGCCCGATGTTCTTGTTCTCACTTTGGTGAGAAGCGAACTGATGTCAAAGCAGAGGGGTATAAAATACTATTAAATTTTAGCAGAAAATACTATTAAATACGATACAATTTTACACAAGATATTTATTTATTTATAGAATGGATATACTTAAACCTTGCTACAACACTTATAGGCAGTGTACCTAATCGTACAGTAGTGTAGTTTTTAGTAAGTCCGGTTCGTTCCACAGGGAAATCTTTAAACAAAGCTCAACGCTATATTAGTTTACTTTTATAAAAATTCAAATATATATATAAGTAATATTATTATTATAAAGGGGGGTTTTTACCGTTTAATGACCGGTTTGTCGATTTTAAAACTTTAGTCGCAGTTAAAACCTAATGTAAAATATAAAATAAATACAAGACTTAAATTAAAGCGTAAAGTAAATAACGATAATGAAATTGCGAATAAAAATGCGATAAAATAAAATTACGATAATGAAAAGGTACGATAATTAAAATTGCGATTAAATAAAATAACAATAAATAAAAGTGCGATAATTAGAAGTGCAATTAAATATAAAATAAAGGAAATTAAATATGAAATAAAAGAATTATGCTTATTTAAACTTCCGTAATCATGATGTTTGACGTGTTGATTTTAGTTTTATGCCCAATGGGTTAATTGTCCTTTGTCCTGGATTATTCAATATGTCCGTCTGGTTTTTGTCCATAACAGTCCATCAGTCATAAATATAAATTGCAAGTGTCCTTGTCAAATTATTATTATACCCGAAGATAAATATTCCAACTAATTGGGGATTTGAATTGTAACAAGGTTTTAATACTTTGTTTAATGAATACACCAGGTTATCGACTGCGTGTAAACCAAGGTTTTACTACTTTGTTAACAATTACACCAATTACCCTTGAATGTAATTTCACCCCTGTTTTAATTATTCTAGTGGCTATTAATCCATTCCCGTGTCCGGTTAAATGAACGATTATTCGTACATATAAATACCCCGCCCATCGTGTCCGATCGAGTGTATATGGTAATTTATAGGGACGCCCAATTGTAAATCTTTATATTAACATTAACAAACTTTCATTTAGTTAAACAAATATAAAGCCCATTATTAGCCCATAGTCTAGTTTCCACAAGTGTCGTTCTTTTGTCCAAACCCCAATTATGGTACAAAGCCCAATTACCCAATTTTAGTAATTAGCCCAACATCATGATTACTTCGTTTTAAATAAGCATGATAATAACTTAGCTACGAGACATTAATATAAAAAGGTTGAACATAACTTACAATGATTAAAAATAGCGTAGCGTTACACGGACAGAATTTCGACTTACACCCTTACAACATTCGCTAACATACCCTTATTATTAGAATTATAATTAAAATTAAAATATAAATTATAAATATAAATATATTTACGTATATATTGAGAGAGATTGAGAAAATAAGATGTTAAATTCGATCAGAATTCGGTTGGCTTTATAGCCAGAAGTGAAATTTGGGGCTCCGCGACTCGCGGCAAAAAGCCCTTCAAACTCCGCGAGTCGCGGAGAGGTATTTTCAATTTACACCCTTGGAGTTTCCTGCTGCCGACGGTTTTAAATATATATATATAATATATATATAATTAATATAATTAATTATATATTATATTATATTTATATATATATAGTTAACTTGTAATTTTTAGTCCGTTGCGTCGAGCGTTAAGAATTGACTCTGGTCCCGGTTCCGGATTTTCGAACGTCCTCGCGTACAATTTAATATCTTGTACTTTGCGTTTTGAATCTTGTACTCTTGTGAATTTGAGACGTTTCTTATCAATAATTGGAACCTTTTTGATTGTCTTTTGTTCTTTTGAGTTTTTTGGTCGTTTGCGTCTTCAAATCGTCGAATCTGTCTTTTGTCTTCACCTTTTATTATTTAAACGAATATCACTTGTAAATAGAACAATTGCAACTAAAAGCTTGTCTTTCTTGAGGAATAATGCTATGAAATATATGTTCGTTTTTAGCATTATCAAATATTCCCACACTTGAGCGTTGCTTGTCCTCAAGCAATATTGTCTTGAAATACTAGAATCACTTCTTTATTCTTCACACTTTGTACATCAGTGATTTCTATATGGCGGTATAAACAATGGTAGTAACGATATGGTTTACAGTCCCACATGACTATAAAAATTTAGATCCATTAAGGAAATTGGATCTTTATGAAAACAATTGATCTTTTGAAAATTAAATCTAGTTTTTACCCTAGATAAGTTTTCCGGAATAACCCTTTACCGGTGTTTGCAAAATATTTTTGTGGGTTTGGTGGGTTTCAGATTTGAAAATTTTAGCTCAAAACTTGCGGTTTTGTGTCACCCACTTGCTAACCTTGTATTTGGAAAGCAACACGTCCAGTTTACTTGTTCCGTATATTACCTTTCGGCAAACTACCGTCCGGTTGTAAAGGAAAGCGTTGAACAAGCAACTGTTAAGGCAATGTCCCGTGACATGCTTTTGATTATGGTCTATAACGTGTCGGACGCAACTACTATCCTTGGTAGGAGCAATAGTAAAGCTTACCCTTATAATTTTTCGGTCTGGCACAAGGTCCTGTCTTTGACCATGCTATGCAACCACCGTTCTTACGGTTGACACCCGATTTAGTTCAGGTGACCTAATGAATTCCAGGTGAATTCCTAGGATTTTACGTTTCAATGGTAATGAACGCATTGAAAATAGGGTTTTCAGAAAACAAATCGGTTTATAATTTTGATCAAAATATTTTCTCGTTCAAGCTCGAGTTTAGATATCATTGAATTCCATGAGTTTGTAATTCTCAATCTTTAAGGTCAATCTCTAGGATTGAGTAATATCAGTCTTAAAAGCTGATTTTTAATCTTTAAGGAGATTATCCTTTCTGGGGATCTGATTCATTAGTCTTATCCAGCTAATTTGCACGGTGCCTCCCCATTGTACGAGATAAATCCTTCTCATGGTTAGGATAAATCTGACCACTTGGCGACCCTGTTTGATGCTGAGGTCCGTGGATTTCCTGCTGATTTTAGTGATGACTTTTCTAGATTTTTCGTCAACCTACAGCTGGTCTGAACGACAACTTCATGACCTAAATCAAGAAGCGCGTGTCTTTTTCGGAAGACTTTACTTCCTTTTAATGATGGAATTGATTCATCGTGTAGATCCATCTCTTCTTTTCTTTCATTGGGTAAAACAGTTTAGTTTAGTTCAAAGCAAAAGTATTTTCAGTTATTTGTTACAGATATATGTGACATATGTTTAAAATAACTTGGTAAATTTTCCCACACTTGGCTTTTTATTTTTCTTTTTATCGTCCTCTATTCCATTTTAAATGAATTTTAACATTTTAGTTTGTTTCTCAATTTATGTCCTTTCCGAGGTAACAATAATTTCGGTGTTAAAACCTAGTTTTATCGTTCATAAATATGTATAAACATGATTTTGAGTTCATTTAATTGAAAATTTTGAAAAATTTTACTAGAATTGGGTAGTCAGTATATAAGACTAGGGCTGTTCTTTTTTATCAGAGAGCACTAGATTCTAATACAACTACTGCTTTACTAGTATTTTTAATGGTAACCAAGTGTTTAATATAAAAATTTTAAAATCCGAAAGAATTTAACCCCTTCCCACACTTAAGATCTTGCAATGCCCTCATTTGCAAGAAATCAGTAACAAATTATATTATTGAGGGTGATTTGTGTGAAAATGATTAAATTTTTACCAAAGTTTCCAAATATATTGGCGTTTGTTTGCTGAATGATAAATGGTGCACGTCATTTGTTCATTCCGTCTTGTTGTTATTTCACATATATTTTGCATCATTGTCGTCAAAATTACTTGCTTTTGCTGAACTTAATGCCAGTCTTTGAAAATGCGTTGTTTTACCCTGTTGTTTACATAAGATAAACTGCAAACATATATACATATTTTTGAAGTTTGGTTTATTACCCCACATTCAAAAATTATTAAAATCTAAGAATAAAAGTTAGATAATTATAAAAATGATTACAATATTAACAAAAGTATTAAATATATCAATAATTACAAATTACAAAATAATAAAAAAAAATAAGTAAACTAAGGATGATATTGGTACCAATAGGGGTTCCACGCATAACCATAAGTGCTATAGAATGCCTCGGCAGGGTCATACGTAGGATATGGTGGCTGCATCTCTATCGACCAAGGAGGGAAGACGGGTTTCGGTGTAGGAATATAGTTTCTACCTATATGTTGGCAATGCGCTATGATCTGGTTCTGATGAACTTGCCAATCTTCAAATGCTCTCTGTCTAGCATTTTCGTATTCCTGAGAAGCTATAAACCTATGCATCTCATTCCCCCCTCCTACATTACCTTGTTCCTGGTTTCTCTCTACCTGTGGATGTCTACCATTGTATCGTACTGCGGCGTTATTTCGCCGCTTCAAAACTTTCGCACCATGGTACACATTTAAACCTATAGTGTCGCGGGGTTCCGGCTCTTCTACTAATAATCCCCCCCGACTTATATCCACACCGAGATATTCACCAATCAAAGTAATAAAAATACCACCTCCTATTATGCTATGTGGACGCATCCCTCGAACCATAGCTGATAAATAATAACCCACACAATATGGTATACTTACAGCGCTGTGTGGGTCTCGAATACACATATGGTAAAACAAATCTTGTTCATTTACCTTTTCTTTATTTTTACCCCTTTGTGTAATCGAATTAGCTAAAAATCTATGTATTACTCTTAATTCTGCTCTATCTATATCCAAATAAGAGTAGTTTCCCCCTTTAAAACGGTGATGGCTTGTCATTTGACTCCACACACCGTGTGTATCAAAATTTTCATCTATTTTCCTACCGTTTAGTATCAATCCTCTACAATCGGCAGACGCTAATTCCTCAGGCGTATATATACGTAAAGCCTGAGCCATGTCCAGTAAAGACATGTGGCGCATCGAACCGCCTAACAAAAATCTAATAAAAGAACGATCGGTTAAACTAGCTACCCGATCATTCAACTCTATACTACATAACAACTCTTCACACCATACTTTATATACAGGTCTGCGTATGGTGAATAAACATATCCAGTCATTAAAAGAAGAATTACCATACCTCTGTACCAGTAATTCCCTAATTGGCCCGGCCAATTCTACAGCTTCCAAGGGTCCCCATTCTATGACCCTCGGTACCTCAACAACCTTTGAATGAAGAGTATGCAAACCCCGTTGATATTTTGGATAATCTATCCAAAGTCTGTCAAATCTCAGGTTCGGGTGCAACTGTTCCAAGTGCATATCTGAAAAGGTCATGACTGGATGAGGTACATCCTGCTTGTAGTAGTTATCTACCTCCTGTTGTTCCAAGTTCTCAGCAGGAGCATGACGGGCTTGGGATGAAGATTCACCCCTTTCATTCTGCAAAACACATCAAACACAAATTTTGTGCATCCAAATATGCATTAGTGTCAGCAAAATCATCAATCAAAATAATTACAATGACATTATCAATTTATATCAAACTTAAGCTTATTTTCACATTTTTATCAAATCTACACTTTTTCAAATAAGCATATACGAAAATTTTCGCCTAAGTTCATAAGCATTCAACTCAAATAACATGTCAAAATAATCATTACTAGCAAATAAACAAGTCTCAAATGGCATTATCTTTCAAAAATCAAGTTCATGAATTTTGGACTTGAAAAAGTCCACTTTAATTCTCAAAATCATGTTTAGGCTCAAAGTTTGGATCATTTAACTACCTAGACATGTTACACTACTCAATTTAGCAACAATTCATGACAAAAATCGGCCATAACCTGTTTATATCAAAAAGCCCCAAATTTGCTCAAGAACACAAACCCTAGATTCTAAAGATTTTGAAGTTTTTGGCTTCAAATCATGTTAACAAGCATCAATCTAGGTTATACATGCATAATATACTAACAATTTAACACTAATTACACTAAAAATTAACAAAATTCAAATTATGAAAATATGCTCAAGAACACACTAAAATTCGGATTTAAAGGTGATTTGGGGTGTAATTGTACCTGTTTTCTTGAGTAATTCTTAGATAAGATCCTCCTCAACATGATTGTAGTGAAAAATTTGAAGATTAACGGTGAAAAATCGAGTTTTTGGGATGATTTTCGTGGGTTTTCTCGGGTTTTTTTTCGCAGTATTTTTCTGTGTTTTGTGTGTGTGGGAGTGACTGATCGTGTGCAGCTGTTTTATTTTTTTCTGTAATTTGGTCCCTCCGCGAGTCGCGGAGGTTTGTACTTAAAACTCCGCGAGTCGCGGAGTTATATTTTTTTTTTTTTTTTTTTTTTTTTTTTTTTTATATAATCTTTAACTTATAAAACAATTAAGAAATTAATTTTAAAATTTTGTTTCCCTTGTTATTTAGGACGAGGTCGTTTCGGATCGATGTCCTAGTCCGTCCCTCGACAAAATTTTAAAATTTGTCTTTTTGTAGCGATTGTTTTAAAAGCTAAGATTTTTGGGTTTTTTCAATGTTTTTGGCATACTTTAAATAAATAAGATTAAAAATAATGATAATAAAAGTTCTCGTCCCTCCCTCGGGTAAAGCAATTTCGGTTCAAAGACCTAGTCTTCAACTTACGACGAATTTTAAAAATCATATTTTTAACTTAATGAGATAAAGTAAATTTTTGTTTTTAAATTCACACAACTTAAATATAAAATTCAAAATTAAAAATTAAAAATTCACACCAAACTTAAAATTTGAAATGCATAAAATTAAAATTCATATTTTAAAAATTTAAAAATTCACACCAAACTTGATTTAAAAATTCATATTATAAATTCACACCAAACTTATATTAATTTTTCAAATATTTACAATTTTAAAAATATTGTTTTTACAAAGTTTACAATATTAATTTAAGATTTAAATATTAATTTTAAAAACATAGTAAAAATAAAATTAAAAATCTTTTTGTCTTTTTTTTTTATCCCACTTTAATCAATCAAATATTATCAAAAATATGCGCCCCTCTTTTCGGTAAAGTAATTTCGGTTCCAAGACCTAATTTAACTCATGACGAATTTTTGAAATATTTTGGTTTGATTGTTTAAAGATATTTATACCTTAAGAATAAACGTTAAATTTCGCAGTGATGTAATAAATTTTTGAACGATATCAATAATTTCGGTCGCCAAACCTAATTTTATTTAATACCAATTTAATACTTTTTAGCGAACAAATTAGCGTTTATTATCAAAAGGTTAAAAATAAAAATAAAATAAAAATAAAAACTGTACAGACATACCTGTGAAATAGATTTCTTAGTTATATGATCTATTATATTCATAAGATAGTCGGTTTAATTGGTCTTCCATGGCTGCATAGGCGTAACCTCGAGCATTCATTGTCTTTTCTTCTAAACATATGAACGGTCCGTCTCTGCATAAAGTAACAAATTCGGTATTTGAATAGGTTTGATTATTTGAACATTTACCTCCATGTGACCATTTTCCGCATTTGTGACATTTTTCTAGGTGTCTTGCTCTTCTTTTCGCTGCGGATTTTGATTTTCCTTTACCAAATTGTAACTTATTATCTTCGCATCTGGATCCTTTTCTAACTCCGTCCATTCTTTCTCTGATTACTGATACTATTTCACTCGGGAGTATGTCATTATTTCTTTTAGTGATCAAAGCGTGTAGCATTAGACCATGGTTCAATTCACAGGCAGTCTTCATTTTGTAAAAACCTAAAAAAAATAAAAATTCAGAATGGGGGGAGAAGACTAGTTCTTTAGGGTCTGCTAGGGAAAGACCATACGTGTTCCATTTTCGAGAACTACACGAAAACAGACAATCTAACTCTAACAGAAATATATATTATCCTTTAAAGACTTGATTCTCCTCACACTTAGTTAGCTGTGGCATCGAAATTGTGATTAACTTCGTTGTCGACCTCCATCGGACCATGTATGTAATGTTTAACTCTGTGACCATTAACTTTAAATTCAATCCCATTTGAATTTATCAATTCTATCGTTCCGTATGGGAAAACTCTTTTGACTATGAATGGTCCAGACCATCTTGATTTCAATTTTCCAGGAAATAGCTTGAATCGTGAATTGAAAAGAAGAACTCTGTCTCCTTCTTTGAATTCTTTTGAACTTCTGATTCTTTTATCATGCCATTTCTTCGTTCTTTCTTTATAGATTAACGAATTCTCGTATGCTTCATGTCTTAATTCTTCTAATTCGTTTAGTTGACTTAATCGTAGACGTCCGGCTTTATGTAAATCAAGGTTACATGTCTTCAAAGCCCAAAATGCTTTGTGTTCAATTTCTACTGGAAGATGACATGCTTTTCCATACACAAGTCTAAAAGGTGTGGTTCCAATTGGAGTTTTGTAGGCTGTTCTAAAAGCCCAGAGTGCATCCTCCAATTTAATGGACCATTCCTTCGGATTTGATCCTACGGTTTTCTCTAGAATACGTTTTAAAGCTCGGTTGGTATTTTCAACTTGTCCACTTGTTTGTGGATGATATGCGGTGGAGATTTTATGAGTTACTCCATATCTTTTAAGAACTTTCTCAAGTTGATTATTACAGAAATGAGTACCCCGATCACTTATTAAAGCTTTCGGTGTTCCAAACCTTGCAAAAAGACGTTTTAAAAAGTTGACTACAACTCGTGCATCGTTAGTTGGGAGAGCTTGTGCTTCCGCCCATTTAGATACATAATCAATGGCTACGAGTATATATAAATTATTATGAGATTTTGGAAATGGACCCATAAAGTCAATACCCCAAATGTCAAATACTTCACATACTTGGATGACATTTTGTGGCATTTCATCACGTTGACTTATTTTTCCGGCCCTTTGACATGCATCACAGGATTTGCAAAGAAGGTGTGCGTCTTTGTAAATTGTAGGCCAATAGAATCCAGCTTCATAAACTTTTCTTGCTGTTAGTTGAGGCCCATAATGCCCTCCTGTTGGTCCTGTGTGACAATGATTTAAAATTTTACTAGCTTCATCTCCAAATACACATCGGCGTATTATTCCATCGGGACAACTTTTAAACAGATGTGGATCTTCCCAGAAATAGTGTTTTATATCACTGAAGAATTTCTTTCGTCTTTGGTACGATAATCCTTTTTCAAGGAATCCACAAACTAAGTAGTTTGCATAGTCTGCAAACCATGGGATTTCTTTATAATCTATCTTCAATAGATATTCATCAGGAAAGTTGTCTTTTATGGCCGATTCATTCAGAACTTCTAATTCGGGATTTTCAAGACGAGAAAGATGATCAGCGGCGAGATTTTCTGCTCCTTTTTTATCTCGGATTTCAATATCAAACTCTTGTAAGAGTAAGATCCAACGGATTAATCTTGGTTTAGCATCTTGTTTTGAAAATAGGTATCTAAGAGCAGAATGGTCGGTATAGACCACCGTTTTTGCTAGAACGAGATATGATCGAAATTTGTCAAAAGCAAAGACAATAGCAAGGAGTTCTTTTTCAGTAGTTGTATAGTTCGTTTGTGCTCCTTGTAATGTCTTACTAGCATAATATATAGGTTGAAATCGTTTTTCAATCCTTTGTCCTAAAACGGCTCCCATTGCAAAATCACTTGCATCGCACATTAGTTCAAATGGTAGATTCCAATTTGGTGTTATCATGATCGGTGCGTTAGTGAGTTTTTCTTTAAGAATATTAAAAGATTTGATACACTCATCTGTAAAGATGAATGGCGCATCCTTTTCTAGGAGTTTATTCATAGGAGTGGCAATTTTAGAAAAATCTTTTATGAAACGTCGGTAAAAACCGGCATGCCCTAGAAAACTCCTAACTCCTCTAACATTGGTGGGATGTGGAAGTTTAGCAATTACATCTACTTTAGCTCTATCCACTTCAATTCCTTCTTTTGAAATTTTATGTCCAAGAACGATGCCTTCTTTAACCATGAAATGGCATTTCTCCCAATTAAGTACTAGATTTGATTTTTCGCATCTAATTAGCATTCGTTCCAGATTTACTAGACATGATTTAAATGTATCACCGAAGACTGAAAAGTCATCCATGAATACTTCCATGCATTCTTCTATCATGTCGTGAAAAATTGCCATCATACACCTTTGAAAGGTTGCAGGGGCGTTACAAAGTCCAAATGGCATGCGTTTGTAAGCAAAAGTACCATAAGGGCACGTGAATGTGGTTTTCTCTTGGTCCTCGGGTGCTATTGGAATTTGAAAATATCCGGAAAATCCATCTAGAAAACAATAGTAACTATTTCCGGCTAATCTTTCCAACATTTGATCTATGAAAGGTAAGGGAAAGTGATCTTTTCTGGTGGCGTCATTTAATTTTCTATAATCAATACATACACGCCATCCTGTTACAGTCCTAGTAGGAATAAGCTCATTTTTCTCATTTGTAATGACAGTCATGCCACCCTTCTTAGGCACGCATTGAACTGGGCTTACCCATGGACTATCAGAAATTGGATATATCAAACCTGCATCTAGCAGTT
The DNA here is from genome assembly GCF_046630445.1 of Rutidosis leptorrhynchoides. Taxonomy (NCBI): domain Eukaryota; kingdom Viridiplantae; phylum Streptophyta; class Magnoliopsida; order Asterales; family Asteraceae; genus Rutidosis; species Rutidosis leptorrhynchoides. The sequence continues at coordinate 175,742,406 of NC_092341.1, forward strand.
TAATAATCTCTTTCTTAACTACATCTTGCATATTAGGATTTAGTCTTCGTTGGCGTTGCACATACGTTTTATGACCTTCTTCCATAAGGATTTTATGTGTGCAATACGAAGGACTTATTCCTTTAATATCATGAATCTTCCATGCAATGGCTGGTTTATGAGCTTTCAACACAGAAATGAGTTGTGATTTCTCATTTTCAGTAAGAGAAGACGATATTATTACAGGTAATTCAGATTCACCATGTAAATAAGCGTATTCCAAATGGTTTGGAAGTGGCTTTAACTCTAATTTCGGAGGTTCTTCTATCGATGATTTATATCGATATCTATCTTCTTCTTTTAGCATTTGAATTTCTTCTGTTGTTGGTTCATATCCATTAGCTATAAGTGTAGCTAACATTTCAGCTTCATCAATTGGTTCATTACTTTCTCCCAAAGAACATTCTCCTGTTCCTTGTAATTCTGGAAATTCTTCTAATAATTCTGCATGTGCATCTATAGTTTGAATATAATAACATGTATCATCTGCAGATTGTGGTTGTTGCATTGCTCTATTAACTGAAAAGGTAACACTCTCATCCTCTATACTTAGGGTCAGTTTCTTACCGAACACGTCTATCATTGCTTTAGCCGTGTTTAAGAATGGTCTTCCTAATATGAGAGGAACTTGAGAATCTTCTTCCATGTCCAAAACAACAAAATCTACTGGAAATACTAAAGTACCAACTTTAACTAGCATGTTCTCCATTATCCCTCTAGGATATTTTATTGATCTATCGGCTAGTTGTATGCTTATTCTTGTTGGTTTCAATTCTCCAAGGTCTAGTTTAGCGTATAGTGAATACGGCATTAGATTTATACTAGCACCTAAGTCTGCCAATGCTTCTATTGAACTAAGACTACCCAGAAAACATGGAATTGTGAAACTTCCTGGATCAGATAGTTTTTCTGGTATCTTATTCAACAGCACTGCTGAACAATTTGCATTCATAGTAACAGCCGAGAGTTCTTCCATTTTCTTTCTATTCGTGATTAGATCTTTCAAGAATTTAGCATATCTTGGCATTCCTGAAATCACATCAATGAAAGGAAGATTTACATTTATCTGTTTAAACATATCCAAGAATTTGGATTGCTCGGCTTCAAGTTTTTGTTTCTTCATTTTACTTGGATAAGGAAGTGGTGGTTGGTATGGTTTAACATAAGGTTTATCCTTAACTGTGTTATCTTCATTAACCTTTTCAACTACCGGTTCTTTTTCCTTATCTTGATCAGGTTGTGGTTCTTGTGGAGTAGGAATAGTTTCATCAGAAGTTACAGGTATTTCAGGTGGTTTAAGTGTTGTACCACTTCTTGTGGTAATAGCTTTAGCTGTTTCATTCCTGGGGTTAGTGTTTGTATCACTAGGTAAACTTCCCGGTTTTCTTTCACCTATTAACCTTGCTAGGTTACTTACTTCTTGTTCCAGATTTTGAATAGAAGCTTGTTGATTTCTAAATGCTTGAGCATTTTGTTCATTGGTTTGTTTTTGAGATGTGAAAAACTGCGTTTGAGTTTCAACTAGCTTCGTCATCATATCTTCTAAATTCGGCTTTTTATCATCGGTTTGTTGTGGTGGTTTGTTTTGAAAATTAGGTCTTTGCTGATTATAAGTATTATTGGATACTTGTTGATTGCTAGGACCTTGTTGGTTGTTGTATGGAATATTTCGGTTATAGTTCTGATTTTGGTTGTAAATAGGTCTTGGCGGTTGATAATTATTCTGATAATTATTTCCAGGCCTTTGGTTTATGTATGAAATATTCTCTCTTTGTTCCATTGTTAATTCAATACTGAGACAATCTTTTGTCAAATGTGGTCCTCCACACTGCTCACAACTAATTCGTATAGCATGAATATCTTTAGTCATCTTTTCCATTCGTCTCTCGAAAGCATCTATCTTTGCGGAAATAGAATCTAAGTCATGGCTAGAATCGGCTCTAGCTGCTTTAGATGATCTAATGATATCTTTTTCTTGGTGCCACTCATGTGAGTGGGAAGCAGTATTATCAATAATTTTGTAAGCATCAGTTTCGGTTTTCTTCATAATAGAACCACCAGCTGCTATGTCTATGTCTTTTCTTGTAGTGATGTCGCATCCTTGGTAGAATATTTGTACTATTTGACAGGTGTCTAAACCATGTTGCGGACATCCTCTTAACAACTTTCCATATCTTGTCCATGCCTCATATAGAGTTTCATTTGGTTTCTGTGTGAACGTAACAATTTCTGCTTGAAGTCTTACGGCTTTAGATGCAGGAAAAAATTGTTTAAGAAATTTGTCAATTAAAACGTCCCATGTATCGATCGCCCCTTCAGGTAACGATTCCAACCAATCTTTGGCTTCTCCCTTTAAAGTCCAGGGAAATAACATGAGATATATCTGTTCATCCTCTACTTCTCGGATTTTAAATAGTGTGCAGATCCTATTAAAGGTACGTAGATGTTCATTTGGATCTTCCTTCGGTGCACCACTAAATTGGCATTGATTAGTCACCATGTGTAGAATTTGTCCTTTGATTTCATAATCTGGCGCATTAATGTCTGGATGAGTAATTGCGTGACCTTGGCCAGTGCGTTTAGCTCTCATTCGGTCTTCCATACTTAAAGGTTCCAGATTCTCCATAATTGAATTTGTTGAATCGGTATCACTAGATGATTCTGATTTAATAGTTCGTTCCTCAACAATCTCTGTTTGAATGATTGGTGGTTCCGGAGGAAAGTTTAATGGTTCAGGATCTATGAACCGTTCCTGAATATTTTCTGGATTCTCAATTGTGAGGTTGGGTTCAAAAAATGGATTATCGGAAATTTGAACTGAAGTACTTGGTCGACTGGATGACGATTCTAAAGAAAAATCAACGGCGGTTATATTTGTTAAACGATGTCTTGATCGAGTTAAAGGTGGTGAACGTACAAAAGGTGGTGAACGTCTTGCTCGGTGCATTCACAGAATATCCTATTAGTTTTTAAAAGGAAAGAAAAATTATAATAAGTTATCCAATCAATAGACTTTTCTGATTTTGCCCACGTTTCGAATAGCCAAAAGATGCAGCAGAGGGGCAGGATTCGTTTGGTCTCAATATAATTGAGGACTGTTTGGCTCCAATAACCCGGTCCACGTACAAATCCAACTATTACTACGAACCAGAAAATTTTGATGTCTATCAATTTAACCACTCAAAATAAATTTTCGTAATTTTAAGAAATTTAGATAAGAAGTAGAAAAAATTCTAAGTCCTAAAACTAGAATAGCGAGAAATAAGAGAGAAAAAGATTGCGCGTCGAAAAATGTCGAAAAAGAAAAAATGGTTGAAAAATAAAAGGTGACGGAAAAATAAAAGAAACTTATCAAAACTTAAAAATACTTAACTAATTTAACCTTATTACTACAACTAACTTAAAATTATAATCGCAAATTGAAATTACTAATTGGAATGATAATTGGTACATAGTAAAAGGTCTAAAAATATTAAAGCTTACAGGAAAAACTAAATCCCAAATGGAAATAACTTAAAAAGAAACTAAAACTTAAAAAGGCGTCGCAAAATTCTAAAGCACCTAAATCTTAGTCTAAAGAAAAAGCACTTAAGGAATTCTACGGCAAAGCCTAAAAATCTAGGAGTAAAAATAACTATAGCAAAAACTAAGTTTAAAATTAAATATGAGCTAAAAATACAAAATTTACGCTACAACGATTAAAAAGGTACAAAATATGAAAATATATAAAAAGTTGTAAAAAGTACAAAAAATATTATTTTATATTATTTATTTAATAAAACTACTAATTTTACAATTTTAATAAAACTAATTAAACAAAATACATATATATAAAGTAAAAAAGTAAAAAAAAACTAAAATTAATAATAATAATAATAATAATAATTAAGTTAAATAATAATAATAATAATTAAAACCCCGTAATCAATGCAACTTTAGGGTTTTGTCCGTGTGTCAGAAGACCTCCGCGAGTCGCGGCAAATAAAGAGGAAAACCCCGCGAGTCGCGGGGTTCAGAAAAACAGTTGACAGGTTTCACTTTTTTACGCGTTTTTCTTTATTTTTTTTTTTTTATTATTTTCTGTTTTCTGTTTTTAATTTAAATAAACGATTTTTAATAAAATTTATATTTTTATAAATTAAAATAAAGATAAAGAAACTTATAAAACTTAAATATTTAACAAAATCCTAAAAATACTTATATTTTTGTTTTTCTTTTTATATTTTTGAATGATTAAAACGTAATTTTTACAAAAACGACTTTTAATAAAAATCCTTTTTTTTTTTTTTTATTAGCGTTGCGCTTCCGGCTTTTAAGAGTAATTCCCCGGCAGCGGCGCCAAAAATACTTGATGTCAAAGCAGAGGGGTATAAAATACTATTAAATTTTAGCAGAAAATACTATTAAATACGATACAATTTTACACAAGATATTTATTTATTTATAGAATGGATATACTTAAACCTTGCTACAACACTTATAGGCAGTGTACCTAATCGTACAGTAGTGTAGTTTTTAGTAAGTCCGGTTCGTTCCACAGGGAAATCTTTAAACAAAGCTCAACGCTATATTAGTTTACTTTTATAAAAATTCAAATATATATATAAGTAATATTATTATTATAAAGGGGGGTTTTTACCGTTTAATGACCGGTTTGTCGATTTTAAAACTTTAGTCGCAGTTAAAACCTAATGTAAAATATAAAATAAATACAAGACTTAAATTAAAGCGTAAAGTAAATAACGATAATGAAATTGCGAATAAAAATGCGATAAAATAAAATTACGATAATGAAAAGGTACGATAATTAAAATTGCGATTAAATAAAATAACAATAAATAAAAGTGCGATAATTAGAAGTGCAATTAAATATAAAATAAAGGAAATTAAATATGAAATAAAAGAATTATGCTTATTTAAACTTCCGTAATCATGATGTTTGACGTGTTGATTTTAGTTTTATGCCCAATGGGTTAATTGTCCTTTGTCCTGGATTATTCAATATGTCCGTCTGGTTTTTGTCCATAACAGTCCATCAGTCATAAATATAAATTGCAAGTGTCCTTGTCAAATTATTATTATACCCGAAGATAAATATTCCAACTAATTGGGGATTCGAATTGTAACAAGGTTTTAATACTTTGTTTAATGAATACACCAGGTTATCGACTGCGTGTAAACCAAGGTTTTACTACTTTGTTAACAATTACACCAATTACCCTTGAATGTAATTTCACCCCTGTTTTAATTATTCTAGTGGCTATTAATCCATTCCCGTGTCCGGTTAAATGAACGATTATTCGTACATATAAATACCCCGCCCATCGTGTCCGATCGAGTGTATATGGTAATTTATAGGGACGCCCAATTGTAAATCTTTATATTAACATTAACAAACTTTCATTTAGTTAAACAAATATAAAGCCCATTATTAGCCCATAGTCTAGTTTCCACAAGTGTCGTTCTTTTGTCCAAACCCCAATTATGGTACAAAGCCCAATTACCCAATTTTAGTAATTAGCCCAACATCATGATTACTTCGTTTTAAATAAGCATGATAATAACTTAGCTACGAGACATTAATATAAAAAGGTTGAACATAACTTACAATGATTAAAAATAGCGTAGCGTTACACGGACAGAATTTCGACTTACACCCTTACAACATTCGCTAACATACCCTTATTATTAGAATTATAATTAAAATTAAAATATAAATTATAAATATAAATATATTTACGTATATATTGAGAGAGATTGAGAAAATAAGATGTTAAATTCGATCAGAATTCGGTTGGCTTTATAGCCAGAAGTGAAATTTGGGGCTCCGCGACTCGCGGCAAAAAGCCCTTCAAACTCCGCGAGTCGCGGAGAGGTATTTTCAATTTACACCCTTGGAGTTTCCTGCTGCCGACGGTTTTAAATATATATATATAATATATATATAATTAATATAATTAATTATATATTATATTATATTTATATATATAGTTAACTTGTAATTTTTAGTCCGTTGCGTCGAGCGTTAAGAATTGACTCTGGTCCCGGTTCCGGATTTTCGAACGTCCTCGCGTACAATTTAATATCTTGTACTTTGCGTTTTGAATCTTGTACTCTTGTGAATTTGAGACGTTTCTTATCAATAATTGGAACCTTTTTGATTGTCTTTTGTTCTTTTGAGTTTTTTGGTCGTTTGCGTCTTCAAATCGTCGAATTTGTCTTTTGTCTTCACCTTTTATTATTTAAACGAATATCACTTGTAAATAGAACAATTGCAACTAAAAGCTTGTCTTTCTTGAGGAATAATGCTATGAAATATATGTTCGTTTTTAGCATTATCACGAACATTACTATTCCGTAAGCATAACATGCTTCTTTATGTTGCATGTTAGCCGCTTTTTCTAAATCACGAAGTCCAATATTCGAATATATTGAGTCAAAATAATTTCTTAACCCGTTGCGTAAAATAGCATTTGGGTTCCCCGCAATATATGCGTCAAAGTAAACACATCGTAACTTATGGGTTTCCCAATGTGATATCCCCCATCTTTCAAACGAAAGTCTCTTATAAACCAAGACATTCTTGGAACGTTCTTCGAATGTCTTACAAACTGATCTCGCCTTAAATAGTTGTGCCGAGGAATTCTGGCCGACTCTAGACAAGATTTCATCAATCATGTCTCCGGGTAGGTCTCTTAAAATATTGGGTTGTCTATCCATTTTGTGTTTTTTAAACTGTAAAATAGACAAGAGTTAGATTCATAAAATACTTATTAATACAAGCAATTTTTACATATATCATAAAGCATAAGAACACTATATTACATATATTACACCACACGAATACAACTAGCTTATTCCGACTCGTTCGTTTCTTCTTCTTCGGTTTTGGTTCGTTTTGCCAAGTTTCTAGGGATATATGATGTTCCCCTAATACGAGCCGTCGTTATCCACATTGGTTTAGAAAAACCTGGTGGTTTAGAGGTTCCCGGGTCTTTGTTACAACTTAAGGACTTCGGGGGTTGACGATACATATAAAGTTCATCGGGGTTGGAATTAGATTTCTCTATTTTTATGCCCTTTCCCTTATTATTTTCTTTTGCCTTTTTAAATTCAGTTGGGGTAATTTCTATAACATCATCGGAATTCTCGTCGGAATCCGATTCATCGGAGAATTGGTAATCCTCCCAATATTTTGCTTCCTTGGCGGAAACACCATTGACCATAATTAACCTTGGTCGGTTGGTTGAGGATTTTCTTTTACTTAACCGTTTTATTATTTCCCCCACCGGTTCTATTTCTTCATCCGGTTCCGATTCTTCTTCCGGTTCCGATTCTTCTTCCGGTTCCGACTCTTCTTCCGGTTCCTCTTCGGGAACTTGTGAATCAGTCCACGAATCATTCCAATTTACATTTGACTCTTCATTATTATTAGGTGAGTCAATGGGACTTGTTCTAGAGGTAGACATCTATCACATAATATCAAACACGTTAAGAGATTAATATATCACATAATATTCACATGTTAAAAATATATAGTTTTCAACAAAATTTGTTAAGCAATCATTTTTCAAGTAAACACGGTCGAAGTCCAGACTCACTAATGCATCCTAACAAACTCGATAAGACACACTAATGCAAAATTCTGGTTCTCTAAGACCAACGCTTGGATACCAACTGAAATGTCCCGTTCTTATTGATTAAAAACGTTCCATATTAATTGATTTCGTTGCGAGGTTTTGACCTCTATATGAGACGTTTTTCAAAGACTGCATTCATTTTTAAAACAAACCATAACCTTTATTTCATAAATAAAGGTTTAAAAAGCTTTACGTAGATTATCAAATAATGATAATCTAAAATATCCTGTTTACACACGACCATTACATAATGGTTTACAATACAAATATGTTACATCGAAATCAGTTTCTGGAATGCAGTTTTTACACAATATCATACAAACATGGACTCCAAATCTTGTCCTTATTTTAGTATGCAACAGCGGAAGCTCTTAGTATTCACCTGAGAATAAACATGCTTTAAACGTCAACTAAAATGTTGGTGAGTTATAGGTTTAACCTATATATATCAAATCGTAACAATAGACCACAAGATTTCATATTTCAATACACATCCCATACATAGAGATAAAAATCATTCATATGGTGACCACCTGATAACCCACATTAACAAGATGCATATATAAGAATATCCCCATCATTCCGGGACACCCTTCGGATATGATATAAATTTCGAATTACTAAAGCATCCGGTACTTTGGATGGGGCTTGTTGGGCCCGATAGATCTATCTTTAGGATTCGCGTCAATTTGGGTGTCTGCTCCCTAATTCTTAGATTACCAGACTTAATAAAAAGGGGCATATTCGATTTCGATAATTCAACCATAGAATGTAGTTTCACGTACTTGTGTCTATTTTATAAATCATTTATAAAACCTGCATGTATTCTCATCCCAAAAATATTAGATTTTAAAAGTGGGACTATAACTCACTTTCACAGATTTTTACTTCGTCGGGAAGTAAGACTTGGCCACTGGTTGATTCACGAACCTATAACAATATATACATATATATCAAAGTATGTTCAAAATATATTTACAACACTTTTAATATATTTTGATGTTTTAAGTTTATTAAGTCAGCTGTCCTCGTTAGTAACCTACAACTAGTTGTCCACAGTTAGATGTACAGAAATAAATCGATAAATATTATCTTGAGTCAATCCACGACCCAGTGTATACGTATCTCAGTATTGATCACAACTCAAACTATATATATTTTGGAACCAACCTCAACCCTGTATAGCTAACTCCAACATTCACATATAGAGTGTCTATGGTTGTTCCGAAATATATATAGATGTGTCGACATGATAGGTCGAAACATTGTATACGTGTCTATGGTATCTCAAGATTACATAATATACAATACAAGTTGATTAAGTTATGGTTGGAATAGATTTGTTACCAATTTTCACGTAGCTAAAATGAAAAAAATTATCCAATCTTGTTTTACCCATAACTTCTTCATTTTAAATCCGTTTTAAGTGAATAAAATTGCTATGGTTTCATATTGAACTCTATTTTATGAATCTAAACAGAAAAATTATAGGTTTATAGTCGGAAAAATAAGTTACAAGTCGTTTTTGTAAAGGTAGTCATTTCAGTCGAAAGAACGACGTCTAGATGACCATTTTAGAAAACATACTTCCACTTTGAGTTTAACCATAATTTTTGGATATAGTTTCATGTTCATAATAAAAATCATCTTCTCAGAATAACAACTTTTAAATCAAAGTTTATCATAGTTTTTAATTAACTAACCCAAAACAGCCCGCGGTGTTACTACGACGGCGTAAATCCGGTTTTACGGTGTTTTTCGTGTTTCCAGGTTTTATATCATTAAGTTAGCATATCATATAGATATAGAACATGTGTTTAGTTGATTTTAAAAGTCAAGTTAGAAGGATTAACTTTTGTTTGCGAACAAGTTTAGAATTAACTAAACTATGTTCTAGTGATTACAAGTTTAAACCTTCGAATAAGATAGCTTTATATGTATGAATCGAATGATGTTATGAACATCATTACTACCTTAAGTTCCTTGGATAAACCTACTAAAAAAGATAAAAATGGATCTAGCTTCAACGGATCCTTGGATGGCTCGAAGTTCTTGAAGCAGAATCATGACACGAAAACAAGTTCAAGTAAGATCATCACTTGAAATAAGATTGTTATAGTTATAGAAATTGAACCAAAGTTTGAATATGATTATTACCTTGTATTAGAATGATAACCTACTGTAAGAAACAAAGATTTCTTGAGGTTGGATGATCACCTTACAAGATTGGAAGTGAGCTAGCAAACTTGAAAGTATTCTTGATTTTATGTAACTAGAACTTGTAGAATTTATGAAGAACACTTAGAACTTGAAGATAGAACTTGAGAGAGATCAATTATATGAAGAAAATTGAAGAATGAAAGTGTTTGTAGGTGTTTTTGGTCGTTGGTGTATGGATTAGATATAAAGGATATGTAATTTTGTTTTCATGTAAATAAGTCATGAATGATTACTCATATTTTTGTAATTTTATGAGATATTTCATGCTAGTTGCCAAATGATGGTTCCCACATGTGTTAGGTGACTCACATGGGCTGCTAAGAGCTGATCATTGGAGTGTATATACCAATAGTACATACATCTAAAAGCTGTGTATTGTACGAGTACGAATACGGGTGCATACGAGTAGAATTGTTGATGAAACTGAACGAGGATGTAATTGTAAGCATTTTTGTTAAGTAGAAGTATTTTGATAAGTGTCTTGAAGTCTTTAAAAAGTGTATGAATACATAATAAAACACTACATGTATATACATTTTAACTGAGTCGTTAAGTCATCGTTAGTCGTTACATGTAAATGTTGTTTTGAAACCTTTCGGTTAACGATCTTGTTGAATGTTGTTAACCCATTGTTTATTATAACAAATGAGATGTTAAATTATTATATTATCATGATATTATGATATATAATATATCTTAGTATGATGTATATACAGTTAAATGTCGTTACAACGATAATCGTTACATATATGTCTCGTTTCGAAATCATTAAGTTAGTAGTCTTATTTTTACATATGTATTTCATTGTTAATACACTTAATAATATATTTACTTATCATTTAACATAATTAACCAAGTGTATCAATATCTTAATATGATTCATATGTACCTAGTAAGACGTTGTTATAACGATAATCGTTATATATATCGTTTTCGAGTTTCTTAAATTAATAGTCTCATTTTTATGTATATAACTCATTGTTAAAATACCTAATGAGATACATACTTATAATAAAAACATGTTTATATATATATATATATATATATATATATATATATATATATATATATATATATACCCATATATATGTCATTGTATAGTTTTTACAAGTTTTAACGTTCGTGAATCACCGGTCAACTTGGGTGGTCAATTGTCTATATGAAACATATTTCAATTAATCAAGTCTTAACAAGTTTGATTGCTTAACATGTTGGAAACATTTAATCATGTAAATATCAATCTCAATTAATATATATAAACATGGAAAAGTTCGGGTCACTACAAATGAAACTCACCATAATGTATTTTGTAGTAAAATACATATGACCATATTGAACAATGCAGGGTTGGCTTCGGATTCACGAACCTATATCATTTATATATATACATATTAACACACATAATTGTAATCGAGCAAATATATATATTATTTTTAGTGATATAACCTTTATATTATTAAATTATATATTTCATTATTACTATATAAAAATATAATTTTTGTTATGTTATATGTATCAAATACTTTCATTTGTTTGTTAAAGTAGTAATTATATTAATACTAAATCAATATTAGTAGTGATTAAAATAATGATAATGGTAATACTAGTGTTAATAATAATGATAATAATATTAATGAGTTTATTAATAATAATATTAATGATAGTTTTTAATGATAAATCTTATAATCATGATTATAATAGTAGTTTTTAATAAAAAGTTTAATAGTAATGATAATGGAAATAATAATTTTGATAATAATACTTAATATTAATAATTGTTATAACGATCTTATTACTAATGATAATGTTTATAATAATACTTTTGTTAATAATGATAGTAAGTCTACAATGTTATTAATACTAATATTAATGATAATAATAATAGTTTGTGTTATTTTCGTAGTACAATAATAATAACAATTATACTTTTGTTAATAATAATAATATTACTTTTAATTGATAACGATATTACTTAATCATAATTAAAATGATAATAATAGCATCATATTATAAATATATCAATAACAATAATATTAGTTCCCATATTAATAATAAGGACAATAATAATAATAATAATAACATAAATAAAGAAAATAACTACCTCTTAAGAATGAATTCAAAAAAAATATCAACCCCTGCCGGGTCTCGAACCCATGACCTCCCGTTAACCCGAACCAACTCCTAACCATTCCTCCGCCATTATATTTCTGTCTTCATTTACTCCCGATTTAAATATAACCTGTATCTAATGTTCTTCATCTCCTTCCTAATACACATCGACCAGATGCAATCAAAACCATATTCGTGAATTTATTTTAGGTTTGAATTAGGATGTCTAAATGAAACGAAAAAACATCTAGTAATGGTTGTTGGGTATTGATTAGTTAAACAAAAGACACACAAAAAAAAAAAAAAATTAAAAACCGCTGTACCAGTTCACGAAGAACAAATAGAAAAAAAATTGATTTTTATTTTGGAACATTTTGAGACCCAGATGTCTTCATGAAATATCTTACTTACGCTTTTTAGAATACACTAGTATCATTTACTGAACCTGAATCGCAACAGATTACCCGAATTTTTTTGAAGAAAATTGTTTGACTTTTGAATATCAAAACTTTGACCTCCAAATTCATAGTTGATATAACGAATTGAAATATGATTCTTTGCAGAAAAATTAAGTGTTAGATTTCTAACAAAACTGTTTTAACACATTTTGAAATCATTTTTGAATTCGAGATTTTGGGAATTTCGCTCAAGAATAGAGGTTTTTATTATAACTGTCTTTATTTTCAGTTTTAATTCACGACTAGCAGTAGGTAAACTATATAGTATAATTGTGTATGTGACTTAACAGTTTACACTGATCCTAATTGCTACTGTGAAGTCGACGTTTAATAAATTATACACCGAATTATTCCATCAGACAAAGAAGGACAGAAAAATATAAAAAGTAGAAATTGATGTAACAGAATGGTACTATATTTTGTCTGTAATTGATGTCTGAGATCGACCTCTACAGATTCGCAGACATAAATCCAATTTAAGAAGAAAAAAAATAAGGCAGTTAGTAATTGATAATTGATTCATACGCGTAATACATATCTTACTTTATATAAATTTTATTTATTATTAATACTTATAATAATAAAAATAATAATAGGTTTAATATGAAATGATAATTATAATATTTTTAATGTTAATAATAAAATGTGTTATTTTCTAAAAATAATAATAATAAAAATAATGATTTTAATGATAATGGTAAATACAAAAATAATAATGATGCTAATAATATTTATAATGATAATAGATAAAAAAAATGACAATAATTTTAATTATATTAATATTAATTATAATAATACTAATAATAATAATATTCATATTAATAACCAAAATCATAATTATAACAATGTTAAGTTTAGTAGTAACAATATAAATGATACTAGTTCTCATAATATTACATATAAGATTAATGATAATGAATAAATAATACTAATAATAATATTACTTATAATGACAGCTAATGACATTTAAATTATAACTAAGTTGTACATTTAATTATTCTTACAATAACATTTATACTTATAGATTATTATAATAATCAATAATATTATTGTTAATAACATTACTAATTTTATTAATAACATATATATAACATTTTTACTAATAACATATATATATATAACCTATTTTGATCATTTAATTTTTATATCATACAATATAATATTTATTTATAGAAATCGTACATCTAATTTCATAGTTAATAATATATAATTATATATAGTAACTTATTTATTCTATTCATTATTTTACATTCTTGATTCTAATTGATTAAAGTGTATCTTATTCATTCAAAATATCATATATACATTTATATTTAAATTTATATCTCTACATATATATATATATATATATATATATATATATATATATATATATATATATATATATATATATATATATATATATATATATATATATATATATATATATGATGGAATACCACATGCAAACAAGTCACAAAACCCATTTATGTATGTATATGAATTCGTGTATATGTATATAGCAAGCGGAAGCAATTTTCATCTTAAGAACATGTGTATTTTAACCTTTTAAAATATATTCCATTTCATAGATCTAGTCTTGTGCAATATACTAAAATATAAATAGAAGCTAGTTAGGGTTTTTATACCTTCTCCAAAATGGAGGTTGAAGCAAGTGATGATGAAGGTGATGAACAAGTGTGTAAAACCCAATCCTTTGATGCACTAACACCACCCTTTGAGTTAGTTAAGATTTAAACACTTAACTAACTAATTAACCAAGCTTGAAACCCTTTTATTTGCACCCAAAATTCTGGACAGCAGCTTGTCAAAAGATGATGATGAATTGAGTCTCAAAACTATGAAACCTCAAGAGATTATACCCCAAACTTATAACCAACACCTAGTACTTTAGTTAGGATTTAATGACACTTCATTATCACTTGAAAAACCAAGGTTTTGAACCCCCTTTTGCTGCTGAATGACCATGACAGAAACAGCAGCCAGGAGCAATCTGTTTGCAGTTTTTTTTGAAAGGAAAATGAGTCAAAGTGTGCTTGGTTCAAGTGTAGACATTCCCCTTGGAGTTGTGTATATAGGGAGCAACAAAAGCAAGCATGAGATGCTCTCTTAGAGTCCCAAAATCTGCCACTAACTATCTTATTTTATATCAAGAATTATATATATAAAACTTGTATTTACATATATAAACTTATATAAACTTAAGTATAGATTAGTAACTTATATATATATCTTATAAACCTTTTATAAAATATAACACAACTTAATTATTTAAACCTTTAAATAATTAATTCATTAATATATAAATTATCTAAGTAATTTATCTCAAGTGATAACATCTTAGAAATCCGATTTTCTAAGATCCAAGTGTCGCGTATTTGTTTAATGAATCAATCGTTAAGATCAAATACGTTTAAGGTGTCGGCAAGCTTGTTATTGGGTATAACCCGACTTGGATCATAACATATTAGCCACATTAATTTAATATGTCTCTTGGGCATACGAAAAAACCTTCAATCTCCCACTTGCACGAGAAACATAAGAAATTAATGCGAGTGACGGATACCACCTAACGACCGTCCATCACCCCCAATATGTTATGACTTTGTGCCATTCAATAACATCATCCCTTTGAGTTCCCATCTCGAATATGAATAGGTGAATCTTTTCATTATAACCTTTCGTCCTAGATGTCATGTTAAACCCAAGAGACACAGAATGATCACTCTCTTTTAGATTTAACTTTATCAGGCCTTAGACATCTAACTCTCAACGAATAAGAGGGACAAATTCCATCTTGACTACATACGTCCTAAATATGTACCTTGCATTATACCTGAGCTCTTCCTTTCGAACTACCATATTTCAGAATAGCGAAGGAAAGAATCAAGGCAAAATACTTGGTGAATATCTGAACCCAATATGTGTCTCAGGTCAGAGGATATAATGATATTCTCCTTTACTCAAGATTACATGTGATCAACCACAAAGGCTCCATATAGTAAATCTTGAGAGCGGGTCTTCCAATATTTGTGTCCCACAAATATCTATGAACCTTGGTTGCAACCTTGCCCCACATTCACCATTTGAATGTTAACCAATCCAAGTTCATAATAGTCTAGACCTCACACTTGTTCCCACAAATGTGATCAACTACGGAATTTAAAATAATAGTTTATTCATGGATAAAATATGCAAAATTGGAACATGACTCATAATTAAATTAATACCATAATTATATTAATGAGTTTGAACTAATTCATTCCGTTACAATACATAAAATAGATCAATTCCAATCACTAGAATATCGAAGCCCTAATGCACAAACATGTCCCTCATGTTTTGGCCCATGTAAAAGCTTCGTGAGTGGATCCGCAACATTTTGATCTGTGTGAACTTTGTGAATACATATCTTTCCCTTTTCAACCTCATCCCTGATGTAGTTGAATCTCCGCTCAATGTGACGAGTCTTTTGATGAGCACGAGGTTCCTTGATTTGAGCAATCGCACCCTCGTTGTCACAAAAGATCTCCAGAGGGTCCTGAATGGAAGGGACCACTCCTAAGTCGTCGATGAATTTCTTCATCCATGCAGCTTCCTGAGCTGCCAGTGAGGCGGCAATGTACTGTAGTGGATAACGCAACAACATCTTGTTTTGAACTCTTCCAAGAGACCGCACCACCATTTAACATGAAGACATAACCGGATTGTGATCGAGAGTCATCTCGATCAGTTTGGAAACTCGCATCCACGTAACTCTTTACAGCGAGTTCCTCCTCACCAGACCCATATATTAGAAACATATCCTTAGTTCTCCTAAGGTATTTCAATATACTTTTAACAGCAATCCAATGACTGTTTCCTGGGTTGTTCTGGTATCTACTTGTCAAGCTTAGAGCGCATGACACATCCGGTCTAGTACATATCATTGCATACATGATAGACCCAATAGCAGATGCGTATGAGACTTTCTTCATTCTCTCTTGTTCATCTTTCGTGGTAGGACACTGAGATGAACTGAGAATGGTTCCTCTTTGAATAGGTACCAAACCTTTCTTAGAGTTTTCCATTTTGATCCTTTTCAAGATTTTATCAATGTATGTACTTTGACTTAAACCTATCAATTTCTTGGATCTATTCCTATAGATCCCTATCCCCAATATGTATTGTGCTTCTCCAAGATCCTTAATGGAGAAGCAACTCTTTAGCCAAGTTTTGACTTCTTGCATTGTGGTAATATCATTCCCAAATAATAATATATCATCCACACATAGCACAAGAAACATTATGGAGCTCCCACTAGCCTTCTTGTATACACAAGCTTCATCACCATTTTTAATGAAGCCAAATTTCTTTGCCTCCTCATTAAAACGATGATTCCACATTCTAGATGCTTGCTTCAATCCGTAGATTGATTTCTTTAACTTGCATACCTTTTTAGGATTTTTCGGATCAACAAAACCTTCGGGATGTACCATATAGACATCTTCCTCAAGATATCCATTTAGGAAAGCGGTTTTGACATCCATTTGCCATATTTCATAATCATAATGAGCAGCAATGGCAAATAATATCCTAATAGACTTTATATGTATCCAAGTTTCCATGTATATCGGTTTTCTTCTTGTAAAGCCATTTGCAATCAACTAGCTTGGAGCTAGGAGGTTGCACAACAAGTTCCCAAACTTGATTTTCATACATGGATTGCATCTCGGCGTTCATGGCTTCCTGCCATTTATCTTTATCAATCCTTGATAAAGCATCTTCGTAGTTTGTCGGTTCATCCAAATCAACCGTATAGCAACCATCCACGAGAAACCCATATCTCTCGGGAGGATTACTAATCCTACTAGATCTTCGAACGTCTTGTGTACCTTAATCATCCACTTGATCATTTTCAACATCCTCATGTTGAGTACTAGTGCCAACCAATTGTGTATCATCGGCTTGATCTTGTACCTCTACAAGATCTATCTTCCTTTCACCATCTCCTTCCATAAGGAACTTGGTTTCAAGGAATTTCGCTTTCCGAGCAACAAATACCGTTTGCTCGGATGGATCATAGAAGTAATACCCCATGTCATCTTTGGGATATCCTATGAAGATACACTTTGTGGATCGAGCATGTAGCTTATTAGCTACATATCGCTTAGGATAAGCTTCACATCCCCATACTTTCAAGTATGAAAGAGAAGGAGGTTTTCCAAACCACATCTCATGAGGAGTTCGTTCCACTTTCTTGGTTGGGGCCATATTTAAAATACGAACCGCGGAGCTTAGACAATAACCCCAAAATGATAGAGGTAACGAGCTTCTTGCCATCATAGATCGAACCATATCCATTAGGGTTCGGTTCCTCCTTTCGGAAACTCCATTAAGTTGGGGTGTTCCGGGTGGAGTAAGTTGTGAGATAATCCCACAACTCCTAAGATGATCTTGGAAGGCATCGCTTAGGTATTCACCTCCTCTATCGGTACGAAGTACCTTAATTGTCCTATTGAGTTGATTTTGTACTTCGTTTTGATATTCTTTGAATGCTTCAAACGTTTCGTCCTTGTGTCTTAATAAGTAGACATATCCGAAACGACTAAAGTCATCAATGAAAGTAACAAAGTATCTTTCACCATTCCTAGTCATGGGTTTAAAGGGTCCACATACATCCGAATGTATTAATCCCAATAAATCTTTAGCCCTCTCATAAGTCCCTTTGAAAGGTGCTTTAGTCATCTTGCCTTGTAAACAAGATTCACATACATCAAACGAATCCATTTCATTTGATTTCAAAAGTCCATTCTTTTGAAGTGTATGCATTCGGTTCTTGTTTATGTGACCAAGGCGACAATGCCATAAGTAGGAATCACTCAAATCCCTTTTGAGTTTCTTGGTGCTAGTATGGTATATTGAGCTACTAGATGATGTGTCATCATGAACCAATTCATAAATTCCATTTGAAGGCGAAGCCTTGAAATAGAATACATTATCTAAATAAACGTGGATATCATCATTAACAAAATTAAGATTAAAACCACATTGTTTCAAACGGGAAACGGAAATAATGTTTCGACATAAATCGGGTGCATATAAAACATCATTCAAAATAAGTTCCAAACCACTTGGAAGCTTTAACACAAAGTCTCCTTGAGCCTTCACTTGCACTTTGGCTCCATTACCCATAAAGAGACTTGATGTTCCCGCTTGCTTGCTACTTCTTTTGAACCCCTGCAATGAATTGCAAATGTGAGTTCCACATCCAGTGTCTAATACCCATGTATTAGAAGAAGTAATACTAAGCTCTATATATACCATATATATATTACCTGAGGTTTGCCCTGCATCCCTCTTGTCCTTCAACTCCTTAAGATAGACCGGACAGTTTCGTTTCCAATGACCCATCTCACCGTAACCGAAACATGGGTCTTCCTTGGGGTTTGTCTTCTCGGCTACCTTTTGCTTCTTATCCTTGTTGATGGTTAGGGTAACCATCTTCCCCTTCCCTTTGCCTTGATAGGCGGGTCCTTTTCTCTTGGCCACCTTTGGCTTAGAGGTGTTACCTTTGGATCCACCTTGATCGATTGCTAACACGGGTAAAGCCCTTTTACCCATGCTAGTTTCCGCCGTTCTAAGCATACCGTGAAGCTCACCTATGCTCTTATCCATCCCATTCATATTGTAATTAATTACAAATTGATCAAACCTTTTTGATAGGGAGTTAAGGATAAGATCGGTGGCTAACTCATTGATATGTTTAGGTTAAGGCGGTTAGCACGATCAATAAGGCTCTTCCTCTTAAGCACATAAGATGAAACCGATTGGGTATCGTCCATACGACAAGCATGTAGCGCCCGAACGGTCTCGAAACGCTCGACACGTGCTTGTTGAAGGAACATCTCCTTCAATTGCGTTATCATGTCGTATGCACTATGATGCTCGAAATCCTTCTGGAGTTCGGGAATCATAGTCCCAAGCATTAGGCATGAGACTTGAAGGGAGTCGTGGCAATACTTATCGTAAGAGGCCATTGCCTCCACATCATTCTCATCCGGTTGATCGGGAATGGGGTCCTCAAGTACATACGCTTTATCCTCTTGTTTGAGGACAATCCGAAGATTGCGGAACCAATCCATAAAGTTTGTATGGTTGAGTTTGTCTTTCTCTAAGAGAGACCTTAATGATAGGTTGTTCATGTTAAGTGGTGCGTTTTGCATGTTGTTGTTGTTATTAGCGGCCATCTACAAAATTTAACAAAGTCCTTTTAAGTATCGATTTTAAATTCAATAAACAATACCCTTTTAATTTGTTTTATTAAATATTAGAATCCAACGGTAAATCAAATTTCGGTTAGGTGACCTTTATCCCGTCATTTGATTTAGCTAGGTAGTCATAATGACAATTGCAATCCTTTTGCAACTTCTAAGTTATAGGATCATGCAATCCTTTTGCATGGCATATTAATCCCATCAACGCCTATTTGTTCCTCATGCTTCGGTGACCCTAAGTTCATGATTCCCAAATCAAGTCGTCCTACTTGTGTAGACATGTAAATTTAACAAACAAGTGGTTAGGTGACCTTTATCCCACTAGTGTGCGAAATTTACCTTATTGATATTAGTCCGTCATGACGGTTAGGTGACCTTTATCCCGTCAAGAGTTTCTTAATATGTCTAAGTGTTTTCACAAAAGGATGGCGTTTAACTTGTTTACCTTGTTTTAGTTAAAGGGATTTAAGTTTTCTACATTCTAGTTTTAGAAAACAAAATGCTATATACCAACATGCATTTGGTGTGTAGTAAATTTTGAAAAACCCATTTTCATGTCCTTTTAGTAAAACCAATTACTAGTTATGAACCAATTTAACACTTTTTAAATAAACCATTTTATTTAGGTCTAATAACCAATTATTAGTGTCGTTATGTTATGTTTTATTATAACCATTTATAATGTATTAAGCAAGTTGTTAACATGTGATAATCTTGTAGCAACCAATCATACAAACATACACAAACATGCATAACAAAATATGTTCACAATCGGGAGCCATTTTGGTGGGCATTTGTTTAGCCAAAAAACAAATGTCACCGGTAAGGGTTAACAAAAGAAAGCAAGAGATTTTTAAAAAAAATCTCCCACTTAATCTTGTAGTCTTCAAGGCTCCATCTTGTAATCTTCATCTTGAATCTTCATTTTCTTTTTACAAAATTATATCCTAATACAATTTTTCTAGAAAATGAAATAACAACCTATTCTATTTTTACAAACAAATAGAATAAATTACATGAAAAATTACAAGATTACTTACAACTTATTACACACCAAAATTACAAAATTATTACAAATTAATACAAACCAAATGAATGAATATTACAACCATGAATAATAACCAAATCATTCAAACATTCAACCACATGGTCTAGGCTCGATTGTGAACAACAACATAACATCAAATCTTGGCCAAACTTGAAGTCCCAAACCCACTTTTGGGATCCAAAATTCGACCAACCCAAACAACCCACCAAAACTCATGATTTTTACATTCTACTTTCATGCATGTTGGTAGATTGTAAAATAAATGAGTTTACAAGCCAAAAACAAGATGCATATTAACAAGACTTTGGCTCTAATACCATTGATGGAATACCACATGCAAACAAGTCACAAAACCCATTTATGTATGTATATGAATTCGTGTATATGTATATAGCAAGCGGAAGCAATTTTCATCTTAAGAACATGTGTATTTTAACCTTTTAAAATATATTCCATTTCATAGATCTAGTCTTGTGCAATATACTAAAATGTAAATAGAAGCTAGTTAGGGTTTTTATACCTTCTCCAAAATGGAGGTTGAAGCAAGTGATGATGAAGGTGATGAACAAGTGTGTAAAACCCAATCCTTTGATGCACCAACACCACCCTTTGAGTTAGTTAAGATTTAAACACTTAACTAACTAATTAACCAAGCTTGAAACCCTTTTATTTGCACCCAAAATTCTGGACAGCAGCTTGTCAAAAGATGATGATGAATTGAGTCTCAAAACTATGAAACCTCAAGAGATTATACCCCAAACTTATAACCAACACCTAGTACTTTAGTTAGGATTTAATGACACTTCATTATCACTTGAAAAACCAAGGTTTTGAACCTCCTTTTGCTGCTGAATGACCATGACAGAAACAGCAGCCAGGAGCAATCTGTTTGCAGTTTTTTTTGAAAGGAAAATGAGTCAAAGTGTGCTTGGTTCAAGTGTAGACATTCCCCTTGGAGTTGTGTATATAGGGAGCAACAAAAGCAAGCATGAGATGCTCTCTTAGAGTCCCAAAATCTTCCACTAACTATCTTATTTTATATCAAGAATTATATATATAAAACTTGTATTTACATATATAAACTTAAGTATAGATTAGTAACTTATATATATATCTTATAAACCTTTTATAAAATATAACACAACTTAATTATTTAAACCTTTAAATAATTAATTAATTAATATATAAATTATCTAAGTAATTTATCTCAAGTGATAACATCTTAGAAATCCGATTTTCTAAGATCCAAGTGTCGCGTATTTGTTTAATGAATCAATCGTTAAGATCAAATACGTTTAAGGTGTCGGCAAGCTTGTTATTGGGTATGACCCGACTTGGATCATAACATATTAGCCACATTAATTTAATATGTCTCTTGGGCATACGAAAAAACCTTCAATATATATATATATATATATATATATATATATATATATATATATATATATATATATATATATATATATATATATCTTTACACACCATTGTTCGTGAATCGTCGGGCACAATCAAAGGATAATGATTTCATAAATAAAGTTCACAGCTATTGAGATTCAATTAAATAGACTTTGCTTATCGTGTCGAAATCATACAAGAATAAAGTTTAAATTTGGTCGAAAATTCCCGGGTCATCACATATTGTAAACGCGAATCCTGTTGATAGATCTATCGGACCTGACAACCCCAACCGGACTGGACGACCAGTATTCAACGGTTGCACAGTACTTCGTTTTTTATGCTACACTTGGTACAGTGTAGTGAGATTTCATAATAAATGGAATATGCGACTTTGATTAAATGATAAGTATGGTTACCAAGTGCTTAACCACTTAGAATGCTTTTCATACACTTGCGAATGTATTATATTTATGATTATGAAATCTTGTGGTCTATTAACATATTGAAATGATTGTTAAGATAAACCTATGAACTCACCAACCTTTTGGTTGACAGTTTTAAGCATGTTTATTCTCAGGTATGAAAAAAACCTTCCGCTGTGCATTTACTAATTTTAAAGACATTACTTGGAGTCATTCATGGCATATTTAAGTAAGTACCTCACAATGGGACCAGATGTTGAAGACTTCGTCCAGGAGGATTAGGATGGGTCTTTAAAATTATCATGATATTATGATATATAATATATCTTAGTATGATATATATACAGTTAAATGTTGTTACAACGATAATCGTTACATATATGTCTCGTTTCGAAATCATTAAGTTAGTTGTCTTATTTTTACATATGTAGTTCATTGTTAATACACTTAATGATATATATTTAACATAATTAACCAAGTGTATAAATATCTTAATATGATTCATATGTACCTAGTAAGACGTTGTTATAACGATAATCGTTATATATATCCTTTTTGAGTTTCTTAATTTAATAGTCTCATTTATATGTATATAACACATTGTTAAAATACCTAATGAGATACCTACTTATAATAAAATCATGTTAACTATATATATAAAAATATATATGTCATCGTATAGTTTTTACAAGTTTTAACGTTCGTGAATCACCGGTCAACTTAGGTGGTCAATTGTCTATATGAAACCTATTTCAATTAATCAAGTCTTAACAAGTTTGATTGCTTAACATGTTGGAAACATTTAGTCATGTAAATATCCATCTCAATTAATATATATAAACATGGAAAAGTTTGGGTCACTACAAAGAGCATTGGCGAATTACACGCCATGCTTAAGACGGCCGAAGCGAGCATGGGTAAAAGGGCTTCACCCATGTTTATGATCAATGAAGGCGGGTCCAAAAGCAATAACACTTCTAAGCCGAAGGCGGCTAAGAGGAAAGGACCCGCCCACCAAGGTAAGGGCAATGGAAAGGGAAATATGGTTGCCCCAACCAACAAGAACAAAAAGCAAAAGGTTGCCGGTAAAGCTAACCCCAAGGAAGATCCGTGCTTTGGTTGCGGTGAAATGGGTAACTGGAAACGCAACTGCCCGGTCTACCTAAAGGAGTTAAAGGAAAAGTGGGATGCAGGGCAAACCTCAGGTAATGTATATATGGTATACATTAAGCTTAGTATTACTTTTTCTAATACATGGGTATTAGACACAGGATGTGGAACTCACATTTGCAATTCTATGTAGGGGTTCAAAAGAAGTAAATAAGAAGCGGGAACATTAAGTCTCTACATGGAAAATGGAGCTAAGGTGCACGTAGTAGCTCAAGGAGAGTTTATTCTAAAGCTTCCAAGTGGTTTGGAACTTATTTTGAAAAATGTTTTTTATGCACCCGATTTATCGCGAAACATTATTTCTGTATCCCGTTTGAAACAATATGGTTTTAATATTAATTTCATTAATGATGATATCCATGTTTCTTTAGATAATGTGTTCTATTTCAAGGCTTCACCTGTGAATGGTATTTATGAATTGGTTCATGATGACACATCATACAATAGCTCAATGTTCCATGCAAACACCAAGAAACTCAAAAGGTATTTGAGTGATTCCTACTTATGGCATTGTCGCCTTGGTCACATAAGCATGAATCGAATGCATACATTTCAAAAGAATGGACTTTTGAAACCAAATGAACTAGACTCATTTGATGTCTGTGAATCTTGTTTACAAGGCAAAATGACTAGAGCACCTTTCAAAGGGACCTATAATGGTGGGGCACAGACAGGAGTTGGTGTGATGATAATGACACATACCGTGATGGTAACGGGGATGGTTACCGCGATTATAACCGAGGATCTGGTCAGCAAAGAAGGAACAATAATGGTGGAAATTGGCGCAATGACCGACTACGTAATGGGGGAGATGGTGGTAATCAAGGTTATAATAATCGCGACAAGAATTATACGCGTAAATGGAATAATGATTCCTTTGCGGTAATTCAAACTTTGACAAAATCACCAAAAGAGATCCTTTTGCAGGAGCGTGTTGCTAAAGCATTTCCAGATCCACCGCAGTTGAGTGATAATAATAGGCGTGATAAATTAAAGTTTTGTATTTTTCATGACGACTATGGGCATGATACACATCGTTGTCGCGACCTTGTTGAGTTAATTGCAGACGCGGTTAGACAGGGAAAATTCAATCATCTTTTGATTACCAAGGAAGCAAGTTCCACTGATGCGATAGTTGTGCCCGCATTGGCAGCTACCACAAAAACTCCAAATGTTAACATAGTGGTGCAACAAGAACGCAAAGCACCAACGGTTAAAAACTTGGGTGCGAAGGTGGTTGGGAAAAAGGATGCTTTGCAGCAAATTCAAGTTATAAACATGGTGACTGTTAATGGTGATACACAACAGCAAAAGCCGTTGGAAAGCTATGAAAATTGGCAGCTTGTGCCTATAACTTTTGCGGCAGAAAATGGTTGCGTATTTTTGGAGGAACCAATTGTTATATCATGCAAGATTGCGGAGTTGGGTATTCAAGTGATGAAAGTCCACATAGACACTGGTAGTATTGTTGATGTTATGTATAACCAGTGTTTTCGCAAATTGCCAAAAAATGTTCAATCCAAGTTGAGGCCAACCGCAATGTCTTTGTCAGGCTTTTCTGGTGAGTCTGCATGGCCTATAGGGCAGTTGGAATTGGAAATTGAGGTTGTTGATGAGCAAAACACACGGCTTTTGCGTAAAGCTCAATTGAGTTTGTATGTGATGAATACTGTTTCGCGCTATAACATTCTTTTGGGGCGCACAGCTGTTTGCAGACTGGGCATTGTTTCCTCCCTAATTCACGGGATGGTAAAGTTTGCAACAACCAATGGCATTGCGACAGTTACATCTGCAGTTCAACAGTCATTATGTGCATCTGTAATGTTGAATGATAATGCGGGAACAGAAGGCCATATGGTGGTAACAAACGCAAATGTCATGGTGATTGAGTGATATTAAAATGTGAATATCTGAAGTTCCACATAGAAGATTTAATGCGAATGATAGATCATCTGAATTGTGATTTGCATATTCTTGTTTAAAAGTAACAATGCCAAGTGTTTTCACCTATTGATTGTTGTTTGAAAAAAATCAAATGTAAATAAATAAAGTGTGTTGATTTTTCTTATGATGTTGTTGTGCGTAAAGTTAATTATGACGCATAAAACAAGAAAGTTATTAAGGTATGACATAAAAGTGATGGAAAAGCCCACTTTATGCAGTATTCTGTTGAAACTAAGAATACAGTTGATTGCATCAAAATAATGTTAGCCATTGTGAAGCCGCATTAATTCTGTTATGGGAAATTAAATAATGCACATAAATGAGCATTTGTACGAAAATTATAAATCATTAGCAACATGAGGATACAAAGTTCAAAATTGAATAAGTGATGGCAAAGCCCACTTAGTGTTTGGTAATAAACATATGGAATGTGTATGCGAAAAGGTAAATATTGGAAATTTTGCCCAAAGTATTAGATTTAGCCGTACTTGGATGCTTCGCAAAAAACACAAATTTATATGCCTAAGGATCGTTTCGGCAGACTTAGAAGATTCATAATGTGCAGATTAGCACGCGCATACAGGTTGTTTCGCATAAAGTAATTGTTTATTATGTGCACAATAATAAACAGTGAACATGCAAAGGACAATGCTAGTGGTTATGAATATTAAAAAGTACTTAAAGCGCTATAAAAATTAAAAGTTGCAACTAATATGAACATTTTCTATTAAAAAACCGCATATGACTGCGGTCAAGTGTTACAAACAAAAATACACGCAATCATTATTGCGGATTAACTACATCATTAAAAATTAAGTTCCATAATATCTTGCATGGTAACATTTTCCTCTTGGCAAAGCGCAGAAAGCGCCGGAATGTCAATACACTCGATGCCTTTACTGGTTTCATCATAAATCTACTTCGCAACCTCTATATCGCATACTTCCTTGTCGATGGCCTCTGGATACGGTGGACCAATCCCATAAGCTTTTTCAATTATCGACAGAAATTCGCAACGTTCAAAGAGTTTAGCCGCATTAAGGTACTCTTGGAATTTCTGCGATACAGGTTTGGAATCCATTATCTTATGGCTAAGGGTGGGAAGATACGTGACGAGTTGTTTAAATTGCTCATCTGTAGCTTCAACTTCATCTGTAGCTTCAGCTTGCGGCTGGGACTCAAGTGCGGTAGTCAGTGTGGTCACTTGAGCTTCCGCGGAATGAAGTGCGGTTTGAGAAGATCCACGATCTTTCTTTAGTGTTGTGTTTTCCTTCTCTAGACGCGCAATCTTCTTATCAGCTTGCTTTAAAGATTTTTCTTGAGCCATAAGCTCCTTCACCAACTTGTCCCTGCGGGGGACATCATCCACAAGAAGGCATAACGCAGTATATAAATTTTGCACCCGTGCACTTTCCACGGTTTCATCGTCAAAATTCTTTAATTCTGCACGAACATCTGTAGGAACCGCAGATGCAAGCTGCACTAATTGATTTGCGGCTGTTGCGCGGTCGATGTTTATTTGCTCATAAAAATTGTCAAATTTTATTGACATAATAGGGCTTGCTGGAGTGAACTCTTTGCTGAAAACATTGTGTGGAATATCCTAAGAGATATTGAACTGCACACCTTCTTGTGAACCTTTAGTAAGGTCGATGGTTTCTGCGGAAAAATTACAATAATGAATGTTACGCATAAAATGCAGTGTGAACATGTTACAATCGCATTAATAATGAAGAATTTTGTATAAAGTAATTGCGGCAAATATTTTGCATACCTTCTTCTTCTTCAGAATCTTCTTGAATGACTTGTTTTCCGCGTTTCTTTCCTGACACGGCAGGGTTAATGGTAGAACTTTTGCGTTTACCTTTATCGTGGATTTCCATCTGGTTCTCATTAATCAACGTTTCCTCAACATCAATAACTTCGTCGTTCTCCAATGAACGACGGTATGAGGTGCATCCTTGAATGTTCTTCTGGCGCATAATTTGATCGAGGGAGATCTCTGCGAAAGTTATAATAATTATTGCACAGTCGTATATATTAAAATACGCAGTAACAAAATGCAAATTGAAATAAAAAGCAAGTGTATACCATTGTCATCTGCATCCTTGAAGATGCCAAGATGGTTTGCCCCGGGCCAATATGTGGAAATTCTGCCTACATAAAGAGGCACGATCCCATATGGGCGAATCTATAAACGTGCATTGACGAGCTGTTGGAAAGTCTCGGTTTCATACTCGTCAAGTGTAACGAGATCCTTGCTGTTTTCAGAGCAGGAGCTAACCCAGGTGTTAATCTTTTTATAATCGCGAAGGGCGGTTCTTTTTATGAAAAAGTAAGATTGTTGCCATTTGCCAACATTTTCTTTTTGGTGTATCCATGACACCATTGCGGCATTTGAAGCTAAACCAGCTAGCATCATGTGTTAGGATGGAGGAGAATTTGCGAAATACATCTATAGAAGGTGGCCTGTTTATGGCATTACAGTACATCTCGAACACTATAAGTTTAGCTACCGCATTCGGATGCAATTGGCCAGGCTCAACCGCATAAAACTGACATGCGGATAAGAAAAAGTTAGTGAAAGGAAGTCTCAGATTGCCTGAATATAGGGAGGTTTCGTAGATCGTAATATATCCTTCTGGAGGATTGTCTGCAGTAACACCTGTTGCAGATGCAACAGGTGCGAATTGATCAAGTGATGGATAGTTACGTTTGATCTACTCAAGCAACTCTTTGGTAATTAGCGAATTAAAGTCATGTACTGAAGGTCCGGAAGTTGCTGGGGATCGTGACGTAGACATGATAAAAGTAGGGATGTAGTTTGGTTAAGTGTAAGAATGAAAAACGCAGCAAGATGATTGAGTGCGATGAAAATTGTAAGTATGCTTTTTTAGAGAGAGAAAATAGTGTGAGAAAGTGAAAATGGACATATGCGGTGATGTTTTCTATTTATACTTGCACGATTGCAAATAGCCGTTTAAGAATAATCATGATGATCCAACGGTTATTAAAATGCGAAGGGATTGCAACGGCTAGGAATGCGGATGGATTATTTACGTAATGTGCGACACTGCGTAAGCTATGCGAATGATTTTTTTTTTTTTTAAAAAGAAGAAGAACCCCATAAACACTACAATTTTTTATTTTTTAAGAGTTTATTGTCTTACTTTTTCTGCGAAAATGTAACACAATAAACTGGGGGGACTTGATCATATACATATGTATATGTATATTTTTAGTGTGGAAGGCCTTTTAGATGTGAACGCATAAGACAGATAAACCATGGTGTGAATGCGGTAGGATTGCGCAGAACATTAAAGAGTGCGAAGGCTTCTCGCAGTATTTGTGCGGAATGCCTAAGTGTCCGCATAGTCTTACTTCCGCGTAACTCCTGGACCTATAAATAGGGAGCTTAGCCTCTCATTTATAGGTTGTTGATTCTTGAAGGGTTGCCCTAGCCATATTGATTTCTCTCGTGACTTTGCCCGAGACTAAATCATTATTTGGTTAAGGTAATTTACGACGACCGGGACATGGTTGTTGATCGTTTAGCACTTAACGAAATATGACAATAAGGTCCCAAAACCATAATCGACATCCATTATACCCCCTCATTGCACTCAATCCTTGATTAACCGTAATTGGATAATCTAGGATTGATCACCCGTGACTAGGAATGGTGAAAAATACTCCGTTACTTTCATTGATGACTTCAGTCGTTTCGGATATGTCTATTTATTAAGGCACAAGGACGAAACTTTTGAAGTATTCAAAGAATATCAAAACGAAGTACAAAATGAACTCAACAAGACAATCAAGGTACTTCATACCGATAGAGGAGGTGAATACCTAAGCGAAGCATTCGAAGATCATCTTAGAAGTTGTGGGATTATCTCGCAACTTACTCCACCCGGGACACCACAGCTTAATGGTGTATCCGAAAGGAGGAACTGAACCCTAATGGATATGGTTCAATCTATGATGGCTAGAAGCTCATTACCTCTATCATTTTGGGGTTATTGTCTATGCTCCGTTGCTCGTATTCTAAATATGGCCCCAACCAAGAAAGTGGAACGAACTCCTCATGAGATGTGGTTTGGAAAACCTCCATCTCTATCATACTTAAAGGTATGGGGATGTGAATCTTATCCTAAGCTTTACATCCCTAATAAGTTGAATGCTCGATCCACGAAGTGTATCTTCATAAGATATCCCAAGGATGATATGGGATACTATTTCTATGATCCAACCGAGCAAAATGTATTTGTTGCTCGAAAGGCTGAATTCCTTGAAACTAAATTCCTAATGGAAGGAAATAGTGAAAGGAAGATAGATCTTGAAGAGGTTCAAGATCAAGTAGATGATACACAATTGGTTGACACTAGCACTCAACATGAAAATGTTGAGAGTGATCAAATGGATGATCAAAGTACACAAGATGTTCGCAGATCTGGTAGGATTAGTAATCCTCTTCAGAGATATGGGTTTCTCATGGATCGTTACTATGTGGTTGATTTGGATGAACCAACAAACTACCAAGATGCTTTATCAAGGATTGATAAGGATAAATGGCAGGAAGCCATGAACGCTGAGATGCAATCCATGTATGACAACCAAGTTTGGGAACTTGTTGAACAAACTACTGGCTCAAGGCTAGTTGATTGTAAATGGCTTTTCAAAATGAAAACCGACATACATGGAAACTTGGATACATATAAAGCTAGACTTGTAGCAAAAGGTTTCACTCAAACTCAAGGGGTTGACTATGATGAAACTTTTTCGCCTGTGGCAATGCTAAAGTCTATTAGGATATTACTTGCCATTGCTGCTCATTATGATTATGAAATATGGAAAATGGATGTCAAGACCGCTTTCCTAAATGGACATCTTGAGGAAGATGTTTATATGGTTCAGCCTGAAGGTTTTGTTGATCCGAAGTGTCCTAAAAAGGTATGCAAGTTAAAGATGTCAATCTACGGATTGAAACAAGCATCTAGAATGTGGAATCATTGTTTTAATGAGGAGGATAAGAAATTTGGCTTCATTAAAAATGATGATGAAGCTTGTGTATACAAGAAAGCTAGTGGGAGCACTATCATGTTCCTTGTATTATATGTGGATGATATATTATTATTTGGGAACGATATTCTGTCAATGCAAGGTGTTAAAACTTGGTTAAGTAAATGCTTCTCCATTAAGGATCTTGGAGAAGAACAATACGTTTTGGGGATTGGGATCTACAGGGATAGATCCAAGAAACTGATAGGTTTGAATCAAAGTGCATACATTGAAAAGATCTTTAAAAGGTTCAAGATGGAGAACTCTAAGAAAGGTTTGGTACCTATTCAAAAGGGAACACTTCTCAGTTCATCTCAGTGCCCCACCACGAAAGATGAACAGGAGAGAATGAAGAAAGTCCCATATGCGTCTGCCATTGGGTCAATCATGTATGTAATGATATGCACTAGACCGGATGTGTCATGCGCTCTTAGCCTGACAAGTAGATACCAGAATAACCCAGGAAACAGTCATTGAATTACTGTCAAAAGTATATTGAAATACCTTAGAAGGACTAAGGATATGTTTCTGATATATGGGTCTGATGAGGAGAAACTCGCTGTAAAAGGTTACATGGATGCGAGTTTCCAAACTGATCGAGATGATTCTCGATCACAATCCCGTTATGTCTAAACGTTAAATGGAGGTACGGTCTCTTGGAAGAGTTCAAAACAGGATGTTGTTGCTTAATCACTACAGAGTCGGAGTACATCGCCGCCTCATTGGCAGCCCATGAAGCTGCAAGGATGAAGAAATTCATCGATGACTTAGGAGTTGTCCCTTCCATTCAGGACCCTCTTGAGATCTTTTGTGACAACGAAGGTGCGATTGCTCAAATCAAAGAACCTCGTACTCACCAAAAGACCCGTCACATTGAGCAGAGATTCAACTACATAAGGGATGAAGTTGAAAAGGGAAAGATATGTATTCGCAAAGTTCACACAGATCTTAATATAGCGGATCCACTCACCAAAGTCTTACATGGTGCAAAACATCAAGGGCATGTTAGTGCATTAGAGCTTCGATATTCTAGTGATTGGTTATGATCTGATTTATGTACTGTAACGGAACGAAGTGGTTCAAACTCATTAATATAATTATGGTATTAATTTATTAATCTTGAGTCAGGTTCCTATTTTGCATATTTTATCCATGAATAAGTAATTATTCTAAATTCCGTAGTCGATCACATTTGTGGGAGAGCAAGTGTGAGGTTTAGACTATTATGAACTTGGATTGGTATACATTCACGGGATGAATGTGGTGCAAGATTGCAACCAAGGTTCATAGATATTTGTGGGGTACAAATATTGGAAGACCCGCCCTCAAGACTTACTAAATGGAGCCTTTGTGGTTGATCACATGTAATCTTGATTAAAGGCGAATATCATTGTATCTTCTGACCTAAGATACATATCGGATTCGGATATTTACTAAGTATCGTGCCTTGATTCTTTCCTCCGCTATTCTGAAATATGGTAGTTCATAAGGAAGAGCTCAGGTATAATGCAAGGTGTATATTTAGGACGTATGTAGTCAAGATGGAATTTGTCCCTCTTATTCGTTAAGAGTCGGATATCTAAGGCCTAATAAAGTTAAATCTAGAAGAGAGTGATCACTCTGTATCTCTTGGATTTAACATGACATCTAGGATGAAAGGATAAATGAAAGATTCACCTATTCATATTCGAGATGGGAACTCGAAAAGGATGATGTTATTGAATGGCACAAAGTCATAACATATTGTGGGTGATGGACGGTCGTTAGGTGGTATCCGTCACTTGCATTAATTTCTTATGTTTCTCGTGCAAGTGGGAGATTGAAGGTTTTTCGTATGCCCAAGAGACATATTAAATTAATGTGGATTAATGTAGCTAATATGTTTTGATCCAAGTTGGGTCATACCCAATAACAAGCTTACCGACACTTTATATGTATTTAATCTTAATGATTGGATCGTTAAATAAATACGCGACACTTGAACTTTAGAAAATTGGATTTCTAATGTATTATCACTTGAGATAAATTATTTGGATAATTTATATTTAATTATTTATAGGTTTAAATAATTATGTTGTGTTATACTTTATAAATTGGTTTATAAATGTACAAGTAACTTAAATAAAACTTAGGCTTTTATAAAAGTTTATATAAACAAGTTTTATATAAATAACAAGATTGCTATTTAAATGGAAGGGGTGGGCATCTTTTAGGACTCCAAGAAGTCCAACCCATGCTTGCTTTTACTACTTCCTAAATACACAACTCCTAAGGTGCATGTCCACTCTTGTACCAAGGTTTGACTCATTTTCTCTCAAGTGTAAAAACAAACTTTCAAAGCAAAAAAAAAAAAAAATGCTGCACAATTTGTTGCTGCTGTTGCTGTTTGGCCGTAGGCCTTTTTGGACTCTAAGGTGAGTTCTAAATTTGTTTTGCAAGCCAATATCAAGTGTCAATTAAATCCTAACTTAAGGAAAGAGTGTTGGGGTTATTGCTTGGTGTATTATTTACTTGAGGCTTCAAGTTAGAGGCTCCATTCTTCATCATCTTCATCATCATCTTGCTTGCTTAAAAACAACCCTCAACTAGCTTGAGGAGGTATACATGTTCTCTACTTATTTCTTATTTGTAAGCATTTATCCAAGACTTGATAGTATCATGGAATTTAACTTAATAGCTTAACATGTTAACATGAACTTTACATTTTGCTTCCGCTTGCTTTAACACTAATACAAATTGGTTTTGTAATTATTATGTTACAATAAGGACATGTTTAATGAACTTGTTAAATTCCATCGTTTGATGCATGAAAGTTGGAAAATGAATGTGTTTGTGTGTGTAGTAGTTCACGTGAAGATGCACTTGTGATATAGGCTCCATTAGTTTAATTTTTAATGTAATCATTTATGCTAGTTGCTAAATGATGGTTCCCACATATTTGATAACTCATTAAGGCTGCTAAGGAGCTGATCATTGAGTATATATACCAAAAGTATATACATCTATAAGCTGGGTATTATACGAGTACGAATATCGAACGAATACGAGTAGAATTCTTGATGAAAATGAATGAGAATGCAATTGTAAGCATTTTTTTAAGTAGAAGTACTTTGATATGTGTCTTGAAGTCTTTCAAAAGTGAAATAATACATCTTAATACACTATATATATATATATATATATATATATATATATATATATATACATATATATATATATATATATATATATATATATATATATATATATATATATATATATATATATATATATATATATATATATATATATATATATATATATATATATATATATATATATATATATTTTAATGGAGTCGTTAAATCATCGTTAGTCGTTACATGTATGTGTTATCTTGAAACCTTAAGTTAACGATCTCGTTAAATGTAATTAATCCCATTGTTATTATACCTAATAAGATGTTAAATTGTTATGTTATCATGATAACATAGTGTGTTAATATATCTTAATATGACATAGAAATATTAAGACGTTATTACAACGATA
Source organism: Rutidosis leptorrhynchoides (assembly GCF_046630445.1). Lineage (NCBI taxonomy): Eukaryota > Viridiplantae > Streptophyta > Magnoliopsida > Asterales > Asteraceae > Rutidosis > Rutidosis leptorrhynchoides. The sequence goes on from NC_092341.1 coordinate 175,776,699, forward strand.
ATCGTTACCTATAAATATCGTTTCGAAATCTATAATTTAGTAGTCTCATTTTACGTATATAGCTCATTGTTAATATACTTAATGAGATACTTAATCATCATTTCACCATGTTAAATATATATATGTTCATATATATATCATCATGTCATTTCCAAGTTATAACGTTCGTGAATCATCGAACAACTGGGTGGTCAAACGTTTGTATAAAAATCCGTTTCAATTAAACAAATCTTAACAAGTTTGATTGATTAACATGTTGGAAACATTTAATCATGTAGAATGTGAATCTCATTTAATATATAAACATGGAAAAGTTCGGGTCGCTACAGTACCTACCCGTTAAATAAATTTCGTCCCGAAATTTTAAAAAGTTGGAGGTGTTGACGCATCATCTGGAAATAATTGCGGGTATTTCTGTTTCATCTGATCTTCACGCTCCCAGGTAACCTCGGATCCTCTACGAGCATTCCATCAAACTTTAACGATTGGTATTTTGTTCTGCTTAAGTCCTTTAACCTCGCGATCCATTATCTCGACGGGTTCTTCAACGAATTTTAGTTTTTCGTTGATCTTAATTTTGTCTAATGGGATAGTGAGATCTTCTATGGCTAAGCATTTCTTCAGATTCGAGACGTAGAAGGTATTATGTACGCCGGCCAGTTGTTGAGGTAATTCAAGTTGATAAGCTACCGGTCTGACATGATCAATAATCTTGAATGGCCCAATGTATCTCGGGTTTAGTTTTTCCCGTTTACCAAATCGAACAACGCCTTTCCAAGGTGATACCTTAAGCACGACCATGTCACTAATTTCAAATTCTAAATTTTTTCTTCTAATGTCTGCGTAGCTCTTTTGCCGATTCTGGGCGGTTTTCAACCGTTGTTGAATTTGAATGATTTTCTCGGTAGTTTCTTGAATAATTTCCAGACCCGTAATCTGTCTATCCCCCACATAACTCCAATAAATCGGAGACCTGCACTTCCTACCATAAAGTGCCTCGAACGGTGCCGCCTCAATACTCGAGTGGTAATTGTTGTTGTAGGAAAATTCTGCTAACGGTAGATGTCGATCCCAACCATTTCCAAAATCAATAACACATGCTCGTAGCATGTCTTCTAGTGTCTGTATAGTCCTTTCACTTTGCCCATCAGTTTGTGGATGATAGGCAGTACTCATGTCCAAACGAGTCCCCAATGCTTGTTGTAGCGTCTGCCAAAATCTTGAAACAAATCTACCATCCCTATCAGAGATAATAGAGATTGGTATTCCATATCTGGAGACGACTTCCTTCAAGTATAGTCGTGCTAACTTCTCCATTTTGTCATCTTCTCTCATTGGCAGGAAGTGTACTGAATTGGTAAGACGATCGACTATTACCCAAATTGTATCATAACCACTTACAGTCCTTGGCAATTTAGTAATGAAATCCATGATAATGTTTTCCCATTTCCATTCTGGGATTTCAGGTTGTTGAAGTAGAGCTGATGGTTTCTGATGTTCGGCTTTAACTTTAGAACAAGTCAAACATTCCCCTACGTATGTGGCAACATTGGCTTTCATACCCGGCCACCAAAAGTGCTTCTTGAGATCTTGGTACATCTTTCCCCGCTCCGGGATGTATTGAATATCTGGTTTTATGTGCTTCCCTAAGTACCATTTCTCTTACATCTCCAAACTTTGGTACCCAAATTCTTTCAGCCCTATACCAGGTTCCGTCTTCCCGAATAATAAGATGTATCTTCGATCCTTTAGGTATTTCATCCTTCAAATTACCTTCTTTCAAAACTCCCTGTTGCGCCTCTTTTATTCGAGTAGTAAGGTTAGTATGAATAATTATATTCATAGCTTTTACAAGAATAGGTTCCCCGTCTTTTCTACTTAAGGAGTCAGCTACCACATTTGCCTTTCCCGGTTGGTAATGAATCTCGAAGTCGTAATCATTTAACAGCTCAATCAACCTACGCTGCCTCATGTTCAATTGTTTTCGATTAAATATATGTTGGAGACTTTTGTGGTCGGTATATATGGTACATTTGACACCATATAAGTAATGCCTCCATATTTTTAATGCAAAAACAACATCACCCAATTCCAAATCGTGGGTCGTATAATTCTGCTCGTGAATCTTCAATTGTCTAGACGCATAAGCAATAACCTTCTTTCGTTGCATTAATACACAACCGAGGCCTTGCTTTGAAACATCACAATAAATCACAAAATCATCATTCCCTTTAGGCAATGACAATATAGGTACTGTAGTTAACTTTTTCTTCAACAATTGAAATGCTTTCTTTTGCTCATCCTTCCATTCAAATTTCTTCCCTTTATGCGTTAATGCAGTCAAGGATTTTGCTATTTTGGAAAAATCTTGGATGAACCTTCTGTAGTAACCAGCCAATCCTAAAAATTGACGTATACGCTTCGGAGTTTTCGGGGTTTCCCAGTTTTCAACGGTTTCAATCTTTGATGGATCAACCTGAATACCTTCTTTGTTCACCACGTGACCGAGGAATTGAACTTCTTTCAACTAAAATGCACACTTTGAAAACTTAGCGTACATTTTTTCTTTCCTCAATAATTCTAGAACCATTCTCAAAGGTTCTCCGTGCTCTTGATCATTCTTGGAGTAAATAAATATATAATCAATGAAAACAATGACAAACTTGTCATGATATGGTCCACACACTCGGTTCGTGAGGTCCATGAACACAGCTGGTGCGTTAGTCAATCCAAACAGCATAACCATAAACTCGTAATGACCGTAACGCATTCTAAAAGCAGTCTTTGGAATATCATCCTCCTTCACCCGCATTTGATGATATCCGGAACGTATATCAATCTTTGAATAAACCGACGAACCTTGTAGTTGATCAAATAAGTCGTTGATTCTCGGTAGTGGATAACAGTTCTTGATGGTAAGTTTGTTCAACTCTCGGTAGTCGATACATAACCTGAATGTACCATCCTTCTTTTTGACAAACAAAAACAGGAGCTCCCCACGGTGATGTGCTTGGTCGAATGAAACCTCGCTCCAAAAGTTTTTGTAATTGGCTCTGCAATTCTTTCATTTCGCTGGGTGTGAGTCTGTATGAAGCACGAGCTATTGGTGTGGCTCCGGGTACAAGATCTATTTGGAATTCAACGGATCGGTGTGGAGGTAGTCCCGGTAATTCTTTCGAAAATACGTCGGGAAATTCTTTTACGACAGGAACATCACTGATGTTCTTTTCTCCGGGTTTAACTTCTTCGACGTGTGCTAGAATGACATAACAACCTTTTCTTATTAGATTTTGCGCCTTCAGGCTACTAATAAGATTTAATTTTGCGTTGCTCTTTTCTCTGTTCACCATTAAGGGTTTTCCTTTTTCGCGCATAATGCGAATCGTATTTTTGTAACATACGACCTCTGCTCTCTCCTTTTTCAACCAGTCCATGCCAATTATCACATCAAAACTCCCTAACTCTACTGGTATCAAATTAATCTTAAACGTTTCGCCAACCAGTTTAATTTCTCGATTCCGACATATTTTATCTGCTGTAATTAATTTACCGTTTGCTAATTCGAGTAAAAATTTATTGTCCAAAGGCGTTTATGGACAACTTAATTTGGCACAAAAATCTCTACTCATATAGCTTCTATCCGCACCCGAATCAAATAAAACATAAGCAAATTTATTGTCAATAAGAAACGTACCCGTAACAAGCTCCGGGTCTTCCTGCGCTTCTGCAGCATTAATATTGAAGACTCTTCCACGACCTTGTCCGTTATTATTTCTTTGATTTGGGCATTCGTTTCTGATATGACCTGGCTTTTCGCATCCATAACAAATAATGGCGGCATTATTTATTTCGACATTATTTGTTCCTTTATTCTTGTTAGCCATTGGTCTGTAAACTTCACACTTCGTCGCACCATGACCCTTTCTATTACACTTGTTACAAGTTATTGTGCAAAACCCAGTCGGATGGTATCCTTGACACCTTTGGCAAGGCTTTTTCTAATTTTTGTTGCCATTGTTGTTATTGTTGGGATTGTTGTTGTTGCGGTTGTTGTTGTTGTTGAAACGGTTGTTGTAGTTGTTGTTAGGATTGCGATTGTTGTTGTTGCGATTGATGTTGCGGTTGTTGTGATTGTTGTTGCGATTATGGTTGTGATTGTTGTTGTTGTTGTATTGGTGACCCTTGTCACTGTTTTCTTCCCACTTTCTCTTGACTTGTTTCATTTTGGCCTCCTCGGCCGCCTGCTCTTTAATCCTTCCCTCAATCTGGTTTATGAGTTTGTGAGCCATTCGACTTGCCTTTTGCATTGATGTAGGCGCGCTTGAACTCACATCCTCCTAAATCCTCTCTGGTAACCCTCTCACAGATGCATCGATCTGCTCTTCTTCATCTTCGAACACTCTTGGACACAATAGGCACAACTCAGTGAATCGTCATTCGTATGTGGTAATATCGATTCCTTGCGTTCGTAATTCTCTAAGCTCTGTTTTGAGCTTATTGACTTCATTTCTGGGATGATACTGCTCATTTATCAAGTGTTTAAATGCTGACCACGGTAGTGAGTAAGCAGCATCTTGTCCCACCTGTTCAAGATAGGTGTTCCACCATGTTAAAGCAGTACCAGTGAAGGTATGCGTGGCGTACTTTACCCTGTCTTCTTCGGCACATTTGCTTATAGAAAACACAGATTTGACCTTCTCGATCCATCGTTTTAGTCCAACTGGTCCTTCAGTTCCATCGAATTCCAGAGGTTTACAGGCAGTGAATGCCTTGTAGGAGCATCCTACACGGTTTCCTCTGGAATTAACCCCACTGCTAGACCCTGAATTATTGTTGTTGTTTTGAATTGCAGCCTGTACTGCGGCTATGTTTGCAGCAAGGAATGCACGGAAATCTTCTTCGTTCATATTCAAGTTCTGTCGAGTAGTCGGTGCCATTTCTTTCAAAAATAGCTAAAAGAGTTAAGTTAATCATATAGAATATTAGAAGTAGTCAATAGTATTTCGTAGCATAATATGAACTTATTTATAAAAGCCTTTTCTTCATATTAGTATTTTATAATTTTAATTCAGGTAGTACCTACCCGTTAAAGTTCATACTTAATAGCTAGCGCAAAAATTAACTACTACTATTGAAATAATATTCTATCATGAAAAACTTAATTCATTAATATTTCATGCTTAAATTTTGATACAATATTTTACAATCATACCATACCGCTATTTTACATATAGCATAAAAGTACAAGCACGTTATTATACATATATTACAAGACATGGTAAGAATAAATGACCTCAACTCTTTTATTCAGACTTGTTTGCTTCATCTTCCTTGGACTCGGTTCGTTTTGCTAATTTCCTAGGGATAAACGGGCTAGTACTCATACGAGGAGTCCTTTTCACAAATGGTTTGGAAAAATCTGGTCCCTTAGATGTTCCCGGGCTATAGTTAAAGTTTGAGAAATATGGGTGTTTACGGTATATTCCGTCAGGGTATTTCATGTTAACATATAGTTCATCGGGTTTTGGATCGAGTTTCTCTATTTTAATAGATTTTCCCTTATTATTTTCCCTTTCTTTATTAAATTGGGCCCCGGTAATTTCTATCACTTCATCAGAATCCTGTTGATGCATTTTCTGTAAGTCCCTAGACATCTAGCTTACGTTTGTGATTAGTACTTCAGTTTATGGGCTACCATGATCGCTCGTTATTATCCTATATGTGTTTATATGTGATTACAGGTACTGCATGAACGCAAAAAGGATAATTTACTATATTAGACTCTGTCACACGTACGAGTGAAGTCTTAATTGTATGGCTGACAAGCTCATACGTATGGTTGAGCTGAGCTGAGTCACAAATCTAATCTGAGTATACATACACGAGTGAGTGATCACCCGCATGCCTGAGACAGATCACTCGTACGAGTGACAGCTGACTCACGCGGTTGACTCAACAGCAGGGCTATTTAAGTGTTATGTTCTTCATTTTAGGTTAAGCCTCTCATTACACACACATCACTCAGATCTGGCAGCTTAATCCGATTCTCTCTCAACCCAAATCACTCCCGAGGTGAATAATAGCTCTAGATGTTAATCTAATCACACAATCCATTGTTGTGGTTTGACTAAATTAATCCCAAAAAGCACAATATTCACTAGATTGGTTTGATTTACTAATTCCGCCTTTATGTGAATTAAACCTGTTGATTTTGAAGTTCCTAGTCATGTTTCACCATTGGTATCAGAGCGTTAGTTGTGATTTCAACATCATCTAGTGATTTTTGGTGATTAAAGAGTTTGTTATTTTGGGTTTTTGAGTTTTAGAGTGATTTTGATCAAAAAGGAATCATTTTTACGTGTGTAATTGTGATTAGAGAGTGTCTTTATGTTAGTTTAGTGCTAATCCAGCTTGTGGACAAAGAAATTGAAGTTTAACATTAATTTCTAGGGTTTTTGAGTGAATTAGGGTGAACAGCAGCTCACACGAGTGGGGCAAAATTTTTTGCTCACTTGCGCGGTTGACCAGACGGTTGATATGACTCGTGAACTCACACGCACGGTTTAGCATAACCTTGTTAGGTTAAGTGACTACAGTCTGTTCACACGATTGATCAAACGGTTGACTGTGACACGTACGAGTAATCACACAGGTGATCCTGACTCGCACGTCTGAGGTTTGGTGATTGGTTCTTTTGATTAGTTTAGTCACACGTAGGCTTAAGTAGTGACACGTACGCTTGATCAGTGACATGTACGGTTGATACTATCACACGTACGGTTGATCTCCTGAACCGCACGGTTTACCTTTGGTAAAAATTTTCAAGATGTTTAATTCAAATGATTATGCGTTAGCTGCACCGTTAGTTCAGAGTATTACGAATATGACTCAACGATTACTCCTTGCTGAGAGTGAATCCAGAAGTGGTACGAAATGTCCGAGGCTAATGAATATGGATAACTATTCCACTTAGAAGTCGAGATTTAAGATTTAGTCTGATGGTCAGGACACGAAGCTTTGGAAGTACATTGAAACTGAATTTCAATGGCCACGTTCACCTGTTACAAATGAATTGTATATGTTGCATAATATGCCTTCGGAAGAACGTGAAGAGTATAACTTGGAGAAAAAGATGTACTGTAACTTGACAAGTGCTCTTGATGGTCCGATTTTCCATCAATTTCTGTGTCATGATAACTCATTCAAGATATGGGAAGCACTTCGTACTTTCAATGAAGGAAATACATCTTACAAAACTAGAAAAGGTTTAGAGTTGAAAGCGGAGTTTGATCGTTTTCACTGGCAAGTCAGAGAATCTATTATGGAATTGGTTGAAAGATATCGTCATTTGCTAGCTGAACTACACAAGCATGATGTGACAATTGCTGAAAAAGATAAAGTAACATGTCTAGCTGGAGCATTACCTTTAGAATGGAATGGTTTCACATTAACTATGAAAACCAGTGGAGAAATTGCTACTACTACAGTGAACTCGTTTATTGCAAGACTTCAGGAAGAAGAACTAGAGTTGTTAAACAAAGTTAAGAGGTCTAAACAAGTTCAAGACACAAAAATGTATTGTCCAAATGGCTACACACCGCCTAAGTCAGCTCATGCACCATTTCAAACAGCTTTTGCTACGAACAATCAGAATATGTATGGTTTGAATGTTAGCAGTGCACCTATTCAACAACCTTCGTATCCACCACAAGTTTCACCATGTTCTCTCAATACTCAATCATAGCCTACTTCCAACACTACAGAGTCTGTAGTGACCCAGAAAATTTCGACTAATTTTGAACCAAACTCTCGATACGATTTAATATTTTGACACGATAAGCAAAGTCTGTAAAGTTGAGTCTCAAAACTTTTGAACTGTTTCATATATTCAATTGACCTTCGACCATTCTCGACGATTCACAAACTATTATTTGTAAATAAATGTGGATACATATAAATATAAATATAAATATCTGTATAGAGAATATTAAATATAATTATTTAACTGATTGTAATACTCATTTGATGTCCCGATTAATATTAAGCAAGTTAAATTCAAACTTATGTAATTTTAGAAAAAACGGTGATACGAAAATGAGTAATATAAATTTTAGGTTAATAAAAATGTATTTAGGAACTATTTGTTGAATTTTAAAACTTTTTATAATTTACTTGGGATTGGGGGTGAATAATTAATGTAATTTTTATTTGATAGTTAATGATTGAATTTTATACCATAACGACTAAAATAATTAAAGCTATTTACTTTAAAAATATGGGATTTTTCCGAAGACTTTTATTCGCCACTGATTATCAACGGAGTACGAAATAATACCTAAATAGAGTGTCGGTAGTGTAAGACAATTTAAATTTACGAGAATAATTTATGGATACTGTTTCACTTCTTTGCTTTATGACTTTTTAACCATTCCACATATATTACACTCACTTATATATATATACATTACACTTATATATATACATTACCATACTTAAGCAAATGAAAACACTAACATAAATTACCACCACCACCGTGATCAGTTAAACACCATGGCAACACCACTCTCGGCGATCAGCAACCTACAACGACCGTCACCCTCAACCGCCATCAACCACCACTAACCACCATCTCCCTCTATATCTCTCTCCTATTCCTATAACCCATTTCCACTCGTAACCACCCAATTAGCCACCACCCTAAGTATCACCATTACAACCATGAACCATGACCATGCCACCTTATACCGCCACCTTTCTTCTCATTTCTCTCTCTCTCCACAATTTTTTTTCTTTGTAACACTCAAAACCGCCACCTAAAGAACCACTAAAAACACTGATAACCACCTTAAACCCAACAAACAACCACCATCGTTAAATACGTGCTCAATCAATCACCATCTCCCTTGTACTCTTGATGACCACTACTACTGCTATGTGTTGTTCTTCCTGCTACATATCGTGTCTGTTTCAAACAAAACCAAGCAACCTTATTAAACTGCTACACGATTTGTTACTTTTGTTTCAAATTCCTGTTTCAGTCACAACCCAAACACTACCACCCCCATCTGCAAATGATTTACGATAATTAATAAAGACTACATGAATCTTAGTGAAGTTATTCTTCGTTTCTTCTACTGAAAATCGTCTCCTTCTCTCCTGTTTATTCGACTGCTCAAAAGTTAAGTTCCTGTCATTATCCACATCTCATCAATTAGTTAAATTAAATCTTACTAGTGGGCTATTTGTTTATAGATCCAATTAATCACTTAAGTGGGTTTCATTATGTTGGGCTTATGTTTTGTTTTATCATTTGGGAGAAGATTAAAAAGTCGTTAACTAATCTGGTGATACGCGTAATTATATTTCCAAACAATCACAGCAGTATAATTAATTGTATGATGCTCATGAATAACAAGATAATTAAGGGAAAAATGATGACGGTTTAAAGATGATGATGATTATGGTTATGATCATGAAGATTATGATGGTCATGAGATGATTATGATAAAAAGATAATGATGATAGATGTTGAGATTATGATAGCGGGTGTAAGATGATAACGATATATTGATGATATTATGCTCGATAATGTTTAGGATATTGATGAAGATTAAGAGATTATGAAGATATAGATATAGGATGATGATGATGATGTTAATGGCTCGATTATAATGATACATGATAAATGATGATGTTGCAAATGGGTATTGTGCTAGTATAATAAGGTGTAAGAAAGTCAAGTGGTAAACCCACTGATGGAAAAAAAAATAAAAAGAATAAGTTTGCCAAGTGGTCTCCAAGATATTTCACTAATTGTGATTCAAGTCCCACCTATTATATTTTAATAAGAAGTTTTATTTTTGTGTTTCTTGTATGCAATTAAAAAAAATGACGATGATTAAAATTAATTGATGACATTGATAAGGATAGTGTTGATGGTGGTACGAGAACAAAGAAGAAGATAGTATAATGATACATTAGATAATGATATAGATAATTAACGAATTAATGATGATGTTGTGTTTAGGAAATGATGATGATGGGATAAAATTGTGATGATGATTCATTAAGGATGATTTGATGATGATATGATATAAGAAAAGACGAGTTATATAGATTCAGTTTAGGAATTAAATCAGAAAGTAACTTACAGCGGAATAGTTAAGGGTGTGTTGCCTGAAGGAGAGGTCATGGGTTCGAGCCTGGTTCAAGGCATTTCTTTTTAGGAAAAGCTTTTAAAGGGGTATACACTCTTATTTTTATTTCTATCATTATTATTATTAATTATTATTATGTTTATTACTATTATGATTATTATTATTATTGTTATTCTAACTATTATTATTATCCTAATTATTAGTAATATCATAACTAGTATTAGAATAAGTATTACTATTATTATTATTATATGATTAAGATTATGGTTATTATTAATTATCATTAATATTATTATTTTTATTATTACCATTATTATTATTATTAACATTAAAAATTATCCTTTTTTATTAAAAAGATTTTTTTACTAAAACTAACATTATTATTAAGGTTATTATGAAAAGTGTCTTTTATTATAAAAATTAGTATTATTATTAATATTATCATTTTTATTAAATTTATTATTATTATCAATATTATTATTACTATTATTATTATTATCATTATTATTATCAATTCCAGATTAACAATATTATTATAAGAAAAAATATTTTCCATATAAGAATATATTTATTACAAATACATATAATTATATATTAAATAACTACATATAAGATATTATTAATTTTTAATATAATACTAATCCCATAGATATATAAAACAATATAAATATTATTTATTTTAAATATTTATACAAATTAAATATATAAGATATATAATTTAAGATATAATACATATAAATTTATTCGATTACGATTATATGTATTAATAAATATACAATTGATATAGGTTCGTGAATCCAAGGCCAATCTTGCATTGTCCAGTATCGTCGTATGCATATTTTTACTACAAAATATCGTATTGTGAGTTCATTTGCTCCCTTTTACTCTTTATATTTTTGGGACTGAGAATACATGCACTGTTTTTACAACTGCTTTATTAAATGCTTTTGAAATATATTTTTGAACTGCGAATACATGAAATGCCTTTATAAATGTTTGACGAGATAGACACAAGCAAAACATTCCTCGAATGAATTATTATGCAGACGGAAGTTCTGTGGATTATTACTGAATTAGTTGGACGTTATAATTGCCCCTAATTGTTGTGAATATTTTCCCCTGATTATTATTGCTTGGTAACCTAAGAATTAGAATCGGGTATGGCCCTAATTCACGCGAATCCTAAAGGTAGCTACTGGGTTTAACACCTCCACCCAGAATGTTCACTAGACGGAAGGGCTAGTGGGCGTGGTGTTTAGTACTTCGAAGTTTATATGATTATTATACATACAAGATTTTCTGTTTTGGGGATATTATTATGCGCATTATATGTTAAGGTCAGTTACCAAGCCAAGCTATGAAAGCAATGAAAAGTGAATGTTATGTAACGGAGAATGATTTTATACACATGTTATGTGTATGTTATTTTTGTGCACGAGATATGTGTACGATTACTAAGATTTATGAAAAATGGTTTTGTACACGAGATAAGTGTACTGTATTTAAATCTTGTGGTCTATCAAAATGATGAATTTTATTGCTTATGATAAACCTATGAACTCACCAACCTTTTGGTTGACACTTGAAAGCATGTTTATTCTCAGGTATGAAAGAAATCTTCCACTGTACATTTGCTCATTGTAAAGACATTATTTGGAGTCCATCATCGCAATGGAACCAGATGTTGGTGACTTCGTCCAGATGGATTAGGACGGGGTATGACAGAGTCATCTACACTGACTACATCAGATGTTCTTTCTTCACTTAAGATTGAAAACATAAGGAAAGTTGAGAAAGAAAAGATTAGTGAAGATATAGCTTTACTGTCAAGCCTGGTTAATTTTTATGATAGTTATCTTGATGGTCGTGTGGGTAACATTCATCTAACAACAGAAGATTATCATCAACTTGATAAAGATGAAGCAGAAAAGATGGATATTATGTGGGGTATAGAAAATCTTGTGAGAAGAGCAAGAGATTACGAAGAGCGAACTGGAAAACCGATCAGTCTGACCAAAGATACAAAACTGGGATTTGATATGAATACTGTTACTTGTTACAACTGTGTAGAATTAGGTCATTTTTCAAGACAGTGCACAAAACAGAAGAAGCAGGGTAATCGTAATCCGTTCAAGAATCAGAACTACAGTTCTCAGAGTTAAACTACAAAGCGTGAGATCTACATTACTTATAAAGTAAATGAAGCTAAAATAGCTGAGGCTCCTAACAAAGCTTTAGTTGTCATTCATGGAGATGATGATGATTGGTCTATCAAATTGAATGTAGATGATCAACAACCTAAAGCTAACATGGCAAAGATCACTGAATCTGAAGCAGATTGTGTTATTGATCAGAATTTAGTTGAGAAGCTGACTGCTCGTGCTGAAAGAGCTGAAAGATTGTCTCGAACAATTCGTAAAGAGAAGATTCAGAAATAGGTTAAAGACAAATTCAAGAAGGCACGTGATTCAGTTCCTTGTACACCTGAATCTGGAAGTGTTTCACCAACATCGTCAGAGGACTTCTACTTCAACATTTGGAAGGATAAATATGGTGATACCTCAGTATTTGAAGAAAGTCTAGAAGCTGATCAAAGTGAAGAGACATTGGTTGATGCTGATAAGGAACTAGACGAATGGAGTAGAATATTTGCTGTTGAATTGGAGATGTTAGTTCTTATGGGTGAAGGTTCAGATCTTGATAGTGTAAGTACAGAAGTTGATGATTCAGACAAGAAGTCAGACTCAGAGGTTGAAAATGAAACTGATCATACTGGAGTAAATCAAACTAATTTCTAAGCATTGAACAAGCAAGCAGTAGACTTACTAAGAATGTGCTTATCAAAAAGTGATCTTGAAAAGGTTTCTGGTTTGACAAGAGCAAAGGATATCTGGGATAGACTTGAACAGATTCATTTAGGTAAAGATGCTGATACATCAGAGTTCCTTACAGACTCGTCAGAATCAGAAGATGAGCTCGATGATGGGAAGAAGACAAATTACTTTGAATTTATGGCTGAGACTTCTTCATCAAAGAACGCTCAACAGGTATCTTCTTATCCATCTACTATTATTGAATGTGTTAAATGCGGTGAATCTAAGATAACAATAGATAATTTAACAAAGGCATATGCAGAGATGAAAGAAAAATGGCATTTAGACCATGTGACCACTAAGGTTGAAAATGAGTTGAAAGAGCAGATCAAAGTTTATAAAAAATAACTTCACGATCTTAAATGTTATAACTTTGACATAAATCAAGCTTTAATTAAATGTGTTGACACAATTAATTAACTAAAGAAAGAAAATGAATGCGTTAAAGCTGATTTAGAAGCAATTTCAATTAAAATGAAATGTTGGGCAAGTGCGTCACAATGGAATACATTGATGGTGGAACTTAATGACACCAAGGGCAAGGGTATTGGATATAGTTCTGCATCTCCTCCTTTTCAGAACACATTTGTTAATGCAAACGTAGTTGACGGTCAACCAGAAGATTGTATCCCTCCTAGTTATGAAGATTATGTTGAAAAGAATAAAAAATGTAGTTCAACTAAGAATACAACTTCTGATGATACTGCTGAAGGTGCTCTAAATCATGAGGAAGATAGGAAAACTGGGTTAGGAGATAACTATAAGACAAGTAGAGTTAGAACACCGAAAGGTCCTGTTAAAATTTTAAGAAATCCTAGATTTACTAACAGACCGGTTCCTCCTGTTACACCTAAGCCTATTCAAAGAAATAAAACAAATGATTCTCCTGTGTTTGTAAGAATCCAAGATCCATCATCCTCAAACTCTAATAATGTGTATGAATTTAGAGGACATAGGGAGTTTCGTCAATGTTTTAATTGTGCAATTTTTGGACATATTGCTGCTAATTGTCCTAGAAAATATAGATCACCCAGACAGAAGATTAACCTCACATATGATGATCACAGATCATCTTATCCTCATAACACAGGTTCACCTGTTAATGATGAAGTGCGTGCTAAAAAACATACGACAAATGTTGTCTATAGAGAGTATAAGAGAAAGAACTTCAATTGGTCAATTTCTCCTATGAAGATTAAGGTTCCTAAACAGGATACTGAGGCAAGAGTTGCCAAATCAAGTGATCATCGTAGAGCTTTTGAACCAAAGGCATGATCGCCTTCGCAAAAAGCTAGTTGTCAAAAATACTTTTCTCGTACCAGACCACGAGTGAATCGCTCTGAAAATGAGCAAAATGTGAAAAACCAAAAGAGCAATATTGCTACTTCTAAACTATCTAAGTTTACGGTTTCTAATGATGAGATTCTACCGGACTTAAACGGGAAATGGATGGAATTTCAAGCTATGGGTGTTAATGGACAACCTACTGCCGTCCGGGCGTGGGTTCCCATTATCAATTAATTCTCTTAATGTGATGTGCAGGGAACCAGGGTACCTGCAAACAACACCTGGATAGTGGATAGCGGCGCTTCGAGACATATGACTGGATATCTATCTCTTCTGTCGAATGTACACCCAATTAAGGGAGGTTATGTAGCTTTTGCTGGAGACAAAGGAGGTCACATTTCAGCTCAAGGTTTATTGAAGAATGAAAAAGTTAGTTTCAACAAAGTGAACTATTGTCAAGAGCTTGCAAACAATTTGTTTTCGGTTTCACAAATCTGTGAAAAATCTTTCAAGATAGCATTTGATGACGAATTCAGCTACATTTTGAAACCAGAGTTTGTGATTCCTCAAGAAATGATTTTGATGAAGGCTCCTAGACAAGATGATTTATATATGCCAGATATGAATGTTTCTACTTTAACTGCTGAACATCATCAAACTTTTGTTTCTAAAGCTGAACAAGATTCTATTACATGGCACAAATGCATGGGTCATTTAAGTTTTCGGAAAATGAATTACCTTGTCCACAACAATCTTGTAGAAGGTGTTGATCTTTGATCTTTTCAGATTCCAGGAACATGCGTTCCGTGTAAGAAGGGTAAGCAGAGCAAGAAAGCTCATAAGCTGGTGAAGTATAATCCAATCTCTGCTCCACTTGAATTGTTACATATGGATCTTTTCGGTCCAATTCGTTTTGAAAGCATTGATGGAAGTAAGTATTGTCTGGTTGCAACTGATGATTATTCAAGATTTTCTTGGGCAATGTTTTTGAAAGAGAAGTCCGATACTTTTGAGAACTTGAAAGTGCTAATCAATAGATTAGAAATAGGTTTCAATTTAAAGGTAAGAAAGATTCGTTGCGACAATGGTACAGAATTCAAGAATCAGTATCTTGCAGGTTTCTGAATTGAATAAGGTATCAATATGCAGTTCGGTTCTGCATACGCTCCTCAGATGAATGTTGTTGCTGAAAGAAAGAATAGAGTATTGATCGAGACAGCTAGAACAATGCTAGCAGATTCATCGTTACCTCTTCATTTTTGGAGTGAAGTTGTTGCAAATGCGTGTTACACTATGAATCGAGTTCTGACTGTTAAATGACTGGGTAAAACTTGCTATGAGCTATTGCATGGGAGAAAACCATCTTTGAAGCATCTAGAACCATTTGGTGCACCGTGTACCATCTTGAAAAGAAAACCAGGAAGTAAGTCTGATTCAAAAGTGGTTACTGGAGTATTTCTTGGGTATAGTTCTCCTAACAAGCGAGTTTTCAACAATGAGACAAGATGTGTTGAAGGATGGTCTGAAGTTGATGTCCAGAAGAATCATACGAAGAGTGCTTCTAAGAGTCATCCTTGGATTTATAACTATAATGAGCTGATTGACTCATTCAATCTTGCTCCAGATTAGACGGAGAATGAAGTTGAGTTACAAATGCTGTTTGATTTACAAAATGAACCAGAAATATCTGCATCTACTCTAACTCCAACTCCATTACCCACATACCTGCGGATCTGATATTTCAAGTGAGAGTTCTAATAATCATGAAGATATTGGTGATACTACGAATCTACAACCTGAGATACCTGTTCCCGCACAACCAATTCCCAGAACTACAGCTACTGCATACTACGAGTACTCATGTCATATTTCCAGAATAGAGCTAAAGACAACAAAAGAAGTCTTGAAACATGTTGATTGGGTAATGGCTATGCAAGAAGAGATTCAGCAATTCCATCGTTTAGATATTTGGAAGCTAGTCACTAAGTCGCATGGTGCTAAAGTAATTGATCTCAAATGGGTTTGGAAGTGCAAGTTTGACGAAGATGGCAATGTTATCCGTAACAAAGCAAGATTAGTTACTAAAGGTTATCAACAAGATCCTGAATTCGATTATGATGAAGTTTTTGCTCCTGTTTCTAGATTGGAAGCTATTCGCATTTTCTTGACTTTTGCTTCATTTATGAAGTTCAGAGTGTTTCAAATGAATGTCAAAAGTGCATTTCTTTATGGCAAGCTAAATGAAAGAGTATATGTCAATCAACCACCGGGTTTTGAAGATCATCTTCATCCTGACAAAGTTTACCATTTACGAAGAGCCCTATTGGTTTACATCAAGCCCCAAGATCTTGGTATGGACGTTTGTCTAGTTATCTGATCGAAAAAGGTTATCAAATGGGCACGGTAGATTGTACTCTGTTCACGAAGGTTAAAGATGATGATATTATTTTGGTCCAGATCTATGTAGACGACATTATTTTCGGTGCTACTAAGAAGGAACTCATCGATGAGTTTGAGCAGGTGATGAAGGACGAATTCGAAATGAGCAAATTGGGTCTCTTACACTACTTTCTTGGTTTGCAAGTCGAACAGACTGATAATGAAATTTTTCTTCATCAAGCAAAGTATGTAAATGATATACTTGAAGGTTCGGTATAACTAAAGAACGTCCTGTGTCAACCCCGCTAGCAGTGAATCATGGTATTTTGTTAGACTGTGAAGGGGAGCCTGTTGATCCTACATACTATCAAGCAATCATCGGATCGTTCATGTATCTCACTGCATCTAGGCCGGATATTATGTTCGTAACATGTCTGTATGCTCGTTATCAAGTTAATTCGAATACTGTTCATCTTACAGCTGCCAAAAGAATTCTTCATTATCTGTTACATTCTCCAAATATCGGCATCTGGTATTCGAACAAAGAAAAGTTTGATCTTATAGCATACAGTGATTCAGACTATGCAGGGTGCAAAATCAACTACAAATCTACATCAGGAGGATGACAATTTTTAGGTGAAAGGCTGGTGACCTGGAAATGCAAGAAACAAATTGCAGTTGCCCTTTCCACGTGTGAATCTGAATATATCGCTGCTGCTAGTTGCTGTTCACAAGTTGTTTGGATCCAACAACAACTTCGCGATTACGGACTAAGAATCTCTTTCTCTCCTCTTTATATTGATAATACTGCTACTATTGCAATTACTAAGAATCCTGTGCAACATTCTAAGACTAAACACATAGGTGTTAAATATCATTTTCTTAGGGATTGCCATGAGAAAAAGATAATGGAGGTTAAGAGAATAGGTACTAAGGACCAGAGGGCTGACCTTTTCACTAAGGCTTTCGATAAACCTAGGTTCTTGCTACTTTTAGAGATGAATGGCATTTTTGATCGAGACAAAGTAATTTCAGATGTTGATTGTGAGGGTTAATCAAACTTTTAGACTTTGCATGTAGGATGCATGACATATAGATTTTAGTTTCTTATTATCTGTATTGCATATTTTTGCTTCCTGTCGGCATTTCTCTGCATGATTTCTTTCATGTTTGCATGCCAGTCTGTAGTTATTTTCTGTTTCTTTTGTTAAAATGCTAAAAGATAAAAAGATTTTATGTTTTATTATTTTAGGGGGAGTATATGTTTCAACAGAAAATTTCTAAAAAGTATAAATTGCCTTAACAGAAAACCTTAAAAAGTTGAAAAATTCCAAAAATGGGCTTGTTTTGATTAATATGAGGGAGATGAAGAAATTACTGTACTGAGAATTGATATATTTGATTAATAACGACTGATTTGAACGTTTATGTTTATCTGTTGTGTGATGTACTGATAGATGTAACTTGTGAATTCTTGGCATTAGACAATTATAATACGAATAACGATCATCTAAGATTCAGAAGTCATGGACGATCTGTAGCATTTGAAGGTAGTCACCTAATTATCTCCGAAACTGTATCTAATGATAATTGTTGAGGAACTCAACAGTCGGTTGAGGGTATCCCCTATCATAATTGATAATCACTAGAAAAGGCTGGGGGTAGATTTTAGGTTGAGGATTATCTGTTTGGCTGGTGCATACCATGTTGTCACGGGCCTAAGACTTTATAATCGAAACTAAACCTCGAAAATATCAAAGAAAATTAGTTTACGTCGAATTAAGTGTCCCTTCTCGCTTAAGGTTGAAAAGTATAATTCCTTATTGCGGACCGTTCAAGCATTTAAGGGAGAACACCTTCGAGTGATCTGAGCACACAACAAAGAAACATGAGTTCATGCATAAAAATGGAAAATCCATTCATGATGGCGTTCAAAATCAATATATCAAAAGACAGTGATATGTTGAAAAAGAAATATCAAAAGAAAATCAAAGTAAAAAATAATTGGCGTATCAAGATGGCAAAGTCCTGAAAGTATGAAGAATGCTGATTCATGATGTGCTCATAAAGAACTCAGATCATTCTTAGTGTGACGCCCCCGCACAGCTTGAATTGTTTAATCACGACGTTCACACTGAACTATCAAGACTCTTGTCGTTTGCAATATAGAGTTATACCTATTAAGACTGTAAGTTGGAAAGATACTTACCTAGATATACTCTAAATAACATATATATGAAAGTTTAACTTTCAATTCCGTTTTCCATGTCAACTTGAACATAAAGAAGTTAAGGGCCTTGAGATTTATTTCGTGTGATGACTGGTCATCAGGCAAGTCTGCTTTAACTGTAGACCAATCCCCGCGGTAAATAATGCGCCTATTCGGATAATCCAATATACTCTAAGATCTGCTGTACCAACTAGATTGAAGATTGTCAACACATTGGTAGAAGCCAAAGGCTGACAGGGTTATTCAAAATGCCGTGAGAACCATCCTGTTCAGTTTGAATGAAGTACATGGAAAGAGATAACGGAAAGTTACGCGTAATGAATTTACAACCTAATAAAAACGCACAATCATAAGTGATGAAAGAATCAAGGATTAATGAACTTAGCGTGATCTCAAAAATCACTGCTTTATAGTGTTCAAGTAATTATTGCCAACATGATTGTCGAAGTGTCCGGAATGAATATGTTCACGTTTAATGAGGATTGATATCAGTAATTGCATGATAATGGACATAAACTGGACAATTAGGAATGAACAAACAGAAGTTGATTAAATATTTCAGTTCTGATCCATTTTTAAATTGTTAATCATCTTGCTCACAAAAAGAATGTGGATTTATATGTTTGTTTATCTGTTTATTAAATAACTTGCATTGAAAACTTTAAAACAACAAAAAGATTTTGGTTTTGCATGTTATTGCACTTCATGGTAGAATGTTTTCTATTTACATATTTTTAGTTGCATGACATTATATCTCAGAAAATTTATAAAGATTTCTTTCGTTCTTTTGTTTTCTGATTATCCTCTGAATGTACAATGACATCTGAAAGAACCTTGTCGAGATCAAGATATTTTTGGCCACCATATCCACAAGATAGAAGTTTGTAGAGCTAGTGATTATTTGAAGGATTTTAATGATTTAAGGTATTAAGGAAATTAAGATGACATTACACTGTAGGACTTACTCATGTGAAACAGAATGTTTAGAGTAATAACCTTGTTGTGGTTAAGATTTTTGATATACCAAAGTGTTGATGATCATTTCTTGATGGATTAGTGATTTATGAATCAAATTGAAAGTGCTAGTTAGATCTAAGATTGTCAAACGAGTGGAAATCCTAAGTTTGTGAAAATTTGAAAATTTGAAATTGCCTAAGTGGCTCACTCGCACGACTGATGTGTGAACCGTACGAGTAACCACACATGTGAGATTAACCGTACGGATGAGCCTGTTCTAGAATTGTCCTAAGACATATGGGTCACACGCGAGTGATTATGTGAGACGTGCGCTTGATGATGGATCGTGTTATCAACCGTACGGTTGATCACGAGAGTATAAATAGAGAGTGCTGAGCACAGTTGCTCACTCTTGCACCCACTACCTATTTTTCTCTCAAAATTCGATCATCACCAATCTTGTTTTCCACCGCAGCGTTTGTTAAGCATGTTTAGCCGATCACAGCGCCACCATCTAGGTATATTTTCATCAAGTTTTGGTGTGTTAATTTGTTGTTTGAATGTATCAAAACCCTAAGGGTTTGTATGTCGAATTTCATGAAATTGAAGCTTGTTTTGATGTGTATCTATTATTGTTTTGAGTTAAACGATACCTAATGTTGCTATTGTGATATAAATCGGCCCCTAAAATGATCAAACATGTAATCTCAGTGATTTTGAAAATGCATTTAATATCGGTTTCATCAGACATATATATATATATATATATATGCATATATATATATATATATATATATATATATATATATATATATATATATATATATATATATATATATATATATATATATATATGTATGTATGCACGAGTGACATGACTCGCACGCGTGAGACATGACTTGCACGAGTCAGTACGCGGTTGATGATCAACCGTGTGAACCTTTGAGCTCACTCGTTCGATTTGATTTTGTTGCTCACTCGCTTGGCTGATCTGACACATGTGATTAACCGCACGAGTCATCACACGGTTGACTCACTCTCTTATAAATGTTACCTTAACCGTGTACCTTGTCTGAAACCATATTACTGCTCAAACGTGTGAACAGTTGCACGAGTGACTATATCACTCGCACGGTTGATCACTCAGCCGCACGTGTGATAGTATCACTCGCACGTTTTGTCCTGTTTAACAAATTTATGAAACTTTGATGCGAATGCTTTGATGTTTTATATTATGTGGGTTGTATTTCTAACATTTCTGTTAATGTTTTAGTTTGTTAAGATATCATCAATGACTGAACAACAAGTCAATGTTCCAGTTGTTAATCTAGAAGGACATGGGGAGCAAGTTAATCCTCAAGTGAATCCCGTTAACCCACCTGCACAACCAGAAATTATCCTAGAGAAGGGTGAGCTGAACAATCAAGTCGCTCTCTATGACACTACTCTCGAGAGAGGTGATCATTTTAAGGAGATTGTGGAATTTCTTAAGAGATCAAGAATTCATACTGCTATCTCTACCCAATACACGGCATACTACAGCCATCAGAGGGAATTCTGGAAAAATGTTATACTTGATGTATCGAAAGATGAGACTAAGTTCAGTACCGTTCAAGGACATGAGATCATCGCCTCCAAGACTGTGATAAGGAGGATTTTAAGGTTTAATGATAAGAACTGTTCTCACATGACAATCGATCATGAGAGAATTCACGGATGCTTTAAAAGATGTGCTTATTCTGGTTATATTGCTGGAAAATCTGAACTGATGAAGAGGCTTCTGCCTCCACAGGTTCGATATCTTGCTCATGTGATCATGCATTGTTTGAGTAGATGCAAAGCTGGGTTTGATAAGCTGAAAGAGAAAGTGCAGAGTATGTTTATGACACTTGTTCTAAGGGCACCGTATGATTTCTCGAGATTCGTCTTCTATTACTTCAAAGCGAATCTTTTCAGTTCTACTCAGAGATATCTTATTTACGCCCGTTTTCTTAAATTGATTATTAATGATGCTGCACCTAATCTACCAAAGCTTGAAGAGGATCTTATTCACCTTAAGCCAATGAATCCGATAACTTTCCAAAGAATGGAGGAGACAAGAAATGAGGATTTAAAGCCTGACTTTAAGAGAAAGCTTGTTTGTCATCTGATTAAGGAAAATTATCGATGTCCAGCTGGTAATGCTTGGAGGAATGAGGATTCTGACTCTAACTATGAAGCTACTGATGAGGAGGAAGATAAAGGTGATAATCAGAGAGCTACCGGTGAAGTTCAAGGAGGAGGTAATGTTGATGATGAAATTATTGAAGGTGATGATGAAGCGACAGAGGAAGATGTCAGTTTGATTCAGAGGAAGAGGAAAGGGAAGGAAGCGTTGACTTCAGAACAACCCAGGAAGAAGGAGAAAAGAAGGAAACATCATTTTGATTCACCTCAAAAGTCATCTCAGGGAGGTTCGAAACAACAAGCTCAGAGTAAACCATCCGGTTTCATGAAGGATGCAAGAGCTGATGTTACCTCACCGTGACCTGCCACCACAGCACCTCAGGTCACGTCATCTGAATTCAAGACACAGCAAAATCTACTGTTGTCTTTGATCACGAAAATAACCAATCTAGAGAATCAAGTCATTGAGGAGAAGAAGATCAATGAAGCTAAGATTGAGTCATTAGTAGAGGAAAACAAGAGGTTATCGAATAGATTGGACCATCAGAAGGGTAGAACGGAGAAGTTGAAGAAGGTGTTGGCGATTAAGAGTGAGAATAAGGAGAAGTTGAAAGAGATGAACAATAAAATTGAACAGCTTACCTCTGGTAAAACAAAGTTGATTAAGGAAAGAGGAGAAGAATATTCCTCTGATTTGGGTGGTGATGACGAGAAAGACAATAAAGAAGATGCTGGAACTGGAGGACCCTCTTTTGAGATTCCGTTAGTGATACATATTCGAAGCTTTAATGAATATGGTGAGGTCTTTACTGCTGAATATTATATGAATTATTCAAATGTTTTTAATGATGCACAAAAGGGGACGTTCCACCAAGTGATTTTCCGATGGAACAGCTTGCTGCTCTGGCATATTATAGTGAAAATGATACAGAGGATGCAGAGACAGCTGAAGCTGAGAACAAGGCTCCACAAGAAGAGTCATTTGCCAGTATCCCTCCCGAATCAATCCAAAATATCAACTTAAGTGATTTCGATAATATGTTTGCGGATGAGAAGAGTGAAGATTCTGTTAGTAAGGATAATGTGAAAGAAGATGTGATTGTTGAATCTGAAGATGAATTGGTAACATAATTCGATGAAAAAGAAGAAGAAGAAGTTGTGATTGTTATGCCTTCGCTTGAGCCATACTCAAATCCGTCACTCAACACTTTAAGTGAGTTTTTCAATTTGAGTAGTGAGGTGAAAACAAAGAGATTGAATGATTTAGACTAAGCAAGGAAGGTATACAAGGAGCAAATCAAGGAAGTTGATGAGTTAATGGAAAGGAATAAGAAAATCCGACATGAGAAACTGCTCATTGAGAAAGAAAGAAAAGAGACTGAGCTGAAGAAGAAGAAACTCCGAGCCGAGCAAGCTAAAGCCAAGGCATTGTAACAACCCAACCCGTTATACAATTGAACACACGAAATAATTTTTTATTTTTTATTATAGTATAGTGTGCGGCACGCAGCACCTTAGGGTGCGCGACGCGCACAAGGCCTGTCAGCCCGCTGTCCAAAATTTCCGTTTTTCATTTAAAGATCTCCCACTTCCCGACACTTTTAGATGAAACGCTTTTCACAATACATTCTAATATGAAAAACTCACACGATTCAATAATAAAAGGAGTTTTACGACACCAGGCCCACATATGCCCAAATTACGAGTTTCGTACAAAATACAAGTTTTAACCAAATTAGTTTAAATTCCAAACGACACTAGAGCATGATGTTTGGGGGTTAAACTACACAAATCTCGGTCAAACTTCAAAAGCTATCACATCCAAAAGCGTCCCCTATCAAAACAAAGCGGGATCACTAATCCAAACGCACGCCCTTACTCTTGTCCACGCCAGAGCCTATAAAAAGGTAAACAACGAGAGGGTAAGCTAAAGCTTAGTGAATGCGATAATTATACATATACATATATAATCTACTTACTTGCAATCACTTACACAATGCCGCATACAAGCTAGCAATTTGTCAACTATGCAAACATTATGCATAAACCAATATCCGCAATTCATAATAAGCTAGCGATACCAAAAGCATATAGTTCACAATTAAATATGCTAATATAAAATTCACACAACCATGGTTAACCAATCGTACAAGGGAACAGTACTCGCTAGAGACCATCAGAGTTCATAACATCCATTAGTGTACATACGATGCATAATCACTAATCCCTCGGGTGATGTCTTAAACACCGCGACTAACTCACCCCCATGATAATGTGGTGTCTTGAACACCACGACAATTCCACATGTCAATCAAATCAAATGAGTGGTGTCTTGAACATCGCGACAATTCCACTCCCATGACAATGTATTGTCTTAAACACCGTGACTATTCCACATGTCAATCAAATCAAATGAGTGGTGTCTTGAACACCGCGACAATTCTACATTCCACTTTACACAAATAAATTCATTATATACATACATGCATATTTATTCCACTCACCTTACGCCTTCGTTGAGTTGATAAACCAAACTCGTAACTTCAAAATAACGTACCTATTACATTATGCACATATATCAATCATACATTCAACTTGGTCAACCAACTTATTCGCCATTCATATGCCATTTGGTCCATAGTGCAAACGTGACCCATTTGCACCATTCATTCTAACACTAGGTCGGGATTTTGTCAAACCCTTACCAACAATTCGACTATGGTCTTAATACACCTTTTAACACAAAGTTATCTCATTTTCGCACCCATTAACCCACGTAGGTCATCAAAGACTCATTTGACCCATTTCAAGGTTATCACACTCATTTGGGTCACTATCATACCCATATACAGCCATTCACTTTAACCACTATATGTGCTAGTGATTTACTAACATTTAAGAACCATCTACACAAATTAACATTTCCAAAACCTTATGTTAGTCATCTTTGAGTCCTTATGACTCAACCTTACCCAAGAACACCCAAGATCACTAGATATGGGTTTTATGTTCATCACTAACCCAAACCCTAACCCTTATATAAATTAAAGTAAGGAAATCAAAGTTAGGACATACTACCACAATCAACACGTAGCTAAATGCTAGATGAACAACCATAATACTTGAGCTTTAACCCGAATCAAGCTTCTTCCTCCTTGATTTAAGCTTTCTCTCTCTTAAAGGGTTTCTCACTCTAGGCATTGAATTGGAGAGATGATGTGGTAGATGATAAAGTTAAGTGTGTTTCAACCAACACCAATCTGGCCTTTACAGCCCCTACTCGTCCTCATGTGAAAAGACGACAATACCCTTCATTTAGCTTTTATTTAAAAAGCATAAAACTGTGCCCAGGAGAAGTGTGCCACGTGCACCCTTAATTGTGCGAGGAGCGCACAATTGTCTGGACCGCCTCTGACCTCTGTTTAAATACCCAGTGATACCCACACTCTATGCACCATATTTACACTGATGTATCATAATAATTTGGGTCTTACAACTCTCCCTCACTTGAATCGGAGCACGTTATCGCTATCCAAGCTGCATGATAAGAGGGAAGATAAACTAACAAAAACTCTTCTGGCTCCCAAGTAAACTCGAAACCTTTACTACAACGCCATTGAACTTTATAAGTTCTCACCTCTTTATTCCTCAACCCTTTCACCTTTTCATCGAGTATAGCAATCGGCTCCTCAATATACTCTAACTTAATGTTTAGCTCAATCTCGTCTAAAGGCACCCATGAAGAATCATCTGCAAGACACTTACGGAGATGGGAAACATGAAATATATTATGGATCCCCGCAAGCTCTTCGGGTAATTCCAAATGATACGCTACTTTACCAACATGATCTAAAATTTTAAAAGGGCCAATAAACCGAGGAGCTAACTTTCCTCGTTTTCGAAACCGAATAACACCTTTCCATGGCGAAACTTTAATCATCACCATGTCACCTTCTTGGAACTCAATTTATTGTCTACGCTTATCGGCATAAGATTTTTGTCTATCTTGGGCCTTTTTCAAATGAGTCCGAATCATATCAATCTTGCTATTCATCTCTAAAACCAAATCGGTACTCCCGATTTCTCTTTGACCAACTTCACCCCAACAAATCAGAGTTCGACACCTACGCCCATAAAGCATCTCGTAAGGTGGCATCTGGATACTAGTATGATAACTATTATTGTACGAGAATTCCACTAAGGGAAAATGCTCATCCCAACTACCATCGAAATCAATAATAAACGCCCGTAACATATCCTCTAATGTTTGATTCGTACGTTCAGTTTGACCGTCCGTTTGAGGATGGTACGCCGTGCTCAATTTCAATTGTGTGCCCATATCTTCATGAAACTTTTCCTAAAACCGAGATGTGAAACGAGTATCTCGATCCGAAATAATAGATATAGGAACCCCGTGTCTCGATATCACCTCCTTGATAAACAACTTAGCCAAGGTCTCTGACGATATCGCTTCCCGAATGGGAAGAAACAAAACACTTTTCGTCAATCGATCAACTATTACCCAAATCGAGTCAAATTGGGTTCTCGCCGTCTTTGGTAACTTTGTGATGAAATCTATGGTAATGTGTTCCCATTTCCATTTGGGAATTTCTAACGGTTGTAACATACCATACGGATTTTGGTGTTCGGCGTTAACTTGTAAATACGTGATGCATTGTTCAACATACTTTACAACATCACGTTTCATGCCCGGCCACCAATACTCCTTCTTTAAATCAAGATACATTTTCGTCGCGCCCGGATGAATGGAATACTTTGACTTATGTGCTTCATCAAGTAGCACTCGTTGATAATCACCAATTTTAGGCACCTACACTCGTCCTTGAAAGGACAACAAAACATGCGGACCTAAAGTAATAGACTCCGTTTGCCCCATGATTCGTTCCTCATGCTTATTGTTAACAAAAGCTTCAATTTGAATCTCACCGAGCTTTACAAGAAAATCGTTAGTGATAATCATGCGTAACGACCCTATTCGTATTGCTGGATGTTGACTCTTGCAACTTAACGCATCCGCGACCACATTCGCCTTACCCGGATGATAAAGTATTTCACAATCATAGTCTTTCACCACATCCATCCATCTACGTTGACGATAATTCAAATCTCGTTGATCAAAAAGATGTTTTAAGCTCTTGTGATCAGAATAAATCGTACACTTGACACTGTACAAATAATGGCACCAAATTTTCAACGCATGAACAACTGCCGCCAACTCAAGATCATGAGCCGGATATCTCGTTTCATGTTACTTTAATTGTCGAGAGGCATAAGCGATGACTTTACCTCTTTGCATTAGAACACACCCGAGCCCATTTAAAGATGTATCACAATAAACCGTCATGTCTTTTACCCCTTCCGGCAACACTAACACCGGAGCTTGGCATAACTTCTCTTTTAACAATTGGAAAGCAATTTCTTGCTCGTTTTCCCAATTAAATCTCGCATTCTTTCTCGTTAACTTTGTCAATGAAGAAGCGATTTTAGAAAAGTTTTGGATAAACTGACGATAATAACCGGCCAATCCAAAGAAACTTCGGATTTTCGTAGGCGTAGTTGGTCGTCCCCAACTCTTTACCTTCTCAATCTTCCCCGTATCTGCTTGAATACCATCTTTGTTCACAATATAACCAAGGAATTGTACTTCCCTTAGCCAAAATTCACATTTGGAGAATTTTGCATACAACTTCTCCTTCCGCAACGTCTTCAACATACCACGCAAATGATGTTCATGTTCCTTCATACTCTTCGAATAGACAAGTATGTCATCAATGAACACAATCACTGACTTGTCCAACATAGGTTGGCACACTCGGTTCATAAGATCCATGAATGACGCCGGTGCATTCGTAAGACCAAAAGGCATAACTACAAACTCAAAATTCCCATAACGCGTTCGAAAGGCCGTTTTCTCAATATCTTCCTCACGGACCCGCATTTGGTGATAGCCAGACCGTATGTCGATTTTAGAAAAGTATGTCGCGCCTTGGAGTTGATCAAACAAATCGTCAATCCGAGTTAATGGATAACGATTCTTGATTGTCACCTTGGTCAACTCACGATAATCAATGCACATCCGCATACTACCATCCTTCTTCTTCACGAATAAAATCGGAGCACCCCATGGAGAAGCACTCGGTCGAATAAAACCCTCTTCAAGTAATTCTTGGGTTTGATTTAACCACTCTTGCATTTTCGTTGGTGCTAAACGATAAGGAGTTTTAGCAATGGGAGTAGCCCCCGGAACCAACTCAATGCGAAATTCAACTTGTTTTTCCGCCGGAACTCCCGGCAATTCATCCGGAAAAACGTCTTCAAATTCATTAACCACCGGAATTTCACGAATGGATGTGGCTCTTCATGAGTATCAACTAAATGAGCACGGAAAGTCATGCCACCACTAACAAGAAAACAACGTGCCCGTGCATAAGTGCATAATGGCACAAGTCTTCTCCGTCTCTTGCCATGAATAATTAACTCTCCCCCACTTGGGGACTTCACACGAATAGATTTTTCATGGCATGCAATATCGGCTCTATAACGATCGAGCCAATCCATACCAACGACAATATGAAATTCACCCAAGGTCATCGGGATAAGGTCAATTTTAAACGTTTCGGAACCAAACACAATATCACAATCATTACACACATCAACCCCTAGCACCGTCTTACCATCCGCTATTTCGACTTCTACCGGATGACTTAGCTTAGCTAGCGGTTTATCAAGCTTAGACACAAAACTAGGAGAAACAAACGACAAATTAGCACCTCTATCAAATAAGATCCTTGCTGGAATAGAGTTAACCATGAAAGTACCCGAGACAACTTCATTTGATTGCTTGGCCTCATCATAGGTCATTAAGTAATTTCGTCCCCGAGCCATACTCGCGGGCTTCTCCAACTTCACAACATGATCATCCCGCAACTCGGGACACTGCGGCGTTCGGTGCCCTTCTTTACCACAATTATACCAAGTGAGTTTGGTTGTAGTAGATGGTTTGGTACAATCACGGGCCATATGCCCCCTTCGTCCACAATTGTGACAAGAATAAGGAAAAACTCTGAAAGCACCTTTCTTCACACTACCGACACTCTCGGTCGCACCTTTACTCTTCTTGTTCGAATGACTAGTAGCTTCGAACTTCCTTTTGCCAAAAGTGAAGCCACTCTTTCTCAAAGCGAGCGACTCAAAACCTTTGGCCATATCAAACAACTCATCAAAGATTTTCACCACGTTTACACTAATCTTATCTTGATAGTTTTTGTTTAAGATTCGATAGAAGTCTTCCTTCAACATTTTATCATTCCCGACATACTCCGGGCAAAATTGGTTCTTTGACAAGAAAACGGATTTGAGAGTGTTCAAATCCATCGACCCTTGCCTCAAGGCACGCAACTCATCCTTAAGTCTAGTAAGATCGGCCGAAGTTCGATACTCGTTGAAAAACTCCGCCTTGAACTCATGCCAAGTGAAATTCATGCATTATTCTTCACCATAAAATTGGATTTTTGCGTCCCACCACAACTTGGCATCACCCCGTAAAATGCTACAACCATACCTCGTCTTCTTTTCGAGAGGGCTTTCACAAGTTTAAAAAGCCCCCTCCATATCGGAGATCCAACGATTGCTTTTTAGCGGATCCCTTTCGCCATCAAAAGTGGGAGGTTGAAATTCTTATAAAAGAAGTCCCGCCTTCCCACATTGTCTTCTTGTAGAACAAGCTTAACTTGTTCCTTAACCATATTGATTACTTGCTCATGAATTGAATCTAGAAACATCTTCTTAACGTTTTTGAGAAACTCTGCTTTTTGACGTTTAAAGATGCCTCAACCTTGGCCGTGAACTCAACATCCTCACTCGTACCTCCATCATTATTTTCGAGTCCATTTCTCATCTTCATACTATAAAACGGAAATAGATTAAACAATGAAACGAGAGGACAAGACAAAAATATATACATATACACCTCACCGTCCCATCTTGCTCAACAATCATCGTACATCGCTTGTTTGATACGATTTGAACCCGTAACAATGGTAGCAAATCATTGTTACGCGAGCACATCGCATTAACTTGCTAGTACAACGTCTATCTTGCTTGAAGATTACAACACAACACAAAACAATTAGCGCAAAGCTAGTTCACCTAAACCTAGGCACTAACCAATTCCCGGTCCGACCCGTTTCCTACAAGTCCCGCATAAAGTGCTTACACTGAAATGTCCCGTTCTTATTGATTAAAAACGTTCCATATTAATTGATTTCGTTGCGAGGTTTTGACCTCTATATGAGACGTTTTTCAAAGACTACATTCATTTTAAAACAAACCATAACCTTTATTTCATCAATAAAGGTTTAAAAAGCTTTACGTAGATTATCAAATAATGATAATCTAAAATATCCTGTTTACACACGACCATTACATAATGGTTACAATACAAATATGTTACAACAAAATAAGTTTCTTGAATGCAGTTTTTACACAATATCATACAAGAATGGACTCCAAATCTCGTCCTTATTTAAGTATGCGACAGCGGAAGCTCTTAATAATCACCTGAGAATAAACATGCTTAAAACGTCAACAAAAATGTTGGTGAGTTATAGGTTTAAACTATATATATCAAATCATAATAATAGACCACAAGATTTCATATTTCAATGCACATCCCATACATAGAGATAAAAATCATTCATATGGTGAACACCTGGTAACCGACATTAACAAGATGCATATATAAGAATATCCCCATCATTCCGGGACACCCTTCGGATATGATATAAATTTCGAAGTACTAAAGCATCTGGTACTTTGGATGGGGCTTGTTGGGCCCGATAGATCTATCTTTAGGATTCGCGTCAATTAGAGTGTCTGTTCCCATAGAATGTAGTTTCACGTACTTGTGTCTATTTTGTAAATCATTTATAAAACCTGCATGTATTCTCATCCCAAAAATATTAGATTTTAAAAGTGGGACTATAACTCACTTTCACAGATTTTTACTTCGTCGGGAAGTAAGACTTGGCCACTGGTTGATTCACGAACCTATAACAATATATACATATATATCAAAGTATGTTCAAAATATATTTACAACACTTTTAATATATTTTGATGTTTTAAGTTTATTAAGTCAGCTGTCCTCGTTAGTAACCTACAACTAGTTGTCCACAATTAGCTGTACAGAAATAAATCGATAAATATTATCTTGAATCAATCCACGACCCAGTGTATACGTATCTCAGTATTGATCACAACTCAAGCTATATATATTTTGGAATCAACCTCAACCCTGTATAGCTAACTCCAACATTCACATATAGAGTGTCTATGGTTGTTCCGAAATATATATAGATGTGTCGACATGATAGGTCGAAACATTGTATACGTGTCTATGGTATCTCAAGATTACATAATATACAATACAAGTTGATTAAGTTATGGTTGGAATAGATTTGTTACCAATTTTCACGTAGCTAAAATGAGAAAAATTATCCAATCTTGTTTTACCCATAACTTCTTCATTTTAAATCCGTTTTGAGTGAATCAAATTGCTATGGTTTCATATTGAACTCTATTTTATGAATCTAAACAGAAAAAGTATAGGTTTACAGTCGGAAAAATAAGTTACAAGTCATTTTTGTAAAGGTAGTCATTTAAGTCGAAAGAACGACGTCTAGATGACCATTTTAGAAAACATACTTCCACTTTGAGTTTAACCATAATTTTTGGATATAGTTTCATGTTCATAATAAAAATCATTTTCTCAGAATAACAACTTTTAAATCAAAGTTTATCATAGTTTTTAATTAACTAACCCAAAACAGCCCGCGGTGTTACTACGACGGCGTAAATCCGATTTTACGGTGTTTTTCGTGTTTCCAGGTTTTAAATCATTAAGTTAGCATATCATACAGATATAGAACATGTGTTTAGTTGATTTTAAAAGTCAAGTTAGAAGGATTAACTTTTGTTTGCGAACAAGTTTAGAATTAACTAAACTATGTTCTAGTGATTACAAGTTTAAACCTTCGAATAAGATAGCTTTATATGTATGAATCGAATGATGTTATGAACATCATTATTACCTTAAGTTCCTTGGATAAACCTACTGGAAAAGAGAAAAATGGATCTATCTTCAATGGATCCTTGGATTGCTCGAAGTTCTTGAAGCAGAATCATGACACGAAAACAAGTTCAAGTAAGATCATCACTTGAAATAAGATTGTTATAGTTATAGAAATTGAACCAAAGTTTGAATATGATTATTACCTTGTATTAGAATGATAACCTACTGTAAGAAACAAAGATTTCTTGAGGTTGGATGATCACCTTACAAGATTGGAAGTGAGCTAGCAAACTTGAAAGTATTCTTGATTTTATGAAACTAGAACTTTTGGAATTTATGAAGAACACTTAGAACTTGAAGATAGAACTTGAGAGAGATCAATTAGATGAAGAAAATTGAAGAATGAAAGTGTTTGTAGGTGTTTTTGGTTGTTGGTGTATGTATTAGATATAAAGGATATGTAATTTTGTTTTCATGTAAATAAGTCATGAATGATTACTCATATTTTTGTAATTTTATGAGATATTTCATGCTAGTTGCCAAATGATGGTTCCCACATGTGTTAGGTGACTCACATGGGCTGCTAAGAGCTGATCATTGGAGTGTATATACCAATAGTACATACATCTAAAAGCTGTGTATTGTAGGAGTACTAATACGGGTGCATACGAGTAGAATTGTTGATGAAACTGAACGAGGATGTAATTGTAAGCATTTTTTTTAAGTAGAAGTATTTTGATAAGTGTATTGAAGTCTTTCAAAAGTGTATAAATACATATTAAAAAACTACATGTATATACATTTTAACTGAGTCGTTAAGTCATCGTTAGTCGTTACATGTAAGTGTTGTTTTGAAACCTTTAGGTTAACGATCTTGTTAAATGTTGTTAACCCAATGTTTATAATATCAAATGAGATTTTAAAATATTATATTATCATGATATTATCATGTATGAATATCTCTTAATATGATATATATACATTAAATGTCTTTACAACGATAATCGTTACATATATGTCTCGTTTAAAAATCATTAAGTTAGTAGTCTTGTTTTTACATATGTAGTTCATTGTTAATATACTTAATGATATGTTTACTTATCATAGTATCATATATATATATATATATATATATATATATATATATATATATATATATATATATATATATATATATATATATATATATATATATATATATATATATATATATATATATATATATATATATCATATAGTTTTTACAAGTTTTAACGTTCGTGAATCACCGGTCAACTTGGGTGGTCAATTGTCTATATGAAACCTATTTCAATTAATCAAGTCTTAACAAGTTTGATTGCTTAACATGTTGGAAACATTTAATCATGTAAATATCAATCTCAATTAATATATATAAACATGGAAAAGTTCGGGTCACTACATACACAATACAAGTCTAAGTCTAGGCACCTATCTCAAGTCGCCTAAATCCCTTAGACCATGCTCTGTTACCACTTGTAACAACCTAACCCGTTATACAATCGAACACATTAAATAATTTTTTTTACAGTACAGTGCGCGGCGCGCAGCACTTTAGGGTGTGCGGCGCTCACAAGGCCTGTCAGCCCACTGTCCAAAATTTCCATTTTTTCGTTTAAAGATCTCCCACTTCCCGACACTTTTAGATGAAACGCTTTTCACAACACATTCTAATATGAAAAACTCACACGATTCAATAATAAAAGGAGTTTTATGACACCGGGCCCATATATGCCCAAATTACGAGTTTCGTACAAAATACAAGTTTCAACCGAATTAGTTTAAATTCCAAACAACAGTAGAGCATGATGTTTGGTTGTTAAACTACCCAAATCTCGGTCAAACTTCAAAAGCTATCACATCCAAAAGCGTCCCCTATCAAAACAAAGCGGGATCACTAATCCAAACGCACGCCCTTACCCTTGTCCACGCCAGAGCCTATAAAAAGGTAAACAACGAGAGGGTAAGCTAAAGCTTAGTGAATGCAATAATTATACATATACATATATAACCTACTTACTTGCAATCACTTACACAATACCGCATACAACCTAGCAATTCAACAACTATACAAACATTATGCATAAACCAATATCTGTAATTCATAATAAGCTAGCGACACCAAAAGCATATAGTTCACAATTAAATATGCTAATACAAAATTCACACAACCATGGTTAACCAATCATACAAGGGAACGGTACTCGCTTGAGACCATCGGAGTTCATAACATCCATTAGTGTACATATGACGCGTAATCACTAATCCCTCGGGTGATGTCTTAAACACCGCGACTAACTCACCCCCATGAAAATGTGGTGTCTTGAACACCGCGACAATTCCACATGTCAATCAAATCAAATGAGTGGTGTCTTGAACACCGCGACAATTCCACTCCCATGATAATGTGTTGTCTTAAACACCGAGACTATTCCACATGTCAATCAAATCAAATGAGTGGTGTCTTGAACACCGTAACAATTCCACATTCCACGCTACACAAATAAATACATTATATACGTACACGCATAATTATTCCACTCACCTTATGCCTTCGGTGAGTTGATAAACCAAGCTTGTAACTTCAAAATAACGTACCTATTACATTATGCACATATATCAATCATACATTCAAGTTGGTCAACCAACTTATTTGCCATCCAAATGCCATTTGGCCCATAGTGAAAACGTGACCCATTTGCAATATTCATTCTAACACTAGGTCGGGATTATGTCAAACCCTTACCAACAATTCGATTATGGTCTTAATACACCTTTTAACATAAAGTTATCTCATTTTTGCACCCATTAACCCACTTAGGTCATCAAAGACTCATTTGACCCATTTCAAGGTTAACACACTCATTTGGGTCACTATCATAGCCATATACACCCATTCACTTTAACTACTAAGTGTGCTAGTGATTTACTAACATTTAAGTCCCATTTACATAAATTAACATTTCCAAAACCCTAGGTTAGTCATCTTTGAGTCCTTATGACTCAACCTTACCCAAGAACACCCAAGATCACCAAATATGGGTTTTATGTTCATCACTAACCCAAACCCTAACCCTTATATAAATTAAAGTAAGGAAATCAAAGTTAAGATATACCACCACAATCAACACGTAGCTAAACGCTAGATGAACAACTTTAATACTTGAGCTTTAACCCGAATCTAGCTTCTTCCTCCTTGATTTAAGCTTTCTCTCTCTTAAAGGGTTTCTCACTCTAGAATTTGAATTGGAGAGATGATGTGGTAGATGATAAAGTTAAGTGTGTTTTAACCACCACCAGTCTGGCCTTTATAGCCCCAACTCATCCTCATGTGAAAAGACGACAATACCCTTCATTTAGCTTTTATTTAAAAGGCAGAAAACTGTTCCCAGGAGAAGTGCGCCATGCACACCCTTAAGTGTGCGCGGTGCGTATAAGTGTCTGGACAGCCTCTGACCTCTATTTAAATACCCAGTGATATCCACACTCTATGCACCATACTTACACTGCTGTATCATAATAATTTGGGTTTTACAGGCATAGAATGAGATTAATGAATGGTTCAAACGTGATAGGGTTAAAGTTAACAGAAACCTTAAAGAAGACGAGATCCGTCAGAGTTGGTGGAAACAGAACGTTGTTAACCCTGATCAGTTGGATAAGCCAGAACTCGAGCCGAAGTTTGTTAGTTTCTACGAAAGGGGAAAGAGAACCAAGAAGTATTCCAAGGGTAAAATTTTGAGCTAGGGTTACTTCAAGGAGATCAATTGCTTTGCGATCAAGAGGGAAGGAGGAGTTGATTATATGGCAAGACCGAGTCACTTCAAAACTCTACCTTACTTCGAGATCGTGCAACTTGCTAAGCTGAAGATGTTTAACGCTGAAGATAGTGACCTTTCCAGGTGGTTTCAGAGAAAACTCAAATATGAGTATAAGATAGGGAAATGAGATATCTTTAAGTCTACAGCCGCCAGGTTTTCCATGCACCTGACAAAGAGAAATTCTAAAGGTGTACATGTACCCGTTGTTAAGTTCCGTCCATCAAGTACATGAAACAATCGCCCTTGATACCCTTACCCAAGGATATATGCAAAAAATTTCAGATGGTGGCTCTATGACGAATTGTCGGAGGAAGCAGTGATTTTGACTGCAATTGAAAAGGAAGATAGAAGCATACAGTTTGACAATGTAAGGATTTTAGATCCTATGTGGCTGAGGAACTTATCGAGATTTGATGTGGAGACCCTTCACCGCCATCATATTACGTTTAGAGATGATCAAAAAGAGGAAGCTATGAGATATCAACGTGTGATCTATGTGTACTATGAATACCTCAATAGAGAAAGTGATGCTCAAAGCTCAAACCAAGTTCAAGCCAGCTGATTTATGTCAGATACTGTATTGCTAGTTTGTATTTTTATTTTTGATGATGTATTTATGCGAGAGAGAGAATCTGGATGTGTATTTGATGTTAAGCTGATGTTACTGTTGGACTTATTTGTATTTCATGGACGTTTACTTTATTGTAATCAAATGTTCTAGGTCCTAGGGGGAGTTGTTGATGCATTTTCTGTAAGTCTCTAGACATCTAGCTTACGTTTGTGATTAGTACTTTAGTTTATGGGCTACCATGATCGCTCGTTATTATCCTATATGTGTTTATATGTGATTAGAGGTACTGCAGGAACGCAAAAAGGATAATTGACTATATTTGACTCTGTCACACGTACGAGTGAAGTCTCACTCGTACGGCTGACAAGCTCATACGTACGATTGAGCTGAGCTGAGTCACAAATTTAATCTGAGTATACATACACGAGTGAGTGTTCACCCGCACGGCTGAGATAGATCACTCGTACGAGTGACAGCTGACTCAGACAGTTGACTTAATAGAAGGGGTATTTAAGTGTTATGTTCTTCATTTTAGGTTAAGCCTCTCATTACACACACATCACTCAGATCTGGCAGCCTAATCCGATTCTCTCTCAACCCAAATCACTCCAGAGGTAAATAATAGCTCTAGGTGTTAATCTAATCACACAATCCATTATTGTGGTTTAACTAAATTAATCCCAAAAAGCACAATATTCACTAGATTGGTTTGATTCACTAATTCCGCCTTTGTGTGAATTAAACCTGTTGATTTCGATGTTCCTAGTCATGTTTCACCAAATCCTCATCGGGATCCGATTCGTTTGAAAATTGGAAATTTTCCCAATATTTTTCCTCCTCAGCGGAGACACAATCGACCATTTTTAACTTTGGTCCATTGGTTGAGGATTTTCTTTTATTTAACTGTTTTTCTGTGGTTTTTAACATTTCCTCTTCTGGATCTTCTTCTTTCGGTTCTTCTTCTTCTTCCGGTTTCTCTTCTTCCGGTTCTTCATCTTCCAGAATTTGTGAATCATCCCAAAATGTATCCGACTCATCATTGTTATTAGGTGAGTCGATGGGATTGGTACTAGAAGTAGACATCTAATACACAATAGCAAGCACGTTAAGAGATTAATATATCACATAATATTTACATCATAAAAATATATAGTTTCCAATAAAAGTGTTAAGCAATCGTTTTTAAAACAGACACGGTCGAAGTCCAGACTCACTAATGCATCCTAATAAACTCGGTTATACACACTAATGCAAATTTCTGGCTCTCTAATACCAACGCTCTGATGCCAACTGAAATGCCCCGTTCATATCGATTATAAATGTTTCATAATAATTGGTTTCATTACGAGGTTTTGACCTCTATATGATATGTTTTTCAAAGACTGCAATCGTTTTTAAAACAAACTATAACCTTTATCTTATCGTTAAAGGTTTCAAGGATATAACGTAGATTATCAAGTAATGATAATCTAAAATACAACTATTACACACGACCATTACATAATGGTTAACAATAATATGGTACAACAATATAAGTTTCCGAATGCAGTTTTTAAACAATATCATTCAAACATAGACTCCAAATATTGTCCTTAATTTAGTATGCAAGAGCAGAAGCTCTTAATAATCACCTGAGAATAAACATGCTTAAACGTCAACAAAAATGTTGGTGAGTTATAGGTTTAACCTATATATCAAATTGTAATAACAATAGAACACAAGATTTCATTTAATAAATAATCATACACTCGCAATTATATAAAAATCGTTCGTATGATGAGCACCTGGTAACCGACATTAACGTAATGCATATAGAATATTCCCCACATACTCGTAAGTATGTCATATACTGGCAATCACAATCACCATTTAAATCGAAGTACTAAAGCCATCCATAACCTGAATGGGGGTTGTTAGGCCCAATAGATCTATCTTTAGGATTCGCATCAATTAGGGGTGATTTCCCTAATTCTTAGGCTACCAAGCTTGAAGGGGTGATATTCGGTTTAAAAATCCAACCATAGAATGTAGTTTCAAGTACTTGTGTCTATTTTGTAAAACATTTAAAAAAAAACTGCATGTATTCTCATCCCAAAAATATTAGATAGTAAAAATGGGACTATAACTCACTTTCACGGATTTTCAATTCGTCAAAAAATAAGACTCGCCCACTAGTCAATTCACGAACCTATGACAAATATATACATATGAATGACCCGAACTTTTCCATGTTTATATATATTAATTGAGATTGATATTTACATGATTTAATTGTTTCCAACATGTTAAGCAATCAAACTTGTTAAGACTTGATTAATTGAAATATGTTTCATATAGACAATTGACCACCCAAGTTGACCGGTGATTCACGAACGTTAAAACTTGTAAAAACTATATGATGACATATATATGGATATATATATATATATAGTTAATATGATACTATGATAAGTAAACATATCATTAAGTATATTAACAATGAACTACATATGTAAAAACAAGACTACTAACTTAATGATTTTTAAACGAGACATATATGTAACGATTATCGTTGTAAAGACATTTAATGTATATATATCATATTAAGAGATATTCATACATGATAATATCATGATAATATCATGATAATATAGTAATTTAAAATCTCATTTGATATTATAAACATTGGGTTAACAACATTTAACAAGATCGTTAACCTAAAGGTTTCAAAACAACACTTACATGTAACGACTAACGATGACTTAACGACTCAGTTAAAATGTATATACATGTAGTGTTTTAATATGTATTTATACAATTTTGAAAGACTTCAATACACTTATCAAAATACTT
Organism: Rutidosis leptorrhynchoides; assembly: GCF_046630445.1. NCBI lineage: Eukaryota > Viridiplantae > Streptophyta > Magnoliopsida > Asterales > Asteraceae > Rutidosis > Rutidosis leptorrhynchoides. Next base: position 175,816,083 of record NC_092341.1, read on the forward strand.
CTACTTAACAAAAATGCTTACAATTACATCCTCGTTCAGTTTCATCAACAATTCTACTCGTATGCACCCGTATTCGTACTCGTACAATACACAGCTTTTAGATGTATGTACTATTGGCATATACACTCCAATGATCAGCTCTTAGCAGCCCATGTGAGTCACCTAACACATGTGGGAACCATCATTTGACAACTAGCATGAAATATCTCATAAAATTACAAAAATATGAGTAATCATTCATGACTTATTTACATGAAAACAAAATTACATATCCTTTATATCTAATCCATACACCAACGACCAAAAACACCTACAAACACTTTCATTCTTCAATTTTCTTCATCTAATTGATCTCTCTCAAGTTCTATCTTCAAGTTCTAAGTGTCCTTCATATATTCTACAAGTTCTAGTTACATAAAATCAAGAATACTTTCAAGTTTGCTAGCTCACTTCCAATCTTGTAAGGTGATCATCCAACCTCAAGAAATCTTTGTTTCTTACAGTAGGTTATCATTCTAATACAAGGTAATAATCATATTCAAACTTTGGTTCAATTTCTATAACTATAACAATCTTATTTCAAGTGATGATCTTACTTGAACTTGTTTTCGTGTCATGATTCTGCTTCAAGAACTTCGAGCCATCCAAGGATCCGTTGAAGCTAGATACATTTTTCTATTTTCCAATAGGTTTATCCAAGGAACTTAAGGTAGTAATGATGTTCATAACATCATTCGATTCATATATATAAAACTATCTTATTCGAAGGTTTAAACTCGTAATCACTAGAACATAGTTTAGTTAATTCTAAACTTGTTCGCAAACAAAAGTTAATCCTTCTAACTTGACTTTTAAAATTAACTAAACACATGTTCTATATCTATATGATATGCTAACTTAATGATTTAAAACCTGGAAACACGAAAAACACCGTAAAACCGGATTTACGCCGTCGTAGTAACACCGCGGGCTGTTTTGGGTTAGTTAATTAAAAACTATGATAAACTTTGATTTAAAAGTTGTAATTCTGAGAAAATGATTTTTATTATGAACATGAAACTATATCCAAAAATTATGGTTAAACTCAAAGTGGAGGTATGTTTTCTAAAATGGTCATCTAGACGTCGTTCTTTCGACTGAAATGACTACCTTTACAAAAATGACTTGTAACTTATTTTTCCATCTATAAACCTATACTTTTCTGCTTAGATTCATAAAATACAGTTCGATATGAAACCATAGCAATTTGATTCACTCAAAACGGATTTAAAATGAAGAATTTATGGGTAAAACAAGATTGGATAATTTTTCTCATTTTAGCTACGTGAAAATTGGTAACAAATCTATTCCAACCATAACTTAATCAACTTGTATTTTATATTATGTAATCTTGAGATACCATAGACACGTATACAATGTTTCGACCTATCATGTCGACACATCTATATATATTTCGGAACAACCATAGACACTCTATATGTGAATGTTGGAGTTAGCTATACAGGGTTGAGGTTGATTCCAAAATATATATAGTTTGAGTTGTGATCAATACTGAGATACGTATACACTGGGTCGTGGATTGATTCAAGATAATATTTATCGATTTATTTCTGTACATCTAACTGTGGACAACTAGTTGTAGGTTACTAACGAGGACAGCTGACTTAATAAACTTAAAACATCAAAATATATTAAAAGTGTTGTAAATATATTTTGAACATACTTTGATATATATGTATATATTGTTATAGGTTCGTGAATCAACCAGTGGTCAAGTCTTACTTCCCGACGAAGTAAAAATCTGTGAAAGTGAGTTATAGTCCCACTTTTAAAATCTAATATTTTTGGGATTAGAATACATGCAGGTTTTATAAATGATTTACAAAATAGACACAAGTACGTGAAACTACATTCTATGGTTGAATTATCGAAATCGAATATGCCCCTTTTTATTAAGTCTGGTAATCTAAGAATTAGGGAACAGACACCCTAATTGACACGAATCCTAAAGATAGATCTATCGGGCCCAACAAGCCCCATCCAAAGTACCAGATGCTTTAGTACTTCGAAATTTATATCATATCCGAAGGGTGTCCCAGAATGATGGGGATATTCTTATATATGCATCTTGTTAATGTCGGTTACCAGGTGTTTACCATATGAATGACTTTTATCTCTATGTATGGGATGTGTATTGAAATATGAAATCTTGTGGTCTATTGTTACGATTTGATATATATAGGTTAAACCTATAACTCACCAACATTTTTTGTTGACGTTTAAAGCATGTTTATTCTCAGGTGAATACTAAGAGCTTCCGCTATTGCATACTAAAATAAGGACAAGATTTGGAGTCCATGTTTGTATGATATTGTGTAAAAACTGCATTCAAGAAACTGATTTCGATGTAACATATTTGTATTGTAAACCATTATGTAATGGTCGTGTGTAAACAGGATATTTTAGATTATCATTATTTGATAATCTACGTAAAGCTTTTTAAACCTTTAATTATGAAATAAAGGTTATGGTTTGTTTTAAAAATGAACGCAGTCTTTGAAAAACGTCTCATATAGAGGTCAAAACCTCGCAACGAAATCAATTAATATGGAACGTTTTTAATCAATAAGAACGGGACATTTCAACATACATATCAAAGTATGATCGAAATATATTAACAACATTTTTTTATTACGTGTTAACAATTTAAGTTGTTAAGTTAGCAGTCCAACCTTAGTAGTCCACAATTAGTAGTACATAGTTAGTAGTACATAAATAAATTGATAATAGTATATTGTCTTAATATTTTCAAGACTCATATTATACATATTATCTCGAATCAATCCACGACCCATTGTATACATGTCTCAGATTTGATCACAACCCATGGTATATATATTATTTTAGAATCAACCTCGACCCATTATATGCTAACTCGAGCATTACCGCATATAGTGTTTTATGGGTTATTCAAAATAATATATATAGATGATGTCAATATGATATATCAAAATATTATATACGTATCTATGGTCTATCAAGACTTGTATAATACAAGAATGTTAGCTAAGATATAGTTAGTATAGATTTGTTATAAAAATTTCAGTAGCTAAAACTAGTAATTCTATCCAATTTTGTTTTACCCATAATTCCTTCGTTATAAATTCGTTTTGAGTGAATCAAAGTGCTATGGTTTCGTATAGAACTAAAATTTATGAAACTAAACAGTAAAATTGATGGTTTATAGTCGGAGTTATAGATTGTAAGATGTTTTTGAAAGAGGTAGTCATTTCAGTCGAAAGAACGACGTCTTGATGACCATTTTGAAAAACATACTTCTATTTTGAGTTTAACCAATATTTTTGGATACAATTTCATGTTCATATGAAGTATCATTTTCCCAGAAGAATAACTTTCAAATCAAAGATTATCATAGTTTTTAATTATCCAACCCAAAACAACATCCAGTTTTACTATGACGGCGTATGTCCGTTTTAACGGTGTTCTTCATGTTTTCAAGTTTTAAATTATTAAGTTAGCATATCGTATAGATATAAAACATGTGTTACATTGTTTTTATAAGTCAAGTTAGAAGGAATAACTTTGTTTGTGAACAAGTTTAGAATTAACTAAACTATGTTCTAGCGATTACAAGTTTAAATCTTCGAATAAGATTGTTATATATATAAGAATCGAATGATGTTATGAACATCATTACTATAGAGACCCATCCTAATCCATCTGGACGAAGTCCATATCGATTATAAATGATTCACAACAGTTGATTACATCGCGAGGTACTTGACCTCTATATGATACATTTTACAAACATTGCATTCGTTTTTGAAATGACAATCTTTCATTACATCGAAAGTTGACGGGGTGCATACCATTTTATAATATATCTAACTATAATTGACTTAATAATGATCTTGATGAACTCAACGACTCGAATGCAACGTCTTTTGAAATATGTCATGAATGACTTCAAGTAATATCTTTAAAATGAGCAATTGCACAGCGGAAGACTTCTTTCATACATGAGAATAAACATGCTTTAAAGTGTCAACCAAAAAGGTTGGTGAGTTCATTAGTTTATCATAAAGAATCATTTCATAATTTTAATAGACCACAAGATTTCAATTTTTCCAATTCTCATAAACATACGTCCCATGCATAGAGACAAAAATCATTCATATAGTGACCACCTGGTAACCGACATTCACAATATACATATAAGAATATCCCCATCATTTCGGGATCCTCCTTCGGACATGATATAAATTTTGAAGTACTAAAGCATCCGGTACTTTGGATGGGGCTTGTTGGGCCCGATAGATCTATCTTTAGTATTCGCGTCAATTAGGGTGTCTGTTCCCTAATTCTTAGATTACCAGACTAAAAAGGGGCATATTCGATTTAATAATCCAGCCATAGAATGTAGTTTCGATTACTTGTGTCTATTTCGTAAAACATTTATAAAAGCAGCGCATGTATTCTCAGTCCCAAAAATATATTGCAAAAGCATTTAAAAAGGGAGCAAATGAAACTCACAATACTGTATTTTGTAGTAAAAATACATATGACGACATTGAACAATGCAGGGTTGGCCTCGAATTCACGAACCTATATCATTTGTATATATATATATATATTAAAACATATAATCATAATCGAATAAATTTATTGATTATATTTAATTTATATATTATGTATGTTTAATTTGTGTATGCATTCATAATGGTTAATATATTTATAGTTTTATTAATATAACCATATTTATATACATAAATGTTTAATGCTATATTTAAAAAAAATTGATAGTTTGTTATTTGTATATTTTTATAATAATAATATTAATAAGTTTGATATACATATAGTTATGTATATGTAACAAATATATTTTATGTACAAAATATTTATCTGTTTTAAAAAGGTAATTTTTGAGATTAATAAAGATAATATTATTAATCATATTATTTAATAATAATACCTATTTTGATAACAATATTAATAATAACAATGATAATAATAATAATTATAATTGTAACTAGGGTTATGATAACGATAATAATAGTAATCCTAATCATAATAATTATAGTAATAATACAATTACTTGTAGTAATAATTATAATAATAATAATATAAATATTCATACTTGTACCTATGATCATAATAATACTTAAAAACATGATTTTACTAATGATCATAGTAATACTAGTAATGACGGTAATAATATTAATAATAATGTTAACAATATTAATATTATTAATAGTAATATAATACCTGTGTTTATCTTAATCCATAATTTCTATTAATGATAGTAATAATAATCAACTTAACTCTAATGATAATAAGTATTAACAATAACAATAACAATAATAATCATAGTAATAATAACAATAATAATAATAATAATAATAATAATAATAATAATAATAATAATAATAATAATAATAATAATAATAATAATAATAATAATAATAATAATAATAATAATAATAATGGAATCTACCTTCTTTAAAAAAAAAACGAATTCTGAAAATAAAAAGTCCACTGCAGGGCTAGAACCCTCGACCTCTCGTTAAATCGACACTCCCTCTAACCAATGCTCTGTGGTAGTTTTTCTGAATTAATTCGCTTTTAAATAAATATAACCCGTATAAATAAAGTATTCTTCTTCTTCCTCTAGCTCTCCCGTCGATTACCAATCAATTCCAACAGCAACTAATTGTTTGTTTTAGTTTTAAAACTTAAATCATAATAACTTGTAATTTGCGAATTTATATTAACAAAATCAAAAAAATAATAATAAAGAACACAGAATAGCTGTATCAGGTTCTAAAAAAAATAATAAAAAACTCAAATTCAAACTTCGAATTTTAGATCATTTTAGGTGAAGGTTATAACATGAAAAAGGTCTTAAATCATTTATGTAAACTCTCTGAATCATCAATTGATCCTAAAACATAAAAATGAACTCGAATTTAATCATGAACACTTTGTTTGACTTTTGAACTTAAAACTTTGACCTCAAAATTAGAATTTGATAATGAAAATTGGAACTTGAAAACTTACAGATATTTGTTTAAGAGATTCATAACAGGACTGCATTATTACATTTTTGAATTTGATTCAAATTCAAGGTGTTCATAAATTGACTCAAGAACAGAGTCACGACTTGTGTTCTTCATCGAAATTTTTAAAACTTCAATAATGTTAAAGCTGTTTAAGTGACTTGTAATTGATAAAAGTACTGGAAGACATAATGAGTATATTAATAACCTTATAATTGGATTGCTTTATATCGAGTACAGGATGGACTGAATTTTTTTTATCAGAGATATAATAAATAAAAATAAAAATATAAAAAGTAGATGGTGAAGGATCTGATTCGTACGATTTTTGATAGCAATGTGTAACAAATTTGAGAAAGAAAACAAACTTAATTACAATCAGATAGTGATAGCAACTGATTGTGATTCATTTCTTGTAATATCTGTATATAATTATTGTAAAATAATAATCATATTATTAATAATTAATAATTATAATTATATTAATAATAATAATCTAAATAAAAATGATACTGGTTCCTAGTATATATATATATATATATCTGTTATTACTACACACACACACACATATATATATATATATATATATATATATATATATATATATATATATATATATATATATATATATATATATATATATATATATATATATATATATATATATATATATATATATATATATATATATATATATATATATGCATATTTCTTATATTCATATATGTATTGTTATAAATTATAATTAGTATTATTAATAATATAACTATAATAAAAATACTCTTAATATCATATATTATAATAATACAATTTATAATAATATAACAGTAATAATAATATTACTAATGATAATGATAAAATTACCATAAATGTATAGCAATAATATTGTTAATAACAATAATACTAATTATACTAATATTATTAGTATTAACGATAATATTAATAATAATAATAATAATGATATATCAGTTTATATATATCAACTTATTCATACAAAGTTTCACTATATATATATATATTTTGTATTAGAAATAATAATAATATTAATGATACAATTATTAACATAATAATAATGGAGGTACTAATAGTAATAATAAAATAACAATCATATTTTAATGTGTGATTATATTTAACCTATTAATAGTAAATTTATAACTGTACCACCTATAACATATGTTGAATATTATTTATTCGTTTTACTATAATACATTATATAATATGTGTTTGTATTTTAAATATAATTGTCTTATATATATAAATATTATACGTATATATTTACTTGATATGTTATATTCTCTTATTAAAATAAATTGTGACATATAATATTATAACTTTTACCTATATATTTCAATATACGTATGGTAATAATTACTATAGGAATTATTTATATGTATACATAGATCAACTTATTTGTATAATATTTCTCATATTTAATTTTTAATGAGTTAATAATATTTTATAATTTCCAATACTTACATTTATAATTATGTATATATTCATATATACTTAGCTGTTTACAACAGTTGTTCGTGAGTCGTCGGGAGTGGTTAAAGGTCAATTGAATATATGAACCTATTTTCAAAGTTTTCGAGATTCAACATTACAAACTTTGCTTATCGTATCGGAAACATATAAAGATTAAGTTTAAATTTGGTCGGAAATTCCCGGGTCATCACAGTACCTACCCGTTAAAGAAATTTCGTCCCGAAATTTGAGTGTGGTCGTCATGGCTAAAATAAGAATGTTTTTCTGACGAATATGAGCTGATAAATAGAGTTTTATCATTATTGGTTAATATAGATAAAACGATTCGAGTACTCGAATCGTTTTAGTGAAGTTATCACAAAAGAATGAAATGAGGTAAACAAGTTTCATCATAAATTTCCACTAGTCATGGTTGAATTTAGAAAAATAAGGTGCGTCTTAGCTTTTGACGTTGTCTTGGTTGAATTCCGGAATTCAAGGGATCTAGATGAAATCTTCGTAATCTAAAAGATTTGATTCTTCGATGAATAAGGAAAGTAAGATCTCTATAATTAAATACGGTGATCTGCCTCGATTACTCTGTCTGATATTTCCATTATAAATTAAGTTCTTCCGTTCCATTATTCTCACAATTCCTATACTTTATTTCATAGTTCATACATCCAAAAGATTGTGAAAATGCTTAGTCCAGTTCTAATTCCTAATATTTTCCTAATTATCATTTCTGTCGTCATTCTTTTCAATCTTCCACCAGAAAAAATCTGTTTACTTTTAATATAATCTTGGGGTGATACTATTCTTAATTATGCCGTGTCTTTATGTTGTTATTCGTATTAATATCCATGGTTTGTAACCTCCGTGTTGGTATTGGGCTTTATTGTCACGACCCTACTTTTTCCGTTATCTTTTTCCGTTAATTATTTAACGACCGTTAACTGTTAGTGTGCCACGTCATTTCCATGACCTATATTATTATTTTTGTAATAATATATATATAATAATTATTATGTGTTATGTGGATATATGTATTCATATTTTAAATTATACGTTTCTACGTTCCGCGGATTTACATCCGGCGAATCTTTTCGGTTTTTAAACCAACGGTCGAGCTTTCGGGATTTTTAAATCCTAAATATTTTAAATATGATATTTTAAGGTCATATTATTAATAGGTGTATTTATATTTATTTTTCGTCGCGCGTATGTTATCTTTCCGGATTTTTAATCGCGTAAGCGTGTTTTCGCGATTCGGGCTTCGTTCGGGATTCCGGGCCACAAGGAAATTAACATTTAACAATTTTGGACCCATGGGGCCCACCCCCATGCCATGTTCGGCCGACCCAAGGGGGGGGAGGGAGTAATACTCCCATTTCCTAATTTATTTCCTTATTTTTGTAATTATCTCTTTTATTTTTCCACCTAAACTTAATTTGCAATTTTTCTCTCTTCCTCCCTTGCCCTAGTTGACGCCACCACCACCACCATTCATCATCTTCATCAAACAAAATTAAAGCTTGGATCATAAATCAATTAACACCAACGCGTTCCTTGTTTCGTTCTCTACGCGATCATATACTTTGATTCTCGATTAGGGTATAAACCCTAACCCTAGAACTTTCCATATTTATTTATATTTCTGTATTTTGATGTTATATGATTAGTATGATATGTATAAGTTGTTGTAATGTTGTTTGAATGCGTAGAATTACTCGTTTGTACATGATTTCGGTTTGTAAATTTTGGACAGCAGTTTGATTCGTATATTCTGACTATATAACTGTTATGAATGTTAAAATAAAGTACATAAATGAGTTCCTCTCATCAAGACATTAATTTTAGACTCCGGATTCATGTCGTTTCGATTCCCGGAGCCCTAGATACGCTTAATTTGGTTTTTGTTAAAGATTGAAAGGTGTTCTTGGCATGAACAAGGTTGGGTCCGACTTTGTGACCATCCTTGGTGTCTTTAGGGTGCCTCATTTGGTTAGGACTGATGGTGAGACGAATATTCATGTTCGGGTCACCTAAATCCGAGCCACGGTTCACCCGTTTTGCCCGAATTACTGTTTTGAGTAAAATGATTTCCCAATTGAAGTCATGGCTGATATGCACGACTTAGGGACTGTTCTTGGAGTGTTCTTGAGTTCATAAATGTGTCGAGTGGTTTGAGTAGGTGAAGTTACATATGTGGCTTGCCCGAAACCGACACCCGGGGCTCAAGATACGACCCGGCGAACTTTTAAACTTAAAACTTATGGTTAATGATTTAACTTATGATAAAAATTTATGGATTTCATTATTAAATAAATTACTTATGTTAAAGAAGTAATTATTTTATTTTAAGACTTTTAATATAATTATTTATTATATTATTTAATTATTAATTATAATTTAATTAACATTTTAATTAAACTTATGATTAGTAATACTTTTATTATTAAAGGAAAATACTTATGATAAGTATTAAATTTAATTATGAGAAATTATTATAAGACTTATAATAAAGATTAAATAATTATTTAATTATTATAAGACTTAATTATTATTTAATTATGACTTAATTATTAAATACTTATGATTTAATAATTTTAATTAGAAACTTATGATATGATTAATAATTCTTTATTAATTAATAATACTTATGATATGATTTAAAATTTATTATAAATTAATAATATTTATATTATGATTGACATTTAATTAATTAATTAAATACTTATGTTATACTAATTATAACATTTCAACTTACATTAACTTTAATAATTCATTTTATTTAATTAAACTTATGTTAAGACATTATTATACACATTTGACTTTAAATAACATTATAACCTATGTTATTATTATAACTTACACTTTTAAAATTAATGTTGATTATGTTTGACCAAGGTTGACTTTTGAGTTGACTTTCGGTTGACTTTGACTTTCAGTTGACTTCTGTTGACTTTTTAAATAAGGAAACTTTCCTAACTTCAAAACTTTCTAAAAATAGAACTTTCTAAATTTGGAAACTTTCCAAAAATAGAAACTTTCCAAAAATAGAAACTTTCCAAAAATAGAAACTTTCCAAAAATAGAAACTTTCCTAAAATAGAAAACTTTCCAAAAATGGAAACCTGCTAAAAATAGAAACTTTCTAAAAATAGAAAGTGTGTGTCCTTATGCTGTTCCAATCAAACCGATGCTTGCTGAGTAATGTTCTATGCCTACTTGCAACATGTACAATAGCTATCGTACTAAGACTTGGCCTAAGTTAGTTATTTATTTCGACCTGCTTTATTTATAGGTCGGCGTTGTGATCTTTCTTGATCACATTACTTTACTTGCTGTTCGCGTGTTTGTGAGATTTCTTCAGTTGCTATTTAAGGTGAGTTATAGTCCCGTTTTTACATACTTTTCAAAGTATATTTTTGGGATGTGATTACATGCAGATTTTTATTTACGTTTAGACACAAGTAACAGTTAAATTTAATTATTCATTGTGAGTTGGACAAAAATATTCCCTAGTCTGGTAACTGTAATCATTGGTTTCTACCGGTGAACGCGAATCCTACGGATAGATCTATCGGGTTTGACAACCCCATTTCGAGCTAGTCGCGCTAGCAATTTATAATCGGAATGTTTAGTACTTCGTAATTTGTTGTAGATACACTGTCCAAGTGTATATTTTTTTATTGTGTTTGGCAAGGGTAAATAAAGGGTTAAGTGGTTACCAGGTGGCTCATTGATAATGGAATAATGTTTAATGTTTTCTAACATTTTTAAATCTTGTGGTCTAAAGTTTACTTACTTATTTAAACCTATAATTCACTCAACCTTTGTGTTGACAGTTTACTTGCATGTTTTCACAGGTACTTGAGTTATTTGATGCTTCCGCTGTCGTTAGAAGAGTCTGCATGCATTTGGGCAGATTTTATGAAACAATTTATGAAACTTAAGTTTGCATTCTATTTTGGATAATTTAAATTGTGGGATTGTTGGCAATGTTTTGTGTCAACTTTTGGTTTCATATTATGGTTGGTTGGTTTTCAAACTACTTAATTTGGTTTGTTTCCTTTTTGGGGAACATTTTGATATAAAAGAATGCAACTTTGTTTATTTAATTCATTTAAGTCCGATCAAGCTATGGGACCAACTGACGGATCCGTTAAGTGTTTTGACGGGGTCGTCACATGTGGTATCAGAGCTCTGGTTGTAGGGAACTAGGCGGTCTTAATGTGGTCAACCCGTGGTTATTAGGGTGCATTAGAGTATAGTCTACAGCCCGACCATTTTGCTATAGCATTATTATGCATTTCATTTCGTATAAGTTATATTATTAGCTTTCATATCTTTTGGTATATGGTTTACGGTTTTGCTGTTTGCAGATGTCGACTTCGAGCGATAACTCTGTTGCTGCTCCTGCTCCACCGTCTCCTGCTAGACGTCGTGCTAATCAACCGGAGATCGATGATCCTGTTCATTACTATTTTTCTACCATTACTCATATGAACCGGGCTTATAATGAGGTGACACATATTAACGCCCTTAGTGATTGTTTGCGCACCTTGCCACATAATGAAGTTATGGACGAGATCCGTGCCGACATGGGTAACTTTATCACTTTCAAGCATAGGGTTGAGGATGCGAACCGCAAGCGTGATCGAGAAGTTAATGCTAAGTTCGAGGCTCTCGAGAGCACTGTTCGTGTGTTGAAGGAAGAGTTGGATGTTGTGAAAGGGAAGTTGCGTAAGTATGAGGATCCTGCTGAGACTCATGCTGGACCAGCTTATCACACCCGCTCTAAGCGAATGTGATGTGATTATTCATATTGATTATCTATTTCATCAGACTTAATGTCCTTTTTATACATACATTTTGGGTTATGTACGGCGTTTTGCCGAGGATTTTATTAAGATTTTGTTATGGGATATTTTTCATTATGTATGGATGGTTATTTTTATGACATCTATTATCATTATCATGTTTTATTTCTGATGTTGTGGCTCTTGGCATGTTATATTATGCGTAATATATGTTCATGTATGTTAGGTGCTATGTATGTTGTATGATGTTATCATAAAATATGTATGCATGTGATGGTTATTTCTATAACAATCATAACTGTCATGTTATTACTCATAGTGTTAGTTGACTAATATCTTAATGGTTAGTCTTTTCGTGTTTTGATCTATTCATTTATGACACTAGTATTATTCTTGGTACTAACGGATGTGTTATTCTATTTTGAAGATCATGCCTCCAAGAGAGTCCACTGAAGCGCGTATGCAACGCCTGATCAATGAAGGAATTGCTGCTGCTATGGCAGCAAATGCTAATGTTAACGCCAATGCGAACAACAACGTGGGATGCTCCCACAAAACTTTTATGGCTGGTCGACCTCAAGAATTCAGTGGTACGGAAGGACCAATAGGGCTTACTCGTTGGTTCGAGAAAATCGAATCTATTTTCAGGGTCAGTCGAGTTCGTGAAGAGGACAAAGTTAGTTTCGCTAGTTGCACTCTCAAGGATAGTGCCTTGACATGGTGGAACAATCTAGTTAGTAGTTTGGGAAGCGATGTAGCTTATGGTTTGGCCTGGGATGATTTTAAGGAAAGATTGATCACCCGCTATAGACCTCGGGGTGAGCTTAAGAAGCTAGAGGTTGAGCTCAAGAATTTGAAAATGCATGGCACCGAGTTAGATGCCTATGAACGAAGGTTTTTCGAGTTAACTTTGCTGTGTCCTAGGGTTTATGCGGATGAGGACCGCAAAATTGAGGCTTACATTGATGGTTTGTCCGAGAAGATTGAACACGGGGTTGAGTCCAGTGAAGCCCAGACTATTGAGGCAGCTATGTCTATGGCCCACAAACTTAATGACAAGGTGTTGAGAAGAAGCAAGACTACAGTTGTTGAAAGTAGTGAGGAGGTTGTCAAGAAGGCTGAAAATGGGAAACGAAAGTGGGATAACAACCGCAATCAAAACCAAAATCAGCAGAAGAAACAGGATACCTCAGGTGCTAACAATAGAAATCAGCGTGTGTGTCCTCGTTGCTATAAAGTTCATGATGGTTACTGCACAGTTACTTGTAAGAGGTGCTCTAAGCAAGGGCACATTGCTAAAGATTGTACAGTGCTTTTGCCGGGGTCTGCTACTCCCGCGACTGGTGGTAATAATAATAATGTTGGTAATAGAGGTGGTAACGGTAACGGTAATGGGAAATCGAATAATGGAGGTAATCCGAGGGTTTGTTATGAGTGTGGGAAGCCGGGGCATTTCCGAGATGCTTGTCCCAACAAGAAGACTGCAGAGACTGCACGCGGCCGAGCGTTCAACATTAATGCTAAGGATGCGGAGGAAGATCCTAAGCTTGTTACTGGTACGTTCTCAGTCAACGATTTATCAGTTTATGTTCTATTTGATTCAGGGGCTGATTTAAGTTTCGTGTCGAGTAAATTAAGTCCGAGAATCAAAACGCCGTTAACTCTCTTAGACAATACTTATGTTATTGAAGTAGCTAATGGTAAGGAACTTACTGCTAAGACTGTACATCGTAAGTGTAACATTAATCTGGGTGGTAGGGATTTCGAGATAGATTTGATACCGATTGAACTTGGTAGTTTTGATATTGTTATTGGTATGGATTGGTTGTCCGCGAACCGTGCCGAGATCGTCTGTTATGATAAGGCTATTCGTATTACTGATGTGATTGGAGAGCCACTGATGGTCTTTGGAGATAAGAAATGCACACAGTTAAACCTTATTAGCTGTATGAAAGTTCGAAAACATCTTCGCAAAGGCTGTCATGCTATTCTTGCTCATGTTGTTGATCCTTGTAAGGAAGTAAAGAACGTTGATGACGTTCATATTGTCAGGGATTTTCCCGAGGTGTTTCCCGATGACTTACCTGGCCTTCCGCCGCAACGCGCGGTAGAATTTCAAATTGATCTTGTTCCCGGTGCTGCTCCTGTAGCACGTGCTCCTTATCGTCTTGCGCCTTCTGAACTTCAAGAATTGTCAAGTCAACTCCGTGAGTTGATAGACAAAGGTTTTATTCGTCCTAGTTCGTCCCCTTGGGGAGCTCCTGTTCTGTTTGTTAAGAAGAAGGATGGTTCTTTTCGTTTATGCATTGATTATCGTGAACTGAATAAGCTCACTGTTAAAAATCGTTATCCTCTTCCGAGAATTGATGATCTGTTCGATCAGCTTCAGGGTTCTTCTGTTTATTCAAAAATTGATCTTCGTTCTGGCTATCATCAGTTGCGTGTTAAAGAATCTGATGTTTCAAAAACTGCTTTTCGCACCCGTTACGGTCACTTTGAATTTCTTGTTATGCCGTTCGGATTGACAAATGCACCTGCTGTGTTCATGGACCTCATGAACCGTGTGTGTAGACCCTATCTGGACAAGTTCGTTATTGTTTTCATCGACGACATTCTAATCTATTCTAGGAATGATGAAGAGCACGGAGAACACTTGAGGTTAGTGCTTGATTTGTTAAAGAAAGAAGAGTTGTACGCTAAGTTCTCTAAGTGTGCTTTTTGGTTAAGAGAAGTTCAGTTCCTTGGTCACATTGTTAGCAAACAAGGAATACAAGTTGATCCTGCTAAAATTGAGGCGATTGAAAAGTGGGAAACCCCGAAAACTCCTACTCAAATTCGTCAGTTCTTAGGATTGGCAGGTTACTATCGAAGGTTCATCCAGGATTTCTCTCGTATAGCGAAACCTCTGACTGCTTTAACGCATAAAGGGAAGAAGTATGAGTGGAAGGATGAACAGGAGAATGCTTTTCAGATTTTGAAGAAGAAACTGACTACCGCTCCGATATTGTCTCTACCGGAGGGTAATGATGATTTTGTTGTTTATTGTGACGCATCACGACAAGGCTATGGTTGCGTTTTGATGCAACGAAAGAAGGTTATTGCGTACGCATCACGTCAGTTGAAGATTCACGAGCAGAACTATACAACTCATGATTTAGAGTTGGGGGCCGTTGTTTTTGCACTTAAGATTTGGAGACATTATTTGTATGGGGTCAAGAGTACTGTGTACACAGATCACAAAAGTCTTCAACATATCCTCGATCAGAAACAGTTGAACATGAGACAACGAAGATGGATTGAGACGTTGAATGATTACGATTGTGACCTTTTGTATCACCCGGGTAAGGCCAATGTTGTGGCTGATGCATTGAGTCGTAAAGAAAGGACTGAACCTCGCAGGGTTAGGGCCTTGAATATGACAGTTAGATCAAACCTCGCAAGGCAGATTCTTGAGGCACAACAAGAAGCCTTAAAGGAAGAGAATTTTGTGAAAGAAAACGTAAGAGGTATGGCTAAGAAATTCGAGATTCGAGCAGATGGTACTAGGTACTTTGTAGGACGTCTTTGGGTTCCGAAGTTTGGTGAACTGCGACAACTTGTTTTGGATGAGGCTCACAAGTCTAGGTACTCTATTCATCCTGGTTCAGGGAAGATGTACCATGATCTTAAGGAGCTGTATTGGTGGCCAAATTTGAAAGGTGATGTGGCTACGTATGTGGCTAAGTGTTTGACCTGTTCTAAGGTCAAAGCTGAACATCAAAAACCGTCCGGATTGTTGGTACAACCAGAAATTCCCGAGTGGAAGTGGGAAGGTATCACTATGGATTTTATCACTAAGTTACCAAGAGTTTCGGGTGGCTACGATGCGATTTGGGTGATTGTAGATCGACTCACTAAGTCGGCTCACTTTTTGCCGATTAGGGAAACCGATTCCATGGAGAAACTCACCCGTTTGTATTTGAAAGAGATTGTTTCGAGGCATGGTGTTCCCGTTTCTATAATTTCCGACAGAGATAGTCGATTTGTATCGAGATTTTGGCAATCGTTGCAAGAAGCCTTGGGCACTAGATTGGATATGAGCACCGCTTATCATCCTCAAACGGATGGTCAAAGTGAGAGGACCATTCAGACATTAGAAGATATGTTGCGAGCTTGTGTGATTGATTTTGGAAATGGGTGGGATAAGTATTTGCCGTTAGCTGAGTTTTCTTATAACAACAGCTACCACGCAAGTATTAAAGCCGCACCGTTTGAAGCTTTGTACGGTAGGAAATGTAGATCTCCTATTTGTTGGAATGAGGTTGGGGATGCTCAACTTACAGGTTCAGAGATTATTCACGAGACTACTGAGAAGATTGTTCAAATTAAAGAAAGGTTGAGAACTGCTAGAAGTCGGCAAAAGAGTTATGCCGACAAAGGAAGGAAAGATGTTGAATTTCAAGTTGGTGATCGTGTTATGTTAAAAGTTTCGCCTTGGAAGGGTGTTATTCGTTTTGGTAAAAGAGGGAAGTTAAGTCCTCGTTTCGTGGGACCGTTTGAGATCATTGAAAGAGTTGGACCGGTGGCTTATCGTTTGAAGTTGCCACAAGAACTCAGTGCTGTTCACGATGTTTTCCATATTTCGAACTTAAAGAAGTGTTTGGCTGAATTTGATCAGACTATTCCTTTGGAGGAACTTCAAGTTGACAAGCAATTGCATTTTATTGAGGAGCCAGTTGAGATCATGGACCGAGAGGTTAAGACTCTTAAACAGAGCAGAATTCCTATTGTTCGGGTCCGATGGAACGCTAGACGCGGTCCCGAGTTCACTTGGGAGCGTGAAGACCAAATGAAGCAGAAGTATCCGCATTTGTTCTCAGATGCCGAGTCAACCCCTGCGCCTACTTAAATTTCGGGACGAAATTTCCGTAACGGGGAGGTACTGTCACGACCCTACTTTTTCCGTTATCTTTTTCCGTTAATTATTTAACGACCGTTAACTGTTAGTGTGCCACGTCATTTCCATGACCTATATTATTATTTTTGTAATAATATATATATAATAATTATTATGTGTTATGTGGATATATGTATTCATATTTTAAATTATACGTTTCTACGTTCCGCGGATTTACATCCGGCGAATCTTTTCGGTTTTTAAACCAACGGTCGAGCTTTCGGGATTTTTAAATCCTAAATATTTTAAATATGATATTTTAAGGTCATATTATTAATAGGTGTATTTATATTTATTTTTCGTCGCGCGTATGTTATCTTTCCGGATTTTTAATCGCGTAAGCGTGTTTTCGCGATTCGGGCTTCGTTCGGGATTCCGAGCCACAAGGAAATTAACATTTAACAATTTTGGACCCATGGGGCCCACCCCCATGCCATGTTCGGCCGACCCAAGGGGGGGGGGAGGGAGTAATACTCCCATTTCCTAATTTATTTCCTTATTTTTGTAATTATCTCTTTTATTTTTCCACCTAAACTTAATTTGCAATTTTTCTCTCTTCCTCCCTTGCCCTAGTTGACGCCACCACCACCACCATTCATCATCTTCATCAAACAAAATTAAAGCTTGGATCATAAATCAATTAACACCAACGCGTTCCTTGTTTCGTTCTCTACGCGATCATATACTTTGATTCTCGATTAGGGTATAAACCCTAACCCTAGAACTTTCCATATTTATTTATATTTCTGTATTTTGATGTTATATGATTAGTATGATATGTATAAGTTGTTGTAATGTTGTTTGAATGCGTAGAATTACTCGTTTGTACATGATTTCGGTTTGTAAATTTTGGACAGCAGTTTGATTCGTATATTCTGACTATATAACTGTTATGAATGTTAAAATAAAGTACATAAATGAGTTCCTCTCATCAAGACATTAATTTTAGACTCCGGATTCATGTCGTTTCGATTCCCGGAGCCCTAGATACGCTTAATTTGGTTTTTGTTAAAGATTGAAAGGTGTTCTTGGCATGAACAAGGTTGGGTCCGACTTTGTGACCATCCTTGGTGTCTTTAGGGTGCCTCATTTGGTTAGGACTGATGGTGAGACGAATATTCATGTTCGGGTCACCTAAATCCGAGCCACGGTTCACCCGTTTTGCCCGAATTACTGTTTTGAGTAAAATGATTTCCCAATTGAAGTCATGGCTGATATGCACGACTTAGGGACTGTTCTTGGAGTGTTCTTGAGTTCATAAATGTGTCGAGTGGTTTGAGTAGGTGAAGTTACATATGTGGCTTGCCCGAAACCGACACCCGGGGCTCAAGATACGACCCGGCGAACTTTTAAACTTAAAACTTATGGTTAATGATTTAACTTATGATAAAAATTTATGGATTTCATTATTAAATAAATTACTTATGTTAAAGAAGTAATTATTTTATTTTAAGACTTTTAATATAATTATTTATTATATTATTTAATTATTAATTATAATTTAATTAACATTTTAATTAAACTTATGATTAGTAATACTTTTATTATTAAAGGAAAATACTTATGATAAGTATTAAATTTAATTATGAGAAATTATTATAAGACTTATAATAAAGATTAAATAATTATTTAATTATTATAAGACTTAATTATTATTTAATTATGACTTAATTATTAAATACTTATGATTTAATAATTTTAATTAGAAACTTATGATATGATTAATAATTCTTTATTAATTAATAATACTTATGATATGATTTAAAATTTATTATAAATTAATAATATTTATATTATGATTGACATTTAATTAATTAATTAAATACTTATGTTATACTAATTATAACATTTCAACTTACATTAACTTTAATAATTCATTTTATTTAATTAAACTTATGTTAAGACATTATTATACACATTTGACTTTAAATAACATTATAACCTATGTTATTATTATAACTTACACTTTTAAAATTAATGTTGATTATGTTTGACCAAGGTTGACTTTTGAGTTGACTTTCGGTTGACTTTGACTTTCAGTTGACTTCTGTTGACTTTTTAAATAAGGAAACTTTCCTAACTTCAAAACTTTCTAAAAATAGAACTTTCTAAATTTGGAAACTTTCCAAAAATAGAAACTTTCCAAAAATAGAAACTTTCCAAAAATAGAAACTTTCCAAAAATAGAAACTTTCCTAAAATAGAAAACTTTCCAAAAATGGAAACCTGCTAAAAATAGAAACTTTCTAAAAATAGAAAGTGTGTGTCCTTATGCTGTTCCAATCAAACCGATGCTTGCTGAGTAATGTTCTATGCCTACTTGCAACATGTACAATAGCTATCGTACTAAGACTTGGCCTAAGTTAGTTATTTATTTCGACCTGCTTTATTTATAGGTCGGCGTTGTGATCTTTCTTGATCATATTACTTTACTTGCTGTTCGCGTGTTTGTGAGATTTCTTCAGTTGCTATTTAAGGTGAGTTATAGTCCCGTTTTTACATACTTTTCAAAGTATATTTTTGGGATGTGATTACATGCAGATTTTTATTTACGTTTAGACACAAGTAACAGTTAAATTTAATTATTCATTGTGAGTTGGACAAAAATATTCCCTAGTCTGGTAACTGTAATCATTGGTTTCTACCGGTGAACGCGAATCCTACGGATAGATCTATCGGGTTTGACAACCCCATTTCGAGCTAGTCGCGCTAGCAATTTATAATCGGAATGTTTAGTACTTCGTAATTTGTTGTAGATACACTGTCCAAGTGTATATTTTTTTATTGTGTTTGGCAAGGGTAAATAAAGGGTTAAGTGGTTACCAGGTGGCTCATTGATAATGGAATAATGTTTAATGTTTTCTAACATTTTTAAATCTTGTGGTCTAAAGTTTACTTACTTATTTAAACCTATAATTCACTCAACCTTTGTGTTGACAGTTTACTTGCATGTTTTCACAGGTACTTGAGTTATTTGATGCTTCCGCTGTCGTTAGAAGAGTCTGCATGCATTTGGGCAGATTTTATGAAACAATTTATGAAACTTAAGTTTGCATTCTATTTTGGATAATTTAAATTGTGGGATTGTTGGCAATGTTTTGTGTCAACTTTTGGTTTCATATTATGGTTGGTTGGTTTTCAAACTACTTAATTTGGTTTGTTTCCTTTTTGGGGAACATTTTGATATAAAAGAATGCAACTTTGTTTATTTAATTCATTTAAGTCCGATCAAGCTATGGGACCAACTGACGGATCCGTTAAGTGTTTTGACGGGGTCGTCACATTTATATTTTCTCTTATATTTTGGAGCTCTTTGCCTTTTTATTATCCTCTCAACCTCTAGTAAAACGAGTAATGGTCCAGAATTCGTAAGTATGAAGTTTCGAATAAACTTAATGTTCTAAACAAGAAAGAATGTAATAGCACGATTTGATTTGTCAAATTACCAAAATTAATGACAATAGAACTATCAAGAATATATTTTCTTGATATGTTCAGAGGTTAAGCAGAATGAAAGAGTTATATAACATGGCACATAATGACATTATGATCTGTGAATCATCAAGTTCCATTAGAAATTCAGCATGGCTTACTGTAATATAATCACGTTGATCAAGTGTCATTATATTATACTAACTCATGCATCAGTTTCCAACATTACTTCAATAACATTCATATCTTAAACTCGAAAGTTTACAGAATATAGAAACTAACAGTTTCTATATGATGTAACACTGATATCACGAAGAGATTAATGATTTCAGATAAGAATAGTTATAAAAATATCTTCAGAAATATGAAAGATATTTATAATGAAAGATACGATAATATCTGTGAATATCTAAGATTAGAGGATGATGAAGACTATTGTCCGCAAGGGTTTAGAGTAAGGAGCAAGATATTCGCTAAAGACTTCAGCAAATATTGAATCATTTAGATTCTTTGAAGTCAAACTTATTCTTTGTGATTTGTCCACGGCTTCCTTCATAGTTTCACATAATCCGCTTTTCGGAACTAAATTTTTCTATTGGGTGTTTCCAATACTCCATACTTTATCATTAAACTTTTGACGATTAAGGTCGTGTATAGTTTCTGTTGTTGTATTCAGCTTTTTCAGAATTGGTGGTATTGATTGGTAGACTGGGTGCTTTTCAGAATTTCAGGATGGAAGATCATAATTCTAAAAGATAAATGTTATATGTTTATATATAACTGTTGATGTAGACATGCTGCAAGATATCAAAATACTGATTGCTGATTCTCGGTATTTGGTACGGCAATTCTCGTTATTAGATGCGAATGAGTATATGATAGGGTTTCAATAAATATAATGATTTTTCGGAAAGTCAAAGATCAATGAAGTTGTTGGTAAGTTTACTGCTATTGTATTGAGATATAAATGGTTTCCCGGTATCGATGACGAATGACAACTTATATATCAGGGTTATAATAAGCTAATACGAGTGAGATGTCGAAGTTGACTTCGTGAAGCTGTAACAAAATTGGCTAATTTGGAAAGGGATTGCAAAGTTATTTTCGGTAAATACAATGCTAAAGGATCTGACACAGATACGTGTTAAACGTTTACTCAGTTTTTGAGTATTTCCAGGTGCATAACTATATGCATCGATTTGTTCTTCCGTAGATGAAGTGTTGTTGGTTCATCCTCTCGATTGGGGTGTTTTCAGGAATCATGAAAGGTTTGAATGCGCATTGTAATCGTCAAGATACAAATGAGGTTTAAGATGAAATCAAGTGGCAAACTTGAAGAATTGTTTAGTTTCATATGTTATAATCAATATTTTAATTCATTTTAATTGTCCAATGTTATTAGTCCACAGTTGATAGTCCACAGTTGACAGTCCAATAATTCATATATAGTTTATTATACAATATTCGAATTAATTAATACGTATCGTGACCCGTGTATAGTTCTCAGACTCGATCACAACTTAAATTATATATATTATTATAGAATCAACCTCAACCTTGTATAGTGAACTCTAACATTACAGCATATAGAGTGTCTATGGTGATTCCAAATAATATATATAGATGCGTCGATATGATATGTCAAAAACCTTGTATATGTGTCCCGATATTTAAAGTGCGTAAAATAAATAACAGAAATTAAATGACGATAAATTAAATTGCGAGAATTAAAATTGCGATAAATAAAATGCGATAAATAAATTGCGATAAATAAAAGGTAATACGGAATTAACAGTTAGCTAGGAACAGTTAGCTAGGATTTCGTTTGCGTGGATTCTTAACAAAATTTCTCATAGTTAATTTGTTTGTTTCTAACAAATTTTATTTTGTCCAATGTTTTCTTCATTATGCCACTTGTTGGATTCTGATAGGTTAAAATCCAAATTTGAAATTTGAATGAAAATGGTTATTCTGTGGTGAACGGATTCGTATATCTGTGGATGTAAGTAAGATAGTAAGCGATTGTTGAATCAGTTTCGAAGAATGTACAATGTAACTTATTAATGTGAAATCTAAATATTCCTCGGGTAATACCTACCGGTTAAAATATTTTCACCATTAATAATTTGTACGAAAGAATTTTTAAATTACAATCTTTATGAAAATATATATATATACATATATATTTTCTTCAGATATAATCATGGATTTAATGAGTCAATATGATATTAAACTCATTTGATTTATTGTTAGAACAAGAATATATAATCTCTAAAACTTTAGAGATTACATAATCGCCATAGTGAACGAAGATAATTGATGTAGAACGATACGTAGAACGATGATTATGTTCAAGATATAGATTGTGATGTTGAGGTGTGTGTTGTTGTGGTTTATGTTGTTGCTGGTGGTACTGTTGATGCTGTTGATGTTGTTGAAGCTGGTACGTTTTGCACCATATTTTCCAAGGCTACAATTCGGGCACGAAACTCGTTGACTTTTATTACTCCGGGATGATTATCAGTTCAGATGAGTGGATGAATGAGGTTTAGAATATGAGATAGTATATGATCGTGACGAGATACTCTGGAAATGAGAGAGAAAATGGTGTCTCGAACAGGTTCGCCGGTAAACGCTTCAGGTTCATTTTCAAGAGTTGAATTCGGTTGGTGGAAGGGATCGTCTTCTTTGCGTCTCCATTGATTAAGTCAACTATGAAACCATCAGATGAATTGGGGATGGCTGATTGATTGATTCATTCTGGTGACACCGCTTTCGGAGCTTAGATGAATATCCCTGTTGGAATAGCTGTCGGAATAATTATCGAAATAGCTATCGAAATCTTGAGGGACTCGAACTGGTTGAGGGATTCATCTCGTACGATCAGATGAAGGATTTTCGATAAGAAATAGATTATAGGATGTAGGTTAGTACCCTGCAATACATAATTTACATATGCATATATAATACTAAAATCTCATAAGTTACGGAGGAATCTACGGAAATTGTCAGGCAAAGGTAACAATAACAGATACGCTAAGATATGAATTTATCTATACACTGTCTATGCAATAGAGGCAGCAAGACATGTCTAGACTGTGATGACCCAAAAATTTCTGATCAAATTTAAACTTCAATCTTTATATGCATTCGACACGATAAGCAAAGTTTATATTGTTGAAGTCTCATAAATTTTAAACTGTTGTATTCATGCATACATTTGACTTTTGAACTATTTATATAGATTCAGTAAACCTTTGACTATCCCCGACGATTCAAGAACAATTGTTTGTAAAATAAAAATACATATATAAATATATATGAATGTAAATACATACAATAATTTGAAATTCATAAAATATAAATTAAACATTAAAACTAGATAAATATATATATATATATATATATATATATATATATATATATATATATATATATATATATATATATATATATATATATCTATATATATATATGAATATGATTTTCATATATAACTGATGATTATATGTATGTTGTAATACATAAAATATTAAATGTATGCTATTATATGATATATATTAATGTATGATTAACAATATGTAATATTAATATATTAAATGTAACTACAAATTAAAAATATAGTATTATAGTAATATTAGTATTACCTTCATTATTACTATTAATATTAATATGAACATCAGTATTAATAATATTAATGTTATTATTACTGTTATAAATTTAATTAAAAAGTTATGATTATTAAAATTGAGATATTAAACAGAAAAATTATTATAAGAATGATTAAAGATAAAACTTTAATTAATGTTATGATTATTTCTTATTATTATTATTACTAAAAATCATCATTAGTAATAATATTATCATATTACTAATTATCATTTACTAATCCCTTTATCAATAATATTATTATTAGTAATATTATTATTAGTATTATTAATAGTATTAATATATTATTAATTGTTAAATTCCAAAAATTTAGAATTTAACATAGATATATAAGCACAATTATATATGCACAGATATATATATATATATCAATATATACGAAAAAAATACAGATACAGTATATATATATATATATATATATATATATATATATATATATATATATATATATATATATATATATATATATATATATATATATATATATATATGAAACCAGCATTTTTACTTATTATTATTTATTTGTTATTATTATTTAGAATTATAATATATATTATCTAAATATATGAAAAAGGAAATCGTACAAGTTGGTTATAAGGATCGATCAGCTATGTTAAAATTGTACTCCTGTCTCTAATTTGATCCCATTACAGAAACTTGTTAGCAAAAACGTCCAAAAGCTGTTAGGAGTCTTAATCTCCTTTTAATTTTTTTTATTATTCGGTACCTGCTTGAATTTTCCTTGTCGACCAATTGATTATAAATCAAACGAATTATACAGTCCTTCCCAATTTCTCTCCACTATCAACAATCAATTACACTTACCTGTAACAACAAATGTCTGATTTAAATTCAATAAAGTTTCAAGTAAACAGACCCATCGCCCTGTTCTTCATGTAATTTTTCAAACACTTTGATTTCTTAATGAATTTAAAAGTCTTTAACTGCAGTGTTGTTAGGAATATCATATCTAAACTATCTGGAAAGTTTTAGATTTCAATTCCTAGAATTGAAATCGAATTTTGAGGTCAAAGATTATTTTTAAAAAAGTCAACGTTTATGTTCATCAAGAAATTCGTAAACTGTGTGTTGTTTCTGAATCAATTAATGATTCAGAAAGTTTATAAGAGTGATTTAGGATCTTTTTTATGTTGTAAGTATTGTCTAAAACACACTTGAATTCGAAAAGCAAATATGAATCATAAACGTATTTTTTTTTCTTTTCTGTTCAGCTATTTCGTTGTTTCTATTTTTTTTATATATTTTCTTTTTGATTGTTTGATTTCATAGAAGTATCCCACATTGATTAATTAATTTTAAGTCCGAAATCCACTTTGTAATTCACGGTTATAGTTTGGATTAAGTTGAATTCGTTTATTTTGGAGAAGGAGGAAGAAGAATAGGGATTAAAAGATGTACGGGTTATAAATATTACTCGGTCATATTATAACAGAATGACATCGTATGCTTGGATGGTTAAGGGTGTTAGGGTGTGGGCGAGAGGCCTTGGGTTCGAGCCCCGTCATGGGCAATTTTTTTTGAGGAGATTTTCTAATGGTATACTCATTTATTCTTTTTTTATTATTATTATTAATTATTATTATGATTATTATTATTATTGTTATTAATATAAGTATTATAGTTATTATCCTTATTAGTATTGCTAAAATATGTATTAGTTATTATTTATTATTAATATCATAATTATGATTACAAATATGATTATTAGTATTATTATTGTTGTTACTAATATTATTATCATCAAATAAAACATAATTTTATAATTTTTAAGTATTATGATTAATATTTTAGAATTATAATTTTTATCAAGATTATTATTATTATTATTACAACTATATTAATATTATGATCATCACTTTTACGAACTAGTTTCGCTATTATTATTATCACTATTATCATTAGTATTAAAATTATTATAGTTATTATTATTATCAGTATTAGTATTATTATTATTACCATTATAAGTATGATTATTTATATTATAATGAGGGTTATTAATATGTAATTACTAAAATCATTATTATAAGTATCATTAATCGAAAAATTTATATTTTACTGTTATTATTATAGAAATCAATATTAATATCATTAATATAATTACTAACAATAATACCTTATTTAGTAATATTAAGTATTATGATTATTATCATTTTTAACGTAGTATTACTAAAATTACTATTTTTTAACAAACAAATGATATATATAAATAAGGATATGTATATATTTAATACCTATAACATAATAAAATTAATATTTCCATATATAAAAAGAATATATGAAACATATAAATTATTAATATAAAAAAAGGGAACGACTAATAAATTTATATATATAAATTTGTTTGAGTCCAATTATGTGTGTTAATATATATACACATGATATAGGTTCGTGAATCCGAGGCCAACCCTGCATTTGTTCACTTGTTCAATATCGTCATATGTGTTTTTACTACAAAATACAGTATGGTGAGTTTCATTTGATTCCCTTTTACTCTTTACATTTTTGGGACTGAGAATACATGCGCTGTTTTTACAACTGCTTTATTAAATACTTTTGAAATATATTTTGAACTGCAAATACATGAAATGCTTTTATAAATGTTTGACGAGATAGACACAAGCAAAACATTCCTCGAATGAATTATTATGCAGACAGAAGTTCTGCGGATTATTATTGAATTATGTGCACATGATAATTGCCACCACTGAATTATGTGGACATGATAATTACCACCATTGAATTATGTGGACATGATAATTGCCACCATTGAATTATGTGGACATGATAATTGCCACCATTGAATTATGTGGACATGATAATTGCCACTATTGAATTATGTGGACATGATAATTGCCATCATTGAATGTTATGTATCGAGAGAATGATTTTTATACACAGGTTATGTGTATGTTATTTTTGTGCACAAGATATGTGTACGGTTACTAAGATTTATGAAAGATGATTTCGTACACGAGAAAGGTGTACTGTATTTAAAAGATATCGCATGTACATTACAGGTGGGTATAGGATTCGGGCCCATTTGTACCATGCAGCATTTAAATCTTGTGGTCTATCAAAATAATGAATTTTATTGTTTTATGATAAACTTATGAACTCACCAACCTTTTGGTTGACACTTTAAAGCATGTTTATTCTCAAGTATTAAAGAAACCTTTCGCTGTGCATTTGCTCATATTACATGGAGTCGTTCATGGCATATATAGGTCAGAACCTCGCAATGGGACCAACTGTTGAAGACTTCGTCCAGATGGATTAGGACGGGGCATTTCAGTTGGTATCAGAGCGATGGTCTTAGCGAACTAGGTCATGCATTAGTGTGTCTAACTGATAGTTGCTTAGATGCATTAGTGAGTCTGGACTTCGACCGTATCTGCATGTCAAAAGTTTTGCTTATCATTTCGTGTCAAAAATTGCCTGCTTATCATCCTTAGGAAATTATCTGCTTATCATTCTTAGTCTAGACACATCTTACTGCAATGATTACATGAATAGTGTATAGAAAAAATTCATATCTTAGCGTATCTGATAATTCATATCTTAGCGTATCTGTTATTATTACCTTTGCCTGACAGCTTCCGTAGATTTCTCCGTAACTTATGGGATTTTAGTATTATATATGCATATGTAAATTATGTATTGCAGGATACTAATCTACATCCTATAATCTACTTCTTATCGAAAAATCCTTCATCTGATCGTACAAGATGAATCTCTCAACCAGTTCGAGTCCTCAGATTCCGATAGCTATTCCGATAGTCATTCCGACAGCTATTCTGACATGGATGTTCACCTAAGCTCCGAAAGCAGTGTAACCGGAATGGATCAACCAATTATCCATCACCTATTTTGGATGAAATAGGGATGGGTTCATAGTCGACTAAACGAATGAAGACAAGAAGAAAGCGATCCTTTCCACCCACCGATTATCCCTCTTGGCGATGAACCAGAAGCATTTACCGGTGAACCAGTCCGAAACACCATTTTCACCCTCATTTCCCGAATATCTCACCACGATCATATACTATCTCAGATTCTAAACCTCATTCATCCGCTCGTTCCGACTGACAATTATCCCGGAATAATAGAAGAAGTCAACGAACTTCGCGCTCGAGTAATCAATTTGGAGAATATGGTGCAAAACCTACCAGCTTCAGCAACAGCACCGGCAACACCAGTACCAACAACAACAACATCATCACACGTCTCAACCTCACAATCTATACCTCAAGAATAATCATCATTCTACAAATCGTTCTACATAAATTATCTTCATCCTTCATGGAAATTATGTAATTTCTAATGTTTTAGAGATTATGTGCTCTAGTTCTAGCCGTAAATCAAATGAGTTTAATATCATATTGACTCATTAAATCCATGATTACATCTGAAGAAAATATATATGTATATATTTTTTCATAAAGATTGTAATTAAAAATTCTTTTGTACAAACTGCTAATGGTGAAAATATTTTAACGGGTAGGTAATACCCGAGGAATATTTAGATTTCACGTTAATAAGTTACACTGTACATTCTTCGAATCTGATTCGACAGTCAAGTACTATCCTACTTACATCCACAGATATATGTATCCGTTCACCATAAAATAACTATTTTCATTCAATTTCATATTTGGATTTTGACCTATCAAAATCCAACAAGTGGTATAATGAAGAAAACATTGGACAAAATAAAATTTGTTAGAAACAAACAAATTAATTATGAGAATTTTGTTAAGAATCCACGCTAACAAAATCCTAGCTAACTGTTCCTAGCTAACTGTTAATTACTTATTACATTTAATTATCGCAATTTATTTATCGCAATTTAAATTCTCGCAATTTTATTTATCATTATTTAATTTCTGTTATTTATTTTACGCACTTTAAATATCGGGACACGTATACAAGGTTTTGACTTATCATATTGACGCATCTATATATATTATTTGGAATAACCATAGACACTCTATATGCAGTAATGTTGGAGTTAGCTATACAGGGTTGAGGTTAATTCTACAATAATATATATAGTTTGAGTCGTGATCGAGTCTGAGACGTATACGGGTCACGAAACATATTAATTAATTCGAATATTATATATTAAACTATATATGAATCATTGGATTGCTAACTGTGGACTATCGACTATGGACTAATAACACTGGACAATTAAAATGAATTAAAATACTGATTATAACATATGAAACTAAACGATTCTTCAAGTTTGCCACTTGATTTCATCTTAAACCTCAATTGCATCTTAACGATTACAATCTGCGTTCAAACCTTTCGTGATTCTTGAAAACACCTCAATCGAGAGGATGAACCAACCGAACCTCATCTACGGAAGAAAAGATTGATGCATATAGTTATGCACCTGAAAAAAAAACTCTCGAAAACTGAGTAAACGTTTAACACATAGTTGTGCTAATTCCTTTAGTGTTATTATTACCCAAAATAACTTTGCAGTTCTTCTTCAAAGTAGCAAATTTTTTCACAGCTCCAGCAAGTCAACTTCGAATTTTCGTCCGAAACAACCTTATTATAGCTTTGATATATATGTGTGCTCTTTTATTGTTACCGGAGAACCATTTATATTCCACTATATTACCAGCAGACGTACCAGCAACCTCGTTACTTCTTGACTTAAATCTCTCTGATAAATCATTATATTTATTCATTGAAACCCTATCGTATACTCATCCGCATCTTGTAACGAGAAGTGACATACCAATTACCGGGAATCAGCAATCAGTACTTTAAAAACTCACAGCATATATATATCAACAGTTATATGTATAACATTCATCTCTTAGAATTATGATCTTTCATTCTGAAATGCTGAAAAGCACCAAGTCTACAAATCAATACTATGAATGTTGAAAAAGCTGAATGAAGCAGCAGAAACCGTAGACAACCGTAAACGACCTTAATCATCGGAAGTTTGATGATAAAGAATAGTATGTTGGAAAAGCTCAGAAAAGTTTGAAACCGAAAAACTGATTGAGCAAACTACGAAGGAGTCTCTCTGAACAAAACACAAGAACTAAACTTGTACATTAAGAATCCTAATGATTCTGTTTCTGATGAAATCTTTAAAGAATACCTTGCTTTTGACTCCAAACTCTTGCGGACAAATTTTCTTCACCATCCTTCGATATTAGAAATTTCAAGATATCATCGTATCTTTCATTATAAATATCTTCAATATTTCTGAAGATATTTTCATAAATATTCTCGTCTGAAATTATTTATCTCTTCGTGCTATCTATATTACATCATAAAGGAAACTACTTTAGTTTCTAAATTCCTTTAAAATTTGAGTTTGAATTATGAATGATTTTGAAGTAGTGTTGGGAGCTGATGCATGAGTTAGTATAATATAATTACACTTGATTAACGTGATTATATTACAGTAAGTCATGCTGAGTTTCTAATGAAACGTGATGATGGTTCACAGTAGATCATACCATCATCATGTGCCATGTTACATAACTCTTTCATTCTAATTAACCTCTGAACATAACAAGAAAATATATTCTTGATAGTTCTATTCTCAGTGATTCTGGTAATTTGACAAATCAAATCGTGCTATTACGTTCTTTCTTGATTAGAACATTAAATTCATTCGAAACTCCATATCTACGAATTCTGTACCATTATTCGTTCGACTTAAAGTCAAGAAGAGAAAAACAAAAGTTTGAATTAAGGGAGAACGAATAGAAGGTGTGAGTTGTAAGGAAACGAAGGGGGTAGATTTATAGTAAAATATCTGACAGAGCAATCAAAACGGATGAGCGCATTTAAAACTAAACCTAATTTCCTTAAATCCCGAAGAATCAAATCTTATATAGATTTCAAAGATTTTCATTAAATTCCTTGAATTCCGGAATTCAACCATGACTACGTCAAAAGTTAAGGCGAATCTTTACTTTTCCTATTTCAATCTTTTGTGGTAGCTTCATTCGTACTCTTCGAATAATCGAATTGTTTTATCCACATTACTCAATGATGATAAAAATCTATTTATCAACTCATATTCGTCATGAAAACAATTTTATTGTTAGCCATGACCACCTCACTCAAATTTCGGGACGAAATTTCTTTAACGGGTAGGTACTGTGATGACCCGGAAATTTCCGATCAAATTTAAACTTCAATCTTTAAATGAATTCGACACGATAAGCAAAGTTTATATTGTTGAAGTCTCATAAATTTTAAACTGTTGTGTTCATGCATACATTTGACCTTTGTACTATTTATATAGATTCAGTAAACCTTTGACTATCCCCGACGATTCAAGAACAATTGTTTGTAAAATAAAAATACATATATAAATATATATGAATGTTATATATATATATATATATATATATATATATATATATATATATATATATATATATATATATATATATATATATATATATATATATATATATTTGTATATATATTCATTTTTATGTTACACTAAATTTATCTGTATCTTAGTTTACATATCTAGTTTTAATGTTTAATTTATATTTTATGAATTTCAAATTATTATATGTATTTACATTCATATATATTTATATGTATTTACATTCATAAACTAGGTTACAGATTAATTTAGTGTAACATAAAAATGAATATATATACAAATATATATATATATATATATATATATATATATATATATATATATATATATATATATATATATATATATATATATATATATATATATTCATTTTTATGTTACACTAAATTAATCTGTATCTTAGTTTACATATCTAGTTTTAATGTTTAATTTATATTTTATGAATTTCAAATTATTATATGTATTTACATTCATATATATTTATATATGTATTTTTATTTTACAAACAATTGTTCTTGAATCGTCGGGGATAGTCAAAGGTTTACTGAATCTATATAAATAGTTCAAAGGTCAAATGTATGCATGAACATAACAGTTTAAAATTTATGAGACTTCAACAATATAAACTTTGCTTATCGTGTCGAATTCATATAAAGATTGAAGTTTAAATTTGATCAAAAATTTTCGGGTCATCACATAGACTAAGAATGATAAGAAGGTAATTTTCGACACTAAATGATAAGCAAAACTTTTGACATGCAAACACGGTCGAAGTCCAGACTCACTAATGCATCCTAACGACTTATCAGTTATACACACTAATGCAGACCTGGTTCGCTAAGACCACCGCTCTGATACCAACTGTAGAGACCCGTCCTAATCCATCCGGATGAAGTCCATATCGATTATAAACGATTCACAACAGTTGATTACATCGCGAGGTACTTGACCTCTATATGATACATTTTACAAACATTGCATTCGTTTTTGAAAAGACAATCTTTCATTACATCAAAAGTTGACGGCGTGCATACCATTTTATAATATATCTAACTATAATTGACTTAATAATAATCTTGATGAACTCAATGACTCGAATGCAACGACTTTTGAAATATGTCATGAATGACTCCAAGTAATATCATTAAAATGAGCAATTGCACAGCGGAAGACTTCTTTCATACATGAGAATAAACATGCTTTAAAGTGTCAACCAAAAAGGTTGGTAAGTTCATTAGTTTATCATAAAGAATCATTTCATAATTTTAATAGACCACAAGATTTAAATTTTTCCAATTCTCATAAACATACGTCCCATGCATAGAGACAAAAATCATTCATATGGTGAACACCTGGTAAACGATATTTACAATATGCATATAAGAATATCCCCATCATTCCGGGATCCTCCTTCGGACATGATATAAATTTTGAAGTACTAAAGCATCTGGTACTTTGGATGGGGCTTGTTGGGCCCGATGGATCTATCTTTAGGATTCGCGTCAATTAGGGTGTCTGTTCCCTAATTCTTAGATTACCAGACTAAAAAGGGGCATATTCTGTTTAATAATCCAGCCATAGAATGTAGTTTTGATTACTTGTGTCTATTTCGTAAAACATTTATAAAAGCAGCGCATGTATTCTCAGTCCCAAAAATATATTGCAAAAGCATTTAAAAGGGAGCAAATGAAACTCACAATACTGTATTTTGTAGTAAAAATACATATGACGACATTAAACAATGCAGGGTTGGCCTCGGATTCACGAACCTATATCATTTGTATATATATATATATATATATATATATATATATATATATATATATATATATATATATATATATATATATATATATATATATATTAAAACATATAATCATAATCGAATAAATTTATTGATTATATTTAATTTATATATTATGTATGTTTAATTTGTGTATGTATTCATAATGGTTAATATATTTATAGTTTTATTAATATAACCATATTTATATACATAAATGTTTAATGCTATATTTAAAAAAAAAATTGATAGTTTGTTATTTGTATATTTTTATAATAATAATATTAATAAGTTTGATATATATATAGTTATGTATATGTAACAAATATATTTTATGTACAAAATATTTATCTGTTTTAAAAAGGTAGTTTTTGAGATTAATAAAGAAAATATTATTAATCATATTATTTAATAATAATACCTATTTTGATAACAATATTAATAATAACAATGATAATAATAATAATTATAATTGTAACTAGGGTTATGATAACGATAATAATAGTAATCCTAATCATAATAATTATAGTAATAATACAATTACTTGTAGTAATAATTATAATAATAATATAAATATTCATACTTGTACCTATGATCATAATAATACTTAAAAACATGATTTTACTAATGATCATAGTAATACTAGTAATGACGGTAATAATATTAATAATAATGTTAACAATATTAATATTATTAATAATAATATAATACCTGTGTTTATCTTAATACATAATTTCTATTAATGATAGTAATAATAATGAACTTAACTCTAATGATAATAAGTATTAACAATAACAATAACAATAATAATCATAGTAATAATAATAATAATAATAATAATAATAATAATAATAATAATAATAATAATAATAATAATAATAATAATAATAATAATGGAATCTACTTTCTTTTAAAAAAACAAATTCTGAAAATAAAAAGTCCACTGCAGGGCTCGAACCCTCGACCTCTCGTTAAATCGACACTCCCTCTAACCAATGCTCTGTGGTAGTTTTTCTGAATTAATTCGCTTTTAAATAAATATAACCCGTATAAATAAAGTATTCTTCTTCTTCCTCTAGCTCTCCCATAGATTACCAATCAATTCCAACAGCAACTAATTGTTTGTTTTAGTTTTAAAACTTAAATCATAATAACTTGTAATTTGCGAATTTATATTAACAGAATCAAAAAAAAATAATAAAGAACACAGAATAGCTGTATCAGGTTCTAAAAAAAAAATAAAAAACTCAAATTCAAACTTCGAATTTTAGATCGTTTTAGGTGAAGGTTATAACATGAAAAAGGTCTTAAATCGTTTATGTAAACTCTCTGAATCATCAATTGATCCTAAAACATACAAACGAACTCGAATTTAATCATGAACACTTCGGTTGACTTTTGAACTTAAAACTTTGACCTCAAAATTAGAATTTGATAATGAAAATTGGAACTTGAAAACTTACAGATAGTTTGTTTAAGAGATTTATAACAGGACTACATTATTACATTTTCGAATTTGATTCAAATTCAAGGTGTTCATAAATTGACTCAAGAACAGAGTCACGACTTGTGTTCTTCATCGAAATTTTTAAAAAATTCAATAATGTTAAAGCTGTTTAAGTGACTTGTAATTGATAATAGTACTGGAAGATACAATGAGTTTATTAATAACCTTATAATTGGATTGCTTTATATCGAGTACAGGATCGATTGAATTTTTTTATCATAGATATAATAAATAAAATAAAAATATAAAAAGTAGATGGTGAAGGATCTGATTCGTACGATTTTTGATAGCAATATGTAACAAATTTGAGAAAGAAAACAAACTCAATTACAATCAGATAGTGATAGCAACTGATTGTGATTCCTTTCTTGTAATATCCGTATATAATTATTGTAAAATAATAATCATATTATTAATAATTAATAATTATAATTATATTAATAATAATAATTTAAATAAAAATGGTACTGGTTCCTAGTATATATATATCTGTTATTACTATATATATATATATGTATATGCATATTTCTTATATTCATATATTTATTGTTATAAATTATAATTAGTATTATTAATAAATATAACTATAATAATAATACTCTTAATATCATATATAATAATAATACAATTTATAATAATATAATAGTAATAATAATATTACTAATGATAATGATAACAATTACCATAAATGTATAGCAATAATATTATTAATAACAATAATACTAATTTTACTAATATTATTAGTATTAACGATAATATTAATAATAATAATAATAATAATAATAATAATGATATATCAGTTTATATATATCAACTTATTCATACAAAGTTTCACTATATATATATATATATATATATATATATATATATATATATATATATATATATATATATATATATTTTGTATTAGAAATAATAATAATATTAATGATACAATTATTAACATAATAATAATGGAAGTACTAACAGTAATAATAAAATAACAATCATATTTTAATGTGTGATTATATTTAACCTATTAATAGTATATTTATAACTGTACCACCTATAACATATGTTGAATATTATTTATTCGTTTTACTATAATACATTATATAATATATAATATGTGTTTGTATTTTAAATATAATTGTCTTATATATATATAAATATTATACGTATATATTTACTTGATATGTTATATTCTCTTAATAAAATAAATTGTGACATATAATATCTATAACTTTTATCTATATATTTCAATATACGTATGGTAATAATTACTATAGAAATTATTTATATCTATACATAGATCAACTTATTTGTATAATATTTCTCATATTTAATTTTTAATGAGTTAACAATATTTTATAATTTCCAATACTTACATTTATAATTATGTATATATTTATATATACTTAGTTGTTTACAAACAGTTGTTCGTGAATCGTCGGGAGTGGTCAAAGGTCAATTGAATATATGAACCTAGTTTCAAAGTTTTCGAGACTCAACATTACAGACTTTGCTTATCGTATCGGAAACATATAAAGATTAAGTTTAAATTTGGTCGGAAATTCCCGGGTCATCACAATTATTACCTCAAGTATAGTAGGTAAACCTATTCGAATTAAGATTATGGCTTGGAAGTTCTTGAAGTAGAATCATGGCACGAAACCAATTTCAAGTAAGATTACTACTCGAATTAAGATAGTTATAGTTATAGAAATCGATTCAAAGTTTGAATATGAATATTACCTTGAATAAGAAAGATAACCTACTGTAAATAACAAAAGTTTCTTGATCTTAGATGATTACTTGGAATGGATTTGAAAGCTTGGAAGTAATTTTGCAAACTTGAAAGTGTTATTGAAGTGTTCTTGAGTAGTTGTTTTGTAGGTTGATCAAAGGTTGGATTTATGAGCTAGATTGATGTAGATTTAGATGGAGATGATGAAGAACACTTAGAATATCAAGAGAGAACTTGATAGAGATCAATTTGATGCATGAAAGTTGGAAAATGAATGTGTTTGTGTGTGTAGTAGTTCACGTGAAGATGCACTTGTGAGATATGCTCCATTAGTTTGATTTTTAGTGTAATCATTCATGCTAGTTGCCAAATGATGGTTCCCACATGTTTGATGACTCATTAAGGCTACTAAGGAGCTGATCATTGAGTGTATATACCAATAGTATATACATCTATAAGCTGGGTATTATACGAGTACGAATATCGAACGAATACGAGTAGAATTCTTGATGAAAATGAATGAGAATGCAATTGTAATCATTTTTGTTAAGTAGAAGTACTTTGATATGTGTATTAAGTCTTTCAAAAGTGTAATAATACATCTTAATACACTACATATATACACATTTTAATGGAGTCGTTAAATCATCGTTAGTCGTTACATGTATGTGTTATCTTGAAACCTTAAGTTAACGATCTCGTTAAATGTAATTAACCCCATTGTTATTATACCTAATAAGATGTTAAATTGTTATGTTATCATGATAACATAGTGTGTTAATATATCTTAATATGATATAGAAATATTAAGACGTTATTACAACGATAATCCTTACCTATAAATATCGTTTCGAAATCTATAAGTTAGTAGTCTCATTTTACGTATATAGCTCATTGTTAATATACTTAATGAGATACTTAATCATCATTTCACCATGTTAAATATATATATATATATATATATATATATATATATATATATATATATATATATATATATATATATATATATATTTTCATATATATCATCATGTCATTTACAAGTTATAACGTTCGTGAATCATCGGACAACTGGGTGGTCAAACGTTTGCATAAAAATCGGTTTCAATTAAACAAGTCTTAACAAGTTTGATTGCTTAACATGTTAGAAACATTTAATCATGTAAAATGTGAATCTCATTTAATATATAAACATGGAAAAGTTCGGGTCACTACACATAGCTGGTGAGCTGTGTGTACTAGTGCATATACGAGTTTTTCAATAGGAGGGTAGTTAACTTCACTGTCGTTAAGTGCTTTGCTGACAAAATACACAGGCATTTGTACCTACGCTAAAATAGTGAGGAATACACAGTAAGCATTACATTCATTACCTATTCCAAGTCTCAATATGAGACATACCTGCCCCTTATCTGCGATGAGAACGGAACTGATTGCTCCATTTAAAGTCGCAAGATACAGCATCAATGTCTCTTCTACTATTGGCGCAGTCAAAGTAGGCAGCTCCTTTAGGAGCGACTTCATCTCGACAAAAGCTTTATCGGCCTCTTCAGTCCATCTGAAGTCTAATTTTTTTAATGAATTCTTAAGGGTCTGGAAAAAAGGTAGTGATCGCTCTGCGGCCTTTGACATGAATGTAGTTAGCGCGACCAACTTGCATGTCAAACTTTGCACTTCTTTTCTTGAATTTGGGAATTTGAATTGCTGAAGTGACGGAATACAATTTCCTTTATGTATCGTTGTGCAAGTTTGTCCATTGTATCGGTTTCTTTCATGGCTAGAAGGTGAGCAGATTTTGGTGAGATGGTCAACAATAACCCAAATATTGTCCTAACCGCTTACCGTTTTTAGTAACTTCGTGAGGAAATCCATTGTTATTCCTTCACATTTCCATTGTGGGATTTCGAGTTGTTGTCATGCAACTAATAAGGTTCAGTTTTAGGCTACTTCTCTCCCCGTAAACTATTAATGACTCACCATTCTCGTGGGGTATACGAAAAATCTTCTTACTATAAATAACTTTCGTTCTCATCCTTGAAAGAAAGTCCGTTTCAACTATTCCATCAAAGCTTCCTAACTTGATGAGTATTAGGTCAATCCTAAAGTCCATTCCAACTTTTACATCAAGCTTCCAAACTTGATGAGTGTTAGGTAAATCTTAAGGTTCATTCTAATAAAATCTTATTATACTGCCCTGAAAAATTCTATCAATCTTCTCAAATAACATCTGCTTGTGCATGGGTAACTAATCTTCTCCAACAACTACTTTAAAACTTCCAATTTTTGTTGTCATGAGGTCATCTCCAAATGACCCACCTGTTAATTTTAAGGTACTACCTTAAATTATTCCTCTATCTCTGCCAGCTTACCATTAGGTTATCCTATAGAATACTTAACTCTCATGGTTGTTAAAGGCTTATTAGTCATAACACTAAGGTTCTTAGATATAAGGTTTCTATTACTCAAGTATTAAACAACTTCGAGATAATAAAACGTTGTAATGAACCATACCCTAACTATAATCAGGATCCATAGCTGAGATAACGATTGCTCTACCGCAATTAAGTCTAAAGTTTTTCCTATTTGAGAACTTTTTCCTTAAGTGTCCAGGGTGTCTATATCTATAACAAATTCTCGGGTTTTTTGCAATCAAGGCTCTTCTTGTACAGTATCTGAGCTACGTGGTTATTCTTTCCCTACCTCTAATAGACCATAATGCGTATACTCAATTCGTTCCTACCAA
Source organism: Rutidosis leptorrhynchoides (assembly GCF_046630445.1). Taxonomy (NCBI): domain Eukaryota; kingdom Viridiplantae; phylum Streptophyta; class Magnoliopsida; order Asterales; family Asteraceae; genus Rutidosis; species Rutidosis leptorrhynchoides. The sequence goes on from NC_092341.1 coordinate 175,855,646, forward strand.
AATTTTCTCTGAATCACTTCATATTCCTTATATAGTAACATTGGGACTTCTGCATGATTTACTTCAATATAATCACGCTGGTCTGGCGTCATTATAGTGTACTAAATCTTACGTTCATTCCAATATCACCCCATACGGTCAATGTAACGTGATCACTTCAAGTTATACTCAATTTCATCTAATAGCGCTTTATGTATGCTATCTCAAAACAAAATCTACATAATCAATCTCACGGTTTCTCGGTGTGGGTGCGTAGGTTTTGTAGATCATGCATCATTGCCTAAATGTCCCGGAATTTTCTTCAAAATGTCCGGGTTCAGGTAATGTCGTTAGGTTCCTTTCTAAGAATTCAAGCTGGGTCTCGCAACGAGTTGTACGTGTAGCAAGTAGTAATAAGATATGTTTTGAGGTGGTTCCCAAGTCTTTGGGTTTGGCTGAGCATCAGTGGAAGACACTATGACCTTGTGAAAGGAGATGTCCTTCCGACTTCTCCAATGCCTAAGAGTGTTAGGGACCTGAAATGCCCCGTCCTAACCCATATGGACGATGACATTACATTTGGTTACATCGCGAGGTACTTGACCTCTATATGATACATTTTTACAAACATTGCATTCATTTTTAAAAAAACAAATAAACTTTCATTTCATCGAAAGTTGACAGGTATGCATACCATTTCATAATATCCAAACTATAAATGACCTAATATGTCATTTACTTAATAATAATCTCTAATGAACTTCAACGACTCGAATGCAACATCTTTTGAAATATGTCATGAATGACTCCAAGTAATATCCTTAAAATGAGAAAATGCACAGCGAAAGATTTCTTTCAATCCTGAGAATAAACATGCTTAAATGTGTCAACCAAAAGGTTGGTGAGTTCATAGGTTTATCATAAAATAATAAATTTCATCATTTTGATAGACCACAAGATTTAAATCCTGCATGGTACAAATGGGCCCGAATCCTATACCTACCTGTAATGTACATGCGATATATTTTAAATACAGTACACCTTTCTAGTGTACGAAACCATTTTAACAAATCTTTGTAACCGTACACATATCTTGTGTACAAAATATCATACACATAACCTGTGTATAAAATCATTCTCTCGATATATAACATTCACTTCAATTGGTGGCAATTATCATGTCCACATAATTCAATGGTGGCAATTATCTTGTCCACATAATTCAATGGTGGCAATTATCATGTCCACATAATTCAACGGTGGAAATTATCATGTCCACATAATTCAACAGTGGCAATTATCATGTCCACATAATTCAATAATAATCCGCAGAACTTCTGTCTGCATAATAATTCATTCGAGGAATGTTTTGCTTATGTCTATCTCGTCAAACATTTATAAAACCATTTCATGTATTCGCAGTTCTAAACATATTTCAAAAGCATTTAATAAAGCAGTTGTAAAAATAGTGCATGTATTCTCAGTCCCAAAAATATATATTGCAAAAGCATTTAAAAAGGGAGCAAATGAAACTCACCTAATGTATTTTGTAGTAAAAATACATATGACGAAACTGAACGATAAAGGGTTAGCCCCAGATTCACGAACCTATATCATTTATATATATTAACGCACATAATGAACACATAATGGTATTCAACCCAGTTTATATATTAATTACAAAATATGTTATTTATTTAAATTAGTATGTATTTATTATTTCAAATGTTATATATCTATATGTTTTATTTTTATATTAATATAGTAAATTAGACATACTATGATATATGTAATAATTACATTTTTTTTATACAAGTATCTTTTGTTTGATAAAATAATAATTATGATTATACTAAAGTAATGATAATAAAAATAATGATATTTATGATAATAATATTGATAATACTTTATTAATAATAGAAATGATATTTGTTAATATTGATAATAAACGTATTAATAAAATCATACTATTTAGAAATAATAATAATAATAATAATAATAATAATAATAATAATAATAATAATAATAATAAAAATAATAATAATAAAAGTAATAATAATAATAAAAGCTACCTTTAAAGGCTTTAAAAAAAATAACTGCTCGCCCCCGGGTTTGAACTCGCGACCTGTCGCTCACGCACAACACCCCAAACCATCTGATCCGTCTAGTTTTTCTGTTTTAATACCGGATTCTAAGTTTATAACCCATATCATCATCATTTATATATTCCCTAGTCCAAAATACATCGGCCTAACTGAAATCTTATAAGCCCAACATTTAATTGCAATGGATTTCGGCCCAACATGGTAACTAAATCTCGGTCCAATTTATATCTAGCCCGATACAAAAACAGATAATTTGTTTTGTTAAATTTTGAACCGTATTATCTAATACATCATTATCTTGTCATCCTCTATCATCTTCCATTAACCTAAAACATCACCTTACTTTGCTGTCGTCATCTTCATCAATGTCTCATCGTGATTATCACTACCATCACTATATTCTTTACCATTACTAATACGTTCATCATCAAAATCTTATACTCTCTTCTTAATTTTTAAGAGAATGAAACGAGTAAAGTATGGTGGCTCGCGAGGGTGGAGATGAGGGTTCGAATACAGTTTCTTTTAGGTGTCGACAACAGGAATAAACTGAAGTAGGCTGAAACAGATGCATTCATTACTTCATTATCACAACCCTTAGTTACTGTTTGAAACATAAACAAAAAAAAGAAAAAATATATGTGGCGGTTAGATTAATCATCTGGGATAAAGAAACAAAAACATCGAAGCTGCAATTGCAGGTATGCCATGGTTTTCAAGGTGGTTCGTGACTGCTCATCACCGAAATAGAAATTGTAATCTAGTGAGTTGTAGATAGAAATTAACAACAACAAAAAAAAAATGTAGAGAGATAAAGATAAAGAGAGAGAACAATCGAGTAGTAGTTAGCGATGGGGTTTAGGTTCGAAATGATAGCGGTTATGGTGTCTCTTGATGGTGTTTACAGGAAAACAAAACATGGTAGTATTCGTAGATGGTGGTTCGATTTAAATAGCAAGAAAACAGAAAGTATATGCAGCGTAGCAGTAGCAGAAGTTTTCGAATATGATAGCAGTAGTTACATCACGTTGGGGGTAGCAACAAAGGTCTTCGAATGGTTGGGTGTTATTTGAACAAAATAGAACAAGAATGGTGGTTAGTAGTAGCAATACAATAGCTACAACTATTGTGTTTAATGGTAGAAGTTTGTAAGGATAGTGAGGGTTGATGATGATGATGATGAAGTCGATACATGTGATGGGAGATGGCGGATATGGTAGCGTGTGGTGGTGTTGGGTGTAGTGACCCGAACTTTTCCATGTTTATATATATTAAATGAAATTGATATTTATATGATTAAGTGTTTCCAACATGTTAAGCAATCAAACATGTTAAGACTTGATTAATTGGAATAGGTTTCATATAGACAAATGAACACCCAAGTTGACCGGTGATTCACGAACGTTAAAACTTGTAGAAACTATACGATGACATATATATGGTTATATATATAGTTAACATGATTTTATTATAAGTATGTATCTCATTAGGTATTTTAACAATGAGTTATATACATAAAATGAGACTATTAAATTAAGAAACTCGAAAACGATATATATAACGATTATCGTTATAACAACGTCTTACTAGGTACATATGAATCATATTAAGATATTGATACACTTGGTTAATTATGATAAATTATAATTAAATATATGATTAAGTGTATTAACAATGAACTACGTATGTAAAAATAAGACTACTAACTTAATGATTTCGAAACGAGGCATATATGTAACGATTATCGTTGTAACGACATTTAACTGTATATATATCATACTAAGATATATTATATATCATAATATCATGATAATGTAACAATTTAACATCTCATTTGATATAATAAACAATGGGTTAACAACATTTAACAAGATCGTTAACCTAAAGGTTTCAAAACAACATTTACATGTAACGACTAACGATGACTTAACGACTCAGTTAAAATGTATTCATACACTTTTGAAAGACTTTAAGACACTTATCAAAATACTTCTACTTAACAAAAATACTTACAATTACATCCTCGTTCAGTTTCATCAACAATTCTACTCGTATGTTGAAATGTCCCGTTCTTATTGATTAAAAACGTTCCATATTAATTGATTTCGTTGCGAGGTTTTGACCTCTATATGAGACGTTTTTCAAAGACTGCATTCATTTTTAAAACAAACCATAACCTTTATTTCATAAATAAAGGTTTAAAAAGCTTTACGTAGATTATCAAATAATAATAATCTAAAATATCCTGTTTACACACGACCATTACATAATCGTTTACAATACAAATATGTTACATCGAAATCAGTTTCTTGAATGCAGTTTTTACACAATATCTTACAAACATGGACTCCAAATCATGTCCTTATTTTAGTATGCAACAGCGAAAGCTCTTGGTATTCACCTGAGAATAAACATGCTTTAAACTTCAACAAAAATGTTGGTGAGTTATAGGTTTAACCTATATATATCAAATCGTAACAATAGACCACAAGATTTCATATTTCAATACACATCCCATACATAGAGATAAAAATCATTCATATGGTGAACACCTGTTAACCGACATTAACAAGATGCATATATATAAGAATATCCCCATCATTCCGGGACACCCTTCGGATATGATATAAATTTCGAAGTACTAAAGCATCCGGTACTTTGGATGGGGTTTGTTAGGCCCAATAGATCTATCTTTAGGATTCCCGTCAATTAGGGTGTCTGTTCCCTAATTCTTAGATTACCAGACTTAATAAAAAGGGGCATATTCGATTTCGATAATTCAACCATAGAATGTAGTTTCACGTACTTGTGTCTATTTTATAAATCATTTATAAAACCTGCATGTATTCTCATCCCAAAAATATTAGATTTTAAAAGTGGGACTATAACTCACTTTCACAGATTTTTACTTCGTCAGGAAGTAAGACTTGGCCACTGGTTGATTCACGAACCTATAACAATATATACATATATATCAAAGTATGTTCAAAATATATTTACAACAGTTTTAATATATTTTGATGTTTTAAGTTTATTAAGTCAGCTGTCCTCGTTAGTAACTTACAACTAGTTGTCCACAGTTAGATGTACAGAAATAAATCGATAAATATTATCTTGAATCAATCCACGACCCAGTGTATACGTATCTCAGTATTGATCACAACTCAAACTATATATATTTTGGAATCAACCTCAACCCTGTATAGCTAACTCCAACATTCACATATAGAGTGTCTATGGTTGTTCCGAAATATATATAGATGTGTCGACATGATAGGTCGAAACATTTTATACGTGTCTATGGTATCTCAAGATTACATAATATACAATACAAGTTTATTAAGTTATGGTTGGAATAGATTTGTTACCAATTTTCACGTAGCTAAAATGAGAAAAATTATCCAATCTTGTTTTACCCATAACTTCTTCATTTTTAAATCCGTTTTGAGTGAATCAAATTGCTATGGTTTCATATTGAACTCTATTTTATGAATCTAAACAGAAAAGTATAGGTTTATAGTCGGAAAAATAAGTTACAAGTCGTTTTTGTAAAGGTAGCCATTTCAGTCGAAAGAACGACGTCTAGATGACCATTTTAGAAAACATACTTCCACTTTGAGTTTAACCATAATTTTTGGATATAGTTTCATGTTCATAATAAAAATCATTTTCTCAGAATAACAACTTTTAAATCAAAGTTTATCATATTTTTTAATTAACTAACCCAAAACAGCCCGCGGTGTTACTACGACGGCGTAAATCCGGTTTTACGGTGTTTTTCGTGTTTCCAGGTTTTAAATAATTAAGTTAGCATATCATATAGATATAGAACATGTGTGTAGTTAATTTTAAAAGTAAAGTTAGAAGGATTAACTTTTGTTTGCGAACAAGTTTAGAATTAACTAAACTATGTTCTAGTGATTACGAGTTTAAACCTTCGAATAAGATAGTTTTATATATATGAATCGAATGTTGTTATGAACATCATTAATACCTCAAGTTTAGTAGGTAAACCTACTGGAAGTGACAAGAAATGATCTAGCTTCAAAGGATCTTGGATGGCTTGAAAGTTCTTGAAGTAGGATCATGACACAAAAACAAGTTCAAGTAAGATTTTTACTCGAATTAAGATAGTTTATAGTTATAGAAATTGAATCAAAGTTTGAATATGAATATTACCTTGAATAAGAAAGATAACCTACTGTATATAACAAAGGTTTCTTGATCTTAGATGATTACTTGGAATGGATTAGAAAGCTTGGAAGTAAATTAGTAAACTTGAAGGGATTTTTGAAGTGTTCTTGAAGTGTTCTTCCTATGATGATTATAGCTTGACCCTTGAAGTGATTTTTGATGAAGATGATGATTAACTACTGGAAAAATACGTTCATAATAGTGTGTGTGTGTGTTGAGAGAGAATTAAAAAGAGAATTGGAAGTGAAATGGAGTGAATGATGAGTGGTAATTGGTGAGTGGTGAGTGGGGTTAAAAGGAGTTCTAGTTAGTTGACTAGCTCATAGTAGAAGTTAAAATTGATTAGTCATACATGACATAATCAAGAGTGGAATCCCATGCTAGTTCCTATTGGTATATACTCATAGTAAGTACATTTTGAAGCTGTGTATAATACGGGTAAGAATACGACTAGAATTCTTGATGAAAGAAAAGAATGGAAAAGTAACTGTAACCATTTTCGTTAAGTATGAGTGTTTTGATATATGTCTTGAAGTCTTCCAAAAGAATTTTAATACATCTAAATACACTACTTGTATATACATTTTAACTGAGTCGTTAAGTCATCGTTAGTCGTTACATGTAAGTGTTGTTTTGAAACCTTTAAGTTAACGATCTTAATTAATGTTGTTAACCCATTGTTTATTATATCTAATGAGATGTTAAATTATTATATTATCATGATATTATGATATATTAATATATCTTAATATGATATATATACATTTAAATGTCGTTACAACGATAATCGTTACATATATGTCTCGTTTCAAAATCCTTAAGTTAGTAGTCTTGTTTATATGTATATAACTCATTGTTAATATACTTATGGAGATACTTACTTATCATAATCTCATGTTAACCATATGTATATCCATATATATATCGTCATGTCGTTTTTACAAGTTTTAACGTTCGTGAATCGTCGGTCAACTTGGGTGGTCAATTGTCTCTATGAAACATATTTCAATTAATCAAGTCTTAACAAGTTTGATTGCTTAACATGTTGGAAACATTTAATCATGTAAATATCAATCTCAATTAATATATATAAACATGGAAAAGTTCGGGTCACTACAGTACCTACCCGTTAAATAAATTTCGTCTCGAAATTTTAAGCTGTTGAAGGTGTTGACGAATCTTCTGGAAATAGATGCGGGTATTTCTTCTTCATCTGATCTTCACGCTCCCAGGTGAACTCAGGTCCTCTACGAGCATTCCATCAAACCTTAACAATTGGTATCTTGTTTTGCTTAAGTCTTTTAACCTCACGATCCATTATTTCGACGGGTTCTTCGATGAATTTGAGTTTTTCGTTGATTTGGATTTCATCTAACGGAATAGTGAGATCTTCTTTAGCAAAACATTTCTTCAAATTCGAGACGTGGAAAGTGTTATGTACAGCCGCGAGTTGTTGAGGTAACTCAAGTCGGTAAGCTACTGGTCCGACATGATCAATAATCTTGAATGGTCCAATATACCTTGGATTTAATTTCCCTCGTTTACCAAATCGAACAACGCCTTTCCAAGGTGCAACTTTAAGCATGACCATCTCTCCAATTTCAAATTCTATATCTTTTCTTTTAATGTCAGCGTAGCTCTTTTGTCGACTTTGGGCGGTTTTCAACCGTTGTTGAATTTGGATGATCTTCTCGGTAGTTTCTTGTATAATATCCGGACCCGTAATCTGTCTATCCCCCACTTCACTCCAACAAATCAGAGACCTGCACTTTCTACCATAAAGTGCTTCAAACGGCGCCATCTCAATGCTTGAATGGTAGCTGTTGTTGTAGGAAAATTCTGCTAATGGTAGATGTCGATCCCAACTGTTTCTGAAATCAATAACACATGCTCGTAGCATGTCTTCAAGCGTTTGTATCGTCCTTTTGCTCTGCCCATCAGTTTATGGATGATAGGCAGTACTCATGTCTAGATGAGTTCCTAATGCTTGCTGTAATGTCTGCCAGAATCTTGAAATAAATCTGACATCCCTATCAGAGATAATAGAGATTGGTATTCCATGTCTGGAGACGACTTCCTTCAAATACAGTCGTGCTAACTTCTCCATCTTGTCATCTTCTCTTATTGGTAGGAAATATGCTGATTTGGTGAGACGATCAACTATTACCCAAATAGTATCAAAACCACTTGCAGTCCTTGGCAATTTAGTGATGAAATCCATGGTAATGTTTTCCCATTTCCATTCCGGGATTTCGGGTTGTTGAAGTAGACCTGATGGTTTCTGATGCTCAGCTTTGACCTTAGAACACGTCAAACATTCTCCTACGTATTTAGCAACATCGGCTTTCATACCCGGCCACCAAAAATATTTCCTGAGATCCTTGTACATCTTCCCCGTTCCAGGATGTATTGAGTATCTGGTTTTATGAGCTTCTCTAAGTACCATTTCTCTCATATCTCCAAATTTTGGTACCCAAATCCTTTCAGCCCTATACCGGGTTCCGTCTTCCCGAATATTAAGATGTTTCTCCGATCCTTTGGGTATTTCATCCTTTAAATTTCCCTCTTTTAAAACTCCTTGTTGCGCCTCCTTTATTTGAGTAGTAAGGTTATTATGAATCATTATATTCATAGATTTTACTCGAATGGGTTCTCTGTCCTTCCTGCTCAAGGCATCGGCTACCACATTTGCCTTCCCCAGGTGGTAACGAATCTCAAAGTCGTAATCATTCAATAATTCAATCCACCTACGCTGCCTCATATTCAGTTGTTTCTGATTAAATATGTGTTGAAGACTTTTGTGGTCGGTATATATAATACTTTTGACCCCATATAAGTAGTGCCTCCAAGTCTTTAATGCAAAAACAACCGCGCCTAATTCCAAATCATGCGTCGTATAATTTTGTTCGTGAATCTTCAATTGTCTAGACGCATAAGCAATCACCTTCGTTCGTTGCATTAATACACAACCGAGACCTTGCTTTGATGCGTCACAATAAATCACAAAATCATCAATCCCTTCAGGCAATGACAATATAGGTGCCGTAGTTAGCTTTTTCTTCAATAACTGAAACGCTTTCTCTTGTTCATCATTCCATTCAAATTTCTTCCCTTTATGCGTTAATGAAGTCAAGGGTTTTGCTATTCTGGAAAAGTCTTGGATGAACCTTCTGTAGTAACCAGCTAGTCCTAAAAACTGGCGTATGTGTTTCGGAGTTTTCGGGGTTTCCCACTTTTCAACAGTTTCTATCTTTGCCGGATCCACCTTAATACCTTCTTTGTTCACTATGTGACCGAGGAATTGAACTTCTTCCAACCAAAATGCACACTTTGAAAACTTAGCGTACAATTCTTCCTTCCTCAATACTTCTAATACCTTTCTCAAATGTTCACCGTGTTCTTGGTCATTCTTTGAGTAAATAAGTATGTCATCAATGAAAACAATGACAAACTTGTCAAGGTATGGTCCACACACTCGGTTCATAAGGTCCATGAACACAGCTGGTGCATTAGTTAAACCAAACGGCATGACCATAAACTCGTAATGACCGTAACGTGTTCTGAAAGCAGTCTTTGGAATATCATCTTCTTTCACCCGCATTTGATGATACCCGGAACGTAAGTCAATCTTTGAATAAACAGACGAGCCTTGTAGTTGATCAAATAAGTCGTCGATTCTCGGTAGTGGGTAGCGGTTCTTGATGGTAAGTTTGTTCAACTCTCGGTAGTCGATACACAACCTGAATGTACCATCTTTCTTCTTGACAAACAAAACAGGAGCTCCCCACGGTGATGTGCTTGGTCGAATGAAACCATGCTCTAAAAGTTCTTGTAATTTGCTTTGCAGTTCTTTCATCTCGCTGGGTGCGAGCCTGTATAGAGCACGAGCTATTGGTGCAGCTCCTGGTACAAGATCTATTTGAAATTCAACGGATCGATGTGGGGGTAATCCCGGTAATTATTTCAGAAATACATCGGGAAATTCAATTGCAACGGGAACATCATTGATGCTCTTTTCTTCAGTTTGTACTTTCTCGACGTGTGCTAGAACAGCATAGCAACCTTTTCTTATTAGTTTTTGTGCCTTCAAATTACTAATAAGATGTATCTTTGTGTTGCCCTTTTCTCCGTACACCATTAAGGGTTTTCCTTTTTCTCGTATAATGCAAATTGCATTTTTGTAACAAACGATCTCTGCTTTCACTTCTTTCAACCAGTCCATACCGATTATCACATCAAAACTCCCTGGTATCAAATCAATCTTAAATGTTTCGCTAACCAGTTTAATTTCTCGATTCCGACATATATTATTTGCTGAAATTAATTTACCATTTGCTAATTCGAGTAAAAATTTACTATCCAAAGGCGTCAATGGACAACTTAATTTAGCACAAAAATCTCTACTCATATAGCTTCTATCCGCACCCGAATCAAATAAAACGTAAGCAGATTTATTGTCAATAAGAAACGTACCCGTAACAAGCTCCGGGTCTTCCTGTGCCTCTGCCGCATTAATATTGAAAACTCTTCCGCGGCCTTGTCCATTCGTGTTCTCCTGGTTCGGGCAATTTCTAATAATGTGTCCCGGTTTTCCATATTTATAACAAACTACATTGGCATTACTTGCTCCGACACTACTTGCTCCACCATTACTCGTTTCGACACCATTTGTTCCTTTCGTTCTGTTAACCCCTGGTCCGTAGACCTCACACTTCGCCGCGCTATGACCATTTCTTTTACACTTGTTGCAAAATTTGGTGCAGGACCCCGAGTGATACTTTTCACACCTTTGGCATAGCTGCTTCTGATTGTTGTTGTTGTTGTTGTTGTTGCGGTTGTTATTGTTGTTGGGATGATTGTTGTAGTTGCTGTTGTTGTTGTTGTTGTTGTTATTGTTGTTGTTGTTGTTGGGCCGTTTGTTGTAGTTGCGATTGATGGGATAATTGTTGCGATTATTGTTGTAATTGCTGTTGTTGTTGTATTGGTGATTCTTATCACCGTTTTCCTCCCACTTTCTTTTGACTTGCTTCACATTGGCCTCTTCAGCAGTCTGTTCTTTAATTCTTTCTTTAATTTGGTTCACTAGTTTGTGAGCCATTCTACATGCCTGTTGTATGGAGGCGGGCTCGTGTGAACTTATATCTTCTTGGATTCTTTCCGGTAATCCTTTCACAAACGCGTCGATCTTCTCTTCCTCATCTTCGAACGCTCCCGGACACAATAGGCATAATTCTGTGAATCGTCTTTCGTACGTGGTAATATCAAATCCTTGGGTTCGTAACCCTCTAAGTTCTGTCTTGAGCTTATTGACCTCGGTTCTGGGACGGTACTTCTCGTTCATTAAGTGCTTGAATGCTGACCACGGTAGTGCGTACGCATCATCTTGTCCCACTTGCTCTAGATAGGTATTCCACCATGTTAATGCAGAACCTGTGAAGGTATGCGTAGCGTACTTCACTTTGTCCTCTTCAGTACACTAACTTATGGCAAACACCGATTCGACCTTCTCGGTCCACCGTTTCAATCCGATCGGTCCTTCGGTTCCATCAAATTCCAAAGGTTTGCAGGCAGTGAATTCTTTGTAGGTGCATCCTACACGATTTTCTGTACTGCCAGATCCAAGGTTATTGTTGGTATGTAGCGCAGCCTGTACTGCGGCTATGTTTGAAGCTAGAAAAGTACAGAATTCCTCTTCATTCATATTCACGGTGTGTCGAGTAGTCTGTGCCATTTCCTTCAAAATAGTCAAATGGAACAAGTTAATCATACAGAATATTAAGAGTAGTTAATAGTATTTCGTAGCATAATATGAACTCATTTATAAAAGCTTTTTCTTCATATTAGCGTTTTATAAGTTTAAATTCAGGTAGTACCTACCCATTAAGTTCATACTTAGTAGCTAATATACAATTCAACTACGACAATTCTATATGAAAAACTGATTGTAATAATATTTCGCGTTCAAACTTTTATACAATATTTTACAAACTTACAATACCGCTTATTTTACATAAAGCATGAAATATAGCACACAATAACTTTGATACAAGATAGTTGTGAAGATAATTCTAGCTAGTACACAAGTCGTTCAGCAAAGGCAATAAAGACACGTAATTCATACGTCCAGAAACAAGTCATGCATTATGGTTTCACTAGGACTACTTCCCATCCTTGGTCTTGTGGAACAAAACCGTTATGGCCGTTGATAAGACAGCGTGTTGTAACGTCGTCAAAGGGACGAGGGTTACGTAATGACCAACAGTCTCGTAATAACCTAAAAACCTCATTTCTTACCCCAATTACCGACTCCGTCACTTGTGGGAATGTTTTGTTTAATAGTTGTAGCCCGATGTTCTTGTTCTCACTTTGGTGAGAAGCGAACATTACTAACCCGTAAGCATAACATGCTTCTTTATGTTGCATGTTAGCCGCTTTTTCTAAATCACGAAGTCCTATATTCGGATATACTGAGTCAAAATAATTTCTTAACCCGTTGCGTAAAATAGCATTTGGGTTCCCCGCAATATATGCGTCAAAGTAAACACATCGTAACTTATGGATTTCCCAATGTGATATCCCCCATCTTTCGAACGAAAGCCTTTTATAAACCAAGGCATTCTTGGAACGTTCTTCGAATGTCTTACAAACTGATCTCGCCTTAAATAGTTGTGCCGAGGAATTCTGACCGACTCTAGACAAGATTTCATCAATCATGTCTCCGGGTAGGTCTCTTAAAATATTGGGTTGTCTATCCATTTTGTGTTTTTATACTGTAAAATAGACAAGAGTTAGATTCATAAAAAAAATACTTATTAATACAAGCAATTTTTACATATATCATAAAGCATAAGCACACTATATTACATATATTACACCACACGAATACAACTATCTTATTCCGACTTGCTCGTTTCTTCTTGTTCGGTTTTGGTTCGTTTTGCCAAGTTTCTAGGGATATATGATGTTCCCCTAATACGAGCCGTCATTGTCCACATTGATTTAGAAAAACCTGGTGGTTTAGAGGTTCCCGGGTCATTGTTACAACTTAAGGACTTCGGGGGTTGACGATACATATAAAGTTCATCGGGGTTGGAATTAGATTTCTCTATTTTTATGCCCTTTCCCTTATTATTTTCTTTTGCCTTTTTAAATTCAGTTGGGGTAATTTCTATAACATCATAGGAATTCTCGTCAGAATCCGATTCATCGGAGAATTGGTAATCCTCCCAATATTTTGCTTCCTTGGCGGAAACACCATTGACCATAATTAACCTTGGTCGGTTGGTTGAGGATTCTCTTTTACTTAACCGTTTTATTATTTCCCCCACCAATTCTATTTCTTCTTCCGGTTCCGATTCTTCTTCCGGTTCCGACTCTTCTTTCGGTTCCTCTTCGGGAACTTGTGAATCAGTCCATGAATCATTCCAATTTACATTTGACTCTTCATTATAATTAGGTGAGTCAATGGGACTTGTTCTAGAGGTAGACATCTATCACATAATATCAAACACGTTAAGAGATTAATATATCACATAATATTCATATGTTAAAAATATATAGTTTCCAACAAAAATGTTAAGCAATCATTTTTAAAGAAAACACGGTCGAAGTCCAGACTCACTAATGCATCCTAACAAACTCGATAAGACACACTAATGAAAATTTTCTGGTTCTCTAAGAACAACGCTCGGATACCAACTGAAATGTCCCGTTCTTATTGATTAAAAACGTTCCATATTAATTGATTTCGTTGCGAGGTTTTGACCTCTATATGAGACGTTTTTCAAAGACTGCATTCATTTTTAAAACAAACCATAACCTTTATTTCATAAATAAAGGTTTAAAAAGATTTACGTAGATTATCAAATAATGATAATCTAAAATATACTGTTTACACACGACCATTACATAATGGTTTACAATACAAATATGTTACATCAAAATCAGTTTCTTGAATGTAGTTTTTACACAATATCATAAAAACATGGACTCCAAATCTTGTCCTTATTTTAGTACGCAACAGCGGAAGCTCTTAGTATTCACCTGAGAATAAACATGCTTTAAACGTCAACAAAAATGTTGGTGAGTTATAGGTTTAACCTATATATATCAAATCGTAACAATAGACCAAAAGATTTCATATTTCAATACACATCCCATACATAGAGATAAAAATCATTCATATGGTGAACACCTGGTAACCGACATTAACAAGATGCATATATATAAGAATATCCCCATCATTCCGGGACACCCTTCGGATATGATATAAATTTCGAAGTACTAAAGCATCCGGTACTTTGGATGGGGTTTGTTAGGCCCAATAGATATATCTTTAGGATTCGCGTCAATTAGGGTGTCTGTTCCCTAATTCTTAGATTACCAGACTTAATAAAAAGGGGCATATTCGATTTCGATAATTCAACCATAGAATGTAGTTTCACGTACTTGTGTCTATTTTGTAAATCATTTATAAAACCTGCATGTATTCTCATCCCAAAAATATTAGATTTTAAAAGTGGGACTATAACTCACTTTCACAGATTTTTACTTCGTCAGGAAGTAAGACTTGGCTACTGGTTGATTCACGAACCTATAACAATATATACATATATATCAAAGTATGTTCAAAATATATTTACAACACTTTTAATATATTTTGATGTTTTAAGTTTATTAAGTCAGCTGTCCTCGTTAGTAACCTACAACTAGTTGTCCACAGTTAGATGTACAGAAATAAATCGATAAATATTATCTTGAATCAATCCACGACCCAGTGTATACGTATCTCAGTATTGATCACAACTCAAACTATATATATTTTGGAATCAACCTCAACCCTGTATAGCTAACTCCAACATTCACATATAGAGTGTCTATGGTTGTTCCGAAATATATATAGATGTGTCGACATGATAGGTCGAAACATTGTATACGTGTCTATGGTATCTCAAGATTGCATAATATACAATACAAGTTGATTAAGTTATGGTTGGAATAGATTTGTTACCAATTTTCACGTAGCTAAAATGAGAAAAATTATCCAATCTTGTTTTACCCATAACTTCTTCATTTTTAAATCCGTTTTGAGTGAATCAAATTGCTATGGTTTCATATTGAACTCTATTTTATGAATCTAAATAGAAAAGTATAGGTTTATAGTCGGAAAAATAAGTTACAAGTCGTTTTTGTAAAGGTAACCATTTCAGTCGAAAGAACGACGTCTAGATGACCATTTTAGAAAACATACTTCCACTTTGAGTTTAACCATAAATTTTGGATATAGTTTCATGTTCATAATAAAAATCATTTTCTCAGAATAACAACTTTTAAATCAAAGTTTATCATAGTTTTTAATTAACTAACCCAAAACAGCCCGCGGTGTTACTACGACGGCGTAAATCCGGTTTTACGGTGTTTTTCGTGTTTCCAGGTTTTAAATCATTAAGTTAGCATATCATATAGATATAGAACATGTGTGTAGTTAATTTTAAAATTAAAGTTAGAAGGATTAACTTTTGTTTGCGAACAAGTTTAGAATTAACTAAACTATGTTCTAGTGATTACGAGTTTAAACCTTCGAATAAGATAGTTT
The DNA here is from genome assembly GCF_046630445.1 of Rutidosis leptorrhynchoides. Lineage (NCBI taxonomy): Eukaryota > Viridiplantae > Streptophyta > Magnoliopsida > Asterales > Asteraceae > Rutidosis > Rutidosis leptorrhynchoides. The sequence goes on from NC_092341.1 coordinate 175,871,519, forward strand.
TATATATATGAATCGAATGATGTTATGAACATCATTACTACCTAAAGTTTAGTAGGTAAACCTACTGGAAGTGACAAGAAATGATCTAGCTTCAAAGGATCTTGGATGGCTTGAAAGTTCTTGAAGTAGGATCATGACACAAAAACAAGTTCAAGTAAGATTTTTACTCGAATTAAGATAGTTTATAGTTATAGAAATTGAATAAAAGTTTGAATATGAATATTACCTTGAATAAGAAAGATAACCTACTGTATATAACAAAGGTTTCTTGATCTTAGATGATTACTTGGAATGGATTAGAAAGCTTGGAAGTAAATTAGTAAACTTGAAGGGATTTTTGAAGTGTTCTTGAAGTGTTCTTCCTATGATGATTATAGCTTGACTCTTGAAGTGATTTTTGATGAAGATGATGATTAACTACTGTAAAAATACGTTCATAATAGTGTGTGTGTGTTGAGAGAGAATTAGAAAGAGAATTGGAAGTGAAATGGAGTGAATGATGAGTGGTAATTGGTGAATGGTAAGTGAGGTTAAAACGAGTTCTAGTTAGTTGACTAGCTCATAGTAGAAGTTAAAATTGATTAGTCATACATGACATAATCAAGAGTGGAATCCCATGCTAGTTCCTATTGGTATATACTCATAGTAAGTACGTTTTGAAGCTGTGTATAATACGGGTAAGAATACGACTAGAATTCTTGATGAAAGAAAAGAATGGAAAAGTAACTGTAACCATTTTCGTTAAGTATTAGTGTTTTGATATATGTTTTGAAGTCTTCCAAAAGTATTTTAATACATCTAAATACACTACTTGTATATACATTTTAACTGAGTCGTTAAGTCATCGTTAGTCGTTACATGTAAGTGTTGTTTTGAAACCTTTAAGTTAACGATCTCAATTAATGTTGTTAACCCATTGTTTATTATATCTAATGAGATGTTAAATTATTATATTATCATGATATTATGATATATTAATATATCTTAATATGATATATATACATTTAAATGTCGTTACAACGATAATCGTTACATATATGTCTCGTTTTGAAATCCTTAAGTTAGTAGTCTTGTTTATATGTATATAACTCATTGTTAATATACTTATGGAGATACTTACTTATCATAATCTCATGTTAACCATATGTATATCCATATATATATATCGTCATGTCATTTTTACAAGTTTTAACATTTGTGAATCGCCGGTCAACTTGGGTGGTCAATTGTCTATATGAAACATATTTTAATTAATCAAGTCTTAACAAGTTTGATTGCTTAACATGTTGGAACCATTTAATCATGTAAATATCAATTTCAATTAATATATATAAACATGGAAAAGTTCGGGTCACTACATATGTACCCGTATTCGTATTAGTACAATACACAGCTTTTAGATGTATGTACTATTGGTATATACACTCCAATGATCACCTCTTAGCAGCCCTTGTGAGTCACATAACACATGTGGGAACCATCATTTGGCAACTAGTATGAAATATCTCATAAAATTACAAAAATATGAGTAATCATTCATGACTTATTTACATGAAAACAAAATTACATATCCATTATATCTAATCCATATACCAATGACCAAAAACACCTAAAAACACTTTAATTCTTCAATTTTCTTCATCTAATTGATCTCTCTCAAGTTCCATCTTCAATTTCTAAGTGTTCTTCATAAATTTCATAAGTATAGTTTCATAAAAATCAAGAATACTTCAAGTTTGCAAGTCTACTTCCAAGCTTTCTAATCCATTCCAAGTAATCATCTAAGATCAAGGAACCTTTGTTATTTACAGTAGGTTATCTTTCTAATTCAAGGTAATATTCATATTCAAACTTTGATTCAATTTCTACAACTATAACAGTCTTATTTCGAATGAAAATCTTACTTGAACTGTTTTCGTGTCATGATTCTGCTTCAAGAACTTTCAAGCCATCCAAGGATCCTTTGAAGCTAGATCCTTTTTTTTCATCTCTAGTAGCTTTATCCATAAAACTTGAGGTAGTAATGATGTTCATAACATCATTCGATTCATACATATAAAGCTATCTTATTCGAAGGTTTACACTTGTAATCACTAGAACATAGTTTAGTTAATTCTAAACTTGTTCGCAAACAAAAGTTAATCCTTCTAAATTGACTTTTAAAATCAACTAAAAACATGTTCTATATCTATATGATATGCTAACTTAATGATTTAAAACCTGGAAACACGATGAACACCATAAAATCGGATATACGCCGTCGTAGTCAAACCGGGGGCTATTTTGGTTTGGATAATTAAAAACTATGATAAACTTTGATTTAAAAGTTGTTCTTCTGGGAAAATGATGTTTCATATGAACATGAAACTATATCCAAAAATCTTGGTTAAACTCAAAGTGAAAGTATGTTTTTCAAAATGGTCATCAAGATGTCGTTCTTTCGACGAAAATGACTACCTCTTTAGTAATTGACATGTAACTTAAATTTCTAACTTTAAACCTATACTTTTTCTGTTTGGATTCTTAAATTAGAGTTCAATATGAAACCATAGCAATTTGATTCACTCAAAACGGATTTCAAATGAAGAAGTTATGGGTAAAACAAGATTGGATATTTTTGATTTTTTTAGCTACGGTAATGTTTAACAAATCTATACAAATTATATCCTAGCTAAATTATATTGTATTATACATGTACTCTAATATATTATGTAATCTTGGGATACCATAGACACGTATGCAAATGTTTTGACATATCATATCGACCCATGTATATATATTATTTGGAACAACCATAGACACTCTATATGCAGTAATGTTGGAGTTAGCTATACATGGTTGAGGTTGATTCCAAAAATATATATACTTTGAGTTGTGATCTAGCTTGAGATGTGTATACACTGGGTCGTGGATTGATTCAAGAAAATATTTATCGATTTATTTCTGTACATCTAACTGTGAAAAACTAGTAGTAGGTTACTAACGAGGACATCTGACTTAATACACTCAAATCTTTAAAACATAATAAAAATGGTTGTAATTATATTTTGATCATACTTTGATATATATGTACATATTTGTATAGGTTCGTGAATCGATCCGTGGCCAAGTCTTATTTCCGAGGAAGGAAATATCTGTGAAAGTGAGTTATAGTCCCACTTTTAAAATCTAATATTTTTGAGATGAGAATACATGCAGGTTTTATAAATGATTTACAAAATAGACACAAGTACGTGAAACTACATTATATGGTTGAATTATCGAAATCGAATATGCCCCTTTTTATTAAGTCTAGTAATCTAAGAATTAGGGAACAGACACCCTAATTGACGCGAATCCTAAAGATAGATCTATTGGGCCTAACAAACCCCATCCAAGGTACCAGATGCTTTAGTACTTTGAAAATTATATCATATTCGAAGGGTGTCCCGGAATGATGGGAATATTCTTATATATGCTTCTTGTTAATGTCGGTTACAAGGTGTTCACCATATGAATGATTTTTATCTCTATGTATGGGATGTGTATTGAAATATGAAATCTTGTGGTCTATTGTTACGATTTGATATATATAGGTTAAACCTATAACTCACCAACATTTTTGTTGACGTTTAAAGCATGTTTATTCTCAGGTGAATACTAAGAGCTTCCGCTGTTGCATACTAAAATAAGGATAAGATTTGGAGTTCATGTTTGTATGATATTGTGTAAAAACTGCATTCAAGAAACATATGTCGATGTAATATATTTCTATTGTAAACCATTATGTAATGGTCGTGTGTAAACAGTATATTTTAGATTATCATTATTTGATAATCTACGTAATGTTTTTAAAACCTTTATTGATAAAATAAAGGTTATGGTTGTTTTAAAAATGAATGCAGTCTTTGAAAAACGTCTAATATAGAGGTCAAAACTGTGACGACCCGGAAATTTTCGACCAAATTTAAACTTTAATCTTTATATTATTCCAACATGATAAGCAAAGTTTGTTAAGTTAAATCTCAAGAATTTTATACTGTGTTCATACATTCATTATAACCTCGACCAAATTCCGACGATTCACGAACCGTTATATATAAATAGATATGTATATGTATATGTATATATATATATATATTATAACTTGGGAATATTAATAAAGTATTAAATGTATAATACTTTACACGGACGTATTTGTTTCAATATGATTTTTGACGAAAAAAAATATATTAAATGATTGAATTATCAGAAACATTGAATTATGATTACAAGTCTCTGTTGAGAGGTCCACTATGATTTGAGAAAATCTATTCCTCTTAACGATATTCAGAATAATTTGTAAAGCTATTTATAAATAAAAACAAGAAGTGTCATTTACGAAAGTTAGACAAAAGTTAGTGGAGAATTGGTTTCGATAATATTCTATTAATCTATTTTCAAACGTACAAAGACGTTTTCAGTTTAAAAAGAACTTTATTATTAAAACGTATATAACTTTTATAAATATCTAGAATCACTTTTGACAACTCATTACTTAACCAGTATAATAAATATAACGATATTTATATTTTATTTCATTAAATATATATAACGATTTAAATTAATTTTATATATATTTATACGCGTATTATACATACATAGTTTTTATACTTTTACTATACTTTAACTTTACCTTTACTTTACTTTTATTTTACTTTAACTTTAATAATTCATACTTTAATAATTCACTTTAATAATTCATACTTTAATAATTCACTTTAATAATTCACTTTAATAATTCACTTTAATAATTCATACTTTAATAATTCACTTTAATAATTCACTTTAATAATTCATACTTTAATAATTTACTTTAATAATTCACTTTAATAATTCATACTTTAATAATTCACTTTAATAATTCACTTTAATAATTCATACTTTAATAATTCACTTTAATAATTCATACTTTAATAATTCACTTTAATAATTCAAAAATCTATTATAAATAGAATTCAATAGGTTTCATTATTTCATAGAAACTTGAAAATATATTTCTCTAAACTCTCTCAATCAAATTACATATATATATTTTCTTTGTATTATTTCAAGATATTATTAGTATACATAAAATACTACGACGGAGTTATACTCAGATGATTTCAAAATAAGTTTTCAAACGGGATAGAGCTAAGGAAATTATGGGTTATAGCTATGGAGGTTATGGGTATTGATCGAGGGTATTGCTCGTGAGGTCAACCTAACGTTTATCATTTTCGTTACGTCTACGTACTTTCCTGCAATATTGAATCACAATATTGATACGTTCGTGAATCTGAGACAAACCCTGCACTTGTTCAATGCCGTCATATACATAATTGCTACGAAATACAGTATTGTGAGTTTCATTTGCTCCCTTTTATATATATTTTTGGGACTGAGAATACATGCGCTGTTTTTATAAATGTTTTACGAAATAGGCACAAGTACTAAAACCAATTCTACGTGGGTTTAAACCAGAAATATACCCTTAGCTTGGTAACATTAAACTACTTGTCTATGTACGGTAGGCGCGAATCCTAAAGATAGATCTATTGGGCCTGACAAACCCCATCCTGACTATGGGATGCTTTAGTACTTCGAGGTTATTTTAAACATACCTGATCTGGTGTACTTTAGAGGGTAAAACATGAACGTTAAGGCTTGTTACCGGGTGCCTACAACTTATAGAATACTTTTATACACTTGCGAGTGTACATATATTTATAAACGGAAATCTTGTGGTCTATTAATATATTGAAATGATTGTTATGATAAACCTATGAACTCACCAACCTTTTGGTTGACACTTTAAAGCATGTTTATTCTCAGGTGTTAAAGAAATCTTCCGCTGTACATTTGCTCATTTTAAGGATATTACTTGGAGTCATTCATGGCATATTTTGAAAGACGTTGCATTCGAGTCATTGAGTTCATCAAGATTATTATTAAGCCAATTATAGTTGGATGTATTATGAAATGGTGTGCATGCCGTCAACTTTCGTTGTAAAGAAAGTTTGTCTTTTAAAAACGAATGCAATGTTTGTAAAATGTATCATATAGAGGTCAAATACCTCGCGATGTAATCAACTATTGTGAATCGTTTATAATGTATATGAACGGATCCTTTCAGTTGGTATCAGAGCGGTGGTCTTAGCGAACCAGGTCTGCATTAGTGTGTAGTCATTAGGATGCATTAGTGAGTCTGGACTTCGACTGTGTCTGCATGTCAAAAGTTTTGTTCATCAATTTTGTCGAAAATTACCTGCTTATCATTCTTAGTCTAGACACATCTTATTGTATTGATTGCATGAATAGTGTATAGACAAAATTCATATCTTAGCATATCTGCTAATTCATATCTTAGCGTATCTGTTACTGTAAACTTTGCCTGACATATTCCATAAATTCCTCCGTAATCTACGAAACCTTTTGCTCTATATAATTAGAATACCACCCGATAGCCGGAAAATCATTTCATATCGAAAAATTCTTTATTCAATCGTACGAAATGGAATTCGTCATTAGTTCAAGTCCCTCGGATTCCGAAATTGAATCCCACTCAAGTTCCGAAAGCAGTGTGACCGGAATGGATCAACCAATTAGTCATCATCTATTCTGGATGAATTGGAGATGGGTTCGTAGCCTCCTTAATCATTGGAGACAAGAAGAAGGTGATCCCTTCCATCCACCACATTGCCCTCTTAGCCAAGAACCTGAAGCACTTACCGGCGAACCTATCCGAAACACCATTTTCTCTCTTATTTCTAGAGTATCTCGTCACGATTACATACTACACCAAATTCTAGATTTTATTTATCCGCTCGTCCAAACCGATAATCACCCCGGTGTAATAGAAGAAGTCAACGAGCTTCGCGCTCGGGTAGTGGCTTTGGAGAATATGGTGCAAAGGTTACAAACACCAGCAGCAGCACCAGCAGCATAAACAGTACCACCATCAGCAACACCAACAGTACCATCACCACCACCAACAACAACATCCACATCCCACACCGCAACATCACAATCTGTATCTCAAACATCAACGTCATACGCCTTGTAAATATCCAGGAATATCAACAACAACAAACGATGAAGTATTAATTCATAAACTTCATTGAAGAGATATCTCTGCAGCAGTTATGTAATCTCCAAAATCTTAGAGATTATTTAATTCTGACCATAAATCGGATGAGTGTACGGAGATGGTAGAGTAGAAACTTTGATCGAAAATGGTGTACGATTTACAAGCTAGAATTGTTTTACCAACAGCATCAACAGGACCGTAGCATCATCAACACAGTCAGTGCCGTCAGTATCGTCAGAATCAACAGCACCTGTAACATCACAAACTCTGTCAGTTCAAGATTTATTGTGGACATCATTACGAATCAACAACAAATATATTGTATCAACGAGTTATGAAGTATTAACTCATTTCCAATCGAAAGATTTATATGTATATTTTATATGTATAAATTTTTAAACCATAATAAATCTTCCCGTACGAAGCTATTATGTGTGAATCTTAACTACTCAGTTAATTCATATTGCAAATATGCAATGATGTACGTCCTTCGTCTGCAACTTAACCATCGTTAATTACAATCTCTGTCTCAATTCAATAAAAATCCAATTCATAATAAATCAAGTGTATTATTCGAATATATGTTTGATTTTACACTTTCATCATCGATGTACTCGAAACTTTTCAAATAACATCATTCGTACCTTGCGAAGTTCACAAGAATTTCACGAAAACCAATAAATAACAAAGTAATGATTCATAATTTCAATATTATTGAAGAAATACTTATGCAATTTATAAAGTTTTAGGGATTACTCAATTCTAGTTTCAACCATAAAACAAATGAGTTTAATTTAATATTAACTCATTAATTCTATATTACATCTAAAGAAAATATACACATATATTTTCATAAAGACTGTAATAAACTTCTTTTGTACAAAATATTAATTGTGAAAATTTTTTAACGGGTAGGTAATATCCGAGAGATATATAAATTCACAATTAATATATTACATTTTTCGAAACTGATTCAGCAATCATCAACTATACTCCCTACTTTCACAACAATATCCATTCTTTCATATAAATCAAAACAATCATACTCATTCAAATTCAATTACATATTCTGATTTTGAAATCGCATAATTCAATTCGAAATATAACCAGTATCATCACTCTTAGATTCCTATATCTTTCAAAGCTATACTTTGACTTCAAAACTGTGTTAGAACATCATATGTATTAACGATTACAATATGTGCTCAAACCCTACGAAATTCCTGAAGACACTTCAACTAAGGAACAATCGAGATGATGATCCAACCACATGTTACCCACAGTTATACACCTGAAAAACTCTCAAAACCCAAGTCATAGTTCGACACGTATCCGTGTTAGACCCTTTGGCATTTACTAGCTAAAATAACTTTTCAATTCCATTTCAAAATAGACAGTTTTGTCACAGCTCCAGCAAGTGAACTTCGACTTCTCAATCAAAACAGTCATATTATAACCTCGATAGATACGTTGCACTTTCGCCAACGTTACCGGGGGAATCGTTTATATTCACCACATTAGCAATAAACTTACCAACAAGTTCACTGATATTTGACTTTCCAAAAAAAAAAATATCATTATAATTATCGAAACCCTATCATATACTCATTCGTACCTTATAACAAGAATTGCCATACCAATTATTGAGAATCAGCAATCAGTATTTTGAAACCTCGCAGCATGTCTACATCAACAATTACATATACACACAATGTCTACCTCCAAGACTTACATTCTTTAAATGAGAAATTTCTGAAAAACACCCTAAACTGCGAACTAGTTCTCGAAATTTTGAAAAATGCTGATGAAGCAGCAAAAACTGTAAACGACCTTAACAGTAAAAAGTTGGATGATAAAGGATAGTATATTGGCAAAGCTCAGAAAAAGAGAAGCTTTGGAACTGGAAAACGGATTGAGCAAAGTATGAAGGAGGCTGTGGACAAATCACAAAGGCTGAACCTGCCTTCAAAGAATCCAAATGATTCAGTACTTGCTGAAGTCATTAACGAATACCTTGCTCCTGACTCTAAACCCCTGCGGACAATATCCTTCATCATCCTCTGATATTAGACATTCTAAGATATCATCGTATCTTTCATTATAAATATCATCCATACTTCTGAAGATATTTTTATAATTATTCTTATCTGAAATCATTTACCTCTTCGCGCTATCTATATTATATCATAAAAGAAACTATTTTAGTTTCTAAATTCTGAAACATTCAAGTTTAAAATAGGAATATTCTTGAAGAAGTGTTGGGAGCTGAAGCATGAGTTAGTATAATATAATGACACTTGATCAACGTGATTATATTACAGTAATTCATGCTGAGTTTCTAAATGGAACATGATGATTCACAGATCATAACGTCATCATGTGCTATGTTACACGACTCTTGTATTCTCTTTGATCTTTAAATATCAAGAAAATATTTCTTGACGATTCGGCCTTTTCCGAGGTATTCTGGTAATTTGACAAGTCAAGATCGTGCCATTACAATTTCCTTCCTAGAACATTAACAATGTTCATTCTGAAATTTATATCTGCGAATTCTGGACCATTACAAGCAGTGCTTAATCGCAAGAAGAAGAAACGAAAGGACAAAGCTCCGAACTAGAAATAGGAGTATAAATCATAGCAAATAGAAGAGAGCATTAACTGTGGATGACAATGATTATAGAAGAAGCAAGGACTTTGAAATATAAAGGAAGATATAAAACCCAACAACAACCCAGAAATCACAAACCGTATATATCAATGCATATAGCAATATAAAGACACGGGAGAACTAAAAACACTATAAAACCAAGAGTATAGTAGAAGTAAATAGATTCTTCCGGAGGCAGATGAAAAAGAAGAGCGACATATATGAAAGTGAGGAGTATATCAAGAATCAGCACTGGATGAAGCATATTGACAAATACTTTAAAATATGAGTTGAGAAGGTGTGAGTTGTAAGAAAACAAATGAGGTGGATTTATAGTGAAATATCCGACAGAGAAATCAAAATGGATTATCGCATTAATTCGAAGAGGATCATAATTTCCTTAATCGCCGAATAATCAAATCCAATATAGATTACAAAGATTTTCTTTTCAGAGATCAATCGTGATGACGTCAAAAGATACGACGAATCACTATTATCTTATTTCATTCATTTACGATAACTTCACTAACACGCTTCGAGTAATCGAATTATTTTATCCATTCTTCTTGAACATGATAAAACTTTATAATCGTTATAATAACATTCTCATTGTTAGTCATGACGACCTCTATCAAATTTCGGGGACGAAATTTTTTTAACGGGTAGGTATTGTGACGACCCGGAAATTTTCGACCAAATTTAAACTTTAATCTTTATATTATTCCAACACGATAAGCAAAGTTTGTTAAGTTAAATCTCAAGAATTTTATACTGTGTTCATACATTCATTATAACCTCGACCAAATTCCGACGATTCACGAACCGTTATATATAAATAGATATGTATATGTATATGTATATATATATATATATATATATATATATATATATTATAACTTGGGAATATTAATAAAGTATTAAATGTATAATACTTTACACGAACGTATTTGTTTCAATATGATTTTTGACGAAAAAATATATATTAAATGATTGAATTATCAGAAACATTGAATTATGATTACAAGTCTCTGTTGAGAGGTCCACTAAGATTTGAGAAAATTTATTCCTCTTAACGATATTCAGAATAATTTGTAAAGCTATTTATAAATAAAAACAAAAAGTGTCATTTACGAAAGTTAGACAAAAGTTAGTGGAGAATTGGTTTCCATAATATTCTATTAATCTATTTTCAAACGTACAAAGACGTTTTCAGTTTAAAAAGAACTTTATTATTAAAACGTATATAACTTTTATAAATATCTAGAATCACTTTTGACAACTCATTACTTAACCAGTATAATAAATATAACGATATTTATATTTTATTTCATTAAATATATATAACGATTTAAATTAATTTTATATATATTTATACGCATATTATACATACATAGTTTTTATACTTTTACTATACTTTAACTTTACCTTTACTTTACTTTTATTTTACTTTAACTTTAATAATTCATACTTTAATAATTCACTTTAATAATTCATACTTTAATAATTCACTTTAATAATTCACTTTAATAATTCATACTTTAATAATTCACTTTAATAATTCAATTTAATAATTCATACTTTAATAATTCACTTTAATAATTCACTTTAATAATTCATACTTTAATAATTCACTTTAATAATTCACTTTAATAATTCATACTTTAATAATTCACTTTAATAATTCATACTTTAATAATTCACTTTAATAATTCAAAAATCTATTATAAATAGAATTCAATAGGTTTCATTATTTCATAGAAACTTGAAAATATATTTCTCTAAACTCTCTCAATCAAATTACATATATATATTTTCTTTGTATTATTTCAAGATATTATTAGTATACATAAAATACTACGACGGAGTTATACTCAGATGATTTCAAAATAAGTTTTCAAACGGGATAGAGCTAAGGAAATTATGGGTTATAGCTATGGAGGTTATGGGTATTGATCGAGGGTATTGCTCGTGAGGTCAACCTAACGTTTATCATTTTCGTTGCGTCTACGTACTTTCCTGCAATATTGAATCACAATATTGATACGTTCGTGAATCTGAGACAAACCCTGCACTTGTTCAATGCCGTCAAATACATAATTGCTACGAAATACAGTATTGTGAGTTTCATTTGCTCCCTTTTATATATATTTTTGGGACTGAGAATACATGCGCTGTTTTTATAAATGTTTTACGAAATAGGCACAAGTACTAAAACCAATTCTACGTGGGTTTAAACCAGAAATATACCCTTAGCTTGGTAACATTAAACTACTTGTCTATGTACGGTAGGCGCGAATCCTAAAGATAGATCTATTGGGCCTGACAAACCCCATCCTGACTATGGGATGCTTTAGTACTTCGAGGTTATTTTAAACACACCTGATCTGGTGTACTTCAGAGGGTAAAACATGAACGTTAAGGCTTGTTACCGGGTGCCTACAACTTATAGAATACTTTTATACACTTGCGAGTGTACATATATTTATAAACGGAAATCTTGTGGTCTATTAATATATTGAAATGATTGTTATGATAAACCTATGAACTCACCAACCTTTTGGTTGACACTTTAAAGCATGTTTATTCTCAGGTGTTAAAGAAATCTTCCGCTGTACATTTTCTCATTTTAAGGATATTACTTGGAGTCATTCATGGCATATTTTGAAAGACGTTACATTCGAGTCATTGAGTTCATCAAGATTATTATTAAGCCAATTATAGTTGGATGTATTATGAAATGGTGTGCATGCCGTCAACTTTCGTTGTAAAGAAAGTTTGTCTTTCAAAAACGAATGCAATGTTTGTAAAATGTATCATATAGAGGTCAAATACCTCGCGATGTAATCAACTATTGTGAATCGTTTATAATGTATATGAACGGATCCTTTCAAAAACCTCGCAACGAAATCAATTAATATGGAACTTTTATAATCAATATGAATGGGACATTTCAGTTGGTATCCGAGCGTTGGTCTTAGAGAACCAGAAAATTTGCATTAGTGTGTCTTATCGAGTTTGTTAGGATGCATTAGTGAGCCTGGACTTCGACCGTGTTTTCTTTAAAAATGATTGCTTAACATTTTTGTTGGAAACTATATATTATTAACATGTAAATATTATGTGATATATTAATCTCTTAACATGTTTGATATTGTGTGATAGATGTCTACCTCTAGCACACATCCCATTGACTCACCTAATAATAACGAAGAGTCAAATATATATTGGCAAGATTCACAAGTTCCCGAAGAACCGGAAGAAGAGGAAACGGAACCGGAAGAAGAGGAACCGGAAGAAGAGGAACCAGAAGAAGAGGAACCGGAAGAAGAAGAGGTTCCGGAGGGGGGAATAGTAGGAACCACAGAAAACCGGTCAAATAAAAGAAAATCCTCAACAAATGGACCAAAGTTAATAATGGTTAATGGTGTTTCCGCTAAGGAAGCAAAATATTGGGAAAATTACCAATTTTTCGATGAATCGGATCCTGATGAGGATTCCGATGATGTTATAGAAATTACCCCGACCCAATTTAATGAGACAAAAGAAAATAATAAGGGAAAAGGCATCAAAATAGGGAAATCTGATTCCGATCCCGATGAACTTTATATGTACCGTCAACACCCGTATTTTCAATATCATGACAATAACCCGGGAACCTCTAAACTACCAGGTTTTTCTAAACCAATGTGGAAAACGACGACTCGTATTAGAGGAACATCATATATCCCTAGAAGATTAGGAAAAAGAACCAAGTCCGAAGAAGAAGAAACCAGTGATTCAGATTAGAGGGGTGTGAGCATGTTGTGTAATAAATGTATTGTAGTGTGCTTGTACTTTTATGTTCTATGTAAAAATTTCTTGTATTGTTTGTTATTACGAATCTAATCCTTGTCTATTTTACAGTATAAAAACAAAATGGACGTTAAGGGTAGACAACCGAATATTTTAGAAGACCTACCAGAGGATATGATTGAGGAAATCTTGTCTAGAGTCGGTCAGAATTCATCAGCACATTTAGTTATGGCGAAATTAACTTTTCAAACATTTGAAAGACTTTCCAGAAATGCCTTAGTTTATAAAAAGCTTTCCTTTGATAGGTGAGGTATATCACATTGGGGAGACTTTAAGTTATGCCGTGTTTTCTTTAAAGCGTTAAATGCGGGGAACCCAAATGCAATTTTACGCTACAGGTTAAGAACCTGTTTTGACTCAACATATCCCAACATAGGATTTCATGAATTAGAAAGAGCTTCTAACATGCAACATAAAGAATCATGTTATGCTTACGGGTTAGTGATGTTCGCTTCTTACCAAAGTGAGAAAAAGAACATCGGATTGCAGCTTTTAAATATAACTTTCCCACAAGTGACGGATTCAGTAGTTGGGGTGAGAAACAAGGTTTTTAGATTTTTACGGGGCTGTTGGACATTACGAAACCCTCGTCCTTTTGATGACATTACAACATGCTGCCTAGCCAATGGTCATAACGGTTATTTTCCACAAGACCAAGGATGGGAAGTCGTCTTAGTAAAACCAGAATGCATGACTTGTTTCTGGACTTATGAATTACGTGTCTTTATTTTCTTTACTGAACAACTTGCGTATTAACTAGATTTATCTTCAAAACTGTCATGTATCATAGTGTACTATATTTCATGTTATATGTAATATAGCGAAGTTGTAAGTTTGAAGAATATTTGTATGTGATATATTATTATAATCAGTTTTTCATATGGAATTGTAGTAGTCGAATTGTATATTAGCTACTAAGTATGAACTTAACGGGTAGGTAGTACCCGAATTTAAATTTATAAAACGCTAATATGAAGAAAAAGCTTTTATAAATGAGTTCATATTATGCTACGAAATACTATTGACTACACTTAATATTCTATATGATTAACTCGATTCAATTGGCTATTTTGAAGGAAATGGCACCGACTACTCGACAGACCATGAATATGAGCGAAGAGGAATTTCCTATCTTTCTTGCTGCAAACATAGCCGCAGTACAGGCTGTGCTTCATACCAACAATAACTCTGAATCTAGCAATGCAGCTAACGGCGCAAGAAATCATGTAGGATGCTCCTACAAAGAATTCACTGCCTGCAAACCTTTGGAATTTGATGGAACCGAAGGACCAATTGGATTGAAACAGTGGACCGAGAAAGTCGAATCGGTGTTTGCCATAAGTAAGTGTATTGAAGAGGACAAAGTTAAGTACGCTACGTATACCTTCATAGGTACTGCGTTAACATGGTGGAACACCTATCTTGAACAGGTAGGACACAATGCTGCTTACATACTACCGTGGTCGGCATTCAAGCACTTGATGAACGAGAAGTACCATCCCAGAACCGAGGTCAATAAACTCAAGTCAGAACTTAGAGGGTTACGAACACAGGGATTCGATATTACTTCGTACGAAAGACGATTTACAAAATTGTGCCTATTGTGTCCGAGAGCGTTCGAAGATGAGGAAGAGAAGATCGACGCATTTGTGAAAGGGTTACCGGAGAGAATCCAAGAAGATATAAGTTCACACGAGCCTGCCTCCATACAAAAGGCATGTAGAATGGCTCACAAACTAGTGAACCAGATTGAGGGAAGAATTAAAGAACAAGCGGCCGAAGAGGCCAACGTGAAGCTAGTCAAAAGAAAGTGGGAGGAAAACGGTGATAAGAGTCACCAAAACACCAACAACTATCCCAACAATCACAACATCAATCGCAACTACAACAAACGGCACAACAACAACTACAACAATAACTACAACAATCATCCCAACAACAATAACAACCACAACAACAACAACAATCAGAAGCAGCTATGCCAAAGGTGTGAAAAGTATCACTCGGGGTTCTGCACCAAATTTTGCAACAAGTGTAAGAGAAATGGTCATAGCGCAGTGAAGTGTGAGGTCTACAGACCAGGGGTTAACAGAACGAAAGGAACAAATGGTGTCGGAACGAGTAATGGCGGAGCAAGTAGTGTCGGAGCAAGTTATGCCAATGTAGTTTGTTATAAATATGGAAAACTGGGCCACATTATTAGAAATTGCCCGAACCAGGAGAACACGAATGGACAAGGCCGCAGAAGAGTTTTCAATATTAATGCAGCAGAGGCACAGGAAGACCCGGAGCTTGTTACGGGTACGTTTCTTATTGACAATAAATCTGCTTACGTTTTATTTGATTCGGGTGCGGATAGAAGCTATATGAGTAGAGATTTTTGTGCTAAATTAAGTTGTCCATTGACGCCGTTGGATAGTAAATTTTTACTCGAATTAGCAAACGGTAATCGTACTCGTACAATACACAGCTTTTAGATGTATGTACTATTGGTATATACACTCCAATGATCAGCTCTTAGCAGCCCATGTGAGTCACCTAACACATGTGGGAACTATTATTTGGCAACTAGCATGAAATATCTCATAAAATTACAAAAATATGAGTAATCATTCATGACTTATTTACATGAAAACAAAATTACATATCCTTTATATCTAATCCATACACCAACGACCAAAAACACCTACAAACACTTTCATTCTTCAATTTTCTTCATCTAATTGATCTCTCTCAAGTTCTATCATCAAGTTATAAGTGTTCTTTATAAATTTCAAATGTTCTAGTTTCATAAAATCAAGAATACTTCCAAGATTGCAAGTTTACTTCCAAGTTTTCTAAATCCATTCCAAGTAATCATCCAAGATCAAGAAACCTTTGTTACTTACAGTAGGTTATCTTTCTAATACAAGGTAATAATCATATTCAAACTTTAATTCAATTTCTATAACTATAACAATCTTATTTCGAGTGGAAATCTTACTTGAAATTGTTTTCGTGTCATGATTCTCCTTCAAGAACTTTCAAGCCATCCAAGGATCCTTTGAAGTTAGATCTATTTTTCTCATTTCCAGTAGGTTTATCCAAGGAACTTGAGGTAGTAATGATGTTTATAACATCATTCGATTCATACATATAAAGCTATCTTATTTGAAGGTTTAAACTTGTAATCACTAGAACATAGTTTAGTTAATTCTAAACTTGTTCGCAAATAAAAGTTAATCCTTCTAACTTGACTTTTAAAATCAACTAAACACATGTTATATATCTATATGATATGCTAACTTAATGATTTAAAACCTGGAAATACGAAAAACACCGTAAAATCGGATTTACGCTGTCGTAGTAACACCGCGGGCTGTTTTGGGTTAGTTAATTAAAAAATATGATAAACTTTGATTTAAAAGTTGTTATTGGGGGAAAATGATTTTTATTATGAACATGGAACTATATCCAAAAATTATGGTTAAACTCAAAGTGGAAGTATGTTTTCTAAAATGGTCATCTAGACGTCGTTCTTTCGACTGAAATGACTACCTTTACAAAAACGACTTGTAACTTATTTTTCCTACTATAAACCTATACTTTTTATGTTTAGATTCATAAAATAGAGTTCAATATGAAACCATAGCAAATTGATTCACACAAAACGGATTTAAAATGAAGAAGTTATGGGTAAAACAAGATTGGATAATTTTTCTCATTTTAGCTACGTGAAAATTGGTAACAAATCTATTCCAACCATAACTTAATCAACTTGTATTGTATATTATGTAATCTTGAGATACCATAGACACGTATACAATGTTTCGACCTATCATGTCGACACATCTATATATATTTCGGAACAACCATAGACACTCTATATGTGAATGTTGGAGTTAGCTATACAGGGTTGAGGTTGATTCCAAAATATATATAGTTTGAGTTGTGATCAATACTGAGATACGTATTCACTGGGTCGTGAATTGATTCAAGATAATATTTATCGATTTATTTCTGTACATCTAACTGTGGACAACTAGTTGTTATAGGTTCGTGAATCAACAAGTGGCCAAGTCTTACTTCCCGACGAAGTAAAAATCTGTGAAAGTGAGTTATAGTCCCACTTTTAAAATCTAATATTTTTGGGATGAGAATACATGCAGGTTTTATAAATGATTTACAAAATAGACACAAGTACGTGAAACTACATTCTATGGTTGAATTATCGAAATCGAATATGCCCCTTTTTATTAAGTCTGGTAATCTAAGAATTAGGGAACATACACCCTAATTGACGCGAATCCTAAAGATAGATCTATTGGGCCTAACAAACCCCATCCAAAGTACCGGATGCTTTAGTACTTCGAAATTTATATCATATCCGAAGGGTGTCCCGGAATGATGGGGATATTCTTATATATGCATCTTGTTAATGTCGGTTACCAGGTGTTCACCATATGAATGATTTTTATCTCTATGTATGGGATGTGTATTGAAATATGAAATCTTGTGGTCTATTGTTACGATTTGATATATATAGGTTAAACCTATAACTCACCAACATTTTTGTTGACGTTTAAAGCATGTTTATTCTAAGGTGAATACTAAGAGCTTCCGCTGTTGCATACTAAAATAAGGACAAGATTTGGAGTCCATGTTTGTATGATATTGTGTAAAAACTGCATTCAAGAAACTGATTTTGATGTAACATATTTGTATTGTAAACCATTATGTAATGGTCGTGTGTAAACAGGATATTTTAGATTATCATTATTTGATAATCTACGTAAAGCTTTTTAAACCTTTATTTATGAAATAAAGGTTATGGTTTGTTTTAAAAATGAATGCAGTCTTTGAAAAACGTCTCATATAGAGGTCCAAACCTCGCAACGAAATCAATTAATATGGAACGTTTTTAATCAATAAGAACGGGACATTTCAGTTGGTATCCGAGCGTTGGTCTTAGAGAACCAGAAAATTTGCATTAGTGTGTCTTATCGAGTTTGTTAGGATGCATTAGTGAGTCTGAACTTCGACCGTGTTTTCTTTAAAAATGATTGCTTAACATTTTTGTTGGAAACTATATATTATTAACATGTTTATATTATGTGATATATTAATCTCTTAACATGTTTGATATTGTGTGATAGATGTCTACCTCTAGCACAAATCCCATTGACTCACCTAATAATAACGAAGAGTCGAATATATATTGGACTGATTCACAAGTTCCCGAAGAAGAACCGAAAGAAGAATCAGAACCGAAAGAAGAATCAGAACCAGAAGAGGAGGAACCGGAGAAGGAAATAGAACCGGTGGGGGAAATAATAAAACGGTTAAGTAAAAGAAAATCCTCAACCAACCGACCAAGGTTAATTATGGTCAATGGTTTTTCCGCCAAGGAAGCAAAATATCCTGAGGATTACCAATTCTCCGATGAATCGGATTCCGATGAGAATTCCGATGATGTTATTGAAATTACCCCAACTGAATTTAAAAAGGCAAAAGAAAATAATAAGGGAAAGGGCATAAAAATAGAGAAATCTAATTCAAAACCCGATGAACTTTATATGTATCGTCAACACCCTTATTTCTTAAGTTGTGACAATAACCCGGGAACCTCTAAACCACCAGGTTTTTCTAAACCAATGTGTAAAATGATGGCTCGTATTAGGGGAACATCATATATCCCTAGAAACTTGGCAAAACGAACCAAAACCGAAGAAGAAGAAATGAACGAGTCGGAATAAGATAGTTGTATTCGTGTGGTGTAATATATGTAATATAGTGTGCTTATGCTTTATGATATATGTAAAAATTGCTTATATTAATAAGTATTTTTTTTATGAATCTAACTCTTGTCTATTTTACAGTATAAAAACACAAAATGGATAGACAACCCAATATTTTAAGAGACCTACCCGGAGACATGATTGATGAAATCTTGTCTAGAGTCGGTCAGAATTCTTCGGCACAACTATTTACGGCGAAATTAGTTTGTAAGACATTCGAAGAACTTTCCAAGAATGTCTTGGTTTATAAGAGACTTTCGTTTGAAAGATGGGGGATATCACATTGGAAAACCCATAAGTTACGATGTGTTTACTTTGACGCATATATTGCTGGGAACCCAAATGCTATTTTACGCAACGGGTTAAGAAATTATTTTGACTCAATGTATCCGAATATAGGACTTCATGATTTAGAAAAAGCGGCTAACATGCAACATAAAGAAGCATGCTATGCTTACGGGTTAGTAATGTTCGCTTCTCACCAAAGTGAGAAAAAGAACATCGGGCTACAACTATTAAACAAAACGTTCCCACAAGTGACGGAGTCGGTAATTGGGGTAAGAAATGAGGTTTTTAGGTTATTACGAGACTGTTGGTCATTACGTAACCCTCGTCCCTTTGATGACGTTAGAACACGCTGTCTTATCAACGGCCATAACGGTTATATTCCACAAGACCAAGGATGGGAAGTAGTCCTAGTAAAACCAGAATGCATGACTTGTTTCTGGACGTATGAATTACGTGTCTTTATTGCCTTTGCTGAACGACTTGTGTACTAGCTAGAATTATCTTCACAACTATCTTGTATCAAAGTTATTGTGTACTATATTTCATGCTTTATGTAAAATAAGCGGTATTGTAAGTTTGTAAAATATTGTATAAAAGTTTGAACGCGAAATATTATTATAATCAGTTTTTCATATAGAATTGTAGTAGTTGAATTGTATATTAGCTACTAAGTATGAACTTAACGGGTAGGTACTACCCGAATTTAAACTTATAAAACGCTAATATGAAGAAAAAGCTTTTATAAATGAGTTCATATTATGCTACGAAATACTATTAACTACTCTTAATATTCTGTATGATTAACTTGTTCCATTTGACTATTTTGAAGGAAATGGCACCGACTACTCGACACACCGTGAATATGAATGAAGAGGAATTCCGTACTTTTCTAGCTTCAAACATAGCCGCAGTACAGGCTGCGCTACATACCAACAATAACCTTGGATCTAGCAGTACAGGAAATTGTGTAGGATGCACCTACAAAGAATTCACTGCCTGTAAACCTTTGGAATTTGATGGAACCGAAGGACCGATCGGATTGAAACGGTGGACCGAGAAGGTCGAATCGGTGTTTGCCATAAGTAAGTGTACTGAAGAGGACAAAGTGAAGTACGCTACGCATACCTTCATAGGTTCTACGTTAACATGGTGGAATACCTATCTAGAGCAAGTGGGACAAGATGATGCGTACGCACTACCGTGATCAGCATTCAAGCACTTGATGAACGAGAAGTACCGTCCCAGAACCGATGTCAATAAGCTCAAGACAGAACTTAGAGGGTTACGAACCCAAGGATTTGATATTACCACGTACGAAAGACGATTCACAGAATTGTGCCTATTGTGTCCGGGAGCGTTTGAAGATGAGGAAGAGAAGATCGACGCGTTTGTGAAAGGATTACCGGAAAGAATCCAAGAAGATATAAGTTCACACGAGCCCGCCTCCATACAACATGCATGTAGAATGGCTCACAAACTAGTGAACCAGATTGAGGAAAGAATTAAAGAATAGACGGCTGAAGAGGCCAATGTGAAGCAAGTCAAAAGAAAGTGGGAGGAAAACGGTGATAAGAATCACCAATACAACAACAACAGCAATTACAATAATAATCGCAACAATTATCCCAACAATCGCAACATCAAACGCAACTACAACAAATGGCCCAACAACAACAACAACAACAACAATCATCCCAACAACAATAACAACCGCAACAACAACAACAATCAGAAGCAGCTATGCCAAAGGTGTGAAAAGTATCACTAGGGGTTCTGCACCAAATTTTGCAACAAGTGTAAAAGAAATGGTCATAGCGCGGCGAAGTGTGAGGTCTACGGACCAGGGGTTAACAGAAAGAAAGGAACAAATAGTGTCGGAACGAATAATGGCAGAGCAAGTAGTGTCGGAGCAAGTTATGCCAATGTAGTTTGTTATAAATGTGGAAAACCGGACCACATTATTAGAAATTGCCCGAACCAGGAGAACATGAATGGACAAGGCCGCCGAAGAGTTTTCAATATTAATGCGGCAGAGGCACAGGAAGACCTGGAGCTTGTTACGGGTACGTTTCTTATTGACAATAAATCTGCTTACGTTTTATTTGATTCGGGTGCGGATAGAAGCTATATGTGTAGAGATTTTTGTGCTAAATTAAGTTGTCCATTGACACCGTTGGATAGTAAATTTTTACTCGAATTAGCAAACGGTAAATTAATTTCAGCAGATAATATATGCCGGAATCGAGAAATTAAACTGGGTAGCGAAATATTTAAGATTGATTTGATACCAGTAGAGTTAGGGAGTTTTGATGTAATAGTTGGCATGGACTGGCTGAAGAAGGTGAAAGCAGAGATCGTATGTTATAAAAATGCAATTCGCATTGTACGAGAAGAAGGAGAACCCTTAATGGTGTACGGAGAAAAGGGCAACATGAAGCTACATCTTATTAGTAATTTGAAGGCACAAAAACTAATAAGAAAAGGTTGCTATGCTGTTCTAGCACACGTCGAGAAAGTACAAACTGAAGAAAAGAGCATCAATGATGTTCCCGTCGCAAAAGAATTTCCCGATGTATTTCCGAAAGAATTACCGGGACTACCTCCACATCGATCTGTTGAATTTCAAATAGATCTTGTACCAGGAGCTGCACCAATAGTTTGTGCTCCTTATAGACTCGCACCCAGCGAGATGAAAGAACTGCAAAGCCAACTGTAAGAACTATTAGAATGTGGTTTCATTCGACCAAGCACATCACCATGGTGAGCTCCTGTTTTGTTTGTCAAGAAGAAGGATGGTACATTTAGGTTGTGTATTGACTACAGAGAGTTGAACAAACTTACCATCAAAAACCGTTATCCACTGCCGAGAATTGACGACTTATTTGATCAACTACAAGGCTCGTCAGTTTATTCGAAGATCGATTTACGTTCTGGATATCATCAAATGCGAGTAAAGGAGGATGATATTCTAAAAACTGCTTTTAGGACACGTTATGGTCATTACGAGTTTATGGTTATGCCGTTTGGATTGACTAACGCACCAGCTGTGTTCATGGACCTTATGAACCGAGTGTGTGGGCCATATCTTGACAAGTTTGTCATTGTTTTCATCGATGACATACTTATTTACTCAAAGAATGATCAAGAGCACGAAGAACATTTGAGAAAAGTGCTAGAAGTATTGAGGAAAGAAAAATTGTACGCTAAGTTTTCAAAGTGTGCATTTTGCTTGGAAGAAGTTCAATTCCTCGGTCACATAGTGAACAAAGAAGGTATCCAGGTGGACCCGGCAAACATCGAAACCGTTGAAAAGTGGGAAACCCCAAAAACTCCGAAGCATATACGTCAATTTTTAGGATTGGCTGGTTACTACAGAAGATTCATCTAAGATTTCTCCAAAATAGCAAAACCCTTGACTGCATTAACGCATAAAGGGAAGAAATTTGAATGGAAGGATGAACAAGAGAAGGCGTTTCAATTATTGAAGAAAAAGCTAACTACGGCACCTATATTGTTATTGCCTGAAGGGAATGATGATTTTTTGATTTATTGTGACGCATCAAAGCAAGGTCTCGGTTGTGTATTAATGCAACGGACGAAGGTGATTGCTTATGCGTCTAGACAATTGAAGATTCACGAGCAAAATTATACGACGTATGATTTGGAATTACGCGCGGTTGTTTTTGCATTAAAGACTTGGAGGCACTACCTATATGGGGTCAAAAGTATTATATATACCGACCACAAAAGTTTTCAACACATATTTAATCAGAAACAACTGAATATGAGGCAGCGTAGGTGGATTGAATTGTTGAATGATTACGACTTTGAGATTCATTACCACCCGGGGAAGGCAAATGTGGTAGCCGACGCCTTGAACAGAAAGGACAGAGAACCCATTCGAGTAAAATCTATGAATATAATGATTCACACTAACCTTACTACTCAAATAAAGGAGGCGCAACAAGGAGTTTTAAAAGAGGGAAATTTAAAGGATGAAATACCCAAAGGATCAGAGAAGCATCTTAATATTCGGGAAGACGTAACCCGGTATAGGGCTGAAAGAATTTGGGTACCAAAATTTGGAGATATGAGAGAAATGGTACTTAGAGAAGCTCATAAAACCAGATACTCAATACATCCTGGAACGGGGAAGATGTACAAGGATCTTAAGAAACATTTTTGGTGGCCAGGTATGAAAGCCGATATTGCTAAATATGTAGGAGAATGTTTGATGTGTTCTAAGGTCAAAGCTGAACATCAGAAACCATCAGGTCTACTATAACAACCTGAAATCCCGGAATGGAAATGGGAAAACATTACCATGGATTTCATTACTAAATTGCCAAGGATTGCAAGTGGTTATGATACTATTTGGGTAATAGTTGATCGTCTCACCAAGTCAGCACACTTCCTGTCAATAAGAGAAGATGACAAGATGGAGAAGTTAGCACGACTGTATTTGAAGGAAGTCGTCTCCAGACATGGAATACCAATCTCTATTATCTCTGATAGGGATGGCAGATTTATTTCAAGATTCTGGCAGACATTACAGCAAGCATTGGGAACTCGTCTAGACATGAGTACTGCCTATCATCCAGAAACTGATGGGCAGAGTGAAAGGACGATACAAACGCTTGAAGACATGCTACGAGCTTGTGTTATTGATTTCGGAAACAGTTGGGATCGACATCTACCGTTATCATAATTTTCCTACAACAACAGCTACCATTCAAGCATTGAGATGGCGCCATTTGAAGCACTTTATGGTAGAAAGTGCAGGTCTCCGATTTGTTGGAGTGAAGTGGGGGATAGACAGATTACGGGTCCGGAGATAATACAAGAAACTACCTAGAAAATCATCCAAATTCAACAAATATTTAAAACCGCCCAGAGTCGACAAAAGAGCTACGCGGACAGTAAAAGAAAAGATATAGAGTTTGAAATTGGAGAAATGGTCATGCTTAAGGTTTCACCTTGGAAAAGCGTTGTTCGATTTGGTAAACGGGGGAAACTAAATCCAAGGTACATTGGACCATTCAAGATTATAGATCGTGTCGGACCAGTAGCTTACCAACTGGAGCTACCTCAACAACTCGCGGTTGTTCATAACACTTTCCACGTCTTAAATTTGAAGAAATGTTTTGCTAAAGAAGATCTCACTATTCCATTGGATGATATCCAAATCAATGAAAAACTTCAATTCATTGAAGAACACGTCGAAATAATGGATCGTGAGGTTAAGAGACTTAAACAAAACAAGATACCGATTGTTAAGGTTCGATGGAATGCTCGTAGAGGACCCGAGTTCACCTGGGAGCATGAAGATCAGATGAAGAAGAAATACCCGCATTTATTTCCAGAAGATACGTCAACACCTCCAACTGCTTAAAATTTCGGGACGAAATTTATTTAACGGGTGGGTACTGTAGTGACCCGAACTTTTCCATGTTTATATATATATTAAATGAAATTGTTATTTACATGATTAAGTGTTTCCAACATGTTAAGCAATCAAACTTGTTAAAACTTGATTAATTGAAATAGGTTTCATATAGACAATTGACCACCCAAGTTGACCGGTGATTCACGAACGTTAAAACTTGTAAAAACTATACGATGACATATATATGGTTATATATATAGTTAACATGATTTTATTATAAGTATGTATCTCATTAGGTATTTTAACAATGAGTTATATACATAAAAATGAGACTATTAATTTAAGAAACTCGAAAACGATATATATAACGATTATCGTTATAACAACGTCTTACTAGGTACATATGAATCATATTAAGATATTGATACACTTGGTTAATTATGTTAAATGATAAGTAAATATACTATTAAGTGTATTAACAATGAAATACATATGTAAAAATAAGACTACTAACTTAATGATTTCGAAACGAGACATATATGTAACGATTATCGTTGTAACGACATTTAACTGTATATATATCATACTAAGATATATTATATATCATAATATCATGATAATATAACAATTTAACATCTCATTTGTTATAATAAATAATTGGTTAACAACATTCAACAAGATCGTTAACCTAAAGGTTTCAAAACAACATTTACATGTAACGACTAACGATGACTTAACAACTCAGTTAAAATGTATATACATGTAGTGTTTTAATATGTATTAATACACTTTTGAAATACTTCAAGACACTTATCAAAATAGTTCTACTTAACAAAAATGCTTACAATTACATCCTCGTTCAGTTTCATCAACAATTCTACTCGTATGCACCCGTATTCGTACTCGTACAATACACAGCTTTTAGATGTATGTACCATTGGTATATACACGCCAATGATCACCTCTTAGCAGCCCTTGTGAGTCACCTAACATATGTGGGAACCATCATTTGGCAACTAGTATGAAATATCTCATAAAATTACAAAAATATGAGTAATCATTCATGACTTATTTACATGAAAACAAAATTACATATCCTTTATATCTAATCCATACACCAATGACCAAAAACACCTACAAACACTTTCATTCTTCAATTTTATTCATCTAATTGATCTCTCTCAAGTTCTATCTTCAAGTTCTAAGTGTTCTTCATAAATTTCAAAAGTTCTAGTTTCATAAAATTAAGAATACTTCCAAGATTGCAAGTTTACTTCCAAGTTTTCTAAATCCATTCCAAGTAATCATCCAAGATCAAGAAACCTTTGTTACTTACAGTAGGTTATCTTTCTAATACAAGGTAATAATCATATTCAAACTTTAATTCAATTTCTATAACTATAACAATCTTATTTCGAGTGGAAATCTTACTTGAAATTGTTTTCGTGTCATGATTCTGCTTCAAGAACTTTCAAGCCATCCAAGGATCCTTTGAAGATAGATCTATTTTTCTAATTTCCAGTAGGTTTATCCAAGGAACTTGAGGTAGTAATGATGTTCATAACATCATTCGATTCATACATATAAAGCTATCTTATTCGAAGGTTTAAACTTGTAATCACTAGAACATAGTTTAGTTAATTCTAAACTTGTTCGCAAATAATAGTTAATCCTTCTAACTTGACTTTTAAAATCAACTAAACACATGTTCTATATCTATATGATATGCTAACTTAATGATTTAAAACCTGGAAACACGAAAAACACCGTAAAATCGGATTTACGCCGTCGTAGTAACACCGCAGGCTGTTTTGGGTTAGTTAATTAAAAACTATGATAAAATTTGATTTAAAAGTTGTTATGCTGGGAAAATGATTTTTATTATGAACATGGAACTATATCCAAAAATTATGGTTAAACTCAAAGTGGAAGTATGTTTTCTAAAATGGTTATCTAGACGTCGTTCTTTCGACTGAAATGACTACCTTTACAAAAACGACTTGTAACTTATTTTTATGACTATAAACCTATACTTTTCTGTTTAGATTCATAAAATAGAGTTCAATATGAAACCATAGCAATTTGATTCACTCAAAACGGATTTAAAATGAAGAAGTTATGGGTAAAACAAGATTGGATAATTTTTCTCATTTTAGCTACGTGAAAATTGGTAACAAATCTATTCCAACCATAACTTAATCAACTTGTATTATATATTATGTAATCTTGAGATACCATAGACACGTATACAATGTTTCGACCTATCATGTCGACACATCTATATATATTTCGGAACAACCATAGACACTCTATATGTGAATGTTGGAGTATACAGGGTTGAGGTTGATTCCAAAATATATATAGTTTGAGTTGTGATCAATACTGAGATACGTATACACTGGGTCGTGGATTGATTCAAGATAATATTTATCGATTTATTTCTGTACATCTAACTGTGGACAACTAGTTGTTGGTTACTAACGAGGACAGCTGACTTAATAAACTTAAAACATCAAAATATATTAAAAGTGTTGTAAATATATTTTGAACATACTTTGATATATATGTATATATTGTTATAGGTTCGTGAATCAACCAGTGGCCAAGTCTTATTTCCCGACGAAGTAAAAATATGTGAAAGTGAGTTATAGTCCCACTTTTAAAATCTAATATTTTTGGGATGAGAATACATGCAGGTTTTATAAATGATTTACAAAATAGACACAAGTACGTGAAACTACATTCTATGGTTGAATTATCGAAATCGAATATGCCCCTTTTTATTAAGTCTGGTAATCTAAGAATTAGGGAACAGACACCCTAATTGACGCGAATCCTAAAGATAGATCTATTGGGCCTAACAAACCCCATCCAAAGTACCGGATGCTTTAGTACTTCAAAATTTATATCATATCCGAAGGGTGTCCCGGAATGATGGGGATATTCTTATATATGCATCTTGTTAATGTCGGTTACCAGGTTTTCACCATATGAATGATTTTTATCTCTATGTATGGGATGTGTATTGAAATATGAAATCTTGTGGTCTATTGTTACGATTTGATATATATAGGTTAAACCTATAACTCACCAACATTTTTGTTGACGTTTAAAGCATGTTTATTCTCAGGTGAATACTAAGAGCTTCCGCTGTTGCATACTAAAATAAGGACAAGATTTGGAGTCCATGTTTGTATGATATTGTGTAAAAACTGCATTCAAGAAACTGATTTCGATGTAAAATATTTGTATTGTAACCATTATGTAATGGTCGTGTGTAAACAGGATATTTTAGATTATCATTTTTTGATAATCTACGTAAAGCTTTTTAAACCTTTATTTATGAAATAAAGGATATGGTTTGTTTTAAAAATGAATGCAGTCTTTGAAAAACGTCTCATATAGAGGTCAAAACATCGCAACGAAATCAATTAATATGGAATGTTTTTAATCAATAAAAACGGGACATTTCAGGATAGAAGCTATATGAGTAGACATTTTTGTGCTAAATTAAGTTGTCCATTGACGCCGTTGGATAGTAAATTTTTACTCGAATTAGCAAACGGTAAATTAATTTCAGCAGATTATATATGCCGGAATCTAGAAATTAAACTGGGTAGCGAAATATTTAAGATTGATTTGATACCAGTAGAGTTAGGGAGTTTTGATGTAATAGTTGGCATGGACTGGCTGAAGAAGATGAAAGCAGAGATCGTATGTTACAAAAATGCAATTCGAATTGTACGAGAAGAAGGAGAACCCTTAATGGTGTATGGAGAAAAGGGCAACACGAAGCTACATCTTATTAGTAATTTGAAGGCACAAAAACTAATAAGAAAAGGTTGCTATGCTGTTCTAGCACACGTCGAGAAAGTACAAACTGAAGAAAAGAGCATCAATGATGTTCCTGTCGCAAAAGAATTTCCCGATGTATTTCCAAAAGAATTACCGGGACTACCTCCACATCGATCTATTGAATTTCAAATAGATCTTATACCAGGAGCTGCATCAATAGCTCGTGCTCCTTACAGACTCGCACCCAGCGAGATGAAAGAACTGTAAAGCCAACTGCAAGAAATATTAGAACGTGGTTTCAT
The DNA here is from genome assembly GCF_046630445.1 of Rutidosis leptorrhynchoides. Classification (NCBI taxonomy): domain Eukaryota; kingdom Viridiplantae; phylum Streptophyta; class Magnoliopsida; order Asterales; family Asteraceae; genus Rutidosis; species Rutidosis leptorrhynchoides. Next base: position 175,900,656 of record NC_092341.1, read on the forward strand.
TCGACCAAGCACATCACCATGGGGAGCTCCTGTTTTGTTTGTCAAGAAGAAGGATTGTACATTTAGGTTGTGTATTGACTACAGAGAGTTGAATAAACTTATCATCAAAAACCGTTATCCACTGCCGAGAATTGACGACTTATTTGATCAACTACAAGGCTCGTCGGTTTATTCAAAAATCGATTTACGTTCTGGATATCATCAAATGCGAGTAAAGGAGGATGATATTCCAAAAACTGCTTTTAGGACGCGTTATTGTCATTACGAGTTTATTGTTATGCCGTTTGGATTGACTAACGCACCAGCTGTGTTCATGGACCTTATGAACCGAGTGTGTGGGCCATATCTTGACAAGTTTGTCATTGTTTTCATTGATGACATACTTATTTACTCAAAGAATGATCAAGAGCACGGAGAACATTTGAGAAAAGTGCTAGAAGTATTGAGGAAAGAAAAACTGTACGCTAAGTTTTCAAAGTGTGCATTTTGGTTGGAAGAAGTTCAATTTCTCGGTCACATAGTGAACAAAGAAGGTATCCAGGTGGACTCGGCAAAGATCGAAATCGTTGAAAAGTGAGAAACCCCAAAAACTCCGAAGCATATACGTCAATTTTTAGGATTGGCTGGTTACTACAGAAGATTCATCCAAGATTTCTCTAAAATAGCAAAACCCTTGACCGCATTAACGCATAAAGGGAAGAAATTTGAATGGAAGGATGAACAACAGAAGGCGTTTCAGTTATTGAAGAAAAAGCTAACTACGGCACCTATATTGTCATTGCCTGAAGGGAATGATGATTTTGTGATTTATTGTGACGCATCAAAGCAAGGTCTTAGTTGTGTATTAATGCAACAAACGAAGGTGATTGCTTATGCATCTAGACAATTGAAGATTCACGAGAAAAATTATACGACGCATGATTTGGAATTAGGCGCGGTTGTTTTTGCATTAAAGACTTGGAGGGACTACTTATATGAGGTCAAAAGTATTATATATACCGACCACAAAAGTCTTCAACACATATTTAATCAGAAACAACAGAATATGAGGCAGCGTAGGTGGATTGAATTGTTGAATGATTACGACTTTGAGATTCGTTACCACCCGGGGAAGGCATATGTGGTAGCCGACGCCTTGACAGAAAGGACAGAGAACCTATTCGAGTAAAATCTATGAATATAATGATTCACACTAACCTTACTACTCAAATAAAGGAGGCGCAACAAGGAGTTTTAAAATAGGGAAATTTAAAGGATGAAATACCCAAAGGATTAGAGAAGCATCTTAATATTCTGGAAGACGGAACCCGGTATAGGGCTGAAAGAATTTGGGTACCAAAATTTGGAGATATGAGAGAAATGATACTTAGAGAAGCTCATAAAACCAGATACTCAATACATCCTGGAACGGGGAAGATGTACAAGGATCGTAAGAAACATTTTTGGTGGCCAGGTATGAAAGCCGATATTGCTGAATATGTAGGAGAATGTTTGACGTGTTCTAAGGTCAAAGCTGAACATCAGAAACCATCAGGTCTACTACAACAACCTGAAATCCTGGAATGGAAATGGGAAAACATTACCATGGATTTCATTACTAAATTGCCAAAGACTGCAAGTGGTTATGATACTATTTGGATAATAGTTGATCGTCTCACCAAGTCAGCACACTTCCTGCCAATGAGAGAAGATGACAAAATGGAGAAGTTGGCGCGATTGTATTTGAAGGAGGTTGTCTCCAGACATGGAATACCCGTCTCCATTATCTTTGATAGGGATGGTAGATTTGTTTCAAGGTTCTGGTACACGTTGCAACAAGCATTGGGGACTCTTCTAGACATGAGTACTTCCTATCATCCACAAACTGATGGGCAGAGTGAAAGGATGATACAAACGCTTGAAGACATGCTACGAGCATGTGTTATTGATTTCGGAAACAGTTGGGATCGACATCTACCGTTAGCAGAATTTTCCTACAACAACAGTTATCATTTTAGTATTGAGATGGCGCCGTTTGAGGCACTTTATGGTAGAAAGTGCAGGTCTCCGATTTGTTGGAATGAAGTGGGGGATAGACATATTACGGGTCCGGAGATAATACAAGAAACTACCGAGAAAATCATCCAAATTCAACAACGATTGAAAACCGCCCAGAGTCGACAAAAGAGCTACGCGGACAGTAAAAGAAAAGATATAGAGTTTGAAATTGGAGAAATGGGCATGCTTAAGGTTTCACCTTAGAAAGGCGTTGTTCGATTTAGTAAACGGGGGAAACTAAATCCAAGGTACATTGGACCATTCAAGATTATAGATCGTGTCGGACCAGTAGCTTACCAACTGGAGCTACCTCAACAACTCTTGGCTGTACATAACACTTTCCACATCTCGAATTTAAAGAAATGTTTTGCTAAAGAAGATCTCACTATTTCGTTGTACGAAATCCAAATCAATGAAAAACTTCAATTCATTGAAGAACCCATCGAAATAATGGATCGTGAGGTTAAGAGACTTAAACAAAACAAGATACCGATTGTTAAGGTTCGATGGAATGCTCGTAGAGGACCCGAGTTCACCTGGGAGCGTGAAGATTAGATGAAGAAGAAATACCCGCATCTATTTCCAGAAGATTCGTCAACACTTTCAACAGCTTAAAATTTCGGGACGAAATTTATTTAACGGGTAGGTACTGTAGTGACCCGAACTTTTCCATGTTTATATATATTATTTGAAATTGATATTTATATGATTAAGTGTTTCCAACATGTTAAGCAATCAAACATGTTAAGACTTGATTAATTGGAATAGGTTTCATATAGACAAATGACCACCCAAGTTGACCGGTGATTCACGAACGTTAAAACTTGTAAAAACTATACGATGACATATATATGGTTATATATATAGTTAACATGATTTTATTATAAGTATGTATCTCATTAGGTATTTTAACAATCAGTTATATACATAAAAATGAGACTATTAAATTAAGAAACTCGAAAACGAAATATATAACGATTATCGTTATAACAACGTCTTACTAGGTACATATGAATCATATTAAGATATTGATACACTTGGTTAATTATGTTAAATTATAAGTAAATATACCATTAAGTGTATTAACAATGAACTACATATGTAAAAATAAGACTACTAACTTAATGATTTCGAAACGAGGCATATATGTAACGATTATCGTTGTAACGACATTTAACTGTATATATATCATACTAAGCTATATTATATATAATAATATCATGATAATGTAAAAATTTAACATCTCATTTTATATAATAAACAATGGGTTAACAACATTTAACAAGATCGTTAACCTAAAGGTTTCAAAACAACATTTACATGTAACGACTAACGATGACTTAACGACTCAGTTAAAATGTATATACATGTAGTGTTTTAATATGTATTCATACACTTTTGAAAGACTTCAAGACACTTATCAAAATACTTCTACTTAACAAAAATACTTACAATTACATCCTCGTTCAGTTTCATCAACAATTCTACTCGTATGTACCCGTATTCGTACTCGTACAATACACAGCTTTTAGATGTATGTAGTATTAGTATATACAGTCCAATGATCAGATCTTAGCAGCCCTTGTGAGTCACCTACCAAGTGCGGGAACCATCATTTGGCAACTAGCATGAAATATCTCATAAAATTACAAAAATATGAGTAATCATTCATGACTTATTTACATGAAAACAAAATTACATATCCTTTATATCTAATCTAAATACCAACAACCAAAAACACCTAAAAATACTTTCATTCTTCAATTTTCTTCATCTAATTGATCTCTCTCAAGTTTCATCTTCAAGTTCTAAGTGTTCTTCATAAATTACATAAGTATAGTTTCATAAAAATCAAGAATACTTCCAAGTTTGCAAGTCTACTTCCAAGCTTTCTAATCCATTCCAAGTAATCATCTAAGATCAAGGAACCTTTGTTATGTATAGTAGGTTATCTTTCTAATTCAAGGTAATATTCATATTCAAACTTTGATTCAATTTTTACAACTATAACAATCTTATTTCGAGTGAAAATCTTACTTGAACTGTTTTCGTGTCATGATTCTGCTTCAAGAACTTTCAAGCCATCCAAGGATCCTTTGAAGCTAGATCCATTTTTATCATTTCCAGTAGCTTTATACAGAAAACTTGAGGTAGTAATGATGTTCATAACATCATTCAATTCATACATATAAAGCTATCTTATTCGAAGGTTTAAACTTGTAATCACTAGAACATAGTTTAGTTAATTCTAAACTTGTTCGCAAACAAAATTTAATCCTTCTAACTTGAATTTTAAAATCAACTAAACACATGTTCTATATCTATATGATATGCTAACTTAATGATTTAAAACCTGGAAACACGATGAACACCATAAAATCGGATATACGCCGTCGTAGTGAAACCGGGGGCTGTTTTGGTTTGGATAATTAAAAACTATGATAAACTTTGATTTAAAAGTTGTTCTTCTGGGAAAATAATTTTTCATATGAACATGAAACTATATCCAAAAATCTTGGTTAAACTCAAAGTGAAAGTATGTTTTTCAAAATGGTCATCAAGATGTCGTTCTTTCGATGAAAATGACTACCTCTTTATTAATTGACATGTAACTTAAATTTCTGACTATAAACCTATACCTTTTCTGTTTGGATTCTTAAATTAGAGTTCAATATGAAACAATAGCAATTTGATTCACTCAAAACGGATTTAAAATGAAGAAGTTATGGGTAAAACAAGATTGGATATTTTTGATTTTTTTAGCTACGGGAAATGTTTAACAAATCTATACAAATCATATCCTAGCTAACTTATATTGTATTATACATGTATTCTAATATATTATGTAATCTTGGGATACCATAGACACGTATGCAAATGTTTTGACATATCATATCGACCCATGTATATATATTATTTGGAATAACCATAGACACTCTATATGCAGTAATGTTGGAGTTAGCTATACAGGGTTGAGGTTGATTCCAAAAATATATATATACTTTGAGTTGTGATCTAGCCTGAGACGTGTATACACTGGGATTGATTCAAGATAATATATATCGATTTATTTCTGTACATCTAACTGTGGAAAACTAGTTGTAGGTTACTAACGAGGACAGCTGACTTAATACACTCAAATCTTTAAAACATAATAAAAATGGTTGTAATTATAGCTTGATCATACTTTGATATATATGTACATATTTGTATAGGTTCGTGAATCGATCCGTGGCCAAGTCTTATTTTCGAGGAAGGAAATATCTGTGAAAGTGAGTTATAGTCCCACTTTTAAAATCTAATATTTTTGGGATGAGAATACATGCAGGTCTTATAAATGATTTACAAAATAGACACAAGTACGTGAAACTACATTCTATGGTTGAATTATCGAAATCGAATATGCCCCTTTTTATTAAGTCTGGTAATCTAAGAATTAGGGAACAGACACCCTAATTGACGCGAATCCTAAAGATAGATCTATTGGGCCTAACAAACCCCATCCAAAGTACCTGATGCTTTAGTACTTCGAAAATTATATCATATCCGAAGGGTGTCCCGGAATGATGGGGATATTCTTATATATGCATCTTGTTAATGTCGGTTACCAGGTGTTCACCATATGAATGATTTTTATCTCTATGTATGGGATGTGTATTGAAATATGAAATCTTGTGGTCTATTGTTACGATTTGATATATATATATATAGGTTAAACCTATAACTCACCAACATTTTTGTTGACGTTTAAAGCATGTTTATTCTCAGGTGAATACTAAGAACTTCCGCTGTTGCATACTAAAATAAGGACAAGATTTGGAGTCCATGTTTGTATGATATTGTGTAAAAATAGCATTCAAGAAACATATGTCGATGTAATATATTTCTATTGTAAACCATTATGTAATGGTCGTGTGTAAACAGTATATTTTATATTATCATTATTTGATAATCTACGTAATGTTTTTAAAACCTTTATTGATAAAATAAAGGTTATGGTTGTTTTAAAAATGAATGCAGTCTTTGAAAAATGTCTCATATAGAGGTCAAAACCTCGCAACGAAATCAATTAATATGGAACGTTTATAATCAATATGAACGGGACATTTCATTGGGTGGCGATATAAGTGGTGGTTGTTTGTGGTTATGGGTGGAGGAAGTAGATGGTGGATGGTGGCGGACTAGGTGGTAGCTGAATGGTGGAAGGTGATCATGTTGTCGATGTAATGAAGAGAAGAAGTAATGAATGGGTGTTCATAGTTGTTATGGTGAAACGGATGGTGGCGTAGGGTGGAGTTAGGAGGTCGTGAAATGTTCTTGGACAAGAAACAAGTTGGAAGTGGGTTCGGTGATCTCGGTGGAAAGGGTGAAGGATGTGAGATGCCAAGATGTTTGAATCCGGAATATATAGAAACATATGTACATCCATTCTATCTATGTAATAACTTTCTAATAAATAAATAATAAGATTATAAAAATAATATATATTTCAAGTGGAAGAATGATTGAAAGAATGAAAACAATTAAGAAGAGTTTATTGTGGTTGTTGGTCGAGGAAAAAAAACAAATAGAGAAATAGGGGAGTGGATGGTGGGTCTCGTACAGTTTGCAAAGAAAGAAATATAATGGGTTCTTGTGATATCTGATATAGACATATATAAGCTAGTTGAAAAAAAAAATAAAAATAAAACAGGCACAGTACCCATTAAATATATTAATTTAATATTCTAATTTAAAAGTGAAGAAAAACCTACCGACAGTTTGGTACGGATAGTATATCGAGTTCCGTTGTAATTCAGTGGCGGATAAAAGTGTTCAGAAAAAAATCCCATATTTTTAAATTAAATAGTTTTATTTATTTTGTTCATTATGGTATAAAATTCAATCATAAATTATTAAATAAAAATTACATTAATTATTCACTCCCAACCCCTAAGTAAAATATAAAAAGTTTTAAAATTTAACAAACATCTTCTAAATACATTATAAACAAGCCTAAAATTTATAAAATTCATTTTCGTATCACCGTTTATTTTAAAATTACATAAGTTCGAATTAAACTACTCTAAATAATAATCTAAATGCCCAACAAGTATTACGATCATTTAATATTTATTTTTAATATACTTTATTTATATATATAGGTATATTTTATATAATAATTATTATAATATCTTATTCTTATTTTATTAATTTTTTTTATAACATCAACATATAATACTTCAAATTATATTTTAAATTATTATTTATATATACATACACACATATCTATTTACAATTAAGTGTTCGTGAATCGTCGAGAGCAGTCGAAGGTCAATTGAATATATGACATAGTTTCAAAATTTTCAAGACTCAACATTACAGACTTTGCTTATCGTGTCGAAACCATATAAAGATTTAAGTTTAAATTTAGTCGAAAATTCCCGGGTCGTCACAGTACCTACCCGTTAAAGAAATTTTGTCCCGAAATTTGAGCGAGGTGGTCATGGCTAACAATAAAAATGTTTTCATGACTCATATAAGTTGATAAATAGAGTTTTATTACCATTGAGTAATAAAGATAAACTAATTCGACTACCGGAAGAGTACAAGTGAAGCTATCACTTAATAGTGAAATGAGATAGACAAGTTTCATCATAACTCTTCACTAGTAATGGTTGAATTTAGAAAATAAGGTGCGTCTTAGCTTTTGACGTTGCCTTGATTGAATTCTGGAATTCAAGGAATTAAAGAAAATCTTCAAAATCTATAAGATTTGATTATTCGGCGAATAAGGAAATTAAGATCTCTATAATCAAATACGGTGATCTGTCTCGATTACTCTGTCTGATATTTCCCTTATAAATCAAACTCTTCCGTTCAATTATTCTCACCATTCCTATACTTTCTTTCTTAGTCGATACATCCAAAAGATTGTGAAATGCTTAATCCCGTTCTAATCCTTGATGTTTTCTTAATTATCATTTCTGTCATCCTTCTTTTCAATCTTCCACCAGAAGAATCTGTTTACTCCTACTATTACCTTGGGGTAATACTATTCTTAATTATACCATGTCTTTATATTGTTATTCGTATTAATATCCACGGTTTGTAACCTCCGTGTTGTTATTGGGCTTTATATTTTCTCTTATATTTTGGAGCTTTGTCCCTTCGTTTCTTCTTCTTGCGATTAAACACCGCTTATATTTGTTCAGAATTCGCAGATATAAACTTCGGAATGAACATTGTTAATGTTCTAAGAAGGAAATCTTAATGGCACGATTTGATTTGTCAAATTACTAGAATCACTGAGAATAGAACTATCAAGAATATATTTTCTTGATATGTTCGGAGGTGAAGTAGAATGAACGAGTCGTGTAACATGGCACATGATGACGTTATGATCTGTGAATCATCACGTTCCATTAGAAACTCAGCATGACTTACTGTAATATAATCACGTTGATCAAGTGTCATTATAATATACTAACTCATGCATCAATTCCCAACACTACTTCAAAAACATTCATAATTTAAACTCGAATTTTAAAGAATTTTAGAAACTAAAGTAGTTTCCTTTATGATGTAATATAGATAGCACGAAGAGATAAATAATTTCGGACGAGAATATTTATGAAAATATCTTTAGAAATATTGAAGATATTTATGATGATATTTCGGAAATTTCTAAGTTCGATGGTTGATGAGGAAGATTTTCCACAAGATTTTAACATGAGTACGGAGTAAGATATTCGTTGAAGGTTTCATCGAATCCAGAATTACCTGGATTCTTTGAATATATTGTATGGTCCTTGTATTTGTCCTTGGGCTCCTTCGTGGTTAGCTCAATCCGTTTACCAGTTCCAACTTTTCTGAGCTTTTCCAACATACTATTCTTTATCATCAAACTTTCGATGATTAAGGTCGTTTACGGTTGTCTATGGTTTCTGCTGCTTCATTCAGCTTTTTCAACATTCAGAGTATTGATTTGTGACTGAGTGCTTTTCAAAATTTCAGAATGAGAGATCATAATTCTGAGAGATAAATTTCATACATATAACTGTTGATGTAGATATGCTGTGAGTTTTCAAAGTACTGATTGCTGATTCCCGGTAATTGTTATGGCAGTTCTCGTTACAAGATGCGGATGAGTATATGATAGGGTTTCAATGAATAAATATAATTATTTGTCAGAGAGATTTAAGCCAAAAAGCAACGAGGTTGCTGGTATGTAGTGACCCGAACTTTTCCATGTTTATATATATAATAAATGAAATTGTTATTTACATGATTAAGTGTTTCCAACATGTTATGCAATCAAACTTGATAAGACTTGATTAATCAAAATAGGTTTCATATAGACAATTGACCACCCAAGTTGACCGGTGATTCACGAACGTTAAAACTTGTAAATGACATATATATGGATATATATATAGTTAACATGATATTATGATAAGTGAACATATCATTAAGTATATTAACAATGAACTACATATGTAAAAGCAAGACTACTAACTTAATGATTTTGAAACGAGACATATATGTAACGATTATCGTTGTAACGACATTTAATGTATATATATCATATTAAGAGATATTCATACATCATATTATCATGATAATATAATAATTTAAAATCTCATTTGATATTATAAACATTGGGTTAACAACATTTAACAAGATCGTTAACCTAAAGGTTTCAAAACAACACTTACATGTAACGACTAACGATGATTTAACGACTCAGTTAAAATGTATATACATGTAGTGTTTTAATATGTATTCATACACTTTTGAAAGACTTCAAGACACTTATCAAAATACTTCTACTTAACAAAAATGCTTACAATTACATCCTCGTTCAGTTTCATCAACAATTCTACTCGTATGCACCCGTATTCGTACTCGTACAATACACAGCTTTTAGAGGTATGTACTATTGGTATATACACTCCAATGATCAGCTCTTAGCAGCCCATGTGAGTCAGCTAACACATGTGGGAACCATCATTTGGCAACTAGCATGAAATATCTCATATAATTACAAAAATATGAGTAATCATTCATGACTTATTTACATGAAAACAAAATTACATATCCTTTATATCTAATCCATACACCAAAGAACAAAAATACCTACAAACACTTTCATTCTTCAATTTTCTTCATCTAATTAATCTCTCTCAAGTTCTATCTTCAAGTTCTAAGTGTTCTTCATAAATTCTACAAGTTCTAGTTTCATAAAATCAAGAATACTTCTAAGTTTGCTAGCTTACTTCCAATCTTGTAGAGTGATCATCCAACCTCAAGAAATCTTTCTTATTTACAGTAAGATATCTTTATAATACAAGTTAATACTCATATTCAAACTTTAATTCAATTTCTATAACTATAACAATCTTATTTCGAGTGGAAATCTTACTTGAACTTGTTTTTCGTGTCATGATTCTGCTTCAAGAACTTTCAAGCCATCCAAGGATCCTTTGAAGCTAGATCCAGTTTTCTCATTTCCAGTAGCTTTATCCAGAAAACTTGAGGTAGTAATGATGTTCATAACATCATTCTATTCATACATATAAAGCTATCTTATTCGAAGGTTTAAACTTGTAATCACTAGAACATAGTTTAGTCAATTCTAAACTTGTTCGCAAACAAAAGTTAATCCTTATAACTTGACTTTTAAAATCAACTAAACACATGTTCTATATCTATATGATATGCTAACTTAATGATTTAAAACCTGGAAACACGAAGAACACAGTAAAACCGGACATACGCCTTCGTAGTAACACCTCGGGCTGTTTTGGGTTAGTTAATTAAAAACTATTATAAACTTTGATTTAAAAGTTGTTCTTCTAGGAAAATGATTTTTCTTATGAACATGAAACTATATCCAAAAATCATGGTTAAACTCAAAGTGAAAGTATGTTTTCTAAAATGGTCATCTAGACGTCGTTCTTTCGACTGAAATGACTACCTTTACAAAAATGACTTGTAACTTATATTTCCGACTTTAAACCTATACATTTTCTATTTATATTCATAAAATAGAGTTCAATATGAAACCATAGAAATTTGATTCACTCAAAACTGATTTAAAATGAAGAAGTTATGGGTAAAACAAGATTGGATAATTTTTCTTGTTGTAGCAACGTGAAAATTGGTAACAAATCTATATTAATCATATCCTAGCTAACTTATATTATATTATACATGTATTCTAATATATTATGTAATCTTGGGATACCATAGACACGTATGCAAATGTTTTGACATATCATATCGACCCATGTTAATATATTATTTGGAACAACCATAGACACTCTATATGCAGTAATGAGGGAGTTAGCTATACAGGGTTGAGGTTGATTCCAAAAATATATATACTTTGAGTTGTGATCTAGCCTGAGACGTGTATACACTGGATCGTGGATTGATTCAAGATAATATATATCAATTTTTTTTCTGTACATCTAACGTTGGACAACTAGTTGTAGGTTACTAACGAGGACAGCTGACTTAATAAACTTAAAACATCAAAATGTACTAAAAGTGTTGTAAATATATTTTGAATATACTTTGATATATATGTACATATTTGTTATAGGTTCGTGAATCGACCAGTGGCCAAGTCTTACTTCCCGACGAAGTAAAAATATGTGAAAGTGAGTTATAGTCCCACTTTTAAAATCTAATATTTTTGGGATGAGAATACATGCAGGTTTTATAAATGATTTACAAAATAGACACAAGTACGTGAAACTACATTCTATGGTTGAATTATCGAAATCAAATATGCCCCTTTTTATTAAGTCTGGTAATCTAAGAATTGGGGAACAGACACCCGAATTGACGCGAATCCTAAAGATAATCTTTTGGGCCTAACAAACCCCATCTAAAGTACCGGATGCTTTAGTACTTTGAAATTTATATCATATCCGAAGGGTGTCCCGGAATGATGGGGATATTCTTATATATGCATGTTGTTAATGTCGGTTACCAGGTGTTCACCATATGAATGATTTTAATCTCTATGTATGGGATGCGTATTGAAATATGAAATCTTGTGGTCTACTGTTACGATTTGATATATATATATATATATATATATATATATATATATATATATATATATATATATATATATATATATATATATATATATATATATATATATATATAGGTTAAACCTATAACTCACCAACATTTTTATTGACGTTTAAAGCATGTTTATTCTCAGGTGAATACTAAGAGCTTCCGTTATTGCATACTAAAACAAGGACAAGATTTGGAGTCCATGTTTGTATGATATTGTGTAAAAACTGCATTCAAGAAACATATGTCGATGTAATATATTTCTATTGTAAGCCATTATGTAATGGTCGTGTGTAAACAGTATATTTTAGATTATCATTATTTGATAATCTACGTAATGCTTTTGAAACCTTTATTGATAAAATAAAGATTATGGTTGTTTTAAAAATGAATGCAGTCTTTGAAAAACCTCTCATATAGAGGTCAAAACCTCGCAACGAAATCAATTAATATGGAACGTTTATAATCAATATGAACGGGACATTTCAGTTGGTATTAGAGCGTTGGTCTTAGAGAACCAGAATTTTGCATTAGTATGTCTTATCGAGTTTGTTAGGATGCATTAGTGAGTCTGGACTTCGACCGTGTTTACTTGAAAAATAATTGCTTAACAAATTTTGTTGGAAACTATATATTTTTAACATGTGAATATTATGTGATATATTAATCTCTTAACGTGTTTGATATTATGTGATAGATGTCTACCTCTAGAACAAGTCCCATTGGCTCACCTAATAATAATGAAGAGTTAAATGTAAATTGGAATGATTCGTGGACTGATCACAAGTTCCCGAAGAGGAACCGGAAGAAGAATCGGAACCGAAAGAAGAATCAGAACCGGAAGAAGATATAGAACCAGTGGGGGAAATAATAAAACGGTTAAGTAGAAGAAAATCCTCAACCAACCGACCAAAGTTAATTATGGTCAATGGTATTTCCGCCAAGGAAGCAAAGTATTGGGAGAATTACCAATTCTCCGATGAATCGGATCCCGACAAGGATTCCGATGATGTTATAGAAATTACCCCAACATAATTTAATAAGGCAAAAGAGAACAATAAGGGAAAGGACATAAAAATAGAGAAATTTGATTCTAAACCCGATGAACTTTATATGTATCGTCAACACCCGTATTTCTTAAGTTGTGACAATAACCCGGGAACCTCTAAACCACCAGGTTTTTCTAAACCAATGTGGAAAACGATGGCTCGTATTAGGGGAACATCATATATCCCTAGAAACTTGGCAAAACGAACCAAAACTGAAGAAGAAGAAACGAGCGAGTCGGAATAAGATAGTTGTATTCGTGTGGTGTATTATATGTAATATAGTGTGCTTATGCTTTATGATATATGTAAAAATTGCTTGTATTAATAAGTATTTTTTTTTTATGAATCTAACTCTTGTCTATTTTACAGTATAAAAACACAAAATGGATAGACAACCTAATATTTTAAGAGACCTACCCGGAGACATGATTGAGAAAATCTTGTCTAGAGTCGATCAGAATTCCTCGGCACAACTATTTAAGGCGAGATCAGTTTGTAAGACATTCGAAGAACGTTCCAAGAATGCCTTGGTTTATAAAAGGCTTTCGTTCAAAACATGGGGGATATCAAATTGGGAAATCCATAAGTTACGATGTGTTTACTTTAACGCATATATTGCCGGGAACCCAAATGCTATTTTACGCAATGGGTTAAGAAATTATTTTGACTCAATATATTCGAATATAGGACTTCGTGATTTAGAAAAAGCGGCTAACATGCAACATAAAGAAGCATGTTATGCTTACGGGTTAGTAATGTTCACTTCTCACCAAAGTGAGAACAAGAACATCGGGCTACAACTATTAAACAAAACGTTCCCACAAGTGACGGAGTCGGTAATTGGGGTAAGAAATGAGGTTTTTAGGTTATTATGAGACTGTTGGTCATTACGAAACCCTCGTCCTTTTGACAACATTACAACATGTTGCCTAGCTAATGGTCATAACGGTTATTTTCCACAAGACCAAGGATGGGAAGTCGTCTTAGTAAAACCAGAATGCATGACTTGTTTCTGGACTTATGAATTACGTGTCTTTATTTCCTTTGCTGAACAACTTGCGTATTAACTAGATTTATCTTCAAAACTGTCCTGTATCATAGTGTACTATATTTCATGTTATATGTAATATAGCGAAGTTGTAAGTTTGAAGAATATTTGTATGTGATATATTATTATAATTAGTTTTTCATATGGAATTGTAGCAGTTAAATTGTATATTAGCTACTAAGTATGAACTTAACGGGTAGGTAGTACCCGAATTTAAACTTATAAAATGCTAATATGAAGAAAAAGCTTTTATAAATGAGTTCATATTATGCTACGAGATACTATTGACTACTCTTAATATTCTGTATGATTAAATTGTTTCATTTGACTATTTTGAAGGAAATGGCACCGACTACTCGACACACCTTGAATATGAGCGAAGAGGAATTTCGTGCCTTTCTTGCTTCAAACATAGCCGCAGTACAGGCCGCGCTACATACCAACAATAACTCTGAATCTAGCAATACAGCTAACGGCGCAAGAAATCGTGTAGGATGCTCCTACAAGGAATTCACTACCTACAAACCTTCAGAATTTGATGGGACCGAAGGACCAATCGGATTGAAACGGTGGAACGAGAAAGTTGAATCGGTGTTTGCCATAAGTAAGTGTGCTGAAGGAGACAAAGTGAAGTACGCTACGCATACCTTCACAGGTAGTGCGTTAACATGGTGGAATACCTATCTAGAGCAAGTGGGACAAGATGCTGCTTACGCGCTACCATGGTCAGCATTCAAGCACTTGATGAACGAGAAGTACCGTCCCAGATACGAGGTCAATAAACTCAAGTCAGAACTTAGAGGGTTACGAACACAGGGATTCGATATTACTTCGTACGAAAGACGATTCACAGAATTGTGCCTATTGTGTCCGAGATCGTTTGAAGATGAGGAAGAGAAGATCGGCGCGTTTGTGAAAGGGTTACCGGAGAGAATCCAAGAAGATATAAGTTCACACGAGCCTGCCTCTATACAAAAGGCATGTAGAATGGCTCACAAACTAGTGAACCAGATTGAGGAAAGAATTAAAGAACGGGTGGCTGAAGAGGCCAATGTGAAGCAAGTCAAAAGAAAGTGGGAGGAAAACGGTGATAAGAATCACCAATACAACAACAACAGCAATTACAACAATAATCGCAACAACTATCCCAACAATCGCAACATCAATCGCAACTACAACAAACGGCCCAACAACAACAACAACAACAACAACAGCAACTACAACAATCATCCCAACAACAATAACGACCGCAACAACAACAACAATCAGAAGCAGCTATGCCAAAGGTGTGAAAAGTATCACTCGAGGTTCTGCACCAAATTTTGCAACAAGTGTAAAAGAAATGGTCATAGCGCGGTGAAGTGTGAGGTCTACGGAGCAGGGGTTAACAGAACGAAAGGAACAAATGGTGTCGGAACGAGTAATGGCGGAGCAAGTAGTGTCGGAGCAAGTTATGCCAATGTAGTTTGTTATAAATGTGGAAAACCGGGCCACATTATTAAAAATTGCCCGAACCAGGAGAACACGAAAGGACAAGGCCGCGGAAGAGTTTTCAATATTAATGCGGCAGAGGCACAGGAAGACCCGGAGCTTGTTACGGGTATGTTTCTTATTGATGATAAATCTGCTTATGTTTTATTTGATTCGGGTGCGGATAGAAGCTATATGAGTAAAGAATTTTGTGCTAAATTAAGTTGCCCATTGACGCCTTTGGATAGTAAATTTTTACTCGAATTAGCAAATGGTAAATTAATTTCAGCAGATAATATATGTCGGAATCGAGAAATTAAACTGGTTAGCAAAACATTTAAGATTGACTTGATACCAGTAGAGTTAGGGAGTTTTGATGTGATAATCGGTATGGACTGGTTGAAAGAAGTGAAAGCATAGATCGTTTGTTACAAAAATGCAATTCGTATTATACGAGAAAAAGGAAAACCCTTAATGGTGTACGGAGAAAAGAGCAACGCAACGTTAAATCTTATTAGTAACCTGAAGGCACAAAAACTAATAAGAAAAGGTTGCTATGCTGTGCTAGCACACGTCGAGAAAGTCAATTCCGAAGAATAGAACATCAATGATATTTCTGTCGCAAAAGAATTTCCCGATGTATTTCCGAAAGAATTACCGGGACTACCTCCACACCGATCTGTTGAATTTCAAATAGACCTTGTACCGGGAGCTGCACCAATAGCTCGTGCTCTATACAGACTCGCACCTAGTAAAATGAAGGAACTTCAGAGCCAATTACAAGAACTTTTAGAGCGTGGTTTCATTCGACCAAGCACATCACCGTGGGGAGCTCCTGTTTTGTTTGTCAAGAAGAAAGATGGTACATTCAGGTTGTGTATCGACTACCGAGAGTTGAACAAACTTTCCATCAAGAAGCGCTACCCACTACCGAGAATCGACGAATTATTTGATCAACTACAAGGCTCGTCTGTTTATTCAAAGATTGACTTACGTTCCGGGTATCATCAAATGCGGGCGAAAGAAGATGATATTCCAAAGACTGCTTTCAGAACACGTTACGGTCATTACGAGTTTATGGTCATGCCGTTTGGTTTAACTAATGCACCAGCTGTGTTCATGGACTTTATGAACCGAGTGTGTGGACCATACCTTGACAAGTTTGTCATTGTTTTCATTGATGACATATTTATTTACTCAAAGAATGACAAAGAACACGGTGAACATTTGAGAAAGGTGTTAGAAGTATTGAGGAAGGAAGAATTGTACGCTAAGTTTTCAAAGTGTGCATTTTGGTTGGAAGAAGTTCAATTCCTTGGTCACATAGTGAACGAAGAAGGTATTCAGGTGGTTCCAGCAAAGATCGAAATCGTTGAAAAGTGGGAAACCCCAAAAACTCCGAAACACATACGCCAGTTTTTAGGACTAGCGGGTTACTACAGAAGGTTCATCCAAGACTTTTCCAGAATAGCAAAACCCTTGACTGCATTAACGCATAAAGGGAAGAAATTTGAATGGAAAGATGAACAAGAGAAAGCGTTTCAATTGTTAAAGAAAAAGTTAACTACGGCACCTATATTGTCATTACCTGAAGGGAATGATGATTTTGTGATATATTGTGATGCCTCAAAGCAAGGACTCGGTTGTGTATTAATGCAACGAACGAAAGTAATTACTTATGCGTCTAGACAATTGAAGATTCACGAAAAGAATTATACGATGCATGATTTGGAATTAGGCGCGGTTGTTTTTGCATTAAAGACTTGGAGGCACTACTTATATGGGGTCAAGTATTATATATACTGACCACAAAAGTCTTCAACACATATTTAATCAGAAACAACTGAATATGAGGCAGCGTAGGTAGATTGAATTATTGAATGATTACGACTTTGAGATTCGTTACCACCCGGGGAAGGCAAATGTGGTAGCCAAAGCCTTGAGCAGGAAGGACAGAGAAGGAGTTTTAAAAGAGGGAAATTTAAAGGATGAAATACCCAAAGGATTGGAGAAGCATCTTAATATTCGGGAAGACTGAACCCGGTATAGGGCTGAAAGGATTTGGGTACCAAAATTTGGAAATATGAGAGAAATGGTACTTAGAGAAGCTCATAAAACCAGATACTCAATACATCCTGGAACGGGGAAGATGTACAAGGATCTCAAGAAACATTTTTGGTGGCTGGGTATGAAAGCCGATGTTGCTAAATACGTAGGAGAATGTTTGACGTGTTCTAAGGTCAAAGCTGAGCATCATAAACTGTAGCGACCCGACCAAATCATGTTTGACGGCGCCGACTACTTAGGTCCCGTTACGTGGTCATAAGTCTTTAACATGACGTTTGACCAAAATATGTCGCATTCATTTCATAAGTAAAAGGATGTTTCAAGTTTACAAATGTAGTTCAAAAGACTAGTTACATTACAAAGTTTAACGTACGAATGAAACCTATGCGACACAATTTAAAGTAGTCAAAAGACGCTACAACTATGCATGTATACTCGACATCCAAGCAAGTATCAAAAAGAGTGCGGAAGCATGTATCAAGTAGCTTTCAAGGACCTGAGAAAACATATAGAAAACTGTCAATGAAAACGTTGGTGAAATAATAGTTGTTTTAGTAAACGTTGCATTTGAACCACAAGATTTAATATAATATGATTATCTAAATCATTTGCATTCCAAAGTTGTTATTTGTTTCGCGGGCACCCAATTATCAAACTTAACTGTTTTGCACCCTTTGCGTAGTGTTAGAACATACACTAGACCCGAAAATATATTTCATCTGCTAACGGTAGCGAACCGTCCGAATGAGGCTCGTCAAGCCCATGTGATCA
Source organism: Rutidosis leptorrhynchoides (assembly GCF_046630445.1). Taxonomy (NCBI): domain Eukaryota; kingdom Viridiplantae; phylum Streptophyta; class Magnoliopsida; order Asterales; family Asteraceae; genus Rutidosis; species Rutidosis leptorrhynchoides. The sequence goes on from NC_092341.1 coordinate 175,919,175, forward strand.
CATAATATAAGTTCACGTTTACACCCTGCAAGTGTAACTAATGAAAATTGAATTGAGGATTTTCGTTCAAACCCGTACGTGGAATGTTCGTTTTCGTACTTGTGTTCAATGTGTAAAAGTATGATACGTATATGTTTCTCATCCCATAGTTTAAAGCATAAAAGTTGTTTGAAAGATGGGACTATGATCTCACCTTGAGTGCACGTATGAAAAGTACTTCACAAAGTAACGTGTGCGAAGGATAATGCTAGTATTGACCTAAACAAATAGGTCGTATCAATAACGGTAAACACGATAGGTCAAAGATGTTCAATTAGTCCTATGGCTCGTTACGACTCGATTATTTAGCATGTGAATCAAATTGTCAAGTTTAATGCAAAATACAAGTATAGAAACAAGTTAGGAAGGTTGCATAATCATTTGGTTAAGTTTGACAAAAAGTCAAACTTTGATCGGTCAAAGTCAATGAAAAAGTCAACACGTTCGGGTCGGGTCCCGAACTATTTTTCTGAGGTTTTTATTCATATATAAACATGTTAGAACAAGTTTCATGTGAATCGGAGGTCCATAGGGTGCCAAACATTTTTCAAATATTTGACATGTAGGTCAGAACCTGAACACAGCTTAGGATTGCCGCGACGCGACAATACACGGGAACTGGTACCTGGTCCGTCTCAAATGTCCAAGTCTCAATTCAAAACACTTTCAAGCATAACTCGCAAACCGCTAATACTTAGAACTCGTATCTTATATCGTTAGAATGGTAATTTGACAAAGAACACAACTAAATACATTTCACCAACCAAAAACGTAAATTATAACTATCGGGTTTCCAAAGTAAATGATCAATTAATGCACGCATTTAATACTTAAATTTGATAAGTGCACATTTATGATTCGGACATTTAATGCATACATACGACATGCCGTTTTGTAGGTAATCGAGCATACAATACAACTAACTACTTACTAACAATAAATCATGGCATTCAATGCATCAAATATTCATTTCAAGCTTATCAAACCCTAACCCAAATTCACCAAAATCGCTAATCAAGTTTATGAAGTTTTCTCAAGCAACCTACACATGAAATTGAAGCTAGTGATGTTAAGAACACATTTAATACATGCATTTATGGCATTTAACATCATTCAATTAACCAAATCACCAAATCAAACACACCAAAGTTTATGTTCAAGCTAGTTACTTCAAATAACAAAATCGAACATATAAATCATATATTCATGTTAGACTTGAGCCATATACACTAATTAACAACTTTATAAGTTAAAAACATCAAGAACACAAAATCTAGTGATTTTAGAAAGTTACCCAAATGTAATGAAATCGGTATGGAATCGAAGAGGAAGTTGTAAGGATTCCAAATATGTAATTTGTTTTGCAAGACACCCGCTAGCTTGGATTTAGATGATGATTTCTTGGATTGGTGTTTGAGAGATTTTGTGGAAGTATTAAAGAAAAAGGGAAAATGAAAGAGATAATGAATGGGTGACAGTGAAGGGTTGACTAGTTGACCTAGTCACCTCTTTGCTCTCTTGGCAATAATGGTCCCTCTAGTTCGGTTGCGGGTGCGTGAATTACCTAAACGAGATATTTTAAAAACGCGTATTAACGAGGGATGTCATAAACATATAACGGAATTTAAATAGTTAAACGGAAAAGTAAACGGAAAAGTAAACGGAAAAAGGCGGGATGTTACATTACCTACTCCTTAAAAGAAATTTCGTCCCGAAATTTAAGTAGGCGTAGCGGTCGTGGTTTCTTCCTCAAAATCTTGCGTTTCCGGAATCGGGAATAAGTGAGGGTATTTCTTTTGCATTTGATCTTGCCTTTCCCAAGTAAACTCGGGTCCTCTTTTGGCGTTCCAACGGACTTTGACAATCGGGATTCGGTTTTGTTTCAATGTCTTGACGGAGGTGTCCATAATTTCAACCGGTTCTTCCACAAAATGAAGTTTGTCATCAATAGTAAGTTCCTCGAGAGGGATGACGATATCGGGTTCAGCAAGACACTTTTTTAAGTTAGATACATGGAAGGTAGGATGAACGGAGCTCAATTGAGGCGGAAGATCTAATCGATAAGCAACGGTTCCAATACGCTCCAAGATTTCGAAAGGACCAATATACCGCGGATTTAATTTCCCACGTTTTCCAAAACGAATGACACCTTTCCAAGGTGCGACTTTTAACATGACGCGGTCACCAACTTGAAATTCAAGGTCGTTGCGTCTTTTGTCGGTATAGCACTTTTGACGACTCCGGGCCGTCCGAAGCCTATCTCGGATTTGAACGATCTTCTCGGTGGTTTCGTGAATGAGTTCAGGTCCGGTGATTTGTACGTCGCCTACTTCGGCCCAACAAAGAGGAGAACGAAATTTTCGACCATATAACGCTTCAAAAGGTGCGGCTTTAATACTCCCGTGATAACTATTATTGTAAGAGAACTCGGCGAGAGGTAAGTGCTTGTCCCAAGCTTTTCCAAAATCAACCACGCAAGCTCGTAACATGTCCTCCAAGGTTTGAATTATGCGTTCTCTTTGTCCATCGTTTTGGGGATGATATGCGGTGCTCATGTCTAAACGCGTTCCCAAAGCTTCTTGCAAGGTACGCCAAAATCTAGAAACAAAACGACCATTTCGGTTGGAGATAATCGATAAAGGTATACCGTGTTGGGCTACGATCTACTTTATGTAAAGTTGTGCAAGTTTCTCCATTTTGTCGGTTTCTTTCATAGCGAGAAAGTGTGCGGATTTGGTGAGACGGTCAACAATAACCCAAATGGTATCATAACTGCCCGTCATTTTTGGTAACTTGGTGATGAAGTCCATCGTTATTCTTTCCCACTTCCATTGCGGGATTTCGGGTTGTTGAAGTAACCCGGACGGTCTTTGGTGTTCGGCTTTGACTTTGGTTGGCAATATAAGTAGCTACGTCCCTTTTGATGTTCGGCCACCAATATTATTCTTTAAGGTCGTGGTACATCTTATTGGCACCAGGGTGAATCGAGTATCGTGAATTATGGGCTTCATCTAAAATAAGGCTTCGTAGGTCCCCATAACTAGGCACCCAAATCCTTCCTGCGAAATATCGAAGTCCGATCTCCCTAACTTCGAATCGAGAGACGAGAATGTTCAAGAGCTCGTGTGAAATGTTTTCATCCTTGAGAGCCTCATCTTGGGCTACCCAAATCTGGCTATTAAGGTTGGTGTGGATGGTGATGTTTAAGGCTCGGACACGAAGAGGCACCGCTCTTTCTTTTTGACTTAAGGCATCGGCTACTACATTTGCCTTCCCGGGATGGTAACGAAGCTCGCAATCGTAATCATTTAAGGTTTCAATCCACCTTCGTTGTCTCATGTTTAGTTGCTTTTGGTCGAAGATGTGTTGGAGACTTTTGTGATCGGTAAAGATAGTACTCTTGGTTCCATAAAGATAGTGTCTCCACATTTTAAGTGCAAAGACAACGGCTCCGAGTTCGAGATCATGTGTCGTGAAGTTTCGTTCATGAATTTGAGTTGTCGAGAAGCATAAGAAATGACTTTCGTTCGTTGCATCAACAGACACCCAAAACCATGTTTCGAGGCGTCGTAATACACAACAAAATCGTCATTGCCTTCGGGAAGTGACAAGATAGGAGCGGTGGTTAGCTTTGTTTTCAAGATTTGAAATGCGGATTCTTGTTCGGTCGCCCAATTGAATTTCTTTCCCTTGTGAGTTAAAGCGGTTAGAGGCCGAGCAACCAAAGAGAAATCTTTGATGAATCTACGGTAGTATCTGGCGAGACCCAAGAATTGACGAATCTGAGTAGGAGTAGTAGGAGTCTCCCATTTACTAATGGCTTCGATTTTTTTGGATCGACTTTAATACCTTGGTCACTTACAACATGACCAAGAAATTGAACTTCCTTTAACCAAAATTCACACTTGGAGAATTTGGCATAGAGTCGTTCTTGTCTTAAAAGTTCATGCACAAGTCGGAGGTGTTCCTCGTGTTCTTCTTCGCTTTTTGAATAGACCAAAATATCATCGATGAACACGATAATGAATTTGTCAAGATACGGTTTGCACACGCGGTTCATAAGATCCATGAACACCGCCGGTGCGTTAGTGAGACCAAATGGCATTACAAGAAATTCATAGCTACCATAACGAGTTCGGAAAGCGGTTTTAGAGACATCTTCCCCCTTAACCCTTAAATGATGATAACCCGAGCGGAGATCGATTTTTGAATATACACAAGACCCTTGTAGTTGATCAAAGAGGTCATCGATACGAGGAAGAGGATATCGATTCTTAACCGTCAATTTGTTTAGTTCACGATAATCAATGCACATTCGTAGGGATCCGTCTTTCTTTTTAACAAACAAAATCGGAGCGCCCCAAGGTGAATGGCTAGGTTGGATAAAACCACGATCAAGTAGTTCTTGGATTTGACTTTGCAATTCTTGCATTTTGGATGGAGCGAGTCTATATGGTGCACGTGCTACGGGCGCGGCTCCCGGAATAAGATCGATTTGGAATTCAACCGGTCGATGAGGTGGAAGACCCGGCAATTCGTCGGGAAATACATCGGAATAGTCACTAACAATTGGCACATCATCGATGTGCTTCTCATCAGAGTCGACTTTCTTAACGTGAGCAAGGATCGCAAAACAACCCTTACGGAGTAGTTTTCTAACTTTAATGCATGAAACGAGGTTGAGTCCGGTGCAACTCTTATCGCCATAGACGATCAAAGGTTCACCATCCTCGATAGGAATTCGGATTGCGTTAAGATCACAAAGGATGTGAGATTTCATTTTGGCTAGCCAATTCATACCGATTATTACATCGAAGCTTCCTAGTTCCATGGGTATCAAGTCAATTTCAAACTCATTACCCAAAATGTTTAACGTACACCCCCGGTAATATGTGTCGGCACTCAATAGTTTTCCGTTGGCCACTTCAATGGTATAAGTGGTATCTAGTGGACGTGGTGGAGTATTAAAAGAATGAGTTAAAGTCTTGGATACAAAACTCTTATCGGCACCCAAATCGAATAAACAAGTAACATAAGTGTTGTTGAGGAGAAACGTACCCGTGACTAATTCATTGTCATCTCGGGCTTCCTCGGTGTTGATGTTGAAAGCTCGTCCGCGTGTGTTGGTGTTGGCTTTCTTCTTCGGACATGCATTTCTAAAATGACCCGTTTGGCCACATTCATAACAAGTACCCGGTTTTGGTGCATTGGGCACCTTTTGAGCGACGGGGGCGGCACTTCTACAATCGTTGGCCACATGACCACCCCTTTGGCACCGGTGGCAAAATAGATTGCTACATTCACCATAGTGGTGTTTGTGGCATTTGTTGCAAAAGGGTATATTTCCGCCATAACTCTTCTTGGCGTCAGAGGTGAAAGGCTTTTTGGTGAAGTTGTTGTTGTAGTTGTTGCTTGATTGGGGGGCTTCCCATTTTTTTTTGTTGCCGCCCGATTTATCCTCGGCCTTAGGAGCTGGAACTACGATTTCGTTAACCATTTCGAACAATTGGAAGGCCATGTTCAAAGCTTGTTGTAGGTTAGCGGGTTTGGATGACATCACTCCTTGTTTGATGCTCTTTGGAAGACCATCCATATTGAGTTCAACCCTTTGAGATTCGGGGTTCACGAGGTTGGGACACATCAAGGATAGCTCGGCGTATCGTTGATTGTAGGCCTTGAGATCGTTTCTGACCGCCTTTAAAGTTCTTAGCACTTGTTCGAGCTTTCGGGTTTCTTCACGAGGGAAAAATTCGACGATCAACCTTTCCCTCAAATTGGCCCAAGAGAGGGCGTGAGCTTCATCGGTACCCACCGATTGTACATACATATTCCACCACGTGAGGGCAATACCGGCAAAGGTGTGGGTGGAATATTTGACTTTATCTTGGTCTCGACAACCGCTTATGCTAAAAACGGCTTCCGTTTATTCGAACCATCGAGTGAGTACAACCGGTCCCCCGGTTCCATCAAAAGTGTGAGGTTTGCACCCCATGAAGGCTTTATAGGAGCACCCTTCGCTTGAGTTACCGGCCCCTTGATTGTTGTTGTGGTTGTTGTTATTGTTGGAGGAGTGATCGTACATGGCTGCTTCCACGGCGGTGGCTATCATTCGTTGTAGTGCTTGTTCGGGAGTCTCATGGCGTGGCACACGACGAGGAGGCATTGTTCCTTCAAAACACAAGAATACCGTTGATTAGTATTCTTAATAATACTAACCATGATATGGAATAAGGATAGAGAGAAATTTTCCTTGATTCGCCTTAAATTCTTTATGTCATAATGTCGGAATGTTCATATGAGACACCGTAATATAATCCCTGAAATTATATTACCCTAATTCATATGTGCATTCGACACTAATTCATATAGTCAAGGTGGCGCGTTAATTAAATCAAGTAACGTGAGATTAATATTTAATAAGAATTAGATATGATAGACGAGTTCGAGTGTAATGCACAAGTAGTCAAGTAATCCCTACTTCAAGTCTATATGTTAGTTGTAGTCTAGACTCACCAATGTACCCTATGACTCGGGGTCAACACCAATGAACTCTAAATCCCTACAACCAACGCTCTGATACCATCTGTAGCGACCCGACCAAATCATGTTTGACGGCGCCGACTACTTAGGTCGCGTTACGTGGTCATAAGTCTTTAACATAACGTTTGACCAAAATATGTCGCATTCATTTCATAAGTAAAAGGATGTTTCAAGTTTACAAATGTAGTTCAAAAGACTAGTTACATTACAAAGTTTAACGTACGAATGAAACCTATGCGACACAATTTAAATTAGTCAAAAGACGCTCCAACTATGCATGTATACTCGACATCCAAGCAAGTATCAAAAAGAGTGCGGAAGCATGTATCAAGTAGCTTTCAAGGACCTGAGAAAACATATAGAAAACTGTCAACGAAAACGTTGGTGAAATCATAGGTGTTTTAGTAAACGTTGCATTTGAACCACAAGATTTAATATAATATGATTATCTAAATCATTTGCATTCCAAAGTTGTTATTTGTTTCGCGGGCACCCAATTATCAAACTTAACTGTTTTGCACCCTTTGCATAGTGTTAGAACATACACTAGACCCAAAAATATATTTCATCCGCTAACGGTAGCGAACTGTCCGAATGTGGCTCGTCAAGCCCATGTAATCACATAATATAAGTTCACGTTTACACCCTGCAAGTGTAACTAATGATAATTGAATTGAGGATTTTTGTTTAAACCCGTACGTGGAATGTTCGTTTTCGTAGTTTTGTTCAATGTGTAAAAGTATGATACGTATATGTTTCTCATCCCATAGTTTAAAGCATAAAAGTTGTTTGAAAGATGGGACTATGATCTCACCTTGAGTGCACGTATGAAAAGTACTTCACAAAGTAACGTGTGCGAAGGATAATGCTAGTATTGACCTAAACAAATAGGTCGTATCAATAACGGTAAACACGATAGGTCAAAGATGTTCAATTAGTCCTATGGCTCGTTACGACTCGATTATGTAGCATGTGAATCAAATTGTCAAGTTTAATGCAAAATACAAGTATAGAAACAAGTTAGGAAGGTTGCATAATCATTTGGTTAAGTTTGACAAAAAGTCAAACTTTGGTCGGTCAAAGTCAACGAAAAAGTCAAAACGTTCGGGTCGGGCCCCGAACTATTTTTCTGAGGTTTTTATTCATATATAAACATGTTAGAACAAGTCTCATGTGAATCGGAGGTCCATAGGGTGCCAAACATTTTTCATATAATTGACATGTAGGTCAGAACCTGAACACGGCTTAGGCCGCGCCGCGACCGAGGATTGCCGCACCGCGACAATACACGGGAACTGGTACCTGGTCAGTCTCAAATGTCCAAGTCTCAATTCAAAACACTTTCAAGCATAACTCGCAAACCGCTAATACTTAGAACTCGTATCTTATATCGTTAGAATGGTAATTTGACAAAGAACACAACTAAATACATTTCACCAACCAAAAACGTAATTTGTAACGATCGGCTTTCTAAAGTAAATGATCAATTAATGCACGCATTTAATACTTAAATTTGATAAGTGCACAATTATGATTCGGACATTTAATGCATACATACGACATGCCGTTTTGTAGGTAATCGAGCATACAATACAACTAACTACTTACTAACAATAAATCATGGCATTCAATGCATCAAATATTCATTTCAAGCTTATCAAACCCTAACCCAAATTCACTAAAATCACTAATCAAGTTTATGGAGTTTTCTCAAGCAACCTACACATGAAATTGAAGCTAGTGATGTTAGGAACACATTTAATACATGCATTTATGGCATTTAACATCATTCAATCAACCAAATCACCAAATCAAACACACCAAAGTTTATGTTCATGCTAGTTACTTCAAATAAAAAAATCGAACATATAAATCATATATTCATGTTAGACTTGAGCCATAGACACTAATTAACAACTTTATAAGTTAAAAACATCAAGAACACAAAATCTAGTGATTTTAGAAAGTTACCCAAATGTAATGAAATCGGTATGGAATCGAAGAGGAAGTTGCAAGGATTTCAAATATGTAATTTGTTTTCCAAGACACCCGCTAGCTTGGATTTAGATGATGATTTCTTGGATTGGTGTTTGAGAGATTTTGTGGAAGTATTAAAGAAAAAGGGAAAATGAAAGAGATAATGAATGGGTGAGAGTGAAGGGTTGACTAGTTGACCTAGTCACCTCTTTGCTCTCTTAGCAACAATGGTCCCTCTAGTTCGGTTGTGGGTGCGTGAATTACCTAAACGAGATATTTTAAAAACGCGTATTAACGAGGGATGTCATAAACATATAACGGAATTTAAATAGTTAAACGGAAAAGTAAACGGAAAAAGGCAGAATGTTACAGAAACCATCAGGTCTACGTCAACAACCCGAAATCCCGGAATGGAAATGGGAAAACATTACCATGGATTTCATCACTAAATTGCCAAGAACTGCAAGTGGTTTTAATACTATTTGGGTAATAGTTGATCGTCTCACCAAATCAGCACACTTCCTGCCAATAAGAGAAGATGACAAGATGGAGAAGTTAGCACGAATGTATTTGAAGGAAGTCGTCTCCAGACATGGAATACCAATCTCTATTATCTATGATAGGGATGGCAGATTTATTTCAAGATTCTGGTAGACATTACAGCAAGCATTAGGAACTCGTCTAGACATGAGTACTGCCTATCATCCACAAACTGATGGGCAGAGCGAAAGGACGATACAAATGCTTGAATACATGCTACGAGCATGTGTTATTGATTTCGGAAATAGTTGGGATCGACATCTACCGTTAGCAGAATTTTCCTACAACAACAGCTATCATTCAAGCATTGAGATGGCGCCGTTTGAAGCACTTTATGGTAGAAAGTGCAGGTCTCCAATTTGTTGGAGTGAAGTGGGGGATAGACAGATTACGGGTTCGGAGATAATACAAGAAACTACCGAGAAGATCATCCAAATTCAACAACGGTTGAAAACCGCCCAAAGTCGACAAAAGAGCTGCGCCGGCATTAAAAGAAAAGACATAGAATTTGAAATTGGAGAGATGGTCATGCTTAAGGTTGCACCTTGGAAAGGTGTTGTTCGATTTGGTAAACGAGGGAAATTAAATCCAAGGTATATTGGACCATTCAATATTATTGATCGTGTCGGACCAGTAGCTTACCTACTTGAGTTACATCAACAACTTGCGAATGTACATAACACTTTCCACGTCTCGAATTTGAAGAAATGTTTTGCTAAAGAAGATCTCACTATTCCATTGGACGAAATCCAAATCAATGAAAAACTTCAATTCATTGAAGAACCCGTCGAAATAATGGATCGTGAGGTTAAGAGACTTAAACAAAACAAGATACTGATTATTAAGGTTCGATGGATTGCTCGTAGAGGACCCGAGTTCACCTGGGAGCGTGAAGATCAGATGAAGAAGAAATACCCGCATTTATTTCCAGAAGATACATCAACACCTCCAACTCCTTAAAATTTCGGGACGAAATTTATTTAACGGGTAGGTACTGTAGTGACCCGAACTTTTCCATGTTTATATATATAATAAATGAAATTGTTATTTACATGATTAATTGTTTCCAACATGTTAAGCAATCAAACTTGTTAAGACTTGATTAATTGAAATAGGTTTCATATAGACAATTGACCACCCAAGTTGACCGGTGATTCACGAACGTTAAAACATGTAAAAACTATATGATGACATATATATGGATATATATATATAGTTAACATGATATTATGATAAGTAAACATATCATTAAGTATATTAACAATGAGCTACATATGTAAAAGCAAGACTACTAACTTAATGATTTTGAAACGAGACATATATGTAACGATTATCGTTGTAACGACATTTAATGTATATATATCATATTAAGAGATATTCATACATCATATTATCATGATAATATAATAATTTAAAATCTCATTTGATATTATAAACATTGGGTTAACAACATTTAACAAGATCGTTAACCTAAAGGTTTCAAAACAACACTTACATGTAACGACTAACGATGACTTAACGACTCAGTTAAAATGTATATACATGTAGTGTTTTAATATCTATTCATACACTTTTGAAAGACTTCAAGACACTTATCAAAATACTTTTACTTAACAAAAATGCTTACAATTACATCCTCGTTCAGTTTCATCAACAATTCTACTCGTATGCACCCGTATTAGTACTCGTACAATACACAGCTTTTAGATGTATGTACTATTGGTATATACACTCCAATGATCAGCTCTTAGTAGCACATGTGAGTCACCTAACACATGTGGGAACCATCGTTTGGCAACTAGCATGAAATATCTCATAAAATTACAAAAATATGAGTAATCATTCATGACTTATTTACATGAAAACAAAATTACATATCCTTTATATCTAATCCATACACCAACGACCAAAAACACCTACAAACAGTTTCATTCTTCAATTTTCTTCACCTAATTAATCTCTCTCAAGTTCTATCTTCAAGTTCTAAGTGTTCTTCATAAATTCTACAAGTTCTAGTTTCATAAAATCAAGAATACTTCCAAGTTTGCTAGCTTACTTCCAATCTTGTAGAGTGATCATCCAACCACAAGAAATCTTTCTTATTTACAGTAATATATCTTTCTAATACAAGGTAATACTCATATTCAAACTTTGATTCAATTTCTATAGCTATAACAATCATATTTGAAGTGGAAATCTTACTTGAACTTATTTTTCGTGTCATGATTCTGCTTCAAGAACTTTCAAGCCATCCAAGGATCCTTTGAAGCTAGATCCATTTTTCTCATTTCCATTAGCTTTATCCAGAAAACTTGAGGTAGAACATAGTTTAGTTAATTCTATCTTATTCGAAGGTTTAAACTTGTAATCACTAGAACATAGTTTAGTTAATTCTAAACTTGTTCGCAAACAAAAGTTAATCCTTCTAACTTGACTTTTAAAATCAACTAAACACATGTTCTATATCTATATGATATGCTAACTTAATGATTTAAAACCTGAAAACACGAAGAACACTGTAAAACCGGACATACGCCGTCGTAGTAACACCGCGGCCTGTTTGGGTTAGTTAATTAAAAACTATGATAAACTTCGATTTAAAAGTTGTTCTTCTGGGAAAATGATTTTTCTTATAAACATAAAACTATATCCAAAAATCATGGTTAAACTCAAAGTGGAAGTATGTTTTCTAAAATGGTCATCTAGACGTCGTTCTTTCGACTGAAATGACTACCTTTAAAAAAATGACTTGTAACTTATATTTCTGACTTTAAACCTATACTTTTTCCATTTAGATTCATAAAACAGAGTTCAATGTGAAACCATAGCAATTTGATTCACTCAAAACGGATTTAAAATGAAAAAGTTATGGGTAAAAAAGATTGGATAATTTTTCTTGTTGTAGCAACATGAAAATTGGTAACAAATCTATATTAATCATATCCTAGCTAACTTATATTGTATTATACATGTATTCTAATATATTATGTAATCTTGAGATACCATAGACACGTATGCAAATGTTTTGACATATCATATCGACCCATGTGTATATATTATTTGGAACAACCATAGACACTCTATATGCAGTAATGAGGGAGTTAGCTATACAGGGTTGAGGTTGATTCTAAAAATATATATACTTTGAGTTGTGATCTAGCTTGAGACGTGTATACACTGGATCGTGGATTGATTCAAGATAATAATAATCAATTTTTTTCTGTACATCTAACGTTGGACAACAAGTTGTAGGTTACTAACGAGGACAGCTGACTTAATGAACTTAAAACATCAAAATGTATTAAAAGTGTTGTAAATATATTTTGAACATACTTTGATATATATGTACATATTTGTTATAGGTTCGTGAATCGACCAGTGGCCAAGTCTTACTTTCCGACGAAGTAAAAATCTGTGAAAGTGAGTTATAGTCCCACTTTTAAAATCTAATATTTTTGAGATGAGAATACATGCAGGTTTTATAAATGATTTACAAAATAGACACAAGTACGTGAAACTACATTCTATGGTTGAATTATCGAAATCGAATATGCCCCTTTTTATTAAGTCTGATAATCTAAGAATTGGGGAACAGACACCCTAATTGACGTGAATCCTAAAGATAGATCTTTTGGGCCTAACAAGCCCCATCCAAAGTACCGGATGCTTTAGTACTTTGAAATTTATATCATATCCGAAGGGTGTCCCGGAATGATGGGGATATTCTTATATATGCATCTTGTTAATGTCGGTTACCAGGTGTTCACCATATGAATGATTTTTATCTCTATGTATGGGATGCGTATTGAAATATGAAATCTTGTGATCTATTGTTACGATTTGATATATATATATATATAGGTTAAACCTATAACTCACCAACATTTTTGTTGACGTTTAAAGCATGTTTATTCTCAGGTGAATACTAAGAGCTTCCGCTGTTGCATATTAAAATAAGGACAAGATTTGGAGTCCATGTTTGTATGATATTGTGTAAAAACTGCATTCAAGAAACATATGTTGATGTAATATATTTCTATTGTAAACCATTATGTAATGGTCGTGTGTAAACAGTATATTTTAGATTATCATTATTTGATAATCTACGTAATGCTTTTGAAACCTTTATTGATAAAATAAAGGTTATGGTTGTTTTAAAAATGAATGCAGTCGTTGAAAAACGTCTCATATAGAGGTCAAAACCTCGCAACGAAATCAATTAATATAGAATGTTTATAATCAATATGAACGGGACATTTCATGGTACGTCTGCTGGTAAATGGTGGAATATAAAATAATTCTCCGGTATCAAAAGGGTAATTGTATATATCAGGATTATAGTAAGGCTACTTCGAATAAAAAGTTGATGTTGACTTGCTGGAGCTGTGACAAAATTGGCTACTTTGAAAAGGGATCGCAAAGTTATTTTGCTAATAAATGCCAAAGGATCTGACGCAGCTACGTGTTAAACTTTTACTCAGTTGCTGAGAGTTTCTCAGGTGCATAACTATATGCATAAATATTTCCTTCTGTAGATGAAGTGCAGTTGATTCATCCTATCGATTGAGGTGTTTTTCAAGAATCATGAAAGGTTTGAACGCATATTGTAATCGTCAAGATACAAATGGGGTTTAAGATAAAATCAAGTGGCAAACTTGAAGAATTATTTAGTTTCATATATTATAATCAATATTTTAATTCATTTTTAATTGTCCATGGTTATTAGTCCACAGTCGATAGTCCACAGTTAACAGTCCAATAATTCATATATTCATATATAATATTCGAATTAATTAATACGTATCGTGACCCATATACGTCTCAGACTCGATCACAACTCAAACTATATATATTATGGTAAAAATCAACCTCAACCCTGTATAGCGAACTCGATCATTACAGCATATAGAGTGTCAATGGTTATTCCAAATAATATATATAGATGCGTCGATATGATATGTTAAAACCTTGTATACGTGTCCCGATATTTAAAGTGCGTAAAATAAATAACAGAAATTAAATGACGATAAATAAAATTGCGAGAATTAAAATTGCGATAAATAAAATGCGATAAATAAATTGCGATAAATAAAAGGTAATACGGAATTAACAGTTAGCTAGGATCTTGTTAGCGTGGTTTCTTAACAAAATTTCATATTGTTAATTAGTCTGTTTCTAATCAATTTTTATTGTGTCCATTATTTCTTCATTATGCCACTTGTTGGATTCTGATAGGTCAAAATCCAAATATGAAATTGAATTTGAATGAAAATAGTTATTCTTTGGTGAACGGATACGTATATCGATGGTTGTAAATAGGATAGTAAATGATCGTTGAATCAAATTCGAAGAATGTACAGTATAACTTATTAATGTGAAATCTAAATATTCCTCGGGTATTACCTACCCGTTAAAATATTTTCACCATTAACAGTTGTACAAAAGAATTTTTAATTACAATCTTTATGAAAACATATATACATATATATTTTCTTCAGATGTAATCTTGGATTTAATGAGTTAATATGATATTAAACTCATTTGATTTACCGTTAGAGCAAGAATATATAATCTCTAAAACATTAGAGATTACATAATCGCTATGTCGAACGAAGATAAATGATGTAGAACAATTCGTGGAACGATAATTATACTCGAGATACAGAATGAGATGTTGAGGCATGGATTGTTGATAGTACTGGTGCTGTTACTGTTGTTACTGTTGGCGCCGGTGATGTTGCTGAAGCTGGTAGATTTTGCACCATATTATCCAAATTTATTTTATTTTTATTTTTTTTCGAGCGCGAAGTTTGTTGACTTCTTCTATTATTCCGGGGTGATTGTCGATTGGAACGAGCGAATGAATAAGGTTTAGAATTTTAGATAGAATATAATCTTGGCGAGATATTCGGGAAATGAGAGAGAAAATAGTATTACGAAAGGTTCGCAGGTAAGTGCTTCAGGTTCATCGCCAAGAGGTAAATTTGGTTGATGGAAAGGATTGCCTTCTTTGCTCCTCCATTGATTAAGTCGACTAAGAACCCATCAGATGAATTGGGGATGGCTGATTGATTGATTCATTCTGGTGACACCGCTTCCGAAGCTTAGGTGAAACTCCATATCGAAATAGCTGTCGGAATCCGAGGAATTCGAACTGGTTGAGGGATTCATTTCGTACGATCAGATGAAGAATTTTCGATAAGAAATAGATTATAGGATGTAGATTAGTACCCTGCAATACCTAATTTACATATGCATATATAATACTAAAATCCCATAAGTTACGGAGGAATCTACGAAATCTGTCAAGCAAAGGTAACAATAACAGATACACTAAGATATGAATTTTGTCTATACACTATTCATTCAATCATTGCAGTAAAACGTGTCTAGACTAAGAATAATGAGCAGGTAATTTCATAAGGATGATAAGCAGATGATTTCCGACAAAAAATGATAAGCAAAACTTTTGACATGCAGACACGGTCGAAGTCCAGACTCACTAATGTATCCTAACGACTATCAGTTAGACACACTAATGCAAGACCTGGTTCGCTAAGACCACCGCTCTGATACCAACTGAAATGCCCCGTCCTAACCGATATGGATGATGACATTACATTTGGTTACATCGCTAGGTACTTGACCTCTATATGATACATTTTTACAAACATTGCATTCGTTTAAAAAAAAAAACAAACTTTCATTTCATCGAAAGTTGACAGGTATGCATACCATTTCATAATATCCAAACTATAAATGACCTAATCTGTCATTTACTTAATAATAATCTCTAATGAACTTCAACGACTCGAATGCAACATCTTTTGAAATATGTCATGAATGACTCCAAGTAATATCCTTAAAATGAGCAAATGCACAGCGGAAGATTTCTTTCAATCCTGAGAATAAACATGCTTAAAAGTGTCAATCAAAAGGTTGGTGAGTTCATAGGTTTATCATAAAACAATAAATTTCATCATTTTGATAGACCACAAGATTTAAATCCTGCATGGTACAAATGGGGCCGAATCCTATACCCACCTGTAATGTACATGCGATATCTTTTAAATACAGTACACCTTTCTCGTGTACGAAACCATTTTAACAAATCTTTGTAACTGTACACATATCTTGTGTACAAAATATCATACACATAACTTGTGTATAAAATCATTCTGTCGATATATAACATTCACTTCAATTGGTGGCAATTATCATGTCCACATAATTCAACGGTGGCAATTATCATGTCCACATAATTCAATAATAATCCGTAGAACTTCTGTCTGCATAATAATTCATTCGAGGAATGTTTTGCTTATGTCTATCTCGTCAAACATTTATAAAAGCATTTCATGTATTCGCAGTTCAAAACATATTTCAAAAGCATTTAATAAAGCAGTTGTAAAAACAGCGCATGTATTCTCAGTCTCAAAAATATATATTGCAAAAGAATTTAAAAAGGGAGCAAATGAAACTCACCTAATGTATTTTGTAGTAAAAATACATATGACGAAACTGAACAATACAGGGTTGGCCTCGGATTTACGAACCTATATCATTTATATATATTAACGCACATAATGAACATAATGGTCTTCAACCCAGTTTATATATTAATTACAAAATATGTTATTTATTTAAATTAGTATGTATTTATTATTTCAAATTTTATATATCTATATGCTTTATTTTTATATTAATATAGTAAATTAGACATACTATGATATATGTAATAATTACATCTTTTTTATACAAGTATCTTTTGTTTGATAAAATAATAATTATGATTATACTAAAGTAATGATAATAAAAATAATGATATTTATGATAATAATAATGATAATACTTTATTAATAATAGAAATGATATTTGTTAATATTGATAATAAACGTATTAATAAAATCATACTACTTAGAAATAATAATAATAATAATAATAATAATAATAATAATAATAATAATAATAATAACAATAATAATAATAAAAGAAATAATAATAATAAAAGCTACCTTTAAAGGCTTTAAAAAAATAATTGCTCGCCCCCGGGTTTGAACTCGCGACCTTTCGCTCACGCACAACACCCCAAACCATCTGATCCATCTAGTTTTTCTATTTTAATACCGGATTCTAAGTTTATAACCCATATCATCGTCATTTATATATTCCCTAGTCCAAAATACATCGGCCCAACTGGAATCTTATAAGCCCAACATTTAATTGCAATGGATTTCGGCCCAACATGGTAACTAAATCTCGGTCCAATTTATATCTAGCCCGATACAAAAACAGATAATTTGTTTTGTTAAATTTTGAACCGTATTATCTAATACATCATCATCTTGTCATCCTCTATCATCTTCCATTAACCTAAAACATCACCTTACTTTGCTGTCGTCATCTTCATCAATGTCTCATCGTGATTAGCAATACCATCACTATATTCTTTACCATTACTAATACGTTCATCATCAAAATCTTATACTCTCTTCTTAATTTTTATGAGAATGAAACGAGTAAAGTATGGTGGCTCACGAGGGTTGAGATGAGGGTTCGAATACAATTTCTTTTAGGTGTCGACAACAGGAATAAATGAAAGTAGGCTGAAATAGATGCATTCGTTACTTCATTATCAAAACCCTTAGTCACTGTTTGAAACATAAACGAAAAACAGAAAAAATATATGTGGCGGTTAGATTAATCATCTGGGATAAAGAAACAGAAACATCGTAGCTGCAATTGCAGGTATGCCATGGTTTTCAAGGTGGTTCGTGACTGCTCATCACCGAAATAGAAATCGTAATCTAGTGAGTTGCAGAAAGAAAACAAGAACAACAAAAAAAAATGTAGAGAGATAAAGATAAAGAGAGAGAACAATCGAGTAGTAGTTACCGAATGGGGTTTAGGTTCGAAATGATAGCGGTTATGGTGACTCTTGGTTGTGTTTACAGGAAAACAAAACATGGTAGTATTCATAGATGGTGGTTCGATTTAAATAGCAAGAAAACAGAAAGTATATGCAGCGTAGCAGTAGTAGAAGTTTTCGAATATGATAGCAGTAGTTACATCACGATGGGGGTAGCAACAAATGTCTTTGAATGGTTGGGTGTTATTTGAACAAAATAGAACCAGAATGGTGGTTAGCAGTAGCAATACAATAGCTGCAACTATTGTGTTTAATGGTAGAAGTTTGTAAGGATGGTGAGGGTTAATGATGATGAAGTCGATACACGTGATGGGAGATGGCAGATATGGTAGCGTGTGGTGGTGTTGGGTGGCGATATAAGTGGTGGTTGTTTGTGGTTATGGGTGGAGGAAGAAGATGGTGGATGGTGGCGGACTAGGTGGTAGCCTAATGGTGGAAGGTGATCATGTTGTCGATGTAATGAAGAGAAGAAGTAAGGAATGGGTGTTCATAGTTGTTATGGTGAAACGGATGGTGGCGTAGGGTGGAGTTAGGAGGTCGTGAAATGTTCTTGGACAAGAAACAAGTTGGAAGTGGGTTCGGTGATCTTGGTGGAAAGGGTGAAGGATGTGAGATGCCAAGATGTTTGAATCCAGAATATATAGAAATATATGTACATCCATTCTATCTATGTAATAACTTACTAATAAATAAATAATAAGATTATAAAAATAATATATATTTCAAGTGGAAGAATGATTGAAAGAATGAAAACAATCAAGAAGAGTTTATTATGGTTGTTGGTCGAGGAAAAAAAACAAATAGAGAAATAGGGGAGTGGATGGTGGGTCTCGTACAGTTTGCAAAGAACGAAATATAATGGGTTCTTGTGATATCTGATATAGACATATATAAGCTAGTTGCAAAAAAAGAAAAAAAAAAGAAAACAGGCACAGTACCCATTAAATATATTAATTTAATATTCTAATTTAAAAGTGAAGAAAAACTTGCCGACAGTTTGGTACGGATAGTATATCGAGTTCCGTTGTAATTCAGTGGCGGATAAAAGTGTTCAGAAAGAAATCCCATATTTTTAAATTAAACAGTTTTATTTATTTTGTTCATTATGGTATAAAATTCAATCATAAATTATTAAATAAAAATTACATTAATTATTCACTCCCAACCCCTAAGTAAAATATAAAAAGTTTTAAAATTTAACAAACATCTTCTAAATATATTATAAACAAGCCTAAAATTTATAAAACTCATTTTCGTATCACCGTTTATTTTAAAATTACATAAGTTCGAATTAAACTTCTCTAAATAATAATCTAAATGCCCAACAAGTATTACGATCATTTAATATTTATTTTTAATATACTTTATTTATATATATATAGGTATATTTTAT
Organism: Rutidosis leptorrhynchoides; assembly: GCF_046630445.1. NCBI lineage: Eukaryota > Viridiplantae > Streptophyta > Magnoliopsida > Asterales > Asteraceae > Rutidosis > Rutidosis leptorrhynchoides. The sequence continues at coordinate 175,938,593 of NC_092341.1, forward strand.
ATAATAATTATTATAATATCTTATTTTTATTTTATTAATTTTTGTTATAACATCAACATATAATACTTCAAATTATATTCTGAATTATTATTTATATATACATACACACATATCTATTTACAATTAAGTGTTCGTGAATCATCGAGAGCAGTCGAAGGTCAATTGAATATATGACATAGTTTCAAAATTTTCGAGACTCAACATTACAGACTTTGCTTATCGTGTCGAAACCATATAAAGATTTAAGTTTAAATTTGGTCGAAAATTCCCGGGTCGTCACAGGACCTAAGTCCAGAAGTGTCGTTAGATCGTCGAGTAGTGGTGTAGAATGAAAGAGATAAGTGACGGTCATGAAAGCGTACGAGATACGAGTCAACTTGCAGAAACTGAACATCCTTCTAATGTTCATACATTGTATGTGGCTAATTAGGGTGATCTCGGGGTGTGGTTACTCCGACAAGTCCTCACATATCTCCTCCTCCGAGGATCAACTTTAGTGGGCGTGTAATCCTAGGGGTACTCCTTCTAGATTGCGCGAAGTAATATTTCGATCTCTGGAACGGCGGAACAGTAGTAACAAGTGGATTACATTACTAGTTCTTAGGGTTAGACGAGTGAGAAAGTAGTTCAGAAAAACATCTGAACTGAGAAGGATAAGTTCTCCAAGTCGGTACAGCGAAAATCAAACTGGCAGCAAGCACGTAATCAGGCATAGTAACTACAGCAGCCTAGAGCGTCTATAACAGTACATAGCATGGTAGTAATAGCTGAATCAACAGAAGTATCATGCAAAAAGTAGATAGTAGCATGCAGTAACGAGAATAAGCAGCAGCATACAGTAAGTTCACATAGCAGTGAAAGTAGGCAGTAGCATGCAACAAGTTCATACGGCAGTATAAGTAAGCAGTAACATGCAGCAGTAGTAAGCAGTAACATGCATTAATATAACACAGTAGCATACAGCAGGTCCGCAGAAACAAGTAAACAAGCAAGTTGTAGATTAGTCCTATTAGTTAATCCTACTCGGCCTGGTCTGACTCACTAATGCAACCTAATTCCCTACAACCAATGCTCTGATACCAAATGTGACGCCCCGTACAAAACCATCGTGTACGGTTCATCAACAACATGATCATTACAAGGTCAAACACTATATGCTGTTTGAAAACAAGTTTTGCATTCATAAAAGATAGCATTTTACAAAAGATAATTTGACACAAAGGTTGTTACAAAGTTATTATTTGAAAATAACATAAGTTACGAATACAAAATAAAATTTCCATGATTGAGACATCTCTAAGTAATGCAGCAGAAATCTAACACAGTAGGTCCGTAACAGCAAGTCTATAACACAAAGACAGCAAGTCTAACAGCGGAAGCAACAACGTCTAAGCACCTGAGAAACGCACACTTAAAAAGTCAACACGAATGTTGGTGAGCTATAGTTTGTTTGTAATCAGTAAAGTAATGTAGACCACGAGATTTTAGTGCTTCAAACAGCGTTTCAAAACAGTGTGATAAAGTATATGCTTAACCGTGGGCACCCGGTAACTAGACTTAACGTATGTATATCACCCCCTAAAAGAACACTTGGAGAGTGCGTATGTCCTCGAAGAATCAAACACCCGTTAAATGCTAGCGCGACTAGCCCGAGTGTGGATGTCAAACCCTATGGATCCATATCTAATATTTGTGTTCACCGGTTCAAAACCAATGATTAAACGTTACCGTGCTTAGGGGAATCTTTATGCCGTTATATAACCCACACATATGTTAAGTTTAAGTACTCGTGTAAAGTAAGTAAAACATAAAAAGCGCATGTATTCTCAGTCCCAAAAATAGTAAAGTAGAAACAGGGAAGCTATAACTCACAGTGAATAAGCAGTAAAAGTTGATACGAAATGTATGCAGATAGTAAGTCGGTCCAAAAGGTTGTCAACCTAAGTCAAAGGTCACTAGGTCAGTATGTTGTCCCAAAAGGTTAAAAGTGAATAAATTAAGTTTAAGTGTCATCATCGAAATCATCATTATCATCATCATTCATCAATACTAAGGTATGTTTAACAAGAATAGAGATCGAAACAAAAGGCTGACTTCGGACAGCTGTTACGACCTCTATACAAATCAAAAAGATACGTAGTCAGTGGCTATGGCTCCGTATGTGAGTCCTATAACCTCTGAACAATTTTTAGAACCTAACTCGTCTTTGTTTGACCGTGGAGATGGTTTAAGTGCGAGTAGGTCAGGAATTTTAGCACAATGTTACAAGGGCGTAGTGACTTTCGGAAGGCCATAAATCCTAAACCGTATATCGGATTAAGTTGAGGCTTGAACAAAAAGTCATCTACTCAAAACGAACTATCTGAAAATTAATTTTTCAGAAGCCCAAGAGTCTGATCAGACTCCTAAAAACAGCAAACAAGTGCTCTGGTGAGGTTCTTGGTGCTTGATGCTCATCACGGTTCTCATCCTTGATGCGTGTAAGCTTCAAGTGTACAACTCTTTGATGTTTTACCATCACTTTAACCAAGGTTCAACCATAAACATACAACTAAAAGTAAAATCTATCATTCTACAAGTTTTGAACATCAAGATTGCCTCTTTATTGCATGAATCCAATAAAGCTTCAACCTTTGTCCATTTTACACAACTTCATGCATCAATATCATATGTGATGATGAATACTTGATCTTTATCATCACAACAAACACAAAAAGGTTCCAAGTAAGTGAGATCTACAATAATAACTTAGATCTCAAGTATTAAGAAAACCCTAAGCTAGAAAGCTTGGATCTTTGCAAGATTAATGAGACCATAAGCTAGAAAGCTAAGATCTTTAAAAAAATAATGAAAGTAATAAGACCATAAGCTAAAAAGCTAAGATCTTTATCATAATAATGAAACCCTAAGCTAAAAAGCTTGGATCTTTAGTGTTTTTGAAGATCTTAAAGCATAAAGCTTGGATCTTTAAGATACATGAAGATTACAAACACAAGTTTGAATCTTTATAACAAAATAACAAGATTAAATCTAAAAAAGATTTAGATCTACAAAATAAGTGAAGATTAAAAGCTAGAAAGCTTGAATCTTCCATGTTCTTGAAGGATTCAACTTTGAATCTTAAAGATATAACAGGATCAAAAGCTAAAAGCTAGATCCATAAAATGATGATGATGATGTCGTGTGGATGAAGGGAAGAAGAAGAAGAAGAAATAAATAAAAAACTTACACTTTTTAGAGTGAGAAAGACTAGAGAGAGAATTAGAGAGTAAGTGTGTGTAAATTGCAAATGAGATCAAGTGTGAAATGAGTGAAATAAGGCTTGTATTTATAGATGGTGAGGAGGTGGGAGGGTGATTGTGGCCGTGGGTATGGGGAGGGGACAAGGGGGGCACCTTTTTGCTTTTTGGTTAATGGTTGTCTAAAGTTGGTGCTTATGTTAGGATCTCATGCAACATTAAGGATAATGCTTAACAAAAATGCTAGTATGTTCCCTCTAATAAATGGGAATTTGTCTTTTATAAATATGGGTCACTAACTTATTTAAATTGGGCTAATTAAATAGTCCACTAGCTAGTGTAGGGTGGGCTAAAGTCCAACAAGGTAGAAAGTCCAACAAGACTAACTAGTGTGCTCTAATAAACTTCTAAGCATAATTAAGCATCCAAAAACCAAAGTAATTGTTATTATAAAATAACAATTAGTATTTCGTAGTCATAATATTATGATTATGACCAAAGTTAAACGTGTACCAAGTACATAGCTCATTTCAAACGTCAAGTGACATCAACGGTTGTAAAAGCATTCGGAGATCAAGTTAAGTGATTAAACACTTAATAGCACGTTGTAAGGTATTAATGAAAGTAATTAATCATTAAATAAGATCCCAGAGCAAATAATAGCTCAGTACGCCCATATACGCAGTTTCGTGAAAGCACGAAGCACAAAAGCAAGTCGAAAAAGCCGGGTCGTTACACGTATCATTTTCTAACATACCCGATAATTGTTCCCAAGATACCTCTTAAGACTTTTATGACTTATCCACCTGCATCTAATTGTATGACTCATTCCTATTACATGTTCTTGTTTGATTTTTTCCTTAGGAACTTTTCCACTATCTTTGCATGCATGTTGTGAGTTCTTATATATTTCATTGTCAGTTTAACACTGTAATGCCTGTATAATAATTGGGATTATTCGATCTTTCTTAGAATGATGATAGGTTAAGTTAACCACATGATATACCAACTTAGACTGACAGGTTCTCCTATTTGTGATCATGTTTATTTACCAAGGCGCGTTGTTTTGATTCAAAGATCGATACGATGTTATAACGACCCAAACCCCGTTATACCAAAATATGACCCCCAAAAAAAATTCCTGTTTCGATACATCTGGACAGCGTCCAGTTATCTGGACGGCGTCCAGCAAAGAAGACCAGGACGGCGTCCAGAGGATCTGGACGGCATCCAAATGCTCTGTAAGTTTCTGACCAGGGTTCCAACTTACTCGAGCGGAAAACCCGCTTCCCTACACTTTTAAACGAAACTCGTTTCACAACATGTTAACATAATTAAATTAAGAAGTTTCCAACATAAAACCAAGTTTTACAATATCGGGTCTACATCATCCGTTTTACGAGTTTCGTACAAAAATACAAGTTCGACCATAGGAGTTTAAATTCCAAACGACACCTAGAGCATGGTGTTTGGGGTTAAACTACCCACATCTTGGCCAAACTTCAAAAGCTAAACATTCCAAATGCGTCCCCTATCAAAACAAAGCGGGATGCCACAAATCCAACTGAACACCCTTACCCTTGTCCACGCCGGAACCTAAAAGGAGTAAACAACGAGAGGGTAAGCAAAATGCTTAGTGAATGCAATAATTATACACATACATATATAATATACCTACTTGCAAACACTTACACACATACCGCATACATGCTAGCAATATAATTAGCATACCATCTTAAGTACGAAGCTAATAATCCCCGAAACCACAACTAGCATAATCAATGGCATAAAATCGACATAATACAAAATGCTACAATACAATACACAACCATGGTTAACCATACTCGCATCATGGTGCTACCGGCTCTTTGGTTCACACCATACGCATCGGTTATGACGCTACCGGGTCTTTGGTTCACATCATAACTCGAGTAATACTCGCGCTAAAGTGCTACCGGCTCTTTGGTTCACACTCTAACAACTCATGCCGTAGTGTTACCGGCTATTTGGTTCACACTACAACACACGTACTCTGACGCTACCGGTTCTTTGGTTCACATCATAGCACGCTAGCACATACTATGGCACTACCGGCTCTTTGGTTCATACCATAGTATACAAATAAATACATCATATACATACGCATATAATTACTCCACTCACCTTGTATCCAAAACGAAGGTAAGCCCACAAGTTCTTCAACCGTCAACGAAAATCACCTATGATATTAACATAAAATCAACACTTATCTAAATGGGACTCTTAATCCGCCCAAATAGACCACTTAGGGTAAGTGTTCCCCCTTTGTCCTCATAATACCAACCATATGCCCAAACTTACCAACAATTACTAAAACTGGTGACCATGGCATTAAGTTACCCAACTATACACCATTAGGTCATTTAAAACTCTTTTGACCCATTTCAAGGTTAACACACTCATTTGGGTCACCCACAACCCAAATGACACCCATTTACATAACCATAAAGTGTGCTAGTAACTAACTATCCAATTTAAGACTTGAAAACACATTTATTACGTCAAAACCCTTGGTTAGTCATCTTTGAGTCCTCATGACCCAAACTTACCCAAAAACCCCCAAATCGCTAGCAAATGGGTTTTTATGCTCATCACTAACCCAAACCCTAACCCTTAAACAATTAAAGTAAGGAATTCAAGGTTAAGACTTACCACTACAATCAAAACGTAGCTAGGGAGTAGATGAACAACTTTAAAACACGCACTTTGACCCGAAACTAGCTTCTTCCTCTTTGGATTGAGCTTTCTCACACTAAAACCCTTTTCCCTCTCTAGAATTTAAGTGTATAAGAAGTGTGGTTAAAAATGGTGTAAATGAGGCTCCCCCAACTGGTCTAGAGCCTTAAATTAGTCCACAAAGTGAAATTACCAAAATACCCATTTGTAATATTTAAAAACAAGACAACTCGGTCGCCAGTTCATCTGGACAGCATCCAGAATACTGGACGGCGTCCAGCCCTTCAATAAAGGACAACGTCCCACCATTTGGACAGCATCCCAACCTTCTGCGAAAATAGGATCTTACAACTCTCCCCCACTTGAATCGGATTACGTCCTCGCAATCTAAGCCGCATGACAAGAAGGAAGATAAACAATCACAAACTCTTCGGGCTCCCAAGTAAACTCAGAACCTTTACTATGATGCCATTGAACTTTATAAGTTCTCACTTCCTTAATCCTCAACATATTCACCTTCTCATCGAGTATCGCAATCGGCTCCTCAACATAGTCTAACTTGTTGTTTAGTTCAATTTCGTCTAATGGCATCCATGAAGAATCATCCGCAAGACACTTACGGAGATGGGAAACATGAAATGTATTATAGATCCCCGCAAGCTCTTCGGGTAATTCCAAATGATACGCAACTTCACCAACACTAGCAAAAATCTTAAATGGCCCAATAAACCGAGGAGCTAACTTTCCCCATTTTCGAAACCGAATAATACCCTTCCATGGCAAAACCTTAAGCATCACTATGTCACCTTCTTGGAACTCAATCAATCGCCAACGTTTGTCGGCATACGACTTTTGTCTATCTTGTGCCGCTTTCAAATGAGTCCAAATCATCTCAATCTTGCTACTCGTCTCTAAAACCAAATCGGTACTCCCGATTTCTCTTTAACCCACTTCACCCCAACAAATCGGAGTTCGACACCTCCACCCATAAAGCATCTCGTAAGGTGGTATCCCGATACTAGTATGATAACTATTATTGTACGAGAATTTCACCAAGGGCAAATGCTCATCCCAACTACCACCGAAATCAATAATACACGCCTGTAACATATCCTCTAATGTTTGATTCGTACGTTCAGTTTGACCGTCCGTTTGAGGATGGTACGACATGCTCATCCTCAATTGTGTACCCATATCTTCATGAAACTTATTCCAAAATCGAGATGTGAAATGAGTAACCCGATCCGAAATAATAGATATAGGAACCCCATGTCTCGATATCACCTCCTTGATAAATAACTTTAACAAAGCCTCCGACGATATCGTTTCCCGAATGGGAAGAAACAAAGCACTTTTCGTCAACCGGTCAACTATCACCCAAATCAAATCAAATTGGGTTCTCGCCGTCTTTGATAACTTTGTAATAAATCCATGGTAATGTGCTCCCATTTCAATTTCGGGACTTCCAACGGTTGTAACTTACCATATGGCTTTTGGTGCTCGGCCTTAACTTGCAAACACGTGACACATTGTTCAACATACTTTACAACATCATGTTTCATGCCCGGCCACCAATACTCTTTCTTCAAATCATGATACATTTTCGTGGCGCCCGGATGAATGGAATACTTTAACTTATGTGCTTCATCAAGTAGCACTCGTCGGAAATCTCCCATTCTCGGCACCCACACTCATCCTTGAAAGGACAACAAACCATACGGGCCCAAGGTAATAAACTCCGTTTGGCCCACAATTCGTTCCTCATGTTTATTGTTAACAAAGGCTTCAATTTGAATCTCACCGAGATTTACAAGAAAATCGTTAGTAATAATCATGCGTAACGATCCTACTCGTATCGCCGGATGTTGACCCTTCCGACTTAACGCATTCGCGACCAAATTCGCCTTACCCGGATGATAAAGTATTTCACAATCATAATCTTTTACCACATCCATCCACCTACGTTGTCGATAATTCAAATCTCGTTGATCAAAAAGATGTTTTAAGCTCTTGTGATCCGAATATATCGTACATTTGACACCGTACAAATAATGGAGCCAAATTTTCAACGCATGAACAACCGCCGCCAACTCAAGATCATGAGTCGGATATCTCGTTTCGTGTTCCTTTAATTGTCGAGAGGCGTAAGTGATGACTTTACATCTTTGCATTAGAACACACCTGAGCCCATTTAAAGACGCATCACAATAAACCGTCATGTCTTCTACCCCTTCCGGCAATACTAACACTGGAGCTTGACATAACTTCTCTTTTAACAATTGAAAAGAAATTTCTTGCTCGTTCTCCCAATTAAATCTCGCGTTCTTTCTCGTCAACTTCGTCAAAGGAGAAGTGATTTTAGAAAAGTCTTAGATAAATCGACGATAATAATCGGCCAATCCGAGAAAACTTCGGATTTCCGTAGGCGTAGTCGGTCATCCCCAACTTTTTACCGTCTCAATATTCCCCGGATCTACTTGAATACCATCTTTGTTCATAATATGGCCAAGGAATTGAACTTCCCTTAGCCAAAATTCACATTTGGAGAATTTTGCATACAATTTCTCCTTCCACAACGTCTTCAACACACCACGCAAATGATGTTCATGTTCCTTCATACTCTTCGAGTAGACAAGTATGTCGTCAATGAACACAATCACCAACTTGTCCAACATAGGTTGGCACACTCGGTTCATAAGATCCATGAATGCCGTCGGTGCATTCGTAAGACCGAAAGGCATAACTATAAACTCAAAATGCCCATAACACGTTCGAAAAGCCGTTTTCTCAATATCTTCCTCACGGACCCGCATTTGGTGACAGCCGGACCGTAATTCAATTTTAGAAAAATAAGTCGCTCCTTGGAGTTGATCAAACAAATCATCAATTCGAGGCAATGGATAGCGATTCTTGATCGTCACTTTATTCAACTCCAGATAATCGATGCACATCCGCATACTACCATCTTTCTTCTTCACAAATAAAACCGGAGCGCCCCATGGCGAAGCACTCGGTCGAATGAAACCCTTTTCAAGCAACTCTTGGGTTTGATTTAACAACTCTTGCATTTCCGTTGGTGCTAAACGATAAGGTGTTTTAGCAATGGGAGTAGCACCCGGAACCAACTCAACACGAAATTCAACTTGTCTTTCCGCCGGAACACCCGGTAGTTCATCCGAAAAAACGTCTTCGAATTCACTAACCACCGGAATTTCATGAATGGATGGTGGCTCTTCACGAGTATCAACTACATGAGCAAGAAAAGCCATGCCACCACTAACAAGAAAACGATGTGTACGTGCATAAGTGCATAATGGCACAAGTCTTCTCCATCTCTCGCCATGAATAATTAACTCTCCCCCACTTGGGGTCTTCACACGAATAGATTTTTCATGGCATGCAATATCAGCCCTATAACGATCGAGCCAATCCATACCAACGACAATATCGAATTCACCCAAAGTCATCGGGATAAGATCAATTTTAAACGTTTCAAAACCAAACACAATATCACAATCATTACAAACATCAACCCCTAGCACCTTCTTACCATCCGCTATTTCAACTTCTATCGGATGACTTAACTTAGCTAGCGGTTTATCAAGCTTAGACACAAATCTTGGAGAAACGAACGATAAATTAGTACCGCTATCAAATAGGACCCTTTTCGGATTAAAGTTAACCATGAAAGTACCTGAGACAACTTCGTTTGTGAAATGCCCCGTTCATATTAATTATAAACATTTCATATTAATTGGTTTCGTTGCGAGGTTTTGACCTCTATATGAGACGTTTTTCAAATCTTGCATTCGTTTTTAAAACCAACCATAACCTTTATTATTGAATAAAGGTCTTAATAACATAATTTAGATTGTCTATCAAAGACAATCTCCTCAAATAAATAAGTTTTTACACAACCCATTACAATATGATCAAATATATTACAACAAATACTCCGAATGCAAGTTTAAACAATATAAACAATTATGCCGACTCCAAATCTTGACCTTGGGTTGGCATACGACAGCGGAAGTGTTTCTAATATTCACCTGAGAATAAACATGCTTAAAACTTCAACAAAAATGTTGGTGAGTCATAGGTTTAATTTCTATATAATAATCATAACATTTAATAAGCCACAAGATTTTATTTAATTAAATGCGCAGGATCATTACAACTTCAAAAATCATTCATACCATGAGTCTCCTGGTAACCGACCTTAACATAGAGCGCTTAAGATATCTGGCATCATACATTCCACTATTCAAATGTATGATAAGAACCCTTCGAAGTACTAAAGCATTTCCACTATTCGAAAATGGGGGTGGTTGGTGCCCGTAGATCTACCTTTAGGATTCGCGTCAATTAGTGTTTTTCACTAATTCTTAGGTTACCAAGCATAATAAGAATAAGTACAGATATCTGATAAAACAAAACAACCGTAGAATGTAGTTTTATGAACTTGTGCTTATTTTGTAAAACATTTATAAATTTGCATGTATTCTCATCCCCAAAATAATTTAGATAGTAAAAATGGGACTATAACTCACTTGTGATGATTTCCGAATAGATGGTGATAAGACTTGGCCTTTTGACAAATTCACGAACCTAATAATAATATTCTTGTGTTAAGATATATATATATATATATATATATATATATATATATATATATATATATATATATATATATAATTCATATTCCATACTTATGATACTTGTGATAATTTTAATTGTCCATTATTAGTAGTCCAACGTTCGTAGTCCAATAGTCCAATAGTCCAACAGTATAAATATATATATAAATATAAATGCGTATATTGTGTTAGAATTCACTAACACTATAATATATTGTCTTAATATAATAAGACACATAATATGTATATTTTCTAAAGCAATCCGCGACCCATTGTATACATGTCTCAGGCTCGATCACAACTCAAAGTATATAATATTTTGGAATCCACTTTGACCCATAGCTAACTCAAGATTACTGCCAATGGTTTCTAATAGTTCGTTCCAATAATATATATAGAAGAAGTCAAAATGATTTGTCAAAACTTTGTATACGAGTCCACGGTGATCAAGTCATATATATATATATATATATATATATATATATATATATATATATATATATATATATATATATATATATATATATATATATATGGTGCCTTATGATCTTTATTAAGACTATAATATATTGTCGTAGAACTTAATCACGACTATTATAAATTATATTTCCATAAGTTCGGGAACAAGACATGTCTAAATACATGTAGGATACAAGGTAAGTTAGCTAGGATAAGGTTAGCATCCATATTTATAAATCATGTCCGTAGCTAAAAATTAAGAAAAATATCCAATTTTGTTTTACCCATAATTTCTTCGTTACAAATCCGTTTTGAGTGATTTGAGTTGCCATGGTTTCGTATCGAACTCAAAATTATTAATATTAACAGAAAAAGTATAGGTTTATAGTCAAAAATACAGCTTAGGTGTCAAATAAGAGAAGATAGTCATATCCGTCGTAAGAACGACATCTTGATGACCCTTTTGAAAAACATACTTCCACTTTGAGTTTAACCATGGATTTTGGAAATATTTCATATCCATATAAAATAAGATTTTTCACCAAAGGAAATCTTTTAATTCAAAGTTTAAGATAGGTTTTTAAAATTAAACCCAAAACAGCCCCCGTTCGACTAAGACGGCGTATATTCGATTTTAAGGTGTTCTTCGTGTTTACAAGTTTTATATCCTTATGTTAGCTTGAAATACTGTCATAATACATGAGTTGAAGTGTTTTAAAAGTCAAGTTAGAAGGATTAAGTTTATTTGCAAACAAGTTTAGAAATAATCTAAACTATGTTCTTGTTGTTATTAGTTATAACTCAAAATAAGATAGCTATATGAATACAAATCGAATAAGATTATGAATAAGGTTACTACCTCAAATCAAATGAGTAAAGTTGCTAGAGAAATAAGGAGAATATCTTGAGTTTAAAGATACCCTTGATGGCTTGGAATTCTTGAAGTGTTCTTGATCAAGCTTTGTTATGATGATTATAACTTGGATTATGAGACCAATGCTTGCTGAATTGAATGGAGTTTTGAGAGTGTATTTGAGTATGTGTTTAGAGAGTAAAATGATGTAGTTAATTTAAATGAAATGGATGGTGATTTATCCTACATGTTGGCATCAAAATGGGGACAACAACATGGCTCCATGGTTTGTAATTTTATGCATTTAGTCATACTAGTTTCCAAGCCATGGTTCCACAAGTCTACATCATGTTTATACATGTCTCACAACTGATTGAGGGCTGCTAAGATCAATGATTTTGTATGTATATACCCATAGTAAATACGTATAGAAGCTGGGTATTATACGGGTATAAATACCGTATGAATACGAATAGGATTCTTGATAAAATTGAATGAGAAAATGAGTATAGCTATCTTTATTGAGTATAAATATATTGATATATATTATTAAGTCTTTCAAAAGTGTATTAATACATATTAATACAATACATATACATACATTTTAATTTAGAAGTTATTACAACGTTAATCGTTATATATATATATGTATATAGTCTTGAAGTCTTTAAGTTAGTAATCTCATTTTATGTATATAACCAATTGTTATTATATATAATGAGATACTTAAATATCATTTTAACTAATCATAAGTATATATATATCCGTATATACATCATTATATAATTATTTCAAATTATGATGTTCGTGAATAGTCAGACAGACTGGTGGTCAAACATTTGCATAAAATCCATTCCAAATATGTATATCTTGACAAGTTTAATTGCTTAACATGTTGGAAAAATTTAATTATATAAATATTAATCTTCAATATATTAGCGGAAAAATCCGGGTCATTACATTACACACCCGTTAAATTAAATTTCGTCCCGAAATTTAGAATAGTATCTAGTTAACGTGCGATCTCGTAAAACAAATGTGGGTACTTCAGCTTCATTTTTTCTTCTCGTTCCCAAGTGAATTCAGGTCCTCTACGAGCATTCCACTGAACCTTAATGATTGGTATCTTACTTTTTTTGAGTCGTTTGACCTCACGATCCATAATTTCGACGGGTTCTTCGACGAAATTTAGTTTCTCGTCAATCTTAATTTTGTCTAAAGGGATAATGAGATCTTCAGTAGCTAGGCATTTCTTCAGGTTCGAAACATGAAAGATGTTGTGAATCTTTTCTAATTGTGGAGGTAATTCAAGTCGATAGGCCACCGGCCCAATGCGTTTTTCGATCTTGAATGGTCCAATGTATCTTGGGCTCAATTTCCCTCGCTTCCCAAAACGAATAACACCTTTCCAAGGTGATACCTTAAGCACAACCATATCACCCTCCTCAAACTCTAAAGGTTTCCTTCTAACATCCGCGTAGCTCTTTTGCCGACTCCGGGCTGTTTTCAATCGTTGCTGAATCTGAATGACCTTGTCGGTAGTTTCCTGGATAATTTTCGGACCTGTAATCTATTTTTCCCCCACATCACTCCAACAAATCGGAGACCTGCACTTCCTCCCATAAAGTGCCTCGAATGGTGCCGCCTCAATACTATAATGATAGCTGTTGTTGTAGAAAAACTCAGCTAATGATAGATGTCGATCCCAACTGCTTCCAAAATCAATAACACTTGCTCATAGCATGTCTTCGAGTGTCTGAATCATCCTTTCACTCTGCCCATCAGTTTGTGGATGATAGGCAGTACTTAAATCTAGACGAGTTTCCAACGCTTCGTGTAATGCCTGCCAGAATCTAGAAGTAAATCTGCTATCACGATCAGAGATAATAGAGATTGGTATACCATGTCTAGAAATAACTTCTTTCAGATACAATCGTGCTAATTTCTCTATACCATCCTCTTCTTTTATTGGCAGAAAGTGTGCTGACTTAGTGAGACGATCGACTATTACCCAAATCATATCATAACCACCTGCGGTTCTCGGTAACTTAGCAATGAAATCCATGGTAATGTTTTCCCATTTCCATTCTAGGATTTCAGGTTGTTGGAGTAGACCCGATGGTTTTTGATGCTCAGCTTTGACTTTAGAATAAGTCAAATATGCTCCTACATATATGGCTATATCGGCCTTCATTCCTGGCCACCAAAAGTTTCTCTTGAGGTCTTGGTACATTTTCTCCGCTCCGGGATGTATTGATATCTGGTTTTATGTGCTTCATCTAGTACCACTTTCCTCAAATCCCCATTCCTTGGTACTCAAATTCTTTCAGCTAAATACCTGGTTTCGTCTTCCTGAATATTAATCTGTTTTTCTAATCTTTTGGGTATTTCCCTTCCAAAAATTCCTTCCTTCAAAACCTCCTGCTGTGCCTCTTTTATTCGAGTAGTAAGATTAGTATGAATAATCATGTTCATAGCTTTTACTCGAATAGGTTCTCTTTCCTTTCGACTCAAGGTATCGGCTACCACATTTGCTTTCCCCGGGTGGTAACGGATTTCACAATCATAATCATTTAGCAGCTCAACCCACCTACGCTGCCTCATATTTAGTTGCAAAAACAACGGCGTCCAATTCCAGATCGTGTGTGATGTAGTTTTGTTCATGAATTTTGTGTTGTCGAGAAGCATATGCAATCATCTTCTTCCGTTGCATAAGAACACACCCAAAACCCATTCTTGATGCGTCGCAGTAGATAACAAAATCTTCCATTTCGTCAGGTAACGATAAAATAGGTTCCGTAGTCAACTTCTTTTTCAACAATTGGAAGGCACCCTCTTGTTCGGAAGTCCATTCATACTTCTTCCCCTTATGTGTCAATGCGGTTAAAGGTTTGGCTACTTGGGAGAAATCTTGAATAAATCTCCTATAATAACCGGCTAAACCCAAAAATTGACGTATTTGCGTTGGAGTTTTTGGGGCCTCCCAATTTTTGATGGCTTCAATCTTGGCGGGATCAACTTTGATTCCATTACTACTGACTACGTGGCCAAGAAATTGTACTTCATTTAACCAAAAAGCACATTTAGAGAACTTAGCATAAAGTTGTTCTTTTCTTAACAGCTCTAACACAAGTCTCAAGTGTTGTTCGTGTTCTTGGTTATTCTTCGAATAGATAAGGATGTCATCAATAAAGACAATAACAAACTTATCTAAATATGGACTACATACTCGGTGCATAAGGTCCATGAAAACTGTGGGTGCATTGGTTATACCAAATGGCATAATCATGAATTCGTAGTGGCCATAACGAGTTCTGAAGGCTGTTTTCGGTATATCGGCTTCTTTAACCCTCAGTTGATGATAACCCGACCTTAAGTCAATTTTGGAGTATACGCTCGAACCTTGGAGTTGATCAAATAGATCGTCGACTCGGGTAAAGGGTATCGGTTTTTGATGGTTACTTTGTTCAGCTCACGGTAATCGATACACATGCGAAAAGACCCATCTTTCTTTTTAACGAACAAAATTGGAGCTCCCCATGGTGATGTACTCGGTCAGATAAAACCACGTTCTAATAATTCTTGTAGCTGACTTTGTAATTCTTTCATTTTGGTGTGCGTAAGTCTATATGGAGCACGAGCTATTGGTGCGGCTCCTGGTACAAGATCTATTTGGAATTCAACCGATCGGTGTGGAGGTAGTCCCGGTAATTCGTCCGAAAACACCTCAGGAAATTCTCTTGCAACGGGAACGTCATCCATTTTCTTTTCTTCTTTTCAACCTTCTCGACGTATGCTAGTACGGCATAGCAACCTTTTCTTATTAGTTTGGGCGCCTTCAAACTATTAATAAGATTTCATTTGGCATTATCCTTTTCTCCGTACACCATTAAGGGTAACCCGTTTTCTCTCGGAATGCGAATCGCCTTCTCATGACAAACAACTTCGGCTTTCACCTTGGACATCCAGTCCATTCCAATAATTACGTCGAAGCTTCCCAATTCCACCGGTATTAAATCAATTGCAAACATTTCGCTAACTAAACTAATTTTTCGATTTCGGCAAATTTTATCAACCTTAATTAGTTTACCGTTTGATACTTCAACTATACACTTTTTATCCAAAGATGTTAACGGGCAATTTAATTTGGCACAAAATTCTCTACTCATATAACTTCTATCGGCACCCGAATCAATTAAAAAATAAGCAGGTGTATTGTTGATAAGAAACGTACCCATAACAAGCTCCGGGTCTTCCTGTGCCTTCTCCCTATTAATGTTGAAGGCTCCCCCACGGCCTTGCCTATTTCCATTCCTGCACTGGTTTATGGTATGGCCCGGTTTTCCACATCCATAGCAAACAACGCCGTTATTATTTGTTCCGGCATTATTTACTCCTTTGTTTCTATTTGGTCCGTAGACTTCACACTTTGCTGCAATATGCCATTCCTATTACACTTGGTACATAATTCTCTACAAAACCATTCCGAATGAAACGTATCACACCTGGGGCATATAGTTCTTTGCCATTTGTTTCGTTGTTGTTGTTGTTGTTGTTATTGTTGTTGTTGTTGTTGTTGTTGTTGTTGTTGTTGTTGTTGTTGTTGTTGTTGTTGTTGTTGTTGTTAGGGTTATTGTTGTTGAGTCATTTGCTGTTGTTATTGTTGTGATTGGGTTTGTTGTTGTTGTTATTATTATTGGGATGGTTGTTGCGGTTATTGTTGCGGTTGTTGTTGCAATTATTGTTGTTGTTGGGGTGGTTGCGATTGTTGTTGTAGTTGTTGTTTTGATTGTTGTTGTTGTACTGGTGACCCTGATCACTGCTTTTCTCCCACTTTCTTTTTCCCTGTTTCATTATGGCCTCCTCGGCCGCTTCTTTCTTTATCCTTCCTGTAAATTGGCCTATCAATTTGTGGGCTATACGGATCACTTTCTGCATTGTTGCAGGGTCGTTAGCACCTACATGCTCTTGGATTTGTTCCGGCAACCCTTTTATGAATGCTTCAATTTTTGCTTCTTCGTCCTCAAATGCTCCAGGACACATTAAAGCCAGTTCATTGAAACGTCGCTCGTTGGTAGTGACATCTAACCCTTGGGTTGTCAGTGCTTTAAGCTCTGCCTTGAGCTTGTTGATTTCGATTCTGGGACGGTACTCTTCCGTCATCATGTGCTTGAAAGCGGACCATGGAAGTGCATAGGCGGTATTCTGTCCTACGTAATCCATGTAGGTATTCAACCATGTCAAAGCAGTACCCCTGAAAGTATGTGTGACATACTTAACTTTATCCTCTTCTGCGCAGTTGCTGATTGCGAACACGGCTTCAACCTTCTCTGTCCACCGCTTTAGTCCAACGGGTCCTTCAGTTCCTTCAAACTCATTGGGTTTGCAGGCCATAAAAGCTTTGTAGGAACATCCTACCCAGTTGCCATTGTTTCCTCCACTGCTGGAACCCGATTGGTTATTGTTGTTCATTGCATTCACCACTGCAGCCATATTTGCAGCGAAAGCTTGAAGTTCTTCTATGTTCAGTTGTTGTTGTCTAGTAGCTGGAGGAGCCATTTCCTTCAAAAATAGCCGACTGAGTTAATCATATAGAATTTTAGAAGTAGCCAAAAAGTATTTTGTAGCTTAATATGAACTTATTATTATAAAAGCCTTTTCTTCATATTAGCGTTTTATAACTATAATAATGTTCATACTTAGTAGCTAACACACAAATTAACTACTAAAATTCTAATATGAAAAACTATGGTAAGTGTAAGACCCTAATATTTTATTGTACTTATGTATGTATAAGTTATTCAAGTTGTGGGGTTTAGGTTGTATTTAATTAAAAGGTAAAAGAAGCTGAACTGGGCATTTGGTGCGCCGCGCGGCCTTATGGCGCGCCGCGCCATTTCGGGCTGACAGCTCACTTTGTTTTTAATTAGATATTTTGAGGGCAATTGGGTAAATTCACTTGAGGGCCGACCTTAAGGCCCTAGATCAGTTTTGGGGAGCCTCATAACTCCATTTTCATCTACTTCACTTCTTCCAATTTAGTTTCTAGAGAGAGAGATTCTTAGTGAGGGAAAGCTTGAATCAAGGAAGAAGGAGGCGATTTCGGATCAAAGTGCGGGTATTAAAGTTGTTCATCTTTCCTCTAGCTACGTTTTGATCATAGTGGTATGCTCTAATCTTGATTTCCTTGTTTAATTTGTGAAAGGGTTACAGTTAGGGTTAATGATGAACTTAAAACCCATTTATGGGTGAATGGGGTGTTTTTGGATGAATTTGGGTCATGAAGACTCAAAGATGACTAACTAGGGTTTTCAAGTGTTAGATTGATGATTATGAACTTAATTGGTTAGTTAAAGTACTAGAACACTTTAATGATATGTAAATGGGTGTTATTGGGTATGGATGACCCAAATGGGTGTGTTGACATTGAAATGGGTCAAATGAGTCTTTAATGACCTAAGCGGCCTAGCAAGTATGAAAACGAGTTAGCCTTGTGACCTAAGTGTGTTTTAAACCCATCTTGACGAATGATTAGGGTTTTGGTGTGTGTTGACCCAATTTAGGGTTAAGGGTGCAAATGGGTTGAAATTGCACCTTGGGTCAAAATGGCTTAGAATGGTGAAAGCGTTTGGTTGACCGACTTGAGTTTGCGTTTGATTATATGTATAATGTGATAGGTACGTTACTTTGAGGTTTCACAAGCTCAGGTATCTTTTCACAAGACTTTGAGGTGAGTGGAATAATTATATGCGTATGTATATAATGTATCTATTTGTTGTAGCGTGAAATGTGTAGTGTCGAGGTGCTAAAACACCATGTTTCACGTGAAGAGTGTAGCATTGAGGTGTTAAGATGCCACTCGGGTGATGCATCTAGGTGTTAAGATGCCACTCGGGGTGATGTGTCGAGGTGTTAAGGTGTCACCCTAGGGGTTAGTGGTGCGAGGTGTTAAGTGCCCTAACGGATGTTGTGAACACCGATGGCGTTTTCGCGAGCGCCGTTCCCTTGTACTATTGGTTAACCATGGTTATTTGTGTGGTAAGCATATTATATTATTCGAGTTATATTTATATGCGGTTTTTATGCTAGCTTGTGGTATTGGAGGTTTATAGCTTGTTATTACGATGATAAGCTAATTGTGTTTGTTAGCATGTTTGCGGTTTGTGTAAGTGTATGCAAGTAGGTATAATTATATATGTACTCTTATAATTATTGAATTCACTAAGCTTTGCTTACCCTCTCGTTGTTTAATACTTTTATAGGTTCGGTTGTGGACAAGGGTAAGGGCATTATCATAGATTAGAGATCCCGCTTGTTGATTAGGGGACGCTTTTTGGAAGTGTTAGTTCTTGGAGTTTGACCGAGACTTGGGTCGTTTAATCCCAAACGCCATGCTCGTAGTGTAGTTTGGTAC
This sequence comes from Rutidosis leptorrhynchoides, assembly GCF_046630445.1. Taxonomy (NCBI): domain Eukaryota; kingdom Viridiplantae; phylum Streptophyta; class Magnoliopsida; order Asterales; family Asteraceae; genus Rutidosis; species Rutidosis leptorrhynchoides. Next base: position 175,957,910 of record NC_092341.1, read on the forward strand.
TTAAACTTTTTGGCGGTCGAAACTCATATTTTGTATCAAAATCGTAAAACGGCCGAAGCGGGCCCCGCTTTGTAAAACTTATTTTACGTTCGAATTGTGTTAGTTTTACATATTTGAATGTGTGGTTAAAAGCGTGTCGTCTAAAAATGTCTGGAACTGGTCGATCTTTTTTGAATTTTGAAACTTTCTGGACAGGCCCGAATGGCGCGCCGCGCGGCCATCCTGGCACGCCGCGCCACTTCTCTGTACATCAAATTTTTTTTTTTTATTTTGTATTCTGGTCGCGGTTTGGTTTGGGTAGTTACAAGTGGTATCAGAGCATGGTCTAAGGGATTTAGGCGACTTGAGATAGGTGCCTAGACTTAGACTTTAATGTGTATGCGCTTTTTGCGGGACTTGTAGGAGACGGGTCTGACCGGGGATTTGGTTAGTGCTTAGGTCTATGTGAACTAACCTTGCACTAATCGTTTTGTGTTGTTTTAGCAATCATCAAGCGAGATAGACGTTGTACTAGCAAGGATGAGTTAACATTAAGGATTGAGGCGGAGTTCGAACGCTATATCTTGATTTTCGCCAACAAGGTTAAGCAAGTTCTCCAAGAGTCGTTCGAGGGAATAGTGACCGAGATGGTTTGAGACCGAGTGCCTAAGGTCGTGAAGGAAGAGTTAGAAAAGAGGTTTCCTAAACCTCAAGGTGACGGTGACGAAGGAGCAACTATGGGGATTGAATCTCATGCTTCAAAATTTGTTGATTACTTTTTGGGTAAGAGAAAGTTAGAATCAAGAGGTGCTCCTAGTAAAAGGGCGAGAAGTACGCCCGGAGGTGTTGAAAAAGTGAAGAAGAGGAGTAAGACAGGTTATGGGCCTACGTGCTTTCGGTGTGGAGGACGAGGTCATTTTGCACGGGATTGTACGAGTGTACCTTTAAGCACGATCAAGTGCTTTATTTGCCAAAAGAAGGGACACCGTAAGTTGAAATGTTCCGAATCGTTTGTAGATCGGGTTTGGAGGTTAGAGCGTGACTATCTGATGATCAGTAGAGCGCAAGTGTCCAACGATGATGTTTCAGGTATTTTCGTCTTTGGTACAAATATGCCTTATTATTGTTTATTTGTGCCGATGGATTCGTGTATGTATTAGGGACTTAAACTTTACTTCGAGATCTATTTAGACTCAAGTGAACTCGGTGAAGATTCGGTTTGTTGATGGTTTTGATGATAGTGCACCAGGGTAGCGCCTGAGTTGTTGACTCGTGGAAACGCGCCCTGGGGACGAATGCATAGTGGTAATACGTAGTATTGATGCGGGTGACATTCCTAATGGAAAAACCCTATGATGACATTTGTATTGACGGACGAGGACGTAAGACTTGGTGCAATCAAGCATTCCTTAGTGATAGGGTAAATGAATCCACGAAGCCATGAGAACGAACTTTGGCGTTAGGTTGTGAGTGCGTGTTCGCGTTTGTAGTGAAGTGGGTGAAACCCTTGAGAGCATGTGTGTATCGTTGACCGGATGCTTTCGTAGTGGTAACGGGTAGAAAGGATTTGATAGTTGGAAAAGTCTACCTTGCGGGTAGCGGTAATTTCGTTCTAAAAGGATACGTGTTATGTTGACATTGTGTCATCACTTTAGTGGCGCAATCGGGTGACGGTAGACGTTAGTATTTATTATTATCGAATTGAGCTCTCGAGAATTCAGGAAGAGGGACCGACGCCAAGTATGGTCGTGTACGACGGTAAATGGCAAAATCGTTTGACTTTGTAATCTTGACGATTTGATTTAGGAACGAGGTTCTACGTTGGGAAGTTGGTAGTGTTACATCAAAGAAATTGTGTCGACTTTATTAGGATTTATATTCCTACCGAGGAAGCGTAATGGGATTTGAGAAAGGGTACGTGCCTCATTGTCGTATACTTTGGGTAGTAGTTACAAAATAGCCATTTTGTGTACTACGAGGAAATTAGATATATGTGTTTATTTGGGGTCATCTCTCTGTTGACCGTGTTTGACTTGTGATAGGTAATGAGGGATATCCGGAAGGATTAACTCTTCGTTACCACCCTTGGTTGTGATGGATGGCAAGCGGCTCTCGGGAAGAACCGTTACTTGTATATTTACGATTTTAATTGCCCGTAGGAATTGTGCACATAGCCGTTTTGTGCACATGGTTGTGAGTAATAGTCGATTTTACTCACACATTGGTATTAATAGTGCGGTAGTCGTGTTTCACACACATATTGTTGGTAGTGTTGCAATAGCCGTTTTTGCGCACTACGGATATATCACGATAGCCGTTTTTGTACACCTTGAGTTTTGTATTGAATAACCTTCTTATTGTTAGTATTGAAAACTACTGGTTGTATACGCCGGTGGTTCGGTCATGAGGACCATGTTGTGTGACTAGTGATACAATAGCCGTGTTCTGATCAAATACTTGTGGTAGATGCGTATTAGCCGTGTATGCGTACTAAGAGGGGTGTTAGGTGGAAGGTGTTATCCGTAAGGATTCATTTTTACTTGGCCTTCATCTTTTGGGTTGTTGACATTAGGTTGAGACTTGGTGGTTTTTAGCATTGTACTTGGTAAGGGTACGCTAGGGGATTGATATCTTGGCACGAGATCGGTTAAGTTCTTCCCGATATAAGGGATTGAGCAAACTTTGTACTCAGAATTGTGGACTTTAGTAAATTGCGGGTGACAATTTGGTTATTAATGTTGACTCTTAGAGAATGATTGCCTAGAGAAGTTGGAAGAATACGTGACGACTTCGCGTATTCTAAGTGATCATTATAGACTTCGGATGTTGTGTGTATTGCACGTTTCGGAATGCGTGCAAGTGTGTATTTAGTTATTGGAATAATCTTCGAATTAATGATTAATTGACGATTCGATTTCAATGGCGGTTTTGTGATTGTGTGGCGAGTGTTGTACGCTCTTGACGGCCACTCTTTTCTTTTATGATTTTGGGGGTGTACGCGGTGTGCCGTTCTAGAGGCATTTTCGTTAATCGCGTTCGTGTGCGAGTAGAGTCTTGGTGGTTAACTATCCTTATGTATGTACGTAACCGGGTTAATGGTTAGTACCAAGTTGGAAAGGTGTAAGCCTTGGTGTTCCAAGCGCCTCCTTAGTGTTGAGATGGAATATAAGTAGACTAGCTATGCGGCCTAGGTGGATAGTGACTAGCAGGTGCCGCTAGGAAGTCATGGGTGTCGAGCCGTAAGGTTCGTTAGATTTGTGTGACCGCGTGTAGTTAGGTGACGTGTGACATCAGGAGTAGACCCCGTAATGGTCGAGTCTGGGAGACTCGGTGTTAGTAATCGGAGTTGGATGACACAACGTCAGGTGCCTCCTTATACCTACTAGTGTAACTTTTGACCCGATGATGTGATTGCTTTGATTTTGGGTACCGGTGAGAAACTCGAATTTACAACGGTGGTATAGTGTGATGTTTAGCGAGCGTTGACACTCAAATGATTTTGAAAGACCGAGGTTCGAATATCTTATAGCGAGTCCTTGGAAGGATTATTTAGTATGACCAACGCCGGAGAATGCGGAAAAGTTCCTATCTAGTAGACGTGATGAGCGAACGGGTGTCGCTCATTTAGGAAAGGAAAGCTTCGATGGTCTTCGAAAAAGTCCCAAGTTGGACTTTGGAGTTAATTGCGAAGGTAGTTAGCGACGTGAGATGGTATGGTGAAGTTCCCGATAGAGGGATACGAGAGATTTTCGAAAAGTGTCGGGATGATTCCCGAATATTCCACGATTGATAGGCGTGACGACAATGATTGTTGGTGGATTGTACTACTTTTAGGACGATTGTGGAGTGTAGGGTACGAGTTTGGATACTCGGCGTAAGAGCAAACGGTTGTAGTTATTGGGTCTCGTGGGTTGATTACCCGATATCGTGAAATGATGGAGTGCTATGGCTTTTGGAAAGATATATTATGATGTTTTCACGGTGTATTTTCCGAGTGAGTGGTGAGAATTTTGATCGAATAGAAGTGTGAAGTACGGTTGTTGTATTATGATGCGTTAGTGTACGAAGTGAGAACCCGGATGAGTGATTGCTACAAGTGTAATTCCGCATTGGAGACAGAAATGTTCAAGGTAGAGTGCTTAACTTCTAGTATTTGGTGCGGATCATGAGTACGTGATCCAATCTAAGTGGGGGAGAGTTGTAAGACCCGAATATTTTATTGTACTTATGTATGTATAAGTTATTCAAGTTGTGGGGTTTAGGTTGTATTTAATTAAAAGGCAAAAGAAGCTGAACTGGGCATTTGGTGCGCCGCGCGGCCTTATGGCGCGCCGCGCCATTTCGGGCTGATAGCTCACTTTGTTTTTAATTAGATATTTTGAGGGCAATTGGGTAAATTCACTTGAGGGCCGACCTTAAGGCCCTAGATCAGTTTTGGGGAGCCTCATAACTCCATTTTCATCTACTTCACTTCTTCCAATTTAGTTTCTAGAGAGAGAGATTCTTAGTGAGGGAAAGCTTGAATCAAGGAAGAAGGAGGCGATTTCGGATCAAAGTGCGGGTATTAAAGTTGATCATCTTTCCTCTAGCTACGTTTTGATCATAGTGGTATGCTCTAATCTTGATTTCCTTGTTTAATTTGTGAAAGGGTTAGAGTTAGGGTTAATGATGAACTTAAAACCCATTTGTGGGTGAATGGGGTGTTTTTGGATGAATTTGGGTCATGAAGACTCAAAGATGACTAATTAGGGTTTTCAAGTGTTAGATTGATGATTATGAACTTAATTGGTTAGTTAAAGTACTAGAACACTTTAATGATATGTAAATGGGTGTTATTGGGTATGGATGACCCAAATGGGTGTGTTGACTTTGAAGTGGGTCAAATGAGTCTTTAATGACCTAAGCGGCCTAGCAAGTATGAAAACGAGTTAGCCTTGTGACCTAAGTATGTTTTAAAACCATCTTGACGAATGATTAGGGTTTTGGTGTGTGTTGACCCAATTTAGGGTTAAGGGTGCAAATGGGTTGAAATTGCACCTTGGGTCAAAATGGCTTAGAATGGTGAAAGGGTTTGGTTGACCTACTTGAGTTTGCGTTTGATTATATGTATAATGTGATAGGTACGTTACTTTGAGGTTTCGCAAGCTCGGGTATCTTTTCACAAGACTTTGAGGTGAGTGGAATATTTATATGCGTATGTATATAATGTATCTATTTGTTGTAGCGTGAAATGTGTAGTGTCGAGGTGCTAAGACACCATGTTTCACGTGAAGAGTGTAGCATCGAGGTGTTAAGATGCCACTCGGGTGTAGCATCGAGGTGTTAAGATGCCACCTAAGAGTGTAGTGTCGAGGTGTTAAGACGCCACTCCGTAAATTTATGAGTGATGCATCTAGGTGTTAAGATGCCACTCGGGGTGATGTGCCGAGGTGTTAAGGTGCCACCCTAGGGGTTAGTGGTGTGAGGTGTTAAGTGCCCTAACGGATGTTGTGAACACCGATGGCGTTTTCGCGAGCGCTGTTCCCTTGTACTATTGGTTAACCATGGTTATTTGTGTGGTAAGCATATTATATTATTCGAGTTATATTTATATACGGTTTTTATGCTAGCTTGTGGTATTGGAGGTTTATAGCTTGTTATTGCGACGATAAGCTAATTGTGTTTGTTAGCATGTTTGCGGTTTGTGTAAGTGTATGCAAGTAGGTATAATTATATATGTATTCGTATAATTATTGCATTCACTAAGCTTTGTTTACCCTCTCATTGTTTACTATTTTTATATTTTCGGTTGTGGACAAGGGTAAGGGCATTATCATGGATTAGAGATCCCGCTTGTTGATTAGGGGACGCTTTTTGGAAGTGTTAGTTCTTGGAGTTTGACCGAGACTTGGGTAGTTTAATCCCAAACGCCATGCTCGTAGTGTAGTTTGGTACTTAAACTTTTTGGCGGTCGAAACTCATATTTTGTATTAAACTCGTAAAACGGCTGAAGTGGGCCCCGATTTGTAAAACTTATTTTACATTTGAATTGTGTTAGTTTTACATATTTGAATGTGTGGTTAAAAGCATGTCGTCTAAAAATATCGGGAGCTGGTCGATCTTTTTCGCATTTTGAAACTTTCCGGACAGGCCCGAATGGCGCGCCGCGTGGCCATCCTGGCGCGCCGCGCCACTTCTCTGTACAGCAAAAAAAAATTTATTTTGTATTCTGGTCGCGGTTTGGTTTGGGTTGTTACAGTAAGTTATTACGTTACTACGTAATAATAAGTTGTAATAATAATAATAAACCTTCCATGCTTATTCTTATTATTATACAATCATAAGAAAAATTACATTGCAGATTTTCTTACAAACTTAAACACACAATATAATATATATTATACAATGCATGGAATACAGGATAGCTGTCGATGGTTCAAGAATGGCGAGATTTCTTAGATGTTGACATTGTTTCTTTCTCGGCCAAACGTTTGGATTTTCGTTTGGATAGTTCTTTTTCCAAATCCTCCCAATTCGTTCTTTCGACTAATTGTTTGGGAGCAAAACCAATAGTCGTTATACGAGCGGTCATTTTATAAACTGGTGTCTTAGGTGGTTCAGGTGGATGATCACAAACATTTTGGGTCATAATAGGTTCATCGGGTTTGGGATCGGGTATAACAGCCTAAGATTTTCCCAAATCACGTTGTGGTTCGGTAATTTCCACAACTTCTTCATGATCCTCTTCTTAAGGTTCCTCTTCTGGATCCTCTTCTGGAACCTCTACTGGCAATTGTGAATCTTCCCAATTTTCCCAACAATTTTCCACTTTAATGGTAGCACCAAAAGTTAACTTTTTCGTTGGTTCATAAGTCGTATGCTTTGACTCAGCCTCTGAATCACTTGATAAGTAAATGAAATCTGAATCACTAGAGATGCTTATATGATTGGATTAAGTCATCTATCACATAATAACAGGCACGTTAAGAGAATGATATATCTTATAATATTTATATGTTAATAATCTTATGTTTCCAACAATTATATTAAGCAATCATTTTTAAAATAATTACGGTCGAAGTCCAGACTCACTAATGCAACAAAAATTAGTTAGACACACTAATGAAAAATTTTCTGATTCTCTAAGACCAACGCTCGGATACCAACTGAAATTCCGCGTTCATATTAATTATAAACGTTTCATATTAATTGGTTTCGTTGCGAGGTTTTGACCTCTATATGAGACGTTTTTCAAATCTTGCTTTCATTTTTAAAAATAACCATAACCTTTATTATTGAATAAAGGTCTTAATGACATAATTTAGATTGTCTATCAAAGACAATCTCCTCAAATAAATAAGTTTTTACACAACCCATTACAATATGATCAAATATATTACAACAAATACTCCGAATGCAAGTTTAAACAATATAAACAATTATGCCGACTCCAAATCTTGACCTTGGGTTGGCATACGACAGCGGAAGCATTTTTAATATTCACCTGAAAATAAACATGCTTAAAACGTCAACAAAAATGTTGGTGAGTCATAGGTTTAATTTCTATATAATAATCATAACATTTAAAAAGCCACAAGATTTCATTTAATTAAATGCGCAGGATCATTACAACTGTAAAAATCATTCATACGATGAGTCGCCTGGTAACCGACCTTAACATAGAGTGCTTAAGATATCTGGCATCATACATTCCACTATTCAAATGTATGACAAGAACCCTTCGAAGTACTAAAGCATTTCCACTATTCGAAAATGGGGGTGGTTGGTGCCCGTAGATCTACCTTTAGGATTCGTGTCAATTAGTGTTTTTCACTAATTCTTAGGTTACCAAGCATAATAATAATAAGTACAGATATCTGGTAAAACAAAACAACCGTAGAATGTAGTTTCATAAACTTGTGCTTATTTTGTAAAACATTTATAAATTTGCATGTATTCTCATCATCAAAATAATTTAGATAGTAAAAATGGGACTATAACTCACTTGTGATGATTTCCGAATAGATGGTGATAAGACTTGGCCTTTTGACAAATTCACGAACCTAATAATAATATTCTTGTGTTAAGATATATATATATATATATATATATATATATATATATATATATATATATATATATATATATATATATATATATATATTTATAATATTCCATACTTATGATACTTGTGATAATTTTAATTGTCCATTATTAGTAGTCCAACGTTCGTAGTCCAATAGTCCAATAGTCCAACAGTATAAATATGTATATAAATATAAATGCGTATATTGTGTTAGAATTCACTAACACTATAATATATTGTCTTTATATAATAAGACACATAATATGTATATTGTCTGAAGCAATCCGCGACCCATTGTATACATGTCTCAGGCTCGATCACAACTGAAAGTATATAATATTTTGGAATCCAATTTGACCCACAGTTAACTTGAGATTACTGCCAATGGTGTCTAATAGTTCGTTCCAATAATATATATAGAAGAAGTCAAAATGATTTGTCAAAACTTTGTATACGAGTCCACGGTGACCAAGTCATATATATATATATGGTGCCTTATGATCTTTATTAAGACTATAATATATTGTCGTAGAACTTAATCACGACTATTATAAATTGTATTTCCATAAGTTCGGGAACAAGACATGTATAAATACATGTAGGATACAAGGTAAGTTAGCTAGGATAAGGTTAGCATCCATTTTTATAAATCATGTCCGTAGCTAAAAATTAAGAAAAATATCCAATTTTGTTTTACCCATAATTTCTTCGTTACAAATCCGTTTTGAGTGATTCAAGTTGACATTGTTTCGTATCGAACTCAAAATTGTTAATCTTAACAGAAAAAGTATAGGTTTATAGTCAAAAATACAGCTTAGGTATCAAATAAGAGAAGATAGTCATATCCATTGTAAGAACGACATCTTGATGACCCTTTTGAAAAACATACTTCCAATTTGAGTTTAACCATGGATTTTGGATATATTTCATATCCATATAAAATAAGATTTTTCACCAAAGGAAATCTTTTAATTTAAAGTTTAATATAGGTTTTTAAAATTAAACCCAAAACAGCCCCCGTTCGACTAAGACGGCGTATATTCCATTTTAAGGTGTTCTTCGTGTTTACAAGTTTTATATCCTTTTGTTAGCTTGACATACTGTCATAATACATGTGTTGAAGTATTTTAAAAGTCAATTTAGAAGGATTAAGTTTATTTGCAAACAAGTTTAGAAATAATCTAAACTATGTTCTTGTTGTTATTAGTTATAACTCAAAATAAGATAGCTATATGAATACGAATCGAATAAGATTATGAATAAGGTTACTACCTCAAATCAAATGAGTAAAGTTTCTGGATAAATAAGGAGAATATCTTGAGTTCAAAGATACCCTTGATGGCTTGGAATTCTTGAAGTGTTCTTGATCAAGCTTTGTTATGAGGATTATAACTTGGATTATGAGACCAATACTTGCTAAATTGAATGGAGGTTTGAGAAAGTGTTTGAGTATGTGTTTAGAGAGTAAAATGATGTAGTTAATTGTAATGAAAGGGATGGTGATTTATCCTACATGTTGGCATCAAAATGGGGACAACAACATCGCTCCATGGTTTGTAATTTTATGCATTTAGTCATACTAGTTTCCAAGCTTTAGTTCCCACAAGTCTACATCCTATTTATACATGTCTCACAAATGATTGAGAGCTGCTAATATCAATGATTTGGTATGTATATACCCATAGTAAATACGTATAGAAGCTGGGTATTATACGGGTATAAATACCGTATGAATACGAATAGGATTCTTGATAAAATTGAATGAGAAAATGAGTATAACTATCTTTATTGAGTATAAATATATTGATATATATTATTAAGTCTTTAAAAAGTGTATTAATACATATTAATACAATACATATACATACATTTTAATTTAAAAGTTATTACAACGTTAATCGTTATATATATGTATATAGTCTTGAAGTCTTAAAGTTAGTAATCTCATTTTATGTATGTAACCAATTGTTATTATATATAATGAGATACTTAAATATAATTTTAACAAATCATAAGTATATATATATATATCCATATATACATCATTATATAATTATTTCAAATTATGATGTTCGTGAATCGTCAGAAAGACTGGGTGGTCAAACATTTGCATAAAATCCATTCCAAATATATATATCTTGACAAGTTTGATTGCTTAACATGTTGGAAACATTTAGTTATATAAATATTAATCTTCAATATATTAGCGGAAAAACCCGGGTCGTTACAATTTGATTGCTTGGCCTCATCATGGGTCATTAAGTAATTTCGTCCCCTCGCCGTCCCCGCCGCCTTTTTTAGCTTCTTAACTTGATCACCTCTCAAATCGGGACATTCCGTCCTTCGGTGACCCTCTTTATTATAATGAAAAAAAACAATTTTGTTGGAAGAGGAGTTCGTACAGTCACGGGCCAAGTGCCCTTGTTGCCCATAATTGTAGCACGTGGGTCCAAAACTCTTAGAAACACCCTTTTTCACACTACCGAAGCTCTCGGTCACACTCCTACTCTTCTTGTTCGAGTGGCTAGTAGCTTCAAATTTTCGTTTGCCAAAGGTGAAGTCAGTCTTTCTCGGAGCAAGTGACTCAAAACCCTTAGCGATATCAAATAGCTCATCAAAAGTTTTCACCGAATTCCTACTAATCCTTTCTTGATAGTTATCATTCAAGGTTCGGTAGAAATCTTCTTTCAACATTTGGTCATTCTCGACATACTCCGAGCAAAATTGGGTCTTTGATAAGAAAGCGGACTTGAGAGTGTTCAAATCCATTGACCCTTACCTCTAAGTACGCAACTCGTCCTTAAGCCTTAAAAGATCGGCCGAAGTTCGGTACTCCTTGAAAAATTCTTCCTTAAACTTGTCCCACGTTAAACTCATACTTTGTTCTTCACCATAAAGTTGGATTTTCGCATCCCACCACAACTTGGCATCACCCCTCATCATGCTACTACCATACCCTGTCCTTTTATCGAGAGGGCACTCACTAGTACAAAAAGTCCCCTCCATATCAGATATCCAATGAGCACTCTTGAGCGGGTCTCGTTCACCCTCAAAGGCAGGAGGTTGAGCATCTTTTAAATTTTTATAGTGGAAGTCTCGCCTTCCAACGTTATCCTCTTGAAGAACAATCTTAACATGTTCCTTGACTAGATTGACTACTTGCTCATCAATCGAATCTAAGAACATCTTCCTAACGTCCTCTAGAAATGCCGCATGACGCCTTTGCATAATGGCCTCAACCTTGGCCGTAAACTTGACATCCTCACTCGTACCGCCTTCATTGTTCTCGGGTCCGTTTCTCGTCTTCATACTATAAAACGGGAATAAGTTAAATAATGAAACGAAAGGACTTAACACAAAAGCATATATGTACATCTCACACCGCCCCATCTTGCTCAACAATCGTCGTACATCGCTTGTTTGACACGATTTGAACCCGTAACAATGGTAGCTAATCAATGTTACGGGAGCACATCGCATTAACTTGCTACAACGTCTATCTCGCTTGATGATTGCAAATACCACACAAAACAATTAGCGCATAGTTAGTTCACCCAAACCTAGGCACTAACAAATCCCCGGTCCGACCCGTCCCCTATAAGTCCCGCATAAATCGCATTCACAATAAAGTCTAAGTCTAGGCACCTATCTCAAGTCGCCTAAATCCCTTAGACCATGCTCTGATACCACTTGTAACGGCCCAAACCCCATTATACCAAAATATGACCCAAAAAAAAAACTTTCCTGTTTCAACACATCTGGACTGCGTCCAGTTATCTGGACGGCGTCCAGCAAAGAAGACCAGGATGGCGTCCAGAGGATCTGGACGGCGTCCAAATGCTCTGTAAGTTGCTGACCTCGCTTCCAACTTACTCGAGCAGAAAACCCGCTTCCCGACACTTTTAAACGAAACCCTTTTCAAAACATGTTAACATAATTAAACTAAGAAGTTTCCACCATAAAACCAAGTTTTACAACATCGGGCCCATATCGGCCGTTTTACGAGTTTCGTACAAAAATACAAGTTCGACCATAAGAGTTTAAATTCCAAACGACACCTAGAGCATGGTGTTTGGGGTTAAACTACCCACATCTTGGCCAAACTTCAAAAGCTAAACATTCCAAATGCGTCCCCTATCAAAAAAAAAGCAGGAGGCCACTAATCCAAGCAAATACCTTACCCTTGTCCACGCCGGATCCTAAAACGAGTAAACAACGAGAGGGTAAGCAAAACGCTTAGTGAATACAATAATTATACACATACATATATAATATACCTACTTGCAAACACTTACACACATACCGCATACATGCTAGCAATATAATTAGCATACCATCTCAAGTACGATGCTAATAATCCCCAAAACCGCAACTAGCATAAACAATGGCATATAATCGACATAATACAAAATGCTACAATACAATACACAACCATGGTTAACCATACTCGCGTCATGGTACTACCGGCTCTTTGGTTCACACCATACGCATCAGTTATCACACTACCGGCTCTTTGGTTCCATCACAGCCCGAGTCATACTCGCGCTAAAGTGCTACCGGCTCTTTGGTTTACACTCTAATTGAAGGGATTTCGTATGCCCGAGAGACATATTAAATTAATGTGGCTAATGTGTTATGATCCAAGTCGGGTCATACCCAATAACAAGCTTATCAACACCTTATTAGTATTTATCTTAACGATTGAACCATTAAGTAAATACTCGATACTTAGGTTTTAGAAAATTGGTTTTCTAAAATATAATAACTTGAGATAAAAATTATTTGGATAATTTATAAATTAAGGATTTAATTGTTTATATGGTTAGACAATTAAAGTGTGTGCTATATTTTATAAAAGGCTTATAAAATATAAAAGCATCTAATTTCTTTTATATAAAATGACAAGTTTATAAACTTTGTTATAAAAATTATATAAAAAAAAGGGATGGCATGGTGGTGGTGGAGGTTTTGGGGTGTCCCAAGACAAGCCCCATGTGTTGCTTGTAGCTTTTATTAAAAGAGCTCTTCACCACATACATGCAACACACTTCTCCATATTTTTCCTCAAGTTCTCAAGTCATATTCAAACTAGTCAAAATTTTCTCTCCTCCTACCCATTTTTGGCCGAAATTTTGAAGCATGGAAAGGGGTTTTGACAATTTGTTTGAAGCTTAACTTGGTGTCTAAAATCCTAACCAAACTAAAGGAGGCGTTGATTATTGGTTGCTTGTGGGTATAACTAACTTGAGGCTTCAAGTAAGAAGTGTCTTCATCCTCATCATCCTTTTAACCTCCTAACTTGGAGTAGGTATATCCTCTTTACTAGCTCTTTTACTTTGTAAGCATATTTTCTAGACTTGATATGGTTTTGGAATTCATGTTTAAAAAGGTTAAACTTCATATTAATTTGTTTATAAATATGCTTCCGCTTAATGTACAAATCGGGTTTTGACATATATGTTCATGAAACTTGTTTATATGATGAATTCCAACAATGGTATCTAGAGCCGAGGTCATAGAAATATGCTTCTTGTATTTGGCTTGAAAACCCATTTAGATTACAATCTAGTAACATGCATGAAACTAGAATGTAAAAAATTTTGGGTTTTGGGTGGGATATATTTTTGGCCGAATTTTTGGGGTTCCAAAAGGGGTTTGGAACTTCAAGTTTGGTCATGTTTTGTTGTTAGTTGTTGTTCACAATCAAGCCTTGGCCTTGTGGTTGCATGTGTGTATGGTTGGTTGATTTATTCATTCTTATGGTTTGTAATATTTATTCATTCATTTGGTTTGTAATAATCTTGTAATTTGACAATGTAATTTATTTTATTTTGGTATGTAAAATATATTAGGTTGTAATTTCTTTTTCCTAGAAAAATGTATTAGGTTGTATATTTTTTTGTAAAAAGAAAAGAAGATACAAGATGATGAATGAAGAACACAAGATGGAGCATATGGATGCAAGAGTTAGTGGGAGATTTGAAATCTCTTACTTTGTGTTTTAACCCTTTACCGGTAACACTTGTTTTTGGCTAAACAAGTGTTCACCACTTTGGCTTGATTGTGAACATTGTTGTTATGCATGCTTGTATGATTATTGTGTTTGTATGCTTGGTTGATACAAGAAAAATCACATGGAAACAACTTGCAAAATGACATTATAATTGATTATAATTAAAACAACAAAAGGACGCTAATAAATGGTTATTAAGGACATGATGACAATGTATATAAAATGGTTTATATCAAGTAATTGGTTTTACTACTAAGACATGAAAATTGGTTTTTCATAATGTACTATACACCAAATGCATGTTGGTGTATGGCAAATGTTTTCTTAAACTAGAATTTATGAAAACTTAAAATTCCTTAAACTAAAACAAGGTAAACAAGTTAAACGCCATCCTTTTGTGAGACACTTGAACATAGTAGGGAACTCATAATGGGATAAAGGTCACACAACCGTTATGAGCTAACTAATATGGTTAAGGTAAAATTTGCATGCTTGTGGAATAAAGGTCACCTAACCACTTGTATGTTAATTTTACATGTTTACACAAGTAGGACGACTTGATTTGGGAATCATGAACTTAGGGTCACCGAAGCATGAGGAACAAATAGGCGTTGATGGGATAAATATGCCATGCAAAAGGATTGCATGATCCCATAATTTAGAAGTTGCAAAAGGATTGCAATTGTCATATAAATGACTACCTAGCTAAATCAAATAACAGGATAAAGGTCACCTAACCGAAATTTGATTTACCGTTGGATTCTAATATTTAATAAGACAATTAATTATAAAAGGGTATTGTTTATTAAATTTAAAATCGATACTTAAATGAACTTTGTTAAATTTTGTAGATGGCCGCCAATAACAACAACATGCAAAATGCACCACTTAACCTAAACAACCTATCATTAAGGTCTCTCCTCGAGAAAGACAAACTCAACCATACGAACTTTATGGATTGGTTCCGTAATCTTAGAATTGTCCTCAAACTTGAGGATAAAGCGTATGTGTTGGAGGACCCTATTCCCGACCAACTAGATGAGGAAGATGTAGAGGGCATGGCTTATTATGATAAGTATTGCACCGATTCGGTGCAAGTCGCTTGCCTAATCCTTGGGACTATGATACCCGAACTCCAAAAGGATTTCGAGCATCATAGTGCATATGACATGATCACTCAATTGAAGGAGATGTTCCTTCAACAAGCTCGTGTCGAGCGCTTCGAAACGGTTCGAGCGCTACATGCATGTCGTATGGATGACACCCAATCCGTTTCATCTTATGTCCTCAAAATAAAAAGCCTTATTGATCGCGCAAACCGTCTTAATCTCAACATTTCTAATGAGTTAGCCACCAATCTTATCCTAAACTCCTTGTCAAAGAGGTTTGTCCAATTTGTAATTAATTACAATATGAATGGGATGGATAAGACCATTGGTGAACTTCATGGCATGTTAAGGACGGCCGAAACTAGCATGGGTAAAAGGGCTTCACCCGTGCTAATGATCAATGATGGTGGCTCCAAAGGTAATAACACCTCTAAGCCTAAGGCGGCTAAGAGGAAAGGACCCACTCATCAAGGTAAGGGAAAGGGGAAGATGGTTACCCCAACCAAAAACAAGAACAAGAAGCAAAAGGTTGTCGGACAAGCAAACCCCAAGGAAGACCCGTGTTTCGGTTGCGGTGAAATGGGTCACTGGAAACGAAACTGCCCGGTCTAACTTAAGGAGTTGAAGGAAAAGAGGGATGCGGGGCAATCCTCAGGTAATATATATATATGGTATATATAGAGCTTAGTATTACTTCTTCTAATACATGGGTATTAGACACTGGATGTGGAACTCACATTTGCAATTCTTTGCAGGGGTTCAAAAGAAGTAGCAAGCAAACGGGAACATCAAGTCTCTACATGGGTAATGGAGCCAAAGTGCAAGTGAAGGCTCAAGGAGACTTTGTGTTAAAACTTCCAAGTGGTTTGGAACTTATTTTGAACAATGTTTTGTATGCACCGGATTTATGTCGAAATATTATTTCAGTTTTTCGTTTGAAACAATGTGGTTTTAATCTTAATTTTGTTAATGATGATATCCACGTTTATTTAGATAATGTATTCTATTTTAAGGCTTCGCCTTCAAATGGAATTTATGAATTGGTTCATGATGACACATCATCTAGTAGCTCAATATATCATACAAGCACCAAGAAACTCAAAAGGGATTTGAGTGATTCCTACTTATGGCATTGTCGCCTTGGTCAGATAAACAAGAACCGAATGCATACACTTCAAAAGAATGGACTTTTGAAATCAAATGAGATGGACTCGTTTGATGTATGTGAATCTTGTTTACAAGGCAAAATGACTAAAGCATTTAAAAATTATATGTAAAATAGGATACAAAATAATTAAGTGTATTTTAAAATAAATTTATACATAAATATATATAAATTTTATGTATAATTATTAATATATATATATATATATATATAGTTATATATATAAAATTTACTAATATTAAATATTCATTATATAAAATATATGATTAGTAAATAGGGTATAACTAATGAATTGTAATATTAATATATGAAGTTATAATTTAAAAATATGATTATGATATTATTATTAATACTTTCATTAAAATAAATATTAAGATTAATAATGATATCAGTAATTTTAATAGTATTACCATTATTAATGTTATAATTATAATTAAAAGGTTATGATCTTAAAAATAAAGATGTTAACTACAAATATTATTATAAGAATCATTAAAACTAAAATGTTAGTTATTATTATTAGTATCACCAAGTATTAACATTAAGTATTATTTCAATATCATTACTATTAACCTATTATTGTTATATAATATATATTTTTATTAATTTTTACATAATTAATAATATGTAATACTTATATGTTAAGTTTAATCACAAGTTAGAAATATAATCGTTATGTTAATATTATTATTACTTTCTTTATTATAGTCAATATTAATATAAATATTAAAATCAGTATTTTTAATAGTAGTGTTTTTAATGTATAACATATAGATATGAAGTTTGATATATATCTATTACTAGCATTATTATTATCATTAATAAAAATAACATTAATAAAAATAATACTATTATTAATAATATTATAGTTATAAAATTTTTATTATTATTATCATTACTAATAATAATAATAATATTATTATTATTATATCATCATTATCATTATTATAATACTAAGAGTACTATTATTATAATTAGATTTATTAAATAAAAATATTAGTTGTAATACATAAAATGGATAGATATATACATCCGTTATATGTGCAACAGATACCTGCACTGTTACATCATACAGATATATATAGTTTACATATACAGATAAATAAGGATATAAATACATATATACAACAACCGTATTCTGTATTCCATATAAATACGTATAGGTATATGCAGCACGATAGTATTTTGTTTTCAATCAATATCAGACTATAGTGATTCTTGCTTTATGTATCAAATCCAGTACAAAATCACGAGCTAACTATGAAGAACAATCCAAATTTTCGATTTCCAACCCCCTTTCAGCTTTTTATTTTTTTAATTTTCTTTATGTACGAACGATGCTGGATTGTCGATTTCAATTTGGCTAGATATAAATCCTTCCACTTGATAATTAATACCATACAAATTCACATTATCATTACCAATCACAGAACTCCATAACAACTGATATTAAATCAAAAATAACCAAGAACACCCAAACACCGTCCCCTGTTCGTGCTTCCCTTAATCAATAGCTCAACTCTGAAAGTTATTTCAAAATGTAATATTACTATATGGTTAGTAATCCTTTATTCAACCTTTCTGCAATTTATGAAGTTCCAATTCTTTTTAATGTTTGAGAATTTTTGAGTCAAAGGTATAAAGCAAAAAGTCAAACCTATTGTTATTGATAAAAATTGGAATTCGTTTTTAAGTTTTAAGTTGAATTGATTATCCAGAAAGTTTTTATGCTAAATTTAGGACCTTTTTTGTGTAGAAATCGTAGTCTGAAACATCTTAGAATTTGAAATTGATGGATGGGTTCAAGAGTATATTCTTCGTGTCTATTATGATTTATTTCTTTTATTTTTTTTCTTTTGTTCTCTGCTAATTAAAGAACCATCACACAAGTCATTTTCTGTTTAAGTTTATATATTATACTTCAAGTCTTAATAGAAAATATGAAATTTTGGTTATAAGAGAGGAATCAGTCAAAGGGATTAGGAAGAAGAAGGAGAACAGTGCATATACGGGTTATAATTAAACTCAGGGGATTTAAAAACAGAAAAGTCAAATTGGTTCAGTGGTTCTGTGGGTGTTTGTCTGAACGATTGGTCACGGGTTCGAGCCTGGCTCGCGACATTTTTATTTAGGGGCTTTCTAAAGGTAGTTTTCCATATCAAATTATTATTAATATTATTATTGTTATTATGATTATTATTAATTATTATGAACACTATGATGATGATTATTATTGTTATTCATTAAGTACTAGAATTATAATCGTTATTAGTATTATTATTAAATATTACGAACATTAGTTATTATTATTATTATTGTTACTAATACAAAGTATTAGTTACCCATTATTATAATTATTATTATCATAACTCTAGTTACAATTATGATTACTATTAAGATTATTGTTATTACTAATACTAATATCATTATAAGTAATAATATTAAGTAGTATGATTATTAATAATATCATTATCAATAAGATTTCTATTATTATTATAAGTTTTAGTTATTATTATTATTATTATTATTATTATTATTATTATTATTATTATTATTATTATTATTATTATTATTATTATTATTATTATTATTATTATTATTATTATTATTATTATTATTATTACTACTACTACTACTATTGCAAATATATATTTTATCTAAAAATGAACTACAATTATAATACATAATACTATATGTTATCATTAAAATGATATTAATTAAACTATATATAAATTATATTAATTAATATATATATATATATATATATATATATATATATATATATATATATATATATATATATATTTTATCGAATAAACCTTAAAATAAATTCTTATTATTAATGAAGGATAAATATTATAATTACAAATAAATTATTAAACTACCCTAAATTATTATATTAATATTAATAAAAGAATCAATGAAACATATAAATCATATCACTCATAATAGATAGATTGTTCGATTTGCATTATATGTGTTAATATATATACAACTAATATAGGTTCGTGAAACCGAGGCCAACCCTGCATTTTTCAGTTTCGTCATATGTATTTTTACTACAAAATACAGTATTGTGAGTTTCATTTGCCTTTTTACCCTTTATATTTTTGGACTGAGAATACATGCGCAATTTTTATAAATGTTTTACGAAATAAACACAAGTAATCGAAACTACATTATATGGTTGAATGATCGAAGCCGAATATGCCCCTTTTTGCTTGGTGACCTAAGAATTAGTAAACCGATCTACTAATTGACGCAAATCATAATGATAGATCTATTGAGCCTAACGAACCCCATCCAAAGTACCGGATGCTTTAGTACTTCGATGTTGTTTTTATCATGTCCGAAGGATTTCCCGAAATGATAGGGGATATTCTTATATGCATCTTGTTAATGTCTGTTACCAAGTGTTCACCATATGAATTATTATTTTTATCTCTATGCATGGGACGTATATTTATGAGAAATGAAAATCTTGTGGTCTATTAAAATGATGAAAATAAATGTTTATGATAAACTAATGAACTCGCCAACCTTTTGGTTGACACTTAAAAGCATGTTTATTCTCAGGTATGAAAGAAATCTTCCGCTGTGCATTTGCTCATATTAGAGATATTACTTGGAGTCATTCATGACATATTTCAAAAGACGTTACATTCAAGTGATCGAGTTCATCAAGATTATTATTAAGTCGATTATAGTTGGATATATTATGAAATGGTATACATGCTGTCAACTTTCGATGTATTGAAAGTTTGTCTTTTAAAAACGATTGCAATGTTTGTAAAATGAATCATATAGAGGTCAAGTACCTCGCGATGTAACCAAATGTATTTGTATTCGTCCTTATAGATTAGGACGGGTCGCTTCACTAACCGAGTAGTTAAGATTCACACGTAATAACTTAGTACGAAAAGATTTATTTTGATCTTAAATTCATATATATATATATATATATATATATATATATATATATATATATATATATATATATATATATATATATATATATATATATAATTTCTCCAGAGGAAATGAGTTAATACTTCATAACTCATTGATACGATATACACGTTATTGATTAGTGATGATGTTTGCGGTGATTATGGATCTGGCGGAGCTTGTGATGTTGTAGATGCTGCTGATGCTGACGATGCTGACGGTACTGATGGTGCTGGTGATGCTGACGGTACTGTTGATGCTGCTGGTAAAACAGATCCAGTTTACAATTAGAACTAGAATAAGTAATCTCTAAAACTTTTAGAAACTACATATTCGCTGCAGAATATTTCTTCGATGAAGTTATGAATCAATACTTCATTGTTTGTTGTTGTTGGTATTCCTTGGTATCTATGGTGCGTATGACGTTGATGTTCGAGGTACAGATTGTGATGTTGAGGTGTGGGATACGGATGTCGTTGTTGGTAGTGGTAATGATACTGTTGATGCTGATGACGGTGGTACTGTTGATGCCGATGATGCTACTGGTGCTTGTAATCTTTGCACTGTATTCTCTAAGGTTACTACCCGAGCGCGAAGCTCGTTGACTTCTTCTACTACACCGGGATGATTGGCGGTTCGGACGAGTGGATGAATAAGATCCTGAATTTGAGATAGTATATAATCATGACGAGATACTCTGGAGATGAGAGAGAAAATAGTATTACGAACAGGTTTCAGTAAGTGCTTCAGCTTCTTCGCCAAGAGGGGAATGTGGTGGATGGAAGGGATCACCTTCTTTTTGCCTCCAATGACTAAGTAGGCTACGAACCCATCCCTAATTTATCCAGAATAGGTAATGGCTGATTGATTGATCCATTCCGGTTACACTGTCTTCGGAGTTTAGGTGAATATCCATATTGGAATAGCTGTCGGAGTTTAAGGAATTTGAACTAGATACGGGATCGATCTTGTATAATTAGGGAGATGATTTTTGATATGAAATAGATTATAGAATTTAGATTGGTATTCTTCAATATAAAATTTACATATGTATATATAATACAAAAATTTCATAAATCACGGAGAAATTTTTGGAAAGATGTCAAGCAAAGTTACAGTAACAGATATGCTAAGATATGATGTAGCAGATACGCTAAGATATGAATTTTGTCTATACACTATTCATGCAATCAATACAGTAAGATGTGTCTAGACTTAAGAATGATAAGCATGTAATTTTCGACAATAAATGATAAGTAAAACTCTGTAAAAACAAATACGGTCATAGTCCAGACTCACTAATGCATCCTAACAATTACCAGTTAAAAACGCTAATGCAAATTCTGGTTCCCTATGACCTCAAGCTCTGATACCAACTGTGATGACCCGTCCAAATCTATTTGGATGAATACATCATTTATTGATTTCATAGTGAGGTTTTGACCTCTATATGATATGTTTTGTAAACATTGCATTCTTTTGAAAATGTACACCATAAATGAATATATAAATCCAAGGTTTTTGACGTATGATGATTTCTACGTATAGACAATCATCGTATATAATAGTTTCTAGCAATACATCCGTTAACAATACAGTTAAATAAGATACATGGTGATGATTTTGTGAATGCAAAGTTTTCTCGAATAAAGAATGTATGACTCCATGCACATAGCTTGTATAACGTATAAGCAAATAGCAGAAGAATTCTAGGAACCTGAGAATAAACATGCTTGAAAGTGTCAACACAAAGGTTGGTGAGTTCATAGTTTTAATGTTTCGCATAAACTGTATATAAAGGTGGATCACAAGATTTCAGTTGTTTCATCCAGAAACGTTTATCAAGATATTCTACAAGATTGAGTACCCTGGTAACTAAACTTTAACGTTATTATTAGTACCCCTGTTTTAACATACATGCAACCAACATGTACAATACACGCAATCCAACGTGTACTAAACTCAAATAGCATACGTCCACTTTATAGTTCAGGCTAGGGTCTCTATATATGGAACAGACGGGGATGTCAATCCCTATGAATCCATATACAACTACTTGCGCCCACCAGTTCTTATAACTGGCAGTTACTAGTTACCAAAGCTAAGGGATTTTCGATTCAAACTCAGTGTAGAATTTAGTATGTAATTGTATTCATTGGGTTTAAAATAAAGTGCATGTATTCTCAACCTAGAGAACATATGTTGGTCAATACATTTCGTACAATCTAGGTCAGGTCATAGGGTATCACAATCATAATGCTCGAGACCGACATGCAAAATTTAACAAAAGTCCTCTCAAATGTCAACCTGACCCAATATGATCTTTAAATCTATACATATTTATTAACATAATATAAGTCTTGATAATTGAACGAATTTATAGTTTATCAAACTCAAAATATTATTTATTTCAGGAGCTATATTATATTAGAATTATCATGACAATCGCACATATTTTATTATTTCACATAGTTTTTCCAATACTTGTAAAATCAGACTATAATGTTTATAAAGCTTTAAAACCTGATAAGACAATCAACTTTGATAATTGTTCAACAAAACGAGACGTTCCTTATATAGAAATTCATTTAGTCGATTAGTAATATCTAAAAATTTAAATTATCAATCTCATAGACAAGTTGTTTAAATAGTAATTTACACTTTCAAACACAATTTCAATTAACGTCAAACATAATTCAGTTACCATATCTTTTAATCCGTTCATCGAAATCACGCGATTTCTAAATGAAAAGTTAATAATTTTTCACCAGCTTTCCAAAAACATGCATATCATATACTTTATATCAGTAGCATATGTATCAAATTCGTGATTCATCATAAACTGTTTAATGACAAAATTAAAGCATACAAGCATGCATAAACATATATACTCGAGCACTAGACATGGATACACTATTAATATATAAAAGATAAGATATGATTGCTCACGTATCAATATTGTGATTCAATATTGTAGGAAAGTGCGTAGAGGCAACGGAGATGATAAACACTAGGTTTGACTTGCGAACAATACCCATGAATATTACCCATAACCTCCATAGCTATAACCCATAGTTTCCTTAGCTTTGACTCATTTGAAAACTCGGTTTGAAATCATTTGAACAGTACTTCGTCGTAGTATTTTATGTATAATACTAATAATTGTTATAATTCAGTAGGCTTATAACTACCTTTAGTGACGTGTTATAATTTAGTAGGCTTATAAATACCTTTAGTGACGTGGTTTTTGACTGTGGACTATTGATAATTATTAGAAGATATAAAGAGAGAGAGAGAGAGAGAGAGAGAGAGAGAGAGAGAGAGAGAGAGTATATATGAAATATATATATCATTCAAGCAAGTTACATGATTACATGTGATGGGGTATTTATAATACATGATTTACTATGCATTATTTGACTTATAATTAGGAGTAGCTGTCATCCATATTTACTTTATCACAACACTCCCCCTTGGATGACAATTTTATTAGCTCGAATATTGACTATAAATTACTGCCTCGTTAAAAACCTTGCTAAAGAAAACCCATTGGGAAAAAACTTTAGCTAAGGGAAAAAGAGTGCAGCATACAGTTGACTCCCCCTCAAGTAGACATCGTTGATCTTTTACATCTTTTGAACATGCCTCATGCCAATATTGTGACCATGCGTTCTAAAAATAGCAGTTGGAAGTGCTTTGGTGAAAAGATTGGTATAACGACCTGTCCTAATACATCTGGATGAATACATTACATTTGGTTACATCGCGAGGTACTTGACCTCTATATGATACATTTTACAAACATTGCATTCGTTTTTAAAAGACAAACTTTCATTTCATCGAAAGTTGACGGCATGCATACCATTTCATAATACATCCAACTATAATTGACTTAATAATAATCTTGAAGAACTCCACGACTCGAATGCAACGTCTTTTGAAATATGTCATGAATGACTCCAACTAATATCTCTAATATGAGCAAATGCACATCGGAAGATTTCTTTCATACCTGAGAATAAACATGCTTTAATGTGCCAACCAAAAGGTTGGTGAGTTCATTAGTTTAACAAAAATATGAAGGTATTTCGTATGCCCGAGAGACATATTAAATTAATGTGGCTAACATGTTTTGATCCAAGTCGGGTCATACCCAATAACAAGCTTACCGACACCTTATTCGTATTTGATCTTAACGATTGGATCATTGATTAAATACGCAACACTTGAACTTTAAGAAAAATGGTTTTCTGAAATATTACTTGATGTGTACATATATATATAAATTATGGAATAATTTATATAATATGGAATTAATTATTTATAGGTTAAATAATTAATTTATTTATGTTACATTTTATATAAATGGGTTTTATATAATAAAATGTATATGTATAAATAAAATGGAAGGTTTTATAAAATAGTTTATAAAATTTAATTTTATAAAACTTATTTAAAAGCCTACAAGTAAGTGGCATTGGAGCATGCACTTTGACTTGCCATGTGTATGGTTACTTCAAGTATCAAGAGGCATAAGTACCAAGACTTGTAGTAGACCAAAACACACATGCATACATATCAAAATAGCACAAAAAAACTGCAAAAATCTGCTCTCTTTGAGCTGTAAAAACCGTGGGGTTTCAAGGGGGTAGAGGGGTTCTTAATTTGATTTTTGCAAGCCATATTCAAGTGTTTACAAACCCTAACCAAAGCACAAGGTGTTGGTAATAAGCTTGGGGTATAACAACTTGAGGTTTCATACATTTGGAGCTCCATTCATCCTCATCTTCTTCATCATATTGTTGTAACCCTCAACTAGCTTGAGGAGGTAAATTACTAAACCCACTTGTTGTATGTAAGCATATTATTTCAAGACTTGATATATTTATGGAATTTGTCTTTTAAAATGGTTGCTATATAACATGATACTTGCATGCTTCCGCTCACTTTATCTTCATAAAATGGGTTTATGAACTTGTTAAAATGTAGAACGTGTTTCTCAAAAAGTTTGTCAAATTCCATCAATGGTATCTAGAGCCAAGGTCTTTGAAATATGCTTCTTGTTTATGACTTTTAAATCCACTAATCTTACAATCTAGTAACATGCATGAAACTAGAATGTAAAAATTTTTGGATTTTGGGTGGGTTCTTATTTTGGCCGAATTTTAGGGAGTTCCAAAGTGGGTTTGGAACTTATTTTTTGGTCAAATTTTGTTGTTTAATGTGGTTCACAATCAAGCCTAGACCTTGTGTTTGAATGGTTGTATGTTGTGGTTGATTTATTCATTCTTATGGTTTGTAATATTAATCATTCATTTGGTTTGTAATAATTTGTAATATTCATTCATTTGTAATTTATTTTATATTTGGTATGTAAAATAGATTAGGTTGTAATTTCATTTTCTAGAAAAAAATGTATTAGGATATATTTTTTGTAAAGAGAATGAAGAATGAAGATGATGAAGATGAACACAAGTTGGAAGCATTTGGATGCAAGATTAAGTGGGAGATTATAAATCTCCTACTTTGTCATAACCCATAGAAGGTGACATTTGTTTTGGCTAAACAAATGTCTACCAAATTGGCTTGATTGTGAACTTGGTTGTTTTGCATGTTTATTGTGTTTGTATGTTTGGTTGCTACAATTTATCACACATTTACAACTTGCAAAATGACATTATAATTGGTTATAATTAAAACAACAAAAGGACACTAATAAATGGTTATTAAGGACATAAATAACAATGCATATAAAATGGTTTATATCAAAGTAATTGGCTTTACTAATATGACATGAAAATAGGTTTTTCATAAAACACTACACACCAAATGCATGTTGGTGTATAGCATTTTGTTTTCTAAAACTAGAATGTAGAAAAAATAAAATCCCTTTAACTAAAACAAGGTAAACAAGTTAAACGCCATCCCTTTGTGGAAACACTTAGACATATTAGGAATCTCTTGATGGGATAAAGGTCACCTAACCGTCATGAGTGAACTAATATGAATAAGGTACACTTCGCATACATGTGGGATAAAGGTCACCTAACCACTTGTATGTTAAGTCTACATGTTTACACAAGTAGGACGACTTGATTTGGGAATCATGAACTTAGGTTCACCGAAGCATGAGGAACAAATAGGCGTTGATGGGATTAATATGCCATGCAAAAGGATTGCATGATCCCATAACTTAGAAGTTGCAAAAGGATTGCAATTGTCATTATGACTACCTAGCTAAATCAAATGACGGGATAAAGGTCACCTAACCGAAATTTGATTTACCGTTGGATTCTAATATTTAATAAAACAAATTAAAAGGGTATTGTTTATTAAATTTAAAATTGATACTTAAAAGGACTTTGTTGAATTTCGTAGATGGCCGCTAATAACAACAACAACATGCAAAACGCACCACTTAACATGAACAACCTATCGTTACGGTCTCTCCTCGAGAAAGACAAACTCAATCATACCAACTTTATGGATTGGTTCCGCAATCTTCGGATTGTCCTCAAACAAGAGGATAAAGCGTATGTACTTGAGGACCCCATTCCCGATCAACCGGATGAGCATGATATGGAGGCAATGGCCTCTTACGATAAGTATTGCCACGACTCCCTTCAAGTCTCATGCTTAATGCTTGGGACTATGATACCCGAACTCCAAAAGGATTTCGAGCATCATAGTGCATACGACATGATAACGCAATTGAAGGAGATGTTCCTCCAACAAGCGCGTGTCGAGCGTTTCGAAACGGTTCGAGCGCTACATGCTTGTCGTATGGACGATACCCAATCGGTTTCATCTTATGTACTTAAGATGAAAAGCCTTATCGATCGTGCTAACCGCCTTAACCTAAACATATCTAATGAGTTAGCCACCGATCTTATCCTTAACTCCCTATCAAAAAGGTTTGATCAATTTGTAATTAATTACAATATGAATGGGATGGATAAGAGCATAGGTGAGCTTCACGGTATGCTTAGAACGGCGGAAACTAGCATGGGTAAAAGGGCTTTACCCGTGTTAGCAATCGATCAAGGTGGGTCAAAAGGTAACACCTCTAAGCCAAAGGTGGCCAAGAGAAAAGGACCCGCCCATCAAGGCAAAGGGAAAGGGAAGATGGTTACCCCAACCATCAACAAGGCTAAGAAGCAAAAGGTAGCCGAGAAGGCAAACCCCAAAGAAGACCCATGTTTCGGTTGCGGTGAGATGGGTCATTGGAAACGAAACTGTCCGGTCTATCTTAAGGAGTTGAAGGACAAGAGGGATGCAGGGCAAACCTCAGGTAATATATATATGGTATATATAGAGCTTAGTATTACTTCTTCTAATACATGGGTATTAGACACGGGATGTGGAACTCATATTTGCAATTCTTTGCAGGGGTTCAAAAGAAGTGATCATAAGGCGGGAACATCAAGTCTCTATATGGGCAATGGTGCAAAGGTGCATGTTAAAGCTCAAGGAGATTTTATTTTGAAGCTTCCAAGCGGATTGGAACTTATTTTAGAAAATGTTTTGTATGCTCCGGATTTGTGTAGAAACATTATTTCTATTTCTCGCTTAAAACAATGTGGTTACGTTGTTAATTTTATTGATGATGATATTCATGTTTCTAAAGACAATGTATTCTATTTCAAGGCTTCGCCTTTAAATGGAATTTATGAATTGGTTCATGATGATGCATCATCGAGCTCTATATACCATGCAAGCACCAAGAAACTCAAAAGGGATTTGAGTGATTCCTATTTATGGCATTGTCGCCTTGGCCATATAAACAAGAACTGAATGCATACACTTCAAAAGAATGGACTTTTGAAGTCAAATGAACTAGACTCATTTGATGTATGTGAATCTTGTTTACAAGGCAAAATGACAAAAGCACCTTTCCAAGGGACCTATGAAAGGGCTAAAGACTTATTGGGATTAATAAATTCGGATGTATGTGGACCCTTTAAGCCCATAACTAGGAATGGTGAAAGATACTTCGTTACTTTCATTGATGACTTCAGTCGTTTCGGATATGTCTACTTGTTAAGACACAAGGACGAAACGTTTGAAGCATTCAAAGAATATCAAAACGAAGTACAAAATCAACTCAATAGGACAATTAAGGTACTTCGTACCGATAGAGGAGGTGAATACCTAAGCGATGCCTTCCAAGATCATCTTAGGAGTTGTGGGATTATCTCACAACTTACTCCACCCGGAACACCCCAACTTAATGGAGTTTTCAAAAGGAGGAACCGAACCCTAATGGATATGGTTCGATCTATGATGGCAAGAATCTCGTTACCTCTATCATTTTGGGGTTATTGTCTAAGCTTCGCGGCTCGTATTTTAAATATGGCCCCAACCAAGAAAGTGGAAAAAACTCCTCATGAGATGTGGTTTGGAAAACCTCCTTCTCTTTCATACTTGAAAGTATGGGGATGTGAAGCTTATCCTAAGCGTTACGTCCCTAATAAGTTGAATGCTCGATCCACGAAGTGTATCTTCATAGGATATCCCAAGGATGATATGGGATACTATTTCTATGATCCTTCCGAGCAGAATGTATTTGTTGCTCGGAAGGCTGAATTCCTTGAAACTAAGTTCCTAATGGAAGGCAAAAGTGAAAGGAAGATAGATCTTGAAGAGGTTCAAGATCAAGTAGATGATACACAATTGGCTGACACTAGCACTCAACATGAAAATGTTGAGAGTGATCAGATGGATGATCAAAATACAAAAGACGTTCGCAGATCTGGTAGGATTAGTAATCCTCCTGAGAGATATGGGTTTCTCATGGATGGTTGCTATATGGTTGATTTGGATGAACCAATAAACTACCAAGATGCTTTATCAAGGATTGATAAAGATAAATGGCAGGAAGCCATGAACGCTGAGATGCAATCCATGTATGACAACCAAGTTTGGGAACTTGTTGCGCAACCTCCTGGCTCTAGGCTAGTTGATTGTAAATGGCTGTTCAAAATGAAAACAGACATACATGGGAACTTGGATACATATAAAGCTAGACTTGTAGCAAAAGGTTTCACTCAAACTCAAGGGGTTGACTATGATGAAACTTTTTTACCTGTGGCGATGCTAAAGTCTATTAGGATATTACTTGCCATTGCTGCTCATTATGATTATGAAATATGGCAGATGGATGTCAAGACCGCTTTCCTAAACGGACATCTTGAGGAAGATGTCTATATGGTTCAGCCTGAGGGTTTTGTTGATCCGAAATATCCTAAAAAGGTATGCAAGTAAAAGAAGTCAATCTACGGATTGAAACAAGCATCTAGAATGTGGAATCATCGTTTTAATGAGGAGGCCAAGAAATTTGGCTTCATTAAAAATGGTGATGAAGCTTGTGTATACAAGAAATCTAGTGGGAGCACTATCATGTTCCTTGTACTATATGTGGATGATATATTGTTATTTGGAAATGATATTCCGGCAATGCAAGGTGTTAAATCTTGGTTAAGCAAATGCTTCTCCATTAAGGATCTTGGAGAAGCACAATACGTTTTGGGGATTGGGATCTACAGGGATAGATCCAAGAAACTGATAGGTTTAAATCAAAGTGCATACATTGAAAAAATCTTGAAAAGGTTCAAGATGGAGAACTCTAAGAAAGGTTTGGTACCTATTCAAAAGGGAACACTTCTCAGTTCATCTCAGTGCCCCACCACGAAAGATGAACAGGAGAGAATGAAGAAAGTCCCATATGCTTCTGCCATTGGGTCAATCATGTATGCAATGATATGCACTAGACCGGATGTGTCATGCGCTCTTAGCCTGACAAGTAGATACCAGAATAACCCAGGAAACAGTCATTAGATTGCTGTTAAAAGTATATTGAAATACCTTAGGAGTACTAAGGATATGTTTCTGATATATGGGTCTGGTGAGGAGGAACTCGCTGTAAAAGGTTACGTGGACGCGAGTTTCCAAACTGATCGTGATGATTCTCGATCACAATCCGGTTATGTCTTCACATTAAATGGAGGTGCGGTCTCTTGGAAGAGTTCAAAACAGGATGTTGTTGCTCTATCCACTACAGAGTCGGAGTACATCGCCGCATCATTAGCAGCTCAGGAAGCTGCATGGATGAAGAAATTCATCGACGACTTAGGAGTAGTCCCTTCCATTCAGGACCCTCTTGAGATCTTTTGTGACAACGAGGGTGCGATTGCTCAAATCAAGGAACCTCGTGCTCATCAAAAGACCCGTCACATTGAGCGGAGATTCAACTACATAAGGGATGAAGTTGAAAAGGGAAAGATATGTATTCGCAAAGTTCACACAGATCTTAATATAGCGGATCCTCTCACGAAGCTCTTACATGGATCAAAACATGCTGGACATGTTTTTGCATTAGGGCTTCGATATTCTAGTGATTGGTTATGATCTGTTTTAAGTATTGTAACGGAACAAAGTAGTTCAAACTCATTTATACAATTATGGCATTAATTTATCTTGAGTTATGTTCCTATTTTGCATATTTTATCCATGAATAAGTAATTATTCTAAAATTCTGTAGTCGATCACATTCGTGGGAACAAGTGTGAGGTTTAGACTATTATGAACTTAGATTGGTATACATTCACGGGATGAATGTGGGGCAAGGTTGCAACCAAGGTTCATAGATATTTGTGGGACACAAATATTGGAAGACCCGCTCTCAAGACTTACTAAATAGAGCCTTTGTGGTCGATCACATGTAGTCTTGATTAAAGGAGAATATCATTGTATCCTCTGACCTGAGATACATATTGGGTTCGGATATTTACCATGTATTGTGCCTTGATTCTTTCCTTCGCTAGTCTGAAATATGGTAGTTCATAAGGAAGAGCTCAGGTATAATGCAAGGTGTATATTTAGGACGTATGTAGTCAAGATGGAATTTGTCCCTCTTATTCGTTGAGAGTCAGATGTCTAAGGCCTGATAAAGTTAAATCTAAAAGAGAGTGATCACTCTGTATCTCTTGGAATTAACATGACATCTAGGACGAAAGGATGTAATGAAAAGATTCACCTATTCATATTCGAGATGTGAACTCGAAAGGGATGATGTTATTGAATGGCACAAAGTCATAACATATTGGGGGTGATGGACGGTCGTTAGGTGGTATCCATCACTTGCATTAATTTCTTATGTTTCTCGTACAAGTGGGAGATTGAAGGTATTTCGTATGCCCGAGAGACATATTAAATTAATGTGGCTAATATGTTTTGATCCAAGTCGGGTCATACCCAATAACAAGCTTACCGACACCTTATTCGTATTTGATCTTAACGATTGGATCATTGATATTATACGCAATACTTGAACTTTAAGAAAAATGGTTTTCTGAAATATTACTTGATGTGTACATATATATATAAATTATGGAATAATTTATATAATATGGAATTAATTATTTATAGGTTAAATAATTAATTTATTTATGTTACATTTTATATAAATGGGTTTTATATAATAAAATGTATATGTATAAATAAAATGGAAGGTTTTATAAAATAGTTTATAAAATTTAATTTTATAAAACTTATTTAAAAGCCTACAAGTAAGTGGCATTGGAGCATGCACTTTGACTTGCCATGTGTATGGTTACTTCAAGTATCAAGAGGCATAAGTACCAAGACTTGTAGTAGACCAAAACACACATGCATACATATCAAAATAGCACAAAAAAACTGCAAAAATCTGCTCTCTTTGAGCTGTAAAAACCGTGGGGTTTCAAGGGGGTAGAGGGGTTCTTAATTTGATTTTTGCAAGCCATATTCAAGTGTTTACAAACCCTAACCAAAGCACAAGGTGTTGGTAATAAGCTTGGGGTATAACAACTTGAGGTTTCATACATTTGGAGCTCCATTCATCCTCATCTTCTTCATCATATTGTTGTAACCCTCAACTAGCTTGAGGAGGTAAATTACTAAACCCACTTGTTGTATGTAAGCATATTATTTCAAGACTTGATATATTTATGGAATTTGTCTTTTAAAATGGTTGCTATATAACATGATACTTGCATGCTTCCGCTCACTTTATCTTCATAAAATGGGTTTATGAACTTGTTAAAATGTAGAACGTGTTTCTCAAAAAGTTTGTCAAATTCCATCAAAATAATCATTTCCATCATTTTAATAGACCACAAGAATTTCATTTCCAGTTCTCATAAATATACGTCCCATGCATAGAGACAAAAATAATCATTCATGTGGTGAACACCTGGTAACTGACATTAACAAGATGCATATAAGAATATCCCCTATCATTCCGAGAAATCCTTCGGACATGATAAAAACGAATTCGAAGTACTAAAGCATCCGGTACTTTGGATGGGGTTCGTTAGGCCCAATAGATCTATCTTTAGGATTCGCATCAATTAGTAGATCGGTTTTTAGGTTACCAAGCAAAAAGGGGCATATTCGGCTTCGATCATTCACCCATATAATGTAGTTTCGATTACTTGTGTCTATTTCGTAAAACATTTATAAAGATTTCGCATGTATTCTCAGCCCAAAAATATAAAGGGTAAAAAGGCAAATGAAACTCATCATACTGTATTTTGTAGTAAAAATACATATGACGACAATGAACAACTGACTAATGCAGGGTTGGCCTTGGATTCACGAACCTATATTATTTGTATATATATTAATACATATACTTGTCATCGAACAATTATGTATACATTATTATTAGTGATATAATTTTTATATTAATAACTTATATATTTCATTATGATTATATATATTCATTTTATATATTAAAATATAAATTTTGTTATATTATGTGTATTAAATATCTTATATATATTTCCTTTGTTTGTTAAAATTGTGATTGTAATAATACCAAAGTAATATTAGTAGTGATTAAAATAATAATAATGATAATAATATTAATGTTTTATTAATAATGATATTAGTGTTAGTTTTAATAATACGTCTTATAATAATGATATTAACAGTAATTTTTAATAAAATGAAAAGTTTACTACTAATGATAATGAAAATAATAACTTTTATAATAGTACCTAAGACTTAATGATAATTATTATTATTGTAATTTCATTACTTGTGATAATATTAATAACAATACTTATGTTAATCATAAATAAAATCTTCGTGTTTAATTTCTAAACTAATAACTAAAGCTTCTATAATATAAGTTCGTAATCCTAATCATAATAATAATAGTAATACTTATTTTAATAATAGTTATACTAATAATAATATTTAGTGATAGTACTATTACTAATGATACTTAGTAATATTAATGATAATAATTTTTAATAATAATAATATTACTAATAATGGTAACCATAATAATAGTGGTAATAATAATTATAATAACTAATGATAATACTAATAATAGCAATAAAGATAATAATTTTAATTATATTAATGGTATTTATAATAGTTAACATAATACTAACAATAATGATAATAATAGAAATAATAACAAGAAGTAATAATAATAAACATAGTTATACCTAAAAAGAATATTAAAAAAAAAAAACAATCGCCACTGCCGGGAATCGAACTCGAGACCTCTCGCTACTCCAACACCCCCACAAACTACCGGACCATTTAGTTTTTCCTGATTTAAATACCCTTCGAATATATATATTACCGTTTTAACAATTCCTCCTTCTTCCTTACAAATCCAAATTGATTAACAACCCAAATGCCACATTAACAGATAATTAACTGAATGATTTTAGGATTTTCAATCATCACTTAAAGGTTTATAGGTGGTGATGGAATTTAACCAAAACATAACAGAGAAAAGAAAAAGAAAAAAAATATATACAAAGCTGAAACAGTTTTTTTTTTTTTAAAAATCGTAAGAACTCAAAATCATTCTTGAAAATTTAAGAAGTTTTACGCTACACATATAACATGAAAAATATTTTAATTCATCTATGAAAACATTCTGCATACTTAATTCTACTTAAAACATGAAAATGATTTCAAATTTTTATGAAGAACAGATTTCTTGACTTTTGAATTATATGGTTTGACTTCAAGAATTCGAATTCAATTCAAAGAATTTTGAGTTAAAAATTTGCAGATACATTGAACAGCACATTTTAAACATAACTACACTTATCAATTTGGAAAATTAAAACAAATTCGAACTAATGCTCAACACAGTCAAGAACACGATGAACCTCAAATCAGATATCAAGCTTTAGATCATTTTAGATTAAAGTTATAATATGAATTATGTTTTAAATGATTCAAAGAAACTTTTTGAATACTCAATTGATTCTGAAACATCAACAGAGTTTTGAATTTCAGCATGAACAATACGTTTGACTTTTTAAAGAATATCTTTGACCTCGAAAATTCAATGTTAATAGGAAGAATTGAAGGTCTAAAACTTACAGATAGTTCACATAAAAGATTCATAGCACTTCTGCATTAATAGATTTTAAAATAAATCTCAAATTCGATGTTTAGCAAAAAAAATTGAAGAGCAGGGTACGGGACTGTTTTTCTGGAATTTTTGGTTTGATTTTTCCGTTATCAATTCTTATTGCCTTTACAGAGTATTAGATAGAGACTAATAGATACAATTATAGTGTAATGGAACACTTAGCTGTTTGTTGTGTAGTTTGATTGAACCGACCGGTTGTACAAGTTTGAAACAGAAAAGGAGAATTCAAGAGCAGATATATTTTTCTAATCCAATCGTACAATTCAAAGATTCCTAATATCAAATAAGTAATTTAAAGTGATAAGGACGCCTAACAGAATACGTACAAGCTGTATATATATATGTGTATAATTGTATATATTTATAACTAGCTGTATATTTACTTGTATTATATATATAAATATGTATATGTATTTATGTATATTTAAATTTTATATAATCATTTATATATCTGTTTATACATATTCCTATATATATAACTAAAATTTATACATATATTTGTATATGTATATATATATATATATATATATATATATATATATATATATATATCTATATTTGTATAACTATATATGTCGACTATATTTATATATGTATATTAATTTATATAAGGAAATATAATAATATTAATTATATAACATCAATATTAATTTAAATAATAATACTGAAATTGATAATAATAATAATAATAATAGAAATGATAGTAATAGTAATATTAATATTATTAATAGTAATATTAATATTATTAATTTTACTTGTACATATCAAATTCTACCTATTCAAATATTCTTGTTAATGTTTATAATGAAACTATTGTAAATAATATTAACATAACAATTATATTCAAACTTGTAATTATATTAAAATTTATAAATTTTTCCCTAGTTACCAATTATATAATATATATCCTTATTTATATTAAATATTTTAATTTACAATATAAATAATATTACTTATGTTCAGAATTTATATATATAAATATATGTATATATATATATATATATATATATATATATATATATATATATACATATATATAGAAACTTATTTATTCTATATTTTTATTTTTACATTATTAATTCCAATTTATGGGAGTGCATTTTATTAATTCAAAATAATATATATATGTGTACTTATATTTATATTTATATTTATATATTTAATTACAAATCATTGTTCGTGAATCGTCGGGCACAGTCAAGATTACTAAATCTATGTAATTAGTTTAAAAAAAAAAATTAAGACTCAACATTACAGACTTTGCTTAACGTGTCAGAATCTTATAAGGATAAAGTTTAAATTTGGTTGAAAATTCTCGGGTCGTCACAGTACCTATCCGTTAAAGAAATTTCGTCCCAAAATTTGAGTGGGATCGTCATGGTTGACGATAAGTATGTTTTCATGACTCATATGAGTTGGAAATTAGAGTTTTATTAACAGTGAGTACTATGGATAAAACAATTCGATTACGAGAAGAGTATAAGTGAAGTTATCACAAAAATGAAATGAGTAAAGTAAAGTTTCGTCATATCTTTTGACGTAGATAGGTTGATTTCCGGAATTTTAGGGATTTTAAAGAAAATCTTCTAAATCTATTAGATCTGATTTTTTCAGCGAATATGGAAATCAGGATCTCTCTAATTTAATGCGGGGATCTGCCTTGATTACTCTGTCTAGTATTTCCATTATAAATTAAACTCTTCCGTTCCATTATTCTCACCATTCCTATACTTTCTTTCTTAGTTCATACATCGAAAAGATTATGAAAATGTTTAATCCCGTTCTAATCCTTGATATTTTCCTAATTATCATTTCTGTCATCCTTCTTTTCGATCTCCCTCCAGAAGAATCTGTTTACTTCTACTATTACCTTGGGATGATACTATTCTTAATTATACCGTGTCTTTATATTGCTATTCGTATTAATATCCACGGTTTGTAATCTCCGTGTTGTTAATGGGCTTTATATTTTCTCTTATATTTTGGAGCTCTTTTGCCTTTTTATTCTCTTCTCGACCTCTCGTAAAGCGAGTAATGGTCCAGAATTCGTAAGTATGGAGTTTCGAATGAACTTAATGTTCTAAACGAGAAAGAACGTAATAGCATGATTTGATTTGTCAAATTATCAGAATCACTGAGAATAGAACTATCAAGAATATATTTTCTTGATATGTTCAGAAGTTAATCAGAATGAAAGAGTTATGTAACATGACACATGATGACGTTATAATCTGTGAATCATCATGTTTCATTTAGAAACTCAGCATGACTTACTGTAATATAATCACGTTGATCAAGTGTCATTATATTATACTAACTCATGCTTCAGTTCCCAACACTTCTTCAAAAACATTCATAATTTAAACTCGAAAGTTTACAGAATATAGAAACTAACAGTTTCTATATGATGTAACACTGATATCACGAAGAGATTAATGATTTTAGATAAGAATAGTTATAAAAATATCTTCAGAAATATGGAGGATATTTATAATGAAAGATACGATGATATCTTGGAATTTCTAATATTGAAGGATGGTGAAGAAAATTTTTCCGCAAGAGTTTGGAGTCAGAAGCAAGGTATTTGCTAAAGATTTCATCAGAAACAGAATCATTAGGATTCTTAATGTATAAGTTTAGTCCTTGTGATTTGTTCAGAGACT
Organism: Rutidosis leptorrhynchoides; assembly: GCF_046630445.1. NCBI lineage: Eukaryota > Viridiplantae > Streptophyta > Magnoliopsida > Asterales > Asteraceae > Rutidosis > Rutidosis leptorrhynchoides. Next base: position 175,995,301 of record NC_092341.1, read on the forward strand.
CCTTCATAGTTTGCTCAATCAGTTTTCCAGTTTCAAACTTTTTCTGAGCTTTGCCAACATACAATTCTTTATCATCAATGTTTGGCTGTTGAGGTCGTTTACAGTTTTTGTTGCTTCATTCAACTTTTCAAAATTCAGAGTATTAATTCGCAGACTGAGTGCTTTTCAGAATTTCAGAATGGAAGATCATAGTTCTAAGAGATAAATGTTATATGGATACATATAACTGTTGATGTGGAAACGTTGCGAGGCTCACATTACAGATTTGATGATTCCCTGTAATTGGTATGGCAATTCTTGTTACAAGATGCGAATGAGTACATGATGAGACTTCAATAGATAAATATAGTGATTTGTTGGAGAGATTTAAACAAAGGAGCGATGAGGTTGCTGGTACATCTGCTAGTAATATGGTGGAATATAAAAGGTTCCCCGGTAACAATAAAAGAGCATGCATATATATCAAGGTTATAATAAGGTTGTTTTGAACGAAAAGTCTAAGTTGACTTGCTGGAGCTGTGACCAAATTTGCTACTTTGAAAGGGATTACTAAGTTATTTTGGGTAATAATAACACTAAGGAATTTGCACAGCTACGCGTTAAACGTTTACTCAGTTTTCGAGAGTTTTCAAGTGCATAACTATATGCGTCGACATTTTCTTCCATAGATGAAGTACGGTTGGTTCATCCTCTCGATTGAGGTATTTTCAAGAATTATGAAAGGCTTGAACACAGATCGTAATTGTCAAGATACAAATGAAGTTTAAGATGAAATCAAGTGGAAAACTTGAAGAAATGTTTAGTTTCATATGTTATAATCAATATTTTAATTCATTTTAATTGTCCAATGTTATTAGTCCACAGTCGATAAACCACAATTTAACAGTCCAATAATTCGCATATAGTTTAATATATCATATTCGAATTAATTAATACGTATCGTGACCCGTGTACATGTCTCAGATGTAACGACCCGGATTTTTCCGATCGTTTTACACTTATAAGATTAATATTTACATAAATTAAAACTTACCAACATGATAAGTAATCCAAATTGTCGAGATTTATATTTCCGAAAAGAGTTTTACACAACGTTTGACCGTCTAGTTTGACCGACGATATCACGAACTATACAATATATGATAATTATACGTTTGCGTATATATATGTATATATACATATTTAACATGATTAATGAATGTTTTAATATCTTATTTTGTATCAAAAACTATAAGTTATAAGTATATTTTGAAACTACTAACTTAAGTTTTCAAAACGATAACTATACGTAACGTTATTTGACATAAATACTTAAGACTTATAATGTTTATACATATATCGTATAAGTAATGTATTTACTCACTTTTAAGACTTAAATACATAAAATCATATAAGTGTATTCACAAAAGATAGCTATATTTGAATCCTCATTCCATTTTTCACAAAATTTCTATACGTATATCTAGAGTATTTGTACTCGTATCATACCTAGCTTCTATACGTATTTACTATTGGTATATACACATCAAATCACCACCTAACCAGCCCTTGTTACTACCCTAGGTATAAGGTAATTGCTTTTGTATTATTGTTTGACAAATACATAAGATTACAAACTAAAATTTTGTCATGTTATCCTTAAAGATCACATTTTTAGGAGTATATATGTATCATCATTTTGATTCATTTACTACTTCAATCTCCTAGCTAAAACACACACACTTATAACCCTTAAACACCTTCAACAATTCAGTAAAGTTCTAAGAAGATCTAGCTTCAAAAACTTTACATAAACACCATAAGAAAACCATACAAAAACACTTCAAGAAAACCTTCCAAGAACACCAACTTACTTCCAATCTTTCATCCACTTCTATCACCCTTTTGATTCTAGCTTCTTACTCCTCTTTTACAGCAAACTTATCCAAGGAACTTGAGGTAGAATCTATGTTCATAACCTTGTTCGATTCATATATATATAGCTATCTTATTTTGTGGTACAAAAGTTTAACAACAAGAACATAGTTTGAATGTTTTCAAACTTGTTTGCAAACTAAATAGATCCTTCTAACTTAACTTTTAAAATACTTCAAGACCTGTAATATAACTTAAATATATGCTAATTTAATAAGGTAAAACTTGGTTTTTCAAAGTATAAGTATTTTTAGAAAAATGGTCATTAAATGATTTTTTTTTGTAACAAAATGTTTAACTTCATATGTTTCACTAATGTTTCACTTATGCCGTATGATTTTGAATACAAACCAAGGTATTTACAGTTCATAGTCTTAAAGAAGAACTCGATCCAAGAAGATGGCAATTTGAATCAACGAAAACGGACTTGTAACGAAAAAACTATGACCGAAACAAAATTGGTTATCCTAGATCATTTCAACTACGGGATCAATTGGAAAAAAAGATATAAATCACATATTTCTAAGATAACATGATATTTTATATATATGTACTCATAATTCAATTTCATATGGTTCAGGATCACCCGTAAACAACACGAGAAGATTAATCATAAGATCCCATGAATGTACGCAACACGTCATTTGACAACACCGGTACTTTATGTACGCAACACGTCATTTGACAACACCGGTACCATGGGTCAAGATTAATCTCGACCAACACATATACGATGGGGTTTTATGGGAGTTTTATTTATTTCGTTGGGGGTTTATTTATTGCGGGTATATTAAACATCTAAAAATGAACCATTAAAATTGAATTACTAACATCGAAACGCTAACTACGGACTAAGGAATTATTCAAAGTATTAAAAGTATTATAAATATATATACGAGATGTTTGTTTAAAATGAAAATATATTGATATATTATATATGGATAGGTTCGTGATATCAACCGGAAGACCAAGTCAAAAATATATATATCTTCGAGACAACAGTGAGTATATAGTCCCACTTTTAAACTCTAAATATTTCGGGATGAGAATACATGTATTTTATGTTTTACGTTATGGACACAAGTAACTGAAAAATATATTCTACGTTGAGTTGTACCACTGGCATACTTCCCTGTAGCTTGGTAACTGTTATTTACAGCGGTATTGTAAACGCGAATCCTGTTGATAGATCTATCGGGCCTGACAACCCCAACCGGACTGGACGACCAGTATTCAACGGTTGCACAGTACTTCGTTTTGCGACTACACCTTGGTACGGTGTAGTAAGATTTCATATTAAAGGGAATATGCGACGTGATTAAATGTTAAGTATGGTTACCAAGTGCTCAACCACTTAGAATATTTTTATTGAAATGATTATATACGAAATCTTGTGGTCCATTGTTATAACGCTGCTAGCATCAAACCTATATATCTCACCAACTTTATGTTGACGTTTTAAAGCATGTTATTCTCAGGTACGAATTAAGTCTTCCGCTGTGCATTAGCTCATGTTAAGGATACTACTTGGGACCATTTAAGCTATGATACAAGGACGTTGCATTCGAGTCATTGAAGTTCATTAAAGACTATTGTTATGAAAATGGCAGATTAGATCATTTGGTTGTTATAAAATGTTAGGCTAATATGTCAACTCTCGATGTAATAATAGATTGCCTTTAAGAAATAAATGCAACGTTTGTAAAATGTATCATATAGAGGTCAAGTACCTCGCGATGTTATCAACTATTGTAATTCGTTTTTAATCTATATGGACGATGTCCGGATGATTAGTTTCGGATCCTTTCAGTTGGTATCAGAGCGTTGGTCTTAGCGAACCAGGCCTTGCATTAGTGTGTCTAACTGGTAGTTGTTAGGATGCATTAGTGAGTCTGGACTTTGACCGTGTCTACATGTCAAAAGTTTTGCTTATCATATCTAGTCGAAAATCATCTGCTTATCATCCTTAAGAATTGCCTGCTTAGTATTCTTAAGTCTAGACACGTCTTACTGCATTTGGTGCATCGATAGTGTATAGACAAAATTCGTATCCTAGCGTATCTGTTGCTATAGACATTGCCTGACGAATTTCAAAGATTCTCCGTAATTCACGGGATTTTGAGTATTATAAATACATATGTAAATTATGTATTGAAGAATACCAAACCCAACTCCTATAATCTATTCCAAACCAAAAATTCACTTCTCCGACTATACAAGATGGATTCTTCATCCAGTTCGAATTCCTCCGACTTCGATAGCTACGCCGATATGGATTTCCATTCGAGCTCCGAGAACAGCGTCACCGGAATGGATCAACCAATTTCCCATCATCTATTTTGGATGAATTGGGGATGGGTTCGTAATATACTAAATCTCTGGAGGCAAGAAGAAGGTGATCCATTCCATCCACCAAATTGTCCTCTTAACGATGAACCTGAAGCACTTACCGGTGAACCTATTCGAAACACCATTTTCTCGCTCATTTCTAGAGTATCTCGTCATGATTACATACTATCCCATATTTCGAATCTTGTTCATTCGCTCGTTCCAACCGTCAATCATCCCGGTATAATAGAAGAAGTCAACGAGCTTCGCGCTCGGGTAGTGGCTTTAGAAAATACGGTGCGAAGGTTACAAACACCAGCAGCAGCACCAGCAGCATAATCTATACCACCATCATCAACGCCGACAGTACTCTTGTCACCCCCAAAATCTCAACATCACAATCTGTATCTCGAATATCAACATCACACGACTCAATATCTGTACTTCGAGTATGATCTTCGTTCTATATATCGTTCTACATCGATTATCTTCGCTTTACGTATCGTATGACGATTATGTAATTTCTAAAGTCTTAGAGATTATGTAATCTAGAATTAACGATAAATCAAATGAGTTTATTATCTTATTGACTCATTAAATCTATGATTATCTCTGAAGAAAATATATATGCAAGTATATTTTCATAAAGATAGTAATTAAAAATTCCTTCGTACAAACTAATAATGATGAAAATATTTTAACGGGTGGGTAGTACCCGAGGAATATTTAGAATTCACATTAATAAGTTATATTGTACATTCTTGAATCTGATTCAACGGTCATTTGTTATTTTACTTACAACCATCGATATACGTATCCGTTCACCCCAGAATAACCATTTCCATTTAAATTTCATATTTGAATTTTTTTTTACCTATCCAAATCCAACAAGTGGCATAAAGAAGAAACATTGGACAATTAAAATGAAATAAAATGTTGATTATAACATATGAAACTAAACAATTCTTCAATTTTGCCACTTGATTTCATCCTAAACCTCATTTGTACTTCGACAATTATAATCCTCATTCAAATCTTTTCATGATTCTTGAAAACACCTCGATCGAGAAGTTGAACCAGCCGCACCTCGTTTACGGAAGAAAGATATGCATACAGTGATGCACCTGAAAAATTTTCGAAACCGAAGTTATAGTTAAAACGTATCCGCGTCGAATTCCTTATCATTCATTATCAAAAACAATCATACGATTCCTTTTCAAGAAGCTAATTTTGTCACAGCTCCACTTCGACTTCTCAGTGAGACTACTCCTATTATAATCTCGATATTTGTACTTTGTCCTTTCGACGTTGTTACCGGAGAACCTTTTTCACAACATCATCAGCAGACGTACCAGCAACTCGTTATCTCTTTGGCGAAACCCGCAATCAGTATTTTGAAAATCTCGTAGAAATTCTCCCAGTTATACCAAGAACGACTATCCCTAAGAATTACATTTTTCGAATGTGAAGTTCTGAAAAACATCCTGGACTATGAAGTAGTTCTTGAAATGCTGAAGAAGCAGAAAAAAAAAAAAAAAAAAAAAAAAAAAACTGGAAACGACTTTAACAGTCAAAAGTTTAATGATGAAGTACATTGTATTGGTAAAGCTTAGAAAAAGAGGAGAGTTGGAACTGGAAAACGGATTGAGCAAAGTATGAAGGAGGATGTAGATAAATCACAAGAACTGAATCTGCTTTCAAAGGATTCAAACGATTCAGTGCTTGCTGAAACCATTAGTAAAAAAAAAAAACCTACCCCTTATCCTAAACCTTTCCCGATGATATTCTTCATCATCATCTTATCTTAGATATTATAAGATATCTTCATATCTTTTGTTATACATATCCTCCATATTTCTGGAGATATTCTCACAACTGTTCTTATCCAAAATCATGTATTTCTCCGTAATATCTGCGTTACAATATAAAAGAAACTGTGTTAGTTTCTAAGTTCTAAAACCTTCAAGTTTAAAATAGGAATGTTTTGAAGTAGTGTTGGGAACTGATACATGAATTAGTATAATATAATGAAACTTGATCAACTTCATTATATTACAGTAAGTCATGTTAAGTTTCTAATGGAATGTGATGATTCACAGTACCGTCATCATGTGCCATGTTACACGGCTCTTACATTCTATCAAGTCTCCAAACATATTAGAACGTATCACCTTGATAGTTCTATTTTTCCGGAATATTCGAGTAATTTAACGAATCAAGATCGTGCCATTACAATTTTATTCTAAAACCAATAGCTAGGTTCATTCCAAATTTTATACCTACGAATTCCGAACTATTGATCGCTTGACTCAAGGACGGGAAGAAGAAACGAAGGGACAAAGTCCCAAAATAGAAATTGGGGTATAGATCACAGTAAATAGGAGAGAATATTAACTATGGATGACAATGATTATGGAAAACAGAAGCAGGAGCATCGAAGTATAAGGAAAGATATCAAACCCAACAACCACCCAGAAACTACAAACCATGTATATCAATACGTATGGCGACGTAAAGACACGGGAGAATTAGAAACATTATAATTCCAAGAAAATCATAAAAGTGAATAGATTCTTCTGGCGGTAGATGGAAGAGAAGAATGAAAGATATAAAAGTTAGAAGTATAACAAAAATCAGAACGGGATGAAGCATTTCAAAGGATACCTTAAAGTAGGAATTAAGGAGAAAGAGTAGAAGATGCGAGTTGTGAAAAATAAGGAAACAAAGGGGTGGATTTATAGTGAAATATCCGACAGAGAAATCGAAACAGATTACCGCATTAAATCAAAGAAGATTCTGATCGCCGAATAACCAAATCTTATTACGTAAGATTTTTCCTAAATCCCTTAAATCCCGGAAATCAATTCTAAACCACGTCATCGATTAAAAACGATTCCATATTTACTCATTTCATTTTTTTTTTTGTGATAGCTTCGCTCGTGCGTCTCACATAACCAAATCGTTTTATCTAAATCTTTCAATAATGATAAAATTTCATTATTACCTCATATTCGTCATGAAAACATTCCTATTGTTATTTATGACAACCTCTACCAAATTTCGGGACGAAATTTCTTTAACAGGTGGGTACTGTAACGACCCGGATTTTTCCGATCGTTTTACACTTATAAGATTAATATTTACATAAATTAAAACTTACCAACATGATAAGTAATCCAAATTGTCGAGATTTATATTTCCGAAAAGAGTTTTACACAACGTTTGACCGTCTAGTTTGACCGACGATATCACGAACTATACAATATATGATAATTATACGTTTGCGTATATATATGTATATATACATATTTAACATGATTAATGAATGTTTTAATATCTTATTTTGTATCAAAAACTATAAGTTATAAGTATATTTTGAAACTACTAACTTAAGTTTTCAAAACGATAACTATACGTAACGTTATTTGACATAAATACTTAAGACTTATAATGTTTATACATATATCGTATAAGTAATGTATTTACTCACTTTTAAGACTTAAATACATAAAATCATATAAGTGTATTCACAAAAGATAGCTATATTTGAATCCTCATTCCATTTTTCACAAAATTTCTATACGTATATCTAGAGTATTTGTACTCGTATCATACCTAGCTTCTATACGTATTTACTATTGGTATATACACATCAAATCACCACCTAACCAGCCCTTGTTACTACCCTAGGTATAAGGTAATTGCTTTTGTATTATTGTTTGACAAATACATAAGATTACAAACTAAAATTTTGTCATGTTATCCTTAAAGATCACATTTTTAGGAGTATATATGTATCATCATTTTGATTCATTTACTACTTCAATCTCCTAGCTAAAACACACACACTTATAACCCTTAAACACCTTCAACAATTCAGTAAAGTTCTAAGAAGATCTAGCTTCAAAAACTTTACATAAACACCATAAGAAAACCATACAAAAACACTTCAAGAAAACCTTCCAAGAACACCAACTTACTTCCAATCTTTCATCCACTTCTATCACCCTTTTGATTCTAGCTTCTTACTCCTCTTTTACAGCAAACTTATCCAAGGAACTTGAGGTAGAATCTATGTTCATAACCTTGTTCGATTCATATATATATAGCTATCTTATTTTGTGGTACAAAAGTTTAACAACAAGAACATAGTTTGAATGTTTTCAAACTTGTTTGCAAACTAAATAGATCCTTCTAACTTAACTTTTAAAATACTTCAAGACCTGTAATATAACTTAAATATATGCTAATTTAATAAGGTAAAACTTGGTTTTTCAAAGTATAAGTATTTTTAGAAAAATGGTCATTAAATGATTTTTTTTTGTAACAAAATGTTTAACTTCATATGTTTCACTAATGTTTCACTTATGCCGTATGATTTTGAATACAAACCAAGGTATTTACAGTTCATAGTCTTAAAGAAGAACTCGATCCAAGAAGATGGCAATTTGAATCAACGAAAACGGACTTGTAACGAAAAAACTATGACCGAAACAAAATTGGTTATCCTAGATCATTTCAACTACGGGATCAATTGGAAAAAAAGATATAAATCACATATTTCTAAGATAACATGATATTTTATATATATGTACTCATAATTCAATTTCATATGGTTCAGGATCACCCGTAAACAACACGAGAAGATTAATCATAAGATCCCATGAATGTACGCAACACGTCATTTGACAACACCGGTACTTTATGTACGCAACACGTCATTTGACAACACCGGTACCATGGGTCAAGATTAATCTCGACCAACACATATACGATGGGGTTTTATGGGAGTTTTATTTATTTCGTTGGGGGTTTATTTATTGCGGGTATATTAAACATCTAAAAATGAACCATTAAAATTGAATTACTAACATCGAAACGCTAACTACGGACTAAGGAATTATTCAAAGTATTAAAAGTATTATAAATATATATACGAGATGTTTGTTTAAAATGAAAATATATTGATATATTATATATGGATAGGTTCGTGATATCAACCGGAAGACCAAGTCAAAAATATATATATCTTCGAGACAACAGTGAGTATATAGTCCCACTTTTAAACTCTAAATATTTCGGGATGAGAATACATGTATTTTATGTTTTACGTTATGGACACAAGTAACTGAAAAATATATTCTACGTTGAGTTGTACCACTGGCATACTTCCCTGTAGCTTGGTAACTGTTATTTACAGCGGTATTGTAAACGCGAATCCTGTTGATAGATCTATCGGGCCTGACAACCCCAACCGGACTGGACGACCAGTATTCAACGGTTGCACAGTACTTCGTTTTGCGACTACACCTTGGTACGGTGTAGTAAGATTTCATATTAAAGGGAATATGCGACGTGATTAAATGTTAAGTATGGTTACCAAGTGCTCAACCACTTAGAATATTTTTATTGAAATGATTATATACGAAATCTTGTGGTCCATTGTTATAACGCTGCTAGCATCAAACCTATATATCTCACCAACTTTATGTTGACGTTTTAAAGCATGTTATTCTCAGGTACGAATTAAGTCTTCCGCTGTGCATTAGCTCATGTTAAGGATACTACTTGGGACCATTTAAGCTATGATACAAGGACGTTGCATTCGAGTCATTGAAGTTCATTAAAGACTATTGTTATGAAAATGGCAGATTAGATCATTTGGTTGTTATAAAATGTTAGGCTAATATGTCAACTCTCGATGTAATAATAGATTGCCTTTAAGAAATAAATGCAACGTTTGTAAAATGTATCATATAGAGGTCAAGTACCTCGCGATGTTATCAACTATTGTAATTCGTTTTTAATCTATATGGACGATGTCCGGATGATTAGTTTCGGATCCTTTCATCAGACTCGATCACAACTCAAAGTATATATATTATTGTAGAATAAACCTCAACCCTGTATAACTAACTCAAATATTAATGCATATAGAGTGTCTATGGTTATTTCAAATAATATATATAGATGCGTCGATATGATATGTCAAAACCTTGTATACGTGTCCCGATATTTAAAGTGCGTAAAACAAATAACAGAAATTAAATGACGATAAATAAAGTGCGTAAAGTAAATAACAGAAATTAAATGACGATAAATAAAATGGCGAGAATATAAATTGCGATAAATAAATTGCGATAAATAAAATGTAATCAGCTAGCTAGGAACAGTTAGCGTGGATTCTTAACAAAATTTTTCTCATAGTTAATTTGTTTGTTTCTAACAAATTTTATTTTGTCCAATGTTTTCTTCATTATGCCACTTGTTGGATTCTGATAGGTCAAAATCCAAATATGAAATTGAATGAAAATGGTTATTCTGTGTTGAGCGGATTCGTACTTCTGTGGTTGTAAGTAGGATAGTAAATGACTATTGAATCAGATTCGAAGGATGTACAGTGTAACTTATAAATGTGAAATATAAATATTCCTCGAGTATTACCTACCCATTAAAATATTTTCAACATTAACAGTTTGTACGAAAGAATTTTTAATTACAATCTTTATGAAAATATACTTACATATATATTTTCCTCAGATGTAATCATGGGTTTAATGAGTTAATATGATATTAACTCATCTGATTTACCATTAGAACAAGAATATATAATCTCTAAAACATTAGAGGTTACATAACCATCATGCTAAACGAAGATAAATGATGTAGAACGTCATGTAGAACGGTGATTATACTCGTGGTACAGAATGAGATGTTGAGGCATGGATTGTTAATGGTACTGGTGCTGTTATTGATGGTACTGTTGGTGCCGGTGATGTTGCTGAAGCTGGTAAATTTTGCACCATATTCTCCAAATTGATTACTCGAGCGCGAAGTTCGTTAACTTCTTCTATTATTCCAGAATGATTTGTCAGTCGGAACGAGCGGATGAATAAAGTTTAGAATTGTGGCTAGAATATAATCATGTCGAGCTACTCTGGAAATGAGGGTGGAAATGGTGTTTCGGATTGATTCACCGGTAAGTGCTTCGGGTTATTCGTCAAGAGGGCAATTTGGTTGGTGGAAAAGATCGCCTTCTTCGCGTCTCCGTTGATTAAGTCGACTACGAACCCATCTTCAATTCATCCAGGATAAATGATGGCTAATTGGTTGATTCATTCCGGTTACACTGCTTTCGGAGCTCGAGTGGAAATCCATATCGGAATAGCTGTCGAAATAACTATCGGAATAGCTATCGAAATCTGAGGGACTAGAACTGGTTGAGGGATTCATCTCGTACTAGCAGATGAAGGATTTTCGATAAGAAAATAGATTATAGGATGTAGATTAGTACCCTGCAATACATAATTTAGATATGTATATATAATAATAAAATCCCATAAGTTACGGAGGAATCTACGGAAGCTGTCAGGCAAACGTAACAATAACAGATACGCTAAGATATGAATTTATCTATACACTATCTATGCAATAGAGGCAGTAAGACGTGTCTAGACTTTAAGGATGATAAGCAAATAATTTCCTAAGGATGATAAGCAGATGATTTCCGACTAGAAATGATAAGCAAAACTTTTGACATGCAGACACGGTTGAAGTCCAGACCCACTAATGCATCTAAATAACTATCAGTTAGACACACTAATGAAAGACCTGGTTAGCTAAGATAACTGCTCTGATACCACCTGAAAGATAGTTGGGGACACCCACCGTCCCACCCAGTACCTTTCCAGCTAACCGCCTGGTGACCACTGAGTGTACCTTAGATACTGATTTTAGGGCCTGCCACTCGGCTATTTCCAACCCTCGTAAGGGATCGCAAGGAGTAAGAGCCAATGCTTCATCACAGGTAACACTGTGAGAACCTCCTTTACGACTAACCCGCCACACATGGATTCAGTTATACCAGCTCTGATGCCACCTATAACGACCCATCCTAATCCATCTGGACGAATACATTACATTTGGTTACATCGCGAGGTACTTAACCTCTATATGATACATTTTACAAACATTGCATTCGTTTTTAAAAGACAAACTTTCATTTCATCGAAAGTTGACGGCATGCATACCATTTCATAATATATCCAACTATAATTTACTTAATAATAATCTTGAAGAACTCGACGACTCGAATGCAACGTCTTTTGAAATATGTCATGAATGACTCCAAGTAATATCTCTAATATGAGCAAATGCACCAAAGTAATATCTCCAACTTATATATATTTCCTTTGTTTGTTAAAATTGTGATTGTAATAATACCAAAGTAATATTAGTAGTGATTAGAATAATAATAATGATAATAATATTAAAGATTCTATTAATAATGATATTAGTGTTAGTTTTAATAATACGTCTTATAATAATGATATTAACAGTAATTTTTAATAAAATGAAAAGTTTACTACTAATGATAATGAAAATAATAACTTTTATAATAGTACCTAACACTTAATGATAATAATTATTATTGTAATTTCATTACTTGTGATAATATTAATAACAATACTTATGTTAATCATAAATAAAATCTTCGTGTTTAATTTCTAAACTAATAACTAAAGCTTCTATAATATAAGTTCGTAATCCTAATCATAATAATAATAGTAATACTTATTTTAATAATAATTATACTAATAATAATATTTAGTGATAGTACTATTACTAATGATACTTAGTAATATTAATGATAATAATTTTTAATAATAATAATAATATTACTAATAATGGTAACCATAATAATAATGGTAATAACAATTATAATAACTAATGATAATACTAATAATAGCAATAAAGATAATAATTTTAATTATATTAATGGTATTTATAATAGTTAACATAATACTAACATTAATGATAATAATAGAAATAATAACAAGAAGTAATAATAATAAACATAGTTATACCTCAAAAGAATATTTAAAAAAAAAAAAACAATCGCCACTGTCGGGAATCGAACTCGCGACCTCTCGCTACTCCAACACCCCCACAAACCAGCTGACCATTTAGTTTTTCCAAATTTAAATACCCTCGAATATATATATAAACGTTTTAACAATTCCTCCTTCTTCCTTACAAATCCAAATTGATTAACAACCCAAATGCCACATTAATAGATAATTAACTGAATGATTTTAGGATTTTCAATCATCACATAAATGTTTATAGGTGGTGATGGAATTTAACCAAAACAGAACAGAGAAAATAAAAAAAAAATATATATATAAAGCTGAAACAGTTTTTGTTTTTTTTTTTTTAAATCGCAAGAACTCAAAATCATTCTTGAAAATTGAATAAATTTTAGGCTACACATATAACATGAAAAATATTTTAATTCATCTATGAAAACATTCTGCATACTTAATTCTACTTAAAACATGAAAACGATTTCGAATTTTTATGAAGAACAGATTTCTGGACTTTTGAATTATATGGTTTGACTTCAAGAATTCGAATTCAATTCAAAGAATTTTGAGTTAAAACTTTGCAGATATATTCAACAGCACATTTTAAACTTAACTACACTTATCGATTTGGAAAATTAAAATGAATTCGAACTAATGCTCAACACAGTCAAGAACACGATGAACCTCAAATCAGATATCAAGTTTTAGATTGTTTTAGATTAAAGTGATAACATTAATTATGTTTTAAATGATTCAAAGAAACTTTTTGAATACTCAATTGATTCTGAAACATCAACAGAGTTTTGAATTTCAGCATGAACAATATGTTTGACTTTTTAAAGAATATCTTTGACTTCTGCATTAATAGATTTTAAAGAATTCAATGTTAATAGGAAGAATTGAAGGGCTAAAATTTACAGATAGTTCACATAAAAGATTCCTAGCACTTCTGCATTAATAGATTTTAAAATAAATCTCAAATTCGATGTTTAGCAAAAAAAATCGAAGAGCAGGGTACGGGACTGTTTTTCTGGAATTTTTGGTTTGATTTTTCTGTTATCAATTCTTATTGCCTTTACAGAGTATTAGATAAAGGCTAATAGATACAATTATAGTGTAATGGAACACTTAGCTGTTTGTTGTGTAGTTTGATTAAACCGACCGGTTGTACAAGTTTGAAACAGAAAAGGAGAATTCAAGAGCAGATATATTTTTCTAATCCATTCGTACAATTCAAAGATTCCTAATATCAGATAAGTAATTTAAATGTGATAAGGATGCCTAACAGAATACGTACAAGCTGTATATATATGTGTATAATCGTATATATTTATAACTAGCTGTATATTTACTTGTATTATATATATAAATATGTATTTATGTATATTTAAATTTTATATAATCATTTATATATCTGTTTATACATATTCCTATATATATATAACTGAAATTTATACATATATTTATATATGTATATATATATATATATCTATATTTGTATAACTATATATGTCGACTATATTTATATATGTATATTAATTTATATAAGGAAATATAATAATATTAATTATATAACATCAATACTAATTTAAATAATAATAGCGAAATTGATAATAATAATAATAATAGAAATGATAGTAATAGTAATATTAATATTATTAATTTTACTTGTAAATATCAAATTCTACCTATTCATATGTATGTATGTATATATATATATATATATATATATATATATATATATATATATATATATATATATATATATATATATATATATATATATATTATTAATTATTTAAATATTCTTGTTAATGTTTATAATGAAACTATTGTAAATAATATTAACATAACAATTATATTCAAACTTGTAATTATATTAAAATTTATAAATTTTTCCCTAGTTACCAATTATATAATATATATCCTTATTTATATTAAATATTTTAATTTACAATATAAATAATATTACTTATGTTCAGAATTTATATATATAAATATATGTATATATATATGTATATAGAAACTTATTTATTCTGTATTTTTATTTTTACATTATTAATTCCAATTTATGGTAGTGCATTTTATTAATTCAAAATAATATATATGTGTACTTATATTTATATTTATATATTTAATTACAAATCATTGTTCGTGAATCGTCGGGCACAATCAAGATTACTAAATCTATGTAATTAGTTCAAAAAAAATTTTAAGACTCAACATTACAGACTTTGCTTAACGTGTCAGAATCTTATAAGGATAAAGTTTAAATTTGGTTAAAAATTCCCGGGTCGTCACAATCAGCAGAGTTTTTGCTGGATTGAACATATCTCATTTCAATCTGGTTGTCTTTGATGAGATTTTGAGTATATGAGAAGAATCTAGGAGGTATGTGTTTTGTTCGGTCACTTTTGATATACCCTTCTTTCATCTGTGCTATGCAAGCTGCATTATCTTCATAGATAGTTGTTGGACTTTTATCGCGTTCTAGTCCACAAGAATCAGTAATGAGTTGTGTAATTGATCTCAACCAAAAACATTCCCGAGTAGCTTCATGTAATGCAATCACTTCAGCATGATTTGATGATGTTGCAACAAGTGTTTGTTTTTGAGAACGCCATGATATTGCAGTACCTCCATTTAGGAATACATATCCATTTTGAGATTTAGCTTTATGTGGATCAGATAAATAACTTGCATCTGCATAACCAACCAAATCTTGTTTTGATTCGTTAGAATAAAACAATCCTAAATCAGTAGTTACTCGAAGCTATCTAAATATGTGTTTGATCCCATTCTAGTGACTTTTGGTAGGAGCTGAGCTGAACCTTTCCAACAAATTAACTGCAAAAGAAATGTCAGGTCTTGTACAATTTGTAAGATACATAAGAGCTCCAATTGCACTAAGATATGGTACTTCTGGTCCCAGAATATCTTCATGATCTTTATAGGGACGAAATGGATCAGTGTCAACATTAAGTGATCTAACAACCATAGGGGTACTTAATGGTTTTGCCTTGTCCATATTGAAACGTTTTAAAATCTTTTTCGTATAAGTTGTTTGATGTACAAGTAAACCATTAGGCATATGCTCAATCTGCAAACTAAGGCAATACTTGGTTTTTTCGAGATCTTTTATTTCAAATTCTTTTTTTAGAAGTTGAATGGCTTCATGGATCTCTTTATTTGTACCTATGATGTTAAGATCATCAACATAAACAGCTATGATCACATATCTGGATGTTGTTTTCTTAATGAATAAACATGGGCAAATAAGATTATTGGTATACCCTTTGCATATCAAGTAATCACTTAATCATTTATACCACATGCGACCCGATTGTTTCAACCCATATAAAGACCTTTGCAACTTGATTGAGTACATTTCTTTGGATTTTGCATTGGTTGCTTCTAATACCTTAAATCCTTCAGGTATATTCATATATATCTATATATATATATATATATATATATATATATATATATATATATATATATATATATATATATATATATATATATATCACTATCAAGTGATCCATATAGATAAGAAGTCGCAACATCCATGAGATGCATTTCTAAATTTTTAGAAACTGCCAGACTGATTAAGTATCTAAAAGTAATTGCATCCATAACAGGGGAATAAGTTTCATCATAATCAATTCCCGGTCTTTGAGAGAAACCTTGAGCTACTAGTCTAGCTTTATACCTTGTAACTTCATTTTTCTCATTTCTTTTTCGCACAAAAACCCATCTATATCCCACTGGTTTCACATCTTTAGGTGTGAGAAAGATAGATCCGAAAACTTTTCTTTTATTGAGCGATTCAAATTCGGCTCGTATTGCTCCTTTCTAATGATCCAATCATGTCTATTTTGACATTTCATGGCAGATTTTGGTTCTGGATCATCATCATCATTCATGATGTCATATGCAACATTATATGAAAATATCTCATCAAGATTTTTCATTTCATTTCGGTTCCATAATATTTTTGAATGTGCATAAATAATTGAAAATTCCATATTAACATCATCAATTTCCTCTGCAGAAGGAGTATTGATTTGTGGTTCTTCTTGAACACTTACTTTTACCTCATTATCAGCTGATTTTATTTTTCGAGGATTTTTATCTTTGGAACCAATTGGTCTCCCACATTTTTGGCGTGGCAAAGACTCAAGAGTGACATTATTGCTAGCTTTTGGAATTTCAATTTGAGCTGGAACATTTGCTACTACTATATATGATTTAGTCACTCTTTTTGTATCTGTAAATGCATCAGGCAATTTATTCACGAGTTCTTGCATATGCATTATTTTTTGAACTTCGATCTCGCATTCTTTTGTGCGAGGATCAAGATACATTAATTGAGGTTTACACCATGAAACATCATTTTGTTTATTTTTTATTTCTCCCCCTAATCTTGGGAACAATGTTTCATTAAAGTGACAATCAGCAAAACGTGCTGTAAAAACATCACCCGTCATGGGTTCAATATATCTTATGATTGAAGATGTTTCATATCCAACATATATTCCCATCCTTCTTTGAGGACCCATTTTAGTGCGTTGTGATGGCGCGATAGGAACATAAACCGCACAACCAAATGTTCTAAGGTGGGATATATTTGGCTGATGGCCAAAAGCAAGTTGCAAGGGAGAATATGTATGACTTGCACTTGGTCTAATACGAATTAATGATGCAGCATGTAAAATTGCATGAACCCATATAGATACTGGGAGTTTTGTTCTCATTATCAATGGTCTAGCTATTAATTGCAATCATTTTATTAGTGATTCGGCTAAACCATTTTGTGTATGCACATGGGCAACATGATGTTCAACAACAATCCCAATAGACATGCAAAAATCATTAAATGCTTGAGATGTAAACTCACCAGAATTATCCAGTCTCACCCTTTTAATAGTATAATCAGGGAAATGTGCTCTCAATTTAATAATTTGAGCAAGAAATTTTGGAAATGCCACATTTTGACTTGATAATAGACAAACATGAGACCATCTACTAGATGCGTCTATTAAGACCATGATATATCTTAATGCTCCACATGGTGGATAAATTGGTCCACATATATCACCTTGAATTCTTTCAAGAAACATTGGTGATTCTTTTTCAACCTTAAGAGGTGATGGTATTATTATCAATTTTTCAAGTGAGCATGATGTACATGGGATAAGTGCATCATGAGGGATCTTTTGATCCGTCAATGGATGTCCATGTGTATTTTGAATTATTCTTTTCATCATTGTTGATCCTGGGTGGCCTAATCTTTCATGCCACAGATTGATCATTACAGGATCACATGCCTTTTCATTAACTACTATGTGTGCTTCTGGTACATTTATATATGTATAATGTAAACCAGAACTAAGTCTTGTTAGTTTTTCAATCACATACTTCTTGTTAGTGATACTTAAGTATTTATTATTTTCTGTAGTCACTGACTGATAATCATATCCATTTTGGTATATGTCAGAGAAGCTTAACAAATTTCTCTTTGACATGGGAGAAAATAAGGCATTTTTTATCAGAAAATTTGTACCATTTGGTAACATGAATTTTGCCTTTTCCTTTCCTTTTATTAAATCCGCAGGACCTGATATAGTATGTACTGTTCCTTCTGTTGCTTTAAAATTAGTGAAATATTTTTTAGATTTGATTATAGTGTGTGTGGTACCACTGTCTGTAATACAAAGATCCCCACCATTTGAATGATTTTGCACTCCAGTAGTGTACATCATGAACTTCAAAATATGAGAAACAAATAATGAGTACATAATTCATCAATATATTACATTCAAAATATGTTATAAATGAAAGTACATAATAAGGAAAGATATAGTAAAGTAGATATGGTATAGATCATAAACCTATATCCATTTATTTGATATGGACATATAATAGAAAATTTATTCATTAAAGTAGTCACTTGTTGGCTCAGTGATTTTTGTATCAAGGTCATCCACAAGGTTTGCCTCTTTTCCTTTTCCCTTTAGGGATTCTTGATATTGATTAACAGAATATTGATTTGTTCGACCGTTCTTAGACCAAAGTCCAATTTTACCACATCGATAATACGAATCTTCAATATTCTTTGAAGAGCTTCCTTCAACATTATGATTTGTGGGATTGTATGGTAGTTGAAATTTATAATTTTGTAGATTATTATTTATTTGTCCACGACCACGACCACCGTAAACATTACTACCACGACCACCACCACGACCATTACCATAAGGGTGATTTCGAACATAGTTATGATTTTTATTATTGTTATGGTAATTTCCATGATGATAGTTTTGGCCAATATGACCACAACCTCGCCCACGTCCTCGTCCAGGTGTATTTGTTTTTTTATTATTATTATTGTTAATAGCATTAGCTTCAGGGAATGCTAGCGCACCTGTAGGACGAGATTCTTGATTCTTCATCAGTAATTCTTTATTCACTTCTGCAACTAAGAGATAAGTTTGAAGTTTGGAAAAAGTTTTGTAATTCTGCAATCTTAAATTTTCTTGTATAGTTATGTTTGCAGAATGCATTGTGGAGAAAGTTTTCTCCATCATATCAGCATCACTTATTTCTTGACCACGGAATTGAAGCTTTGAACGGATCTTGAACATGGCCGAGCTGTATTCACTTACCTTTTTAAAATCTTGGAACCTTAGATTTCTCCATTCTTCCCTCGCAGCTGGGAGTAATATTTCCTTTTGATTATCGAATCTACTCTTGATACTTTCTCATAAAACATGTGGATCTTTGATAGTGAGATACATATGTTTTAAAGTGATATCAATATGTTTGCGAATAAAAGCAATTGATTTTAATTTATCTTGATCAGAACAAGTATTGTTTTCTTTTAAAATTTCTAGAATACCCAATGATCCAAGATTTATTTCTACATCCATGACCATGATGTGTAGTTTGTTCCCGGTACGTCTAGGGCATCAAACTCAAGCTTTGATAAGTTTGACATTTTCTATTTTTCAGAAAGATGAACAACATAAATTATAATCATAATCAATTTCTATCAACATGAAATTAGAATCATTTTAAATTCATAAGTAGCAAACAACAAAATAAAGGTATGATTACAAATAATAAAACCACAAGGGCAGGATAGAATATAGGTTCACCCGGTGGTATATTAGCTACAATGATGATAGTTAATATTGAAATGTCTCGTTCTTATTGATTAAAAACGTTCCATATTAATTGATTTCGTTGCGAGGTTTTGACCTCTATATGAGACGTTTTTCAAAGACTGCATTCATTTTTAAAACAAACCATAACCTTTATTTCATAAATAAAGGTTTAAAAAGCTTTACGTAGATTATCAAATAATGATAATCTAAAATATCCTGTTTACACACGACCATTACATAATGGTTTACAATACAAATATGTTACATCAAAATCAGTTTCTTGAATGCAGTTTTTACACAATATCATACAAACATGGACTCCAAATCTTGTCCTTATTTTAGTATGCAACAGCGGAAGCTCTTAATATTCACCTGAGAATAAACATGCTTTAAACGTCAACAAAAATGTTGGTGAGTTATAGGTTTAACCTATATATATCAAATCGTAACAATAGACCACAAGATTTCATATTTCAATACACATCCCATACATAGAGATAAAAATCATTCATATGGTGAACACCTGGTAACCGACATTAACAAGATGCATATATAAGAATATCCCCATCATTCCGGGACACCCTTCGGATATGATATAAATTTCGAAGTACTAAAGCATCCGGTACTTTGGATGGGGTTTGTTAGGCCCAATAGATCTATCTTTAGAGTTCGCGTCAATTAAGGTGTCTGTTCCCTAATTCTTAGATTACCAGACTTAATAAAAAGGGGCATATTCGATTTCGATAATTCAACCATAGAATGTAGTTTCACGTACTTGTGTCTATTTTGTAAATCATTTATAAAACCTGCATGTATTCTCATCCCAAAAATATTAGATTTTAAAAGTGGGACTATAACTCACTTTCACAGATTTTTACTTCGTCGGGAAGTAAGACTTGGCCACTGGTTGATTCACGAACCTATAACAATATATACATATATATCAAAGTATGTTCAAAATATATTTACAACACTTTTAATATATTTTGATGTTTTAAGTTTATTAAGTCAGCTGTCCTCGTTAGTAACCTACAACTAGTTGTCCACAGTTAGATGTACAGAAATAAATCGATAAATATTATCTTGAATCAATCCACGACCCAGTGTATACGTATCTCAGTATTGATCACAACTCAAACTATATATATTTTGGAATCAACCTCAACCCTGTATAGCTAACTCCAACATTCACATATAGAGTGTCTATGGTTGTTCCGAAATATATATAGATGTGTCGACATGATAGGTCGAAACATTGTATACGTGTCTATGGTATCTCAAGATTACATAATATACAATACAAGTTGATTAAGTTATGGTTGGAATAGATTTGTTACCAATTTTCACGTAGCTAAAATGAGAAAAATTATCCAATCTTGTTTTACTCATAACTTCTTCATTTTAAATCCGTTTTGAGTGAATCAAATTGCTATGGTTTCATATTGAACTCTATTTTATGAATATAAACAGAAAAAGTATAGGTTTATAGTCGGAAAAATAAGTTACAAGTCGTTTTTGTAAAGGTAGTCATTTCAGTCGAAAGAACGACGTCTAGATGACCATTTTAGAAAACATACTTCCACTTTGAGTTTAACCATAATTTTTAGATATAGTTTCATGTTCATAATAAAAATCATTTTCTTAGAATAACAACTTTTAAATCAAAGTTTATCATAGTTTTTAATTAACTAACCCAAAACAGCCCGCGGTGTTACTACGACGGCGTAAATCCGGTTTTACGGTGTTTTTCGTGTTTCCAGGTTTTAAATCATTAAGTTAGCATATCATATAAATATAGAACATGTGTTTAGTTGATTTTAAAAGTCAAGTTAGAAGGATTAACTTTTGTTTGCGAACAAGTTTAGAATTAACTAAACTATGTTC
Organism: Rutidosis leptorrhynchoides; assembly: GCF_046630445.1. Taxonomy (NCBI): domain Eukaryota; kingdom Viridiplantae; phylum Streptophyta; class Magnoliopsida; order Asterales; family Asteraceae; genus Rutidosis; species Rutidosis leptorrhynchoides. The sequence goes on from NC_092341.1 coordinate 176,017,463, forward strand.
TAGTGATTACAAGTTTAAACCTTCGAATAAGATAGCTTTATATGTATGAATTGAATGATGTTATGAACATCATTACTACCTTAAGTTCCTTGGATAAACCTACTGGAAAAGAGAAAAATGGATCTAGCTTCAACGGATCCTTGGATGGCTCGAAGTTCTTGAAGCAGAATCATGACACGAAAACAAGTTCAAGTAAGATCATCACTTGAAATAAGATTGTTATAGTTATAGAAATTGAACCAAAGTTTGAATATGATTATTACCTTGTATTAGAATGATAACCTACTGTAAGAAACAAAGATTTCTTGAGGTTGGATGATCACTTTACAAGATTGGAAGTGAGCTAGCAAACTTGAAAGTATTATTGATTTTATGTAACTAGAACTTGTAGAATATATGAAGAACACTTAGAACTTGAAGATAGAACTTGAGAGAGATCAATTAGATGAAGAAAATTGAAGAATGAAAGTGTTTGTAGGTGTTTTTGGTCATTGGTGTATGGATTAGATATAAAGGATATGTAATTTTGTTTTCATGTAAATAAGTCATGAATGATTACTCATATTTTTGTAATTTTATGAGATATTTCATGCTAGTTGCCAAATGATGGTTCCCACATGTGTTAGGTGACTCATATGGGCTGCTAAGAGCTGATCATTGGAGTGTATATACCAATAGTACATACATCTAAAAGCTGTGTATTGTACGAGTACGAATACGGGTGCATACGAGTAGAATTGTTGATGAAACTGAACGAGGATGTAATTGTAAGCATTTTTATTAAGTAGAAGTATTTTGATAAGTGTATTGAAGTCTTTCAAAAGTGTATAAATACATATTAAAACACTACATGTATATACATTTTAACTGAGTCGTTAAGTCATCGTTAGTCGTTACATGTAAGTGTTGTTTTGAAACCTTTAGGTTAACGATCTTGTTAAATGTTGTTAACCCAATGTTTATAATATCAAATGAGATTTTAAATTATTATATTATCATGATATTATCATGTATGAATATCTCTTAATATGATATATATACATTAAATATCTTTACAACGATAATCGTTACATATATGTCTCGTTTAAAAATCATTAAGTTAGTAGTCTTGTTTTTTACATATGTAGTTCATTGTTAATATACTTAATGATATGTTTACTTATCATAGTATCATGTTAACTATATATATATCCATATATATGTCATCATATAGTTTTTACAAGTTTTAACGTTCGTGAATCACCGGTCAACTTGGGTGGTCAATTGTCTATATGAAACATATTTCAATTAATCAAGTCTTAACAAGTTTGATTGCTTAACATGTTGGAAACATTTAATCATGTAAATATCAATCTCAATTAATATACATAAACATGGAAAAGTTCGGGTCACTACAGTACCTACCCGTTAAATAAATTTCGTCCCGAAATTTTAAGCTGTTGAAGGTGTTGACGAATCTTCTGGAAATAGATGCGGGTATTTCTTCTTCATCTGATCTTCACGCTCCCAGGTGAACTCGGGTCCTCTATGAGCATTCCATCGAACCTTAACTATTGGTATCTTGTTTTGCTTAAGTCTTTTAACCTCACGATCCATTATTTCGACGGGTTCTTCGATGAATTGAAGTTTTTCGTTGATTTGGATTTCATCTAACGAAATAGTGAGATCTTCTTTAGCAAAACATTTCTTTAAATTCGAGACGTGGAAAGTGTTATGTACAGCCGCGAGTTGTTGAGGTAACTCTAGTCGGTAAGCTACTGGTCCGACACGATCAATAATCTTGAATGGTCCAATATACCTTGGATTTAATTTCCCTCGTTTACCAAATCGAACAACGCCTTTCCAAGGTGCAACTTTAAGCATGACCATCTCTCCAATTTCAAATTCTATATCTTTTCTTTTAATGTCAGCGTAGCTCTTTTGTCGACTTTGGGCGGTTTTCAACCGTTGTTGAATTTGGATGATCTTCTCGGTAGTTTCTTGTATAATCTCCGGACCCGTAATCTGTCTATCCCCTACTTCACTCCAACAAATCGGAGACCTGCACTTTCTACCATAAAGTGCTTCAAACGGCGCCATCTCAATGCTTGAATGGTAGCTGTTGTTGTAGGAAAATTCTTCTAACGGTAGATGTCGATCCCAACTGTTTCCGAAATCAATAACACATGCTCGTAGCATGTCTTCCAGCGTTTGTATCGTCCTTTCGCTCTGCCCATCAGTTTGTGGATGATAGGCAGTACTCATGTCTAGACGAGTTCCTAATGCTTGCTGTAATGTCTGCCAGAATCTTGAAATAAATCTGCCATCCCTATCAGAGATAATAGAGATTGGTATTCCATGTCTGGAGATGACTTCCTTCAAATACAGTCGTGCTAACTTCTCCATCTTGTCATCTTCTCTTATTGGAAAGAAGTGTGCTGATTTGGTTAGACGATCAACTATTACCCAAATAGTATCAAAACCACTTGCAGTCCTTGGCAATTTAGTGATGAAATCCATGGTAATGTTTTCCCATTTCCATTCCGGGATTTCGGGTTGTTGAAGTAGACCTGATGGTTTCTGATGCTCAGCTTTGACCTTAGAACACGTCAAACATTCTCCTACGTATTTAGCAACATCGGCTTTCATACCCGGCCACCAAAAATGTTTCTTGAGATCCTTGTACATCTTCCCCGTTCCAGGATGTATTGAGTATCTGGTTTTATGAGCTTCTCTAAGTACCATTTCTCTCATATCTCCAAATTTTGGTACCCAAATCCTTTCAGCCCTATACCGGGTTCCGTCTTCCCGAATATTAAGATGCTTCTCCGATCCTTTGGGTATTTCATCCTTTAAATTTCCCTCTTTTAAAACTCCTTGTTGCGCCTCCTTTATTTGAGTAGTAATGTTATTATGAATCATTATATTCATAGATTTTACTCGAATGGGTTCTCTGTCCTTCCTGCTTAAGGCATCGGCTACCACATTTGCCTTCCCCGGGTGGTAACGAATCTCAAAGTCGTAATCATTCAATAATTCAATCCACCTACGCTGCCTCATATTCAGTTGTTTCTGATTAAATATGTGTTGAAGACTTTTGTGGTCGGTATATATAATACTTTTGACCCCATATAAGTAGTGCCTCCAAGTCTTTAATGCAAAAACAACCGCGCCTAATTCCAAATCATGCGTCGTATAATTTTGTTCGTGAATCTTCAATTGTCTAGACGCATAAGCAATCACCTTCGTTCGTTGCATTAATACACAACCGAGACCTTGCTTTGATGCATCACAATAAATCACAAAATCATCATTCCCTTCAGGCAATGACAATATAGGTGCCGTAGTTAGCTTTTTCTTCAATAACTGAAACGCTTTCTCTTGTTCATCATTCCATTCAAATTTCTTCCTTTTATGCGTTAATGCAGTCAAGGGTTTTGCTATTCTGGAAAAGTCTTGGATGAACCTTCTGTAGTAACCAGCTAGTCCTAAAAACTGGCGTATGTGTTTCGGAATTTTCGGGGTTTCCCACTTTTCAACAGTTTCTATCTTTGCCGGATCCACCTTAATACCTTCTTTGTTCACTATGTGACCGAGGAATTGAACTTCTTCCAACCAAAATGCACACTTTGAAAACTTAGCGTACAATTCTTCCTTCCTCAATACTTCTAACACCTTTCTCAAATGTTCACCGTGTTCTTGGTCATTCTTTGAGTAAATAAGTATGTCATCAATGAAAACAATGACAAACTTGTCATGGTATGGTCCACACACTCGGTTCATAAGGTCCATGAACACAGCTGGTGCATTAGTTAAACCAAACGGCATGACCATAAACTCGTAATGACCGTAACGTGTTCTGAAAGCAGTCTTTGGAATATCATCTTCTTTCACCCGCATTTGATGATACCCGGAACTTAAGTCAATCTTTGAATAAACAGACGAGCCTTGTAGTTGATCAAATAAGTCATCGATTCTCGATAGTGGGTAGCGGTTCTTGATGGTAAGTTTGTTCAACTCTCGGTAGTTGATACACAACCTGAATGTACCATCTTTCTTCTTGACAAACAAAACAGGAGCTCCCCACGGTGATGTGCTTGGTCGAATGAAACCACGCTCTAAAAGTTCTTGTAATTGGCTTTGTAGTTCTTTCATCTCGCTGGGTGCGAGTCTGTAAGGAGCACGAGCTATTGGTGCAGCTCCTGGTACAAGATCTATTTGAAATTCACCGGATCGATGTGGGGGTAATCCCGGTAATTCTTTCGGAAATACATCGGGAAATTCTTTTGCGACGGGAACATCATTGATGCTCTTTTCTTCAGTTTGTACTTTCTCGACGTGTGCTAGAACAGCATAGCAACCTTTTCTTATTAGTTTTTGTGCCTTCAAATTACTAATAAGATGTAGCTTCGTGTTGCCCTTTTCTCCGTACACCATTAAGGGTTTTCCTTTTTCTCGTATAATGCGAATTGCATTTTTGTAACAAATGATCTCCGCTTTCACTTCTTTCAACCAGTCCATACCAATTATCACATCAAAACTCCCTAACTCTACTGGTATCAAATCAATCTTAAATGTTTCGCTAACCAGTTTAATTTCTCGATTCCGACATATATTATCTGCTGAAATTAATTTACCATTTGCTAATTCGAGTAAAAATTTACTATCCAAAGGCGTCAATGGACAACTTAATTTAGCACAAAAATCTCTACTCATATAGCTTCTATCCGCACCCGAATCAAATAAAACGTAAGCAGATTTATTGTCAATAAGAAACGTACCCGTAACAAGCTCCGGGTCTTCCTGTGCCTCTGCCGCATTAATATTGAAAACTCTTCCACGGCCTTGTCCATTCGTGTTCTCCTGGTTCGGGCAATTTCTAATAATGTGGCCCGGTTTTCCACATTTATAACAAACTACATTGGCATAACTTGCTCCGACACTACTTGCTCCGCCATTACTCGTTCTGACACCATTTGTTCCTTTCGTTCTATTAACCCCTGGTCCGTAGACCTCACACTTCGCCGCGCTATGACCATTTCTTTTACACTTGTTGCAAAATTTGGTGCAGAACCCCGAGTGATTCTTTTCACACCTTTGGCATAGCTGCTTCTGATTGTTGTTGTTGTTGCGGTTATTATTGTTGTTGGGATGATTGTTGTAGTTGCTGTTGTTGTTGTTGTTGTTGTTGTTGTTGGGCCGTTTGTTGTAGTTGCGATTGATGTTGCGATTGTTGGGATAATTGTTGCGATTATTGTTGTAATTGCTGTTGTTGTTGTATTGGTGATTCTTATCACCGTTTTCCTCCCACTTTCTTTTGACTTGCTTCACATTGGCCTCTTCAGTAGTCTGTTCTTTAATTCTTTCTTCAATTTGGTTCACGAGTTTGTGAGCCATTCTACATGCCTGTTGTATGGAGGCGGGCTCGTGTGAACTTATATCTTCTTGGATTCTTTCCGGTAATCCTTTCACAAACGCGTCGATCTTCTCTTCCTCATCTTCGAATGCTCCCGGACACAATAGGCACAATTCTGTGAATCGTCTTTCGTACGTGGTAATATCAAATCCTTGGGTTCGTAACCCTCTAAGTTCTGTCTTGAGCTTATTGACCTCAGTTCTGGGACGGTACTTCTCGTTCATCAAGTGCTTGAATGCTGACCACGGTAGTGCGTACGCATCGTCTTGTCCCACTTGCGCTAGATAGGTATTCCACCATGTTAACGCAGAACTTGTGAAGGTATGCGTAGCGTACTTTACTTTGTCCTCTTCAGTACACTTACTTATGGCAAACACCGATTCGACCTTCTCGGTCCACTGTTTCAATCCGATCGGTCCTTCGGTTCCATCAAATTCCAAAGGTTTGCAGGCAGTGAATTCTTTGTAGGTGCATCCTACACGATTTCCTGTACTGCTAGATCCAAGGTTATTGTTGGTATGTAGCGCAGACTGTACTGCGGCTATGTTTGAAGCTAGAAAAGTACAGAATTCCTCTTCATTCATATTCACGGTGTGTCGAGTAGTCGGTGCCATTTCCTTCAAAATAGTTAAATGGAACAAGTTAATCATACAGAATATTAAGAGTAGTTAATAGTATTTCGTAGCATAATATGAATTCATTTATAAAAGCTTTTTCTTCATATTAGCGTTTTATAAGTTTAAATTCGGGTAGTACCTACCCGTTAAGTTCATACTTAGTAGCTAATATACAATTCAACTACTATAATTCTATATAAAAAACTGATTATAATAATATTTCGCGTTCAAACTTTTATACAATATTTTACAAACTTACAATACCGCTTATTTTACATAAAGCATGAAATATAGCACACAATAACTTTGATACAAGATAGTTGTGAAGATAATTCTAGCTAGTACACAAGTCGTTCAGCAAAGGCAATAAAGACACGTAATTCATACGTCCAGAAACAAGTCATGCATTCTGGTTTTACTAGGTCTACTTCCCATCCTTGGTCTTGTGCAACATAACCGTTATGGCCGTTGATAAGACAGCGTGTTGTAACGTCGTCAAAGGGACGAGGGTTACGTAATGTCCAACAGTCCCGTAATAATCTAAAAACCTCATTTCTTACCCCAATTACCGACTCCGTCACTTGTGGAAACGTTTTGTTTAATAGTTGTAGCCCGATGTTCTTGTTCTCACTTTGGTGAGAAGCGAACATTACTAATCCGTAAGCATAACATGCTTCTTTATGTTGCATGTTAGCCGCTTTTTCTAAATCACGAAGTCCAATATTCGGATATATTGAGTCAAAATAATTTCTTAACCCGTTGCGTAAAATAGCATTTGGGTTCCCCGCAATATATGCGTCAAAGTAAACGCATCGTAACTTATGGGTTTCCCAATGTGATATCCCCCATCTTTCAAATGAAAGTCTCTTATAAACCAAGACATTCTTGGAACGTTCTTCGAATGTCTTACAAACTGATCTCGCCTTAAATAGTTGTGCCGATGAATTCTGGCCGACTCTAGACAAGATTTCATCAATCATGTCTCCGGGTAGGTCTCTTAAAATATTGGGTTGTCTATCCATTTTGTGTTTTTAAACTGTAAAATAGACAAGAGTTAGATTCATAAAAAAATACTTATTAATACAAGCAATTTTTACATATATCATAAAGCATAAGAACACTATATTACATATATTACACCACACGAATACAACTATCTTATTCCTACTCGCTCGTTTCTTCTTCTTCGGTTTTGGTTCGTTTTGCCAAGTTTCTAGGGATATATGATGTTCCCCTAATACGAACCGTCGTTGTCCACATTGGTTTAGAAAAACCTGGTGGTTTAGAGGTTCCCGGGTCATTGTTACAACTTAAGGACTTCGGGGGTTGACGATACATATAAAGTTCATCGGGGTTGGAATTAGATTTCTCTATTTTTATGCCCTTTACCTTATTATTTTCTTTTGCCTTTTTAAATTCAGTTGGGGTAATTTCTATAACATCATCGGAATTCTCGTCGGAATCCGATTCATCGGAGAATTGGTAATCCTCCCAATATTTTGCTTCCTTGGCGGAAACACCATTGACCATAATTAACCTTGGTCGGTTGGTTGAGGATTTTCTTTTACTTAACCGTTTTATTATTTCCCCCACCGGTTCTATTTCTTCATCCGGTTCCGATTCTTCTTCCGGTTCCGATTCTTCTTCCGGTTCCGACTCTTCTTCCGGTTCCTCTTCGGGAACTTGTGAATCAGTCCACGAATCATTCCAATTTACATTTGACTCTTCATTATTATTAGGTGAGTCAATGGGACTTGTTCTAGAGGTAGACATCTATCACATAATATCAAACGCGTTAAGAGATTAATATATCATATAATATTCACATGTTAAAAATATATAGTTTCCAACAAAATTTGTTAAGCAATCATTTTTCAAGTAAACACGGTCGAAGTCCAGACTCACTAATGCATCCTAACAAACTCGATAAGACACACTAATGCAAAATTCTGGTTCTCTAAGACCAACGCTCGGATACCAACTGAAATGTCCCGTTCTTATTGATTAAAAACGTTCCATATTAATTGATTTCGTTGCGAGGTTTTGACCTCTATATGAGACGTTTTTCAAAGACTGCATTCATTTTTAAAACAAACCATAACCTTTATTTCATAAATAAAGGTTTAAAAAGCTTTACGTAGATTATCAAATAATGATAATCTAAAATATCCTGTTTACACACGACCATTACATAATGGTTTACAATACAAATATGTTACATCGAAATCAGTTTCTTGAATGCAGTTTTTACACAATATCATACAAACATGGACTCCAAATCTTGTCCTTATTTTAGTATGCAACAGCGGAAGCTCTTAATATTCACCTGAGAATAAACATGCTTTAAACGTCAACAAAAATGTTGGTGAGTTATAGGTTTAACCTATATATATCAAATCGTAACAATAGACCACAAGATTTCATATTTCAATACACATCCCATACATAGAGATAAAAATCATTCATATGGTGAACACCTGGTAACCGACATTAACAAGATGCATATATAAGAATATCCCCATCATTCCGGGACACCCTTCGGATATGATATAAATTTCGAAGTACTAAAGCATCCGGTACTTTGGATGGGGTTTGTTAGGCCCAATAGATCTATCTTTAGAGTTCCCGTCAATTAGGGTGTCTGTTCCCTAATTCTTAGATTACCAGACTTAATAAAAAGGGGCATATTCGATTTCGATAATTCAACCATAGAATGTAGTTTCACGTACTTGTGTCTATTTTGTAAATCATTTATAAAACCTGCATGTATTCTCATCCCAAAAATATTAGATTTTAAAAGTGGGACTATAACTCACTTTCACAGATTTTTACTTCGTCAGGAAGTAAGACTTGGCCACTGGTTGATTCACGAACCTATAACAATATATACATATATATCAAAGTATGTTCAAAATATATTTACAACACTTTTAATATATTTTGATGTTTTAAGTTTATTAAGTCAGCTGTCCTCGTTAGTAACCTACAACTAGTTGTCCACAGTTAGATGTACAGAAATAAATCGATAAATATTATCTTGAATCAATCCACGACCCAGTGTATACGTATCTCAGTATTGATCACAACTCAAACTATATATATTTTGGAATCAACCTCAACCCTGTATAGCTAACTCCAACATTCACATATAGAGTGTCTATGGTTGTTCCGAAATATATATAGATGTGTCGACATGATAGGTCGAAACATTGTATACGTGTCTATGGTATCTCAAGATTACATAATATACAATACAAGTTGATTAAGTTATGGTTGGAATAGATTTGTTACCAATTTTCACGTAGCTAAAATGAGAAAAATTATCCAATCTTGTTTTACCCATAACTTCTTCATTTTAAATCCGTTTTGAGTGAATCAAATTGCTATGGTTTCATATTGAACTCTATTTTATGAATATAAACAGAAAAAGTATAGGTTTATAGTCGGAAAAATAAGTTACAAGTCGTTTTTGTAAAGGTAGTCATTTCAGTCGAAAGAACGACGTCTAGATGACCATTTTAGAAAACATACTTCCACTTTGAGTTTAACCATAATTTTTAGATATAGTTTCATGTTCATAATAAAAATCATTTTCTCAGAATAACAACTTTTAAATCAAAGTTTATCATAGTTTTTAATTAACTAACCCAAAACAGCCCGCGGTGTTACTACGACGGCGTAAATCCGGTTTTACGGTGTTTTTCGTGTTTCCAGGTTTTAAATCATTAAGTTAGCATATCATATAGATATAGAACATGTGTTTAGTTGATTTTAAAAGTCAAGTTAGAAGGATTAACTTTTGTTTGCGAACAAGTTTAGAATTAACTAAACTATGTTCTAGTGATTACAAGTTTAAACCTTCGAATAAGATAGCTTTATATGTATGAATTGAATGATGTTATGAACATCATTACTACCTTAAGTTCCTTGGATAAACCTACTGGAAAAGAGAAAAATGGATCTAGCTTCAACGGATCCTTGGATGGCTCGAAGTTCTTGAAGCAGAATCATGACACGAAAACAAGTTCAAGTAAGATCATCACTTGAAATAAGATTGTTATAGTTATAGAAATTGAACCAAAGTTTGAATATGATTATTACCTTGTATTAGAATGATAACCTACTGTAAGAAACAAAGATTTCTTGAGGTTGGATGATCACTTTACAAGATTGGAAGTGAGCTAGCAAACTTGAAAGTATTCTTGATTTTATGTAACTAGAACTTGTAGAATATATGAAGAACACTTAGAACTTGAAGATAGAACTTGAGAGAGATCAATTAGATGAAGAAAATTGAAGAATGAAAGTGTTTGTAGGTGTTTTTGGTCGTTGGTGTATGGATTAGATATAAAGGATATGTAATTTTGTTTTCATGTAAATAAGTCATGAATGATTACTCATATTTTTGTAATTTTATGAGATATTTCATGCTAGTTGCCAAATGATGGTTCCCACATGTGTTAGGTGACTCACATGGGCTGCTAAGAGCTGATCATTGGAGTGTATATACCAATAGTACATACATCTAAAAGCTGTGTATTGTACGAGTACGAATACGGGTGCATACGAGTAGAATTGTTGATGAAACTGAACGAGGATGTAATTGTAAGCATTTTTATTAAGTAGAAGTATTTTGATAAGTGTATTGAAGTCTTTCAAAAGTGTATAAATACATATTAAAACACTACATGTATATACATTTTAACTGAGTCGTTAAGTCATCGTTAGTCGTTACATGTAAGTGTTGTTTTGAAACCTTTAGGTTAACGATCTTGTTAAATGTTGTTAACCCAATGTTTATAATATCAAATGAGATTTTAAATTATTATATTATCATGATATTATCATGTATGAATATCTCTTAATATGATATATATACATTAAATATCTTTACAACGATAATCGTTACATATATGTCTCGTTTAAAAATCATTAAGTTATTAGTCTTGTTTTTTACATATGTAGTTCATTGTTAATATACTTAATGATATGTTTACTTATCATAGTATCATGTTAACTATATATATATCCATATATATGTCATCATATAGTTTTTACAAGTTTTAACGTTCGTGAATCACCGGTCAACTTGGGTGGTCAATTGTCTATATGAAACATATTTCAATTAATCAAGTCTTAACAAGTTTGATTGCTTAACATGTTGGAAACATTTAATCATGTAAATATCAATCTCAATTAAGATATATAAACATGGAAAAGTTCGGGTCACTACAGTACCTACCCGTTAAATAAATTTCGTCCCGAAATTTTAAGCTGTTGAAGGTGTTGACGAATCTTCTGGAAATAGATGCGGGTATTTCTTCTTCATCTGATCTTCACGCTCCCAGGTGAACTCGGGTCCTCTACGAGCATTCCATCGAACCTTAACTATTGGTATCTTGTTTTGCTTAAGTCTTTTAACCTCACGATCCATTATTTCGACAGGTTCTTCGATGAATTGAAGTTTTTCGTTGATTTGGATTTCATCTAACGAAATAGTGAGATCTTCTTTAGCAAAACATTTCTTTAAATTCGAGACGTGGAAAGTGTTATGTACAGCCGCGATTTGTTGAGGTAACTCTAGTCGGTAAGCTACTGGTCCGACACGATCAATAATCTTGAATGGTCCAATATACCTTGGATTTAATTTCCCTCGTTTACCAAATCGAACAACGCCTTTCCAAGGTGCAACTTTAAGCATGACCATCTCTCCAATTTCAAATTCTATATCTTTTCTTTTAATGTCAGCGTAGCTCTTTTGTCGACTTTGGGCGGTTTTCAACCGTTGTTGAATTTGGATGATCTTCTCGGTAGTTTCTTGTATAATCTCCGGACCCGTAATCTGTCTATCCCCCACTTCACTCCAACAAATCGGAGACCTGCACTTTCTACCATAAAGTGCTTCAAACGGCGCCATCTCAATGCTTGAATGGTAGCTGTTGTTGTAGGAAAATTCTGCTAACGGTAGATGTCGATCCCAACTGTTTCCGAAATCAATAACACATGCTCGTAGCTTGTCTTCCAGCATTTGTATCGTCCTTTCGCTCTGCCCATCAGTTTGTGGATGATAGGCAGTACTCATGTCTAGACGAGTTCCTAATGCTTGCTGTAATGTCTGCCAGAATCTTGAAATAAATCTGCCATCCCTATCAGAGATAATAGAGATTGGTATTCCATGTCTGGAGATGACTTCCTTCAAATACAGTCGTGCTAACTTCTCCATCTTGTCATCTTCTCTTATTGGCAAGAAGTGTGCTGATTTGGTTAGACGATCAACTATTACCCAAATAGTATCAAAACCACTTGCAGTCCTTGGCAATTTAGTGATGAAATCCATGGTAATGTTTTCCCATTTCCATTCCGGGATTTCGGGTTGTTGAAGTAGACCTGATGGTTTCTGATGCTCAGCTTTGAACTTAGAACACGTCAAACATTCTCCTACGTATTTAGCAACATCGGCTTTCATACCCGGCCACCAAAAATGTTTCTTGAGATCCTTGTACATCTTCCCCGTTCCAGGATGTATTGAGTATCTGGTTTTATGAGCTTCTCTAAGTACCATTTCTCTCATATCTCCAAATTTTGGTACCCAAATCCTTTCAGCCCTATACCGGGTTCCGTCTTCCCGAATATTAAGATGCTTCTCCGATCCTTTGGGTATTTCATCCTTTAAATTTCCCTCTTTTAAAACTCCTTGTTGCGCCTCCTTTATTTGAGTAGTAATGTTATTATGAATCATTATATTCATAGATTTTACTCGAATGGGTTCTCTGTCCTTCCTGCTTAAGGCATCGGCTACCACATTTGCCTTCCCCGGGTGGTAACGAATCTCAAAGTCGTAATCATTCAATAATTCAATCCACCTACGCTGCCTCATATTCAGTTTTTTCTGATTAAATATGTGTTGAAGACTTTTGTGGTCGGTATATATAATACTTTTGACCCCATATAAGTAGTGCCTCCAAGTCTTTAATGCAAAAACAACCGCGCCTAATTCCAAATCATGCGTCGTATAATTTTGTTCGTGAATCTTCAATTGTCTAGACGCATAAGCAATCACCTTCGTTCGTTGCATTAATACACAACCGAGACCTTGCTTTGATGCATCACAATAAATCACAAAATCATCATTCCCTTCAGGCAATGACAATATAGGTGCCGTAGTTAGCTTTTTCTTCAATAACTGAAACGCTTTCTCTTGTTCATCATTCCATTCAAATTTCTTCCTTTTATGCGTTAATGCAGTCAAGGGTTTTGCTATTCTGGAAAAGTCTTGGATGAACCTTCTGTAGGAACCAGCTAGTCCTAAAAACTGGCGTATGTGTTTCGGAGTTTTCGGGGTTTCCTACTTTTCAACAGTTTCTATCTTTGCCGGATCCACCTTAATACCTTCTTTGTTCACTATGTGACCGAGGAATTGAACTTCTTCCAACCAAAATGCACACTTTGAAAACTTAGCGTACAATTCTTCCTTCCTCAATACTTCTAACACCTTTCTCAAATGTTCACCGTGTTCTTGGTCATTCTTTGAGTAAATAAGTATGTCATCAATGAAAACAATGACAAACTTGTCAAGGTATGGTCCACACACTCGGTTCATAAGGTCCATGAACACAGCTGGTGCATTAGTTAAACCAAACGGCATGACCATAAACTCGTAATGACCGTAACGTGTTCTGAAAGCAGTCTTTGGAATATCATCTTCTTTCACCCGCATTTGATGATACCCGGAACGTAAGTCAATCTTTGAATAAACAGACAAGCCTTGTAGTTGATCAAATAAGTCATCGATTCTCGGTAGTGGGTAGCGGTTCTTGATGGTAAGTTTGTTCAACTCTCGGTAGTTGATACACAACCTGAATGTACCATCTTTCTTCTTGACAAACAAAACAGGAGCTCCCCACGGTGATGTGCTTGGTCGAATGAAACCACGCTCTAAAAGTTCTTGTAATTGGCTTTGTAGTTCTTTCATCTCGCTGGGTGCGAGTCTGTAAGGAGCACGAGCTATTGGTGCAGCTCCTGGTACAAGATCTATTTGAAATTCAACGGATCGATGTGGGGGTAATCCCGGTAATTCTTTCGGAAATACATCGGGAAATTCTTTTGCGACGGGAACATCATTGATGCTCTTTTCTTCAGTTTGTACTTTCTCGACGTGTGCTAGAACAGCATAGCAACCTTTTCTTATTAGTTTTTGTGCCTTCAAATTACTAATAAGATGTAGCTTCGTGTTGCCCTTTTCTCCGTACACCATTAAGGGTTTTCCTTTTTCTCGTATAATGCGAATTGCATTTTTGTAACAAATGATCTCCGCTTTCACTTCTTTCAACCAGTCCATACCGATTATCACATCAAAACTCCCTAACTCTACTGGTATCAAATCAATCTTAAATGTTTCGCTAACCAGTTTAATTTCTCGATTCCGACATATATTATCTGCTGAAATTAATTTACCATTTGCTAATTCGAGTAAAAATTTACTATCCAAAGGCGTCAATGGACAACTTAATTTAGCACAAAAATCTCTACTCATATAGCTTCTATCCGCACCCGAATCAAATAAAACGTAAGCAGATTTATTGTCAATAAGAAACGTACCCGTAACAAGCTCCGGGTCTTCCTGTGCCTCTGCCGCATTAATATTGAAAACTCTTCCACGGCCTTGTCCATTCGTGTTCTCCTGGTTCGGGAAATTTCTAATAATGTGGCCCGGTTTTCCACATTTATAACAAACTACATTGGCATAACTTGCTCCGACACTACTTGCTCCGCCATTACTCGTTCCGACACCATTTGTTCCTTTCGTTCTATTAACCCCTGGTCCGTAGACCTCACACTTCGCCGCGCTATGACCATTTCTTTTACACTTGTTGCAAAATTTGGTGCAGAACCCCGAGTGATTCTTTTCACACCTTTGGCATAGCTGCTTTTGATTGTTGTTGTTGTTGCGGTTATTATTGTTGTTGGGATGATTGTTGTAGTTGTTGTTGTTGTTGTTGTTGTTGTTGTTGTTGGGCCGTTTGTTGTAGTTGCGATTGATGTTGCGATTGTTGGGATAATTGTTGCGATTATTGTTGTAATTGCTGTTGTTGTTGTATTGGTGATTCTTATCACCGTTTTCCTCCCACTTTCTTTTGACTTGCTTCACATTGGCCTCTTTAGCAGTCTGTTCTTTAATTCTTTCTTCAATTTGGTTCACGAGTTTGTGAGCCATTCTACATGACTGTTGTATGGAGGCGGGCTCGTGTGAACTTATATCTTCTTGGATTCTTTCCGGTAATCCTTTCACAAACGCGTCGATCTTCTCTTCCTCATCTTCGAATGCTCCCGGACACAATAGGCACAATTCTGTGAATCGTCTTTCGTACGTGGTAATATCAAATCCTTGGGTTCGTAACCCTCTAAGTTCTGTCTTGAGCTTATTGACCTCAGTTCTGGGACAGTACTTCTCGTTCATCAAGTGCTTGAATGCTGACCACGGTAGTGCGTACGCATCGTCTTGTCCCACTTGCTCTAGATAGGTATTCCACCATGTTAACGCAGAACCTGTGAAGGTATGCGTAGCGTACTTTACTTTGTCCTCTTCAGTACACTTACTTATGGCAAACACCGATTCGACCTTCTCGGTCCACTGTTTCAATCCGATCGGTCCTTCGGTTCCATCAAATTCCAAAGGTTTGCAGGCAGTGAATTCTTTGTAGGTGCATCCTACACGATTTCCTGTACTGCTAGATCCAAGGTTATTGTTGGTATGTAGCGCAGCCTGTACTGCGGCTATGTTTGAAGCTAGAAAAGTACGGAATTCCTCTTCATTCATATTCACGGTGTGTCGAGTAGTCGGTGCCATTTCCTTCAAAATAGTTAAATGGAACAAGTTAATCATACAGAATATTAAGAGTAGTTAATAGTATTTCGTAGCATAATATGAACTCATTTATAAAAGCTTTTTCTTCATATTAGCGTTTTATAAGTTTAAATTCGGGTAGTACCTACCCGTTAAGTTCATACTTAGTAGCTAATATACAATTCAACTACTACAATTCTATATAAAAAACTGATTATAATAATATTTCGCGTTCAAACTTTTATACAATATTTTACAAACTTACAATACCGCTTATTTTACATAAAGCATGAAATATAGCACACAATAACTTTGATACAAGATAGTTGTGAAGATAATTCTAGCTAGTACACAAGTCGTTCAGCAAAGGCAATAAAGACACGTAATTCATACGTCCAGAAACAAGTCATGCATTCTGGTTTTACTAGGACTACTTCCCATCCTTGGTCTTGTGCAACATAACCGTTATGGCCGTTGATAAGACAGCGTGTTGTAACGTCGTCAAAGGGACGAGGGTTACGTAATGTCCAACAGTCCCGTAATAATCTAAAAACCTCATTTCTTACCCCAATTACCGACTCCGTCACTTGTGGAAACGTTTTGTTTAATAGTTGTAGCCCGATGTTCTTGTTCTCACTTTGGTGAGAAGCGAACATTACTAATCCGTAAGCATAACATGCTTCTTTATGTTGCATGTTAGCCGCTTTTTCTAAATCACGAAGTCCAATATTCGGATATATTGAGTCAAAATAATTTCTTAACCCGTTGCGTAAAATAGCATTTGTGTTCCCCGCAATATATGCGTCAAAGTAAACACATCGTAACTTATGGGTTTCCTAATGTGATATCCCCCATCTTTCAAATGAAAGTCTCTTATAAACCAAGACATTCTTGGAACGTTCTTCGAATGTCTTACAAACTGATCTCGCCTTAAATAGTTGTGCCGATGAATTCTGGCCGACTCTAGACAAGATTTCATCAATCATGTCTCCGGGTAGGTCTCTTAAAATATTGGGTTGTCTATCCATTTTGTGTTTTTAAACTGTAAAATAGACAAGAGTTAGATTCATAAAAAAATACTTATTAATACAAGCAATTTTTACATATATCATAAAGCATAAGAACACTATATTACATATATTACACCACACGAATACAACTATCTTATTCCGACTCGCTCGTTTCTTCTTCTTCGGTTTTGGTTCGTTTTGCCAAGTTTCTAGGGATATATGATGTTCCCCTAATACGAGCCGTCGTTGTCCACATTGGTTTAGAAAAACCTGGTGGTTTAGAGGTTCCCGGGTCATTGTTACAACTTAAGGACTTCGGGGGTTGACGATACATATAAAGTTCATCGGGGTTGGAATTAGATTTCTCTATTTTTATGCCCTTTCCCTTATTATTTTCTTTTGCCTTTTTAAATTCAGTTGGGGTAATTTCTATAACATCATCGGAATTCTCGTCGGAATCCGATTCATCGGAGAATTGGTAATCCTCCCAATATTTTGCTTCCTTGGCGGAAACACCATTGACCATAATTAACCTTGGTCGGTTGGTTGAGGATTTTCTTTTACTTAACCATTTTATTATTTCCCCCATCGGTTCTATTTCTTCATCCGGTTCCGATTCTTCTTCCGGTTCCGATTCTTCTTCCGGTTCCGACTCTTCTTCCGGTTCCTCTTCGGGAACTTGTGAATCAGTCCACGAATCATTCCAATTTACATTTGACTCTTCATTATTATTAGGTGAGTCAATGGGACTTGTTCTAGAGGTAGACATCTATCACATAATATCAAACGCGTTAAGAGATTAATATATCACATAATATTCACATGTTAAAAATATATAGTTTCCAACAAAATTTGTTAAGCAATCATTTTTCAAGTAAACACGGTCGAAGTCCAGACTCACTAATGCATCCTAACAAACTCGATAAGACACACTAATGCAAAATTCTGGTTCTCTAAGACCAACGCTCGGATACCAACTGAAATGTCCCGTTCTTATTGATTAAAAACGTTCCATATTAATTGATTTCGTTGCGAGGTTT
This sequence comes from Rutidosis leptorrhynchoides, assembly GCF_046630445.1. NCBI lineage: Eukaryota > Viridiplantae > Streptophyta > Magnoliopsida > Asterales > Asteraceae > Rutidosis > Rutidosis leptorrhynchoides. The sequence goes on from NC_092341.1 coordinate 176,035,369, forward strand.
TGACCTCTATATGAGACGTTTTTCAAAGACTGCATTCATTTTTAAAACAAACCATAACCTTTATTTCATAAATAAAGGTTTAAAAAGCTTTACGTAGATTATCAAATAATGATAATCTAAAATATCCTGTTTACACACGACCATTACATAATGGTTTACAATACAAATATGTTACATCGAAATCAGTTTCTTGAATGCAGTTTTTACACAATATCATACAAACATGGACTCCAAATCTTGTCCTTATTTTAGTATGCAACAGCGGAAGCTCTTAATATTCACCTGAGAATAAACATGCTTTAAACGTCAACAAAAATGTTGGTGAGTTATAGGTTTAACCTATATATATCAAATCGTAACAATAGACCACAAGATTTCATATTTCAATACACATCCCATACATAGAGATAAAAATCATTCATATGGTGAACACCTGGTAACCGACATTAACAAGATGCATATATAAGAATATCCCCATCATTCCGGGACACCCTTCGGATATGATATAAATTTCGAAGTACTAAAGCATCCGGTACTTTGGATGGGGTTTGTTAGGCCCAATAGATCTATCTTTAGAGTTCGCGTCAATTAGGGTGTCTGTTCCCTAATTCTTAGATTACCAGACTTAATAAAAAGGGGCATATTCGATTTCGATAATTCAACCATAGAATGTAGTTTCACGTACTTGTGTCTATTTTGTAAATCATTTATAAAACCTGCATGTATTCTCATCCCAAAAATATTAGATTTTAAAAGTGGGACTATAACTCACTTTCACAGATTTTTACTTCGTCGGGAAGTAAGACTTGGCCACTGGTTGATTAACGAACCTATAACAATATATACATATATATCAAAGTATGTTCAAAATATATTTACAACACTTTTAATATATTTTGATGTTTTAAGTTTATTAAGTCAGCTGTCCTCCTTAGTAACCTACAACTAGTTGTCCACAGTTAGATGTACAGAAATAAATCGATAAATATTATCTTGAATCAATCCACGACCCAGTGTATACGTATCTCAGTATTGATCACAACTCAAACTATATATTTTTTGGAATCAACCTCAACCCTGTATAGCTAACTCCAACATTCACATATAGAGTGTCTATGGTTGTTCCGAAATATATATAGATGTGTCGACATGATAGGTCGAAACATTGTATACGTGTCTATGGTATCTCAAGATTACATAATATACAATACAAGTTGATTAAGTTATGGTTGGAATAGATTTGTTACCAATTTTCACGTAGCTAAAATGAGAAAAATTATCCAATCTTGTTTTACCCATAACTTCTTCATTTTAAATCCATTTTGAGTGAATCAAATTGCTATCGTTTCATATTGAACTCTATTTTATGAATATAAACAGAAAAAGTATAGGTTTATAGTCGGAAAAATAAGTTACAAGTCGTTTTTGTAAAGGTAGTCATTTCAGTCGAAAGAACGACGTCTAAATGACCATTTTAGAAAACATACTTCCACTTTGAGTTTAACCATAATTTTTAGATATAGTTTCATGTTCATAATAAAAATCATTTTCTCAGAATAACAACTTTTAAATAAAAGTTTATCATAGTTTATAATTAACTAACCCAAAACAGCCCTCGGTGTTACTACGACGGCGTAAATCCGATTTTACGGTGTTTTTCGTGTTTCCAGGTTTTAAATCATTAAGTTAGCATATCATATAGATATAGAACATGTGTTTAGTTGATTTTAAAAGTCAAGTTAGAAGGATTAACTTTTGTTTGCGAACAAGTTTGGAATTAACTAAACTATGTTCTAGTGATTACAAGTTTAAACCTTCGAATAAGATAGCTTTATATGTATGAATTGAATGATGTTATGAACATCATTACTACCTTAAGTTCCTTGGATAAACCTACTGGAAAAGAGTAAAATGGATCTAGCTTCAACGGATCCTTGGATGGCTCGAAGTTCTTGAAGCAGAATCATGACACGAAAACAAGTTCAAGTAAGATCATCACTTGAAATAAGATTGTTATAGTTATAGAAATTGAACCAAAGTTTGAATATGATTATTACCTTGTATTAGAATGATAACCTACTGTAAGAAACAAAGATTTCTTGAGGTTGGATGATCACTTTACAAGATTGGAAGTGAGCTAGCAAACTTGAAAGTATTCTTGATTTTATGTAACTAGAACTTGTAGAATATATGAAGAACACTTAGAACTTGAAGATAGAACTTGAGAGAGATCAATTAGATGAAGAAAATTGAAGAATGAAAGTGTTTGTAGGTGTTTTTGGTCGTTGGTGTATGGATTAGATATAAAGGATATGTAATTTTGTTTTCATGTAAATAAGTCATGAATGATTACTCATATTTTTGTAATTTTATGAGATATTTCATGCTAGTTGCCAAATGATGGTTCCCACATGTGTTAGGTGACTCACATGGGCTGCTAAGAGCTGATCATTGGAGTGTATATACCAATAGTACATACATCTAAAAGCTGTGTATTGTACGAGTACGAATACGGGTGCATACGAGTAGAATTGTTGATGAAACTGAACGAGGATGTAATTGTAAGCATTTTTATTAAGTAGAAGTATTTTGATAAGTGTATTGAAGTCTTTCAAAAGTGTATAAATACATATTAAAACACTACATGTATATACATTTTAACTGAGTCGTTAAGTCATCGTTAGTCGTTACATGTAAGTGTTGTTTTGAAACCTTTAGGTTAACGATCTTGTTAAATGTTGTTAACCCAATGTTTATAATATCAAATGAGATTTTAAATTATTATATTATCATAATATTATCATGTATGAATATCTCTTAATATGATATATATACATTAAATATCTTTACAACGATAATCGTTACATATATGTCTCGTTTAAAAATCATTAAGTTATTAGTCTTGTTTTTTACATATGTAGTTCATTGTTAATATACTTAATGATATGTTTACTTATCATATTATCATGTTAACTATATATATATCCATATATATGTCATCATATAGTTTTTACAAGTTTTAACGTTCGTGAATCACCGGTCAACTTGGGTGGTCAATTGTCTATATGAAACATATTTCAATTAATCAAGTCTTAACAAGTTTGATTGCTTAACATGTTGGAAACATTTAATCATGTAAATATCAATCTCAATTAATATATATAAACATGGAAAAGTTCGGGTCACTACAAATATGACCAATACAATAGGAAAAATCATCCTTGTGTGAATCATCTTTACAAAAACTTTTTGAGAGTGGTAATCTGAGAAAATGAAGATTGATTTGTGAAAATGTGAAAAACGGAGATGTTTATTTTATATTTGAAAAATATAGTCGTTGTAACGTCGTCAGTCGACGTTAACAACCGTTATGTATACATGACCGTTGTAACGTCGTTAGTTGACGTTAACAACTGTTATGTACTCGTTAGATTAATAATAATTTTAATAAAAGAATTTTATTAGTATAAATACGTTTAGTATAAATACGAAGAATAAGAGAATAAACATATTATGCATAAATAATAAATTTAAGAATAAACATTAGTATGCATGAAATAAATAATGATTAATTGCATATAAATGTTAGATAACATGAATATAAATGTTAGTGAAGTTAATAAGAGTTAGATTACAGAAATATAATTCAGGCGGTATAACCGACCATATATAACTTAAATAACATAAATATAAATGTTAGTTATGATGATAATAATATTTACCTTACTAATAAATAATAGAAAATATCGTTAAAGAATTTTTTTTTTTTTACCTTGATTATACGGAGCACTTCGTGCTGATAACGTGTTATAATTCAGTAGGCTTATAACTACCTTTAGTGACGTGTTATAATTCAGTAGGCTTATAACTACCTTTAGTGACGTGTTATAATTCAGTAGGCTTATAACTACCTTTAGTGACGTAGTTTTTGCCTGTAGACTATTGATAATTATTGGAAGATATAAAGAGAGAGAGAGAGAGAGAGAGAGAGAGAGAGAGAGAGAGAGAGAGTATATATGAAATATATATATCATTCAAGCAAGTTAAATGATTATATTTGATGGGGTATTTATAATACATGATTTACTGTGCATTATTTGACTTATAATTAGGAGTAGCTGTCATCCATATTTACTTTATCACAACAATAATAATAATATTAATACTACTGATAATAATAATAAGATTAATAATAATAGTAATAGTAATCTTAATAGTAATAATAATAATAATAATAATAATAATATTTACTGTAGCAAATAGTGTTTTACTGTAGCAAATAGTATTTACTGTAGCAAGCCGTTTTTTCACTTAGCAAATAGTGATTTTCGAAAACACTGTAGCTTTTCGGGTACTGTAGCAATTCGAAAATATTGTAGTAAATTAGTGTTTTACTTGTTCATCTTAAACGTTTTAGTTAACTTATCTAAATATCAATCGAATCAATAAACGAATGTTACTATCGTTTACTAAATAACTTGAAATTATATATATGTATATATCTTTCTTTAATATACATAAATCAGTTTTTAAATACACATTGCAAGTTATTTATGAATAATTAATATTCCAACTTATTGTATATATATATATATATATATATATATATATATATATATATATATATATATACACACAAATAGATGTTCATGAATTGTCGGTCAATAGTCAGAGTTAACTGAATATATAACATTAGTTCACAAATTTTGAGAATCAATATTATAGACTTTGCTTATCTTGCCGAAATCATATAAAGTTAAGTTTTAAATTTAGTCGGAAATTTCTGGGACGTCACAAAATGGGACTCTTAATCCGCCCAAATAGACCACTTAGGGTAAGTGTTCCCCCTTTGTCCTCATAATACCAACCATAGGCCCAAACTTACCAACAATCACTAAAACTAGTCACCATGGCATTAAGTTACCCAACTATACACCACTAGGTCATTTAAAACTCTTTTGACCCATTTCAAGGTTAACACACTCATTTAGGTCACCCACAACCCAAATGACACCCATTTAGATAACCATAAAGTGTGCTAGTAACTAACTAACTAACCAATTTAAGACTTGAAAACACATTTATTACCTCAAAACCCTAGGTTAGTCATCTTTGAGTCCTCATGACCCAAACTTACCCAAAAACCCCCAAATCACTAGCAAATGGGTTTTTATGCTCATCAATAACCCAAACCCTAACCCTTAAATAATTAAAGTAAGGAATTCAAGGTTAAGACTTACCACTACACTCAAAACGTAGCTAAGGAGTAGATGAACAACTTTAAAACACGCACTTTGACCCGAAACTAGCTTCTTCCTCTTTGGATTGAGCTTTCTCACACTAAAACCCTTTTCCCTCTCTAGAATTTAAGTAGATAAGAAGTGGTGGTTGAAAATGGTGTAAATGAGACTCCCCCAACTAATCTAGAGCCTTAAATTCGTCCACAAAGTGAAATTACCAAATAACCATTTGTAATATTTAAAAACAAGACAGCTGGGTCGCCAGTTCATCTGGATGGCGTCCAGAATACTGGACAGCGTCTGGCCCTTATATAAAGGACGACGTCCCACCATTTAGACGGCGTCCTAACCTTCTGTGAAAACAGGATCTTACAGAGGTTTAGGATTAGAGTATAACCGTTAACCCAAACAAGTGACTTCACTTATGATAACCACCGATATTGCTCAAAATATACATATTTATCTTCTCAATATCTCCCTACATTTGTGGCGTTTTGATACAATTTGTGATTGTTAGTGAGCGGTTCGTGGTATTTGGTCGTTTCGGGCAAAAAAGTGGTCCAAAAGATCATATTTGTGCATGAGATTTAATACTTTGCCATAAGGAATGAATCAAGTGAAGTTTTGGGGTTAAAAAGTTAAGTTTCAACCAAGGACGGCATTCCAAATGAGCAGAACGTCATTCCGCAGCACTAGAAAATGGGAAATCGAAGTCGGAAAATTTTCAGAATTTCTAGGCACTTTCAGGAATGTGGTTCCACATTATGGAATGTTGTTCTACTTTCTAGAACGTCGTTCCAGGCATGTTTTCAGCCAGAAACTCAGCTCAACTATTTAAACGATTTTTCCTTGAGAGAGCTGCACTCTTAAGCCGTTTTAGAGCCCTAAAAGGGTTCCAATCATAATTCCATCAAGATGAAGGATAATTTCAAGCTCCCAAATCTAAATACATGAAGATTGAAGCTCCATTTCCATCATTCATTCTCCATTTTAGTGTTTCTTCTCCATTTTGGTAGTAGCTTTTCTCTATTTTAGTTGTAATGATGAATGATTGTTATTTCTTTGATTTATTTCTTTTTTATGCAATGATTATAGCTTAGATTACTTGTGTTCACTTGATTTGTAAACTTGATAGTTGGATTTTTCCCTAATCTATGAATTAGGTGTTTGAATGAGTTGGTAATTATTACGCTTAGTTGAAGATCAATAACTTTGATTGTTGAAAGCTTTACTTTGATTATATAAGTTGGATAGCTTTTCTTAGGGATTTGATTAGTGAAGTAATTTGTACTTCAACACCTTTGGTGATCTAGATAAACAAATTGGGGAATTCAAGGGATTGGGTTCTTGGTTTGGTTTTGTGTTCAATTGGCTTTTATTCAACATGGCAGTGTTTGATTATCTTAAGGGACTTGATACTTAAAGGATTTTAAGGGATTTTAATCCAAAACCGATGTCTCAATCATTTCACTCAAAACATAGTTTGATCTTTGAAATGAGTCTACGGGAGTTAACGAATTTAGTTAGTTAAGGTTTTATGGAAGTTGACGAATGGAAATGAAACTATATGTTTAAACATTGTTGTGTAATGAATGAGTTGGGTAAACCATGGCAAAAGGTGAAATAATCAAGTGGACACGTTTTTATCTTATTTGTTAATCTCTTTTAGTTTAAGTTTAGCTTAATTAATACTTTATCAAAACTCCCCAATCAACTTAGGATAATTACTAGTGTTTTGAGATTCATGTAAATTGCTCCCTGTGGAACGAACCTTGACTGAATACTTGCTAGTTGCTATAAAGATTCGATTATTGTTGCCCGGGCGTTTTTGTTAATTGATAAAGTGTTTTATCATTGTTTTTATATTATTATAAGTTGAACACGAAACGTCGCCCATCAACTTTTTGGTGTCGCTGCCGGGGAGCGGTTTTTAATTGGATTTTAAAATATTTGCTAGTAGTTGCTCGATCCTTTTGTAAGAATCTCATTCTTGCAATAGTTACTTTTTGTTTATATTTGCTTGTATTCGGAAAACACTTGCTTGTTTGCGGTGTGATTAAGGTAGCTGGCGGAGTATGATGCTTTGTATGACTACTTGATGTTAAGAACCACGAATTATGATCAACAATTGATGGGAGAATAGGTTTGAATAATGGTTATTTGAGAATGAACGATGATAACGGATACAGAGGCATGAACAATGAAGATTATATGGGTATGAATGATGATTATGGGTATGTGAATGATGGTTACATGGGTAATCACGATAATGGGTGTATGAATGACAATGGTTATGTGAATCAATGGCAAGCTAATTTCGAGCCGAATGGTTATTGTGATACTTATGATGGGAATTATCTAAACGAGGATTATGATTACAATTCTATGAATAATTTTTCCCCTATGGATCAACCTTGTGATAATGGTACCATTTCTAATTTTGACTCTTGTGGTCAACCAATGGACTATTTTTATGAGGGGGATAACTCGACATGGGATTCTCCTCAATTTCAATTTCAAAATCAACAATAAGAGGAGATTGATCCGAATTTACTAGAGTTATTCTCAAACTTCATGAGAACCCACCTTAACCGTATGGAGGCTTTAATTCAAGAGAGAAGAGATTTGAAAGAAATGTTAGAAATTCAATAAGCTTCAATTCAAAGCGTAGAGAAAACCGTGAGTTCCATGCTCCCTTTAGTTGAAGATTTTGTATCCACTACCATTTTACCACCCATCTCACCCGTAGTCTCCACTTCGCGGTTACGAAATTGGATATTTTACGATGTTGATGACGATGTAAGATTCTATTCCAAGACCGAAGTGGTAGAGATTGCACAAGTACCTGAATCTTTGATAACCAATGATGAAGATGAGGATGAAGATGATGAGAAGGATAACAATGAATGTGAGGATATTGAAGACGATGAAGAGGATGAAGACTGTGAGCATGATGAATTTGATAAAGATGATGAAAGTGATGAGGAAGATGACGAATTGATTGAAGCTTTACCAACGCCCAATGTTTTTAAAGTTTATGATAATCCACTCGGGGTTGGTGAAAATGTTAGTGAGGATGATAGTGATGAGGATAATGATGATGATGGTGAAGATATCATACTCGAACTCTCGGGTACGATATTGATGTTATTAAAGAGGTTTTTCAACTCGAGGTTGATGATCCATTTTGATGTGAGCCGATTAAGAAAGCAAACCTTGTGCTCAAAACCGTGTTTGGAAGAGAGTCATTTGTTGACTCTTAGGTTGGTTCAATCTTATTTATGCTAATGAAGAAGATTCTCTTAGATTTCATATACACTAGCTAAGGGGTTGATGACTGGCTCACTCTCTTGATTCGTGGAACTTTTTCCACCAATTTCACATGCCGTCCGATAAAGTGTGGGGGATGACCACCCCGATGAGGAAATTAAAAAGATGGGGATGAGTCAAGTGAAATACTCGTTAATCAAAATCAAAGCAAAAACGAAGTTTGGTAATGCTGATATGTCAAGAGGACTTTATGCAATTTGACGACTACTTGTGGAAATGGCCTTTGTTCTCGGGTACCTTTGATTCTCCTACTCTTTATTTTGTCCTATCAAATTTATATTATTATTTTGATTTAATGTAATGAGGGCATTACATGATCTCAAGTGTGGGGGGAGAGATAAATTCTCGTGGACTTATTTTTATACAAAATTATGATCTAATTTTGAAATTTTCCCGAGTAAAATGTTGAATTGTTAAAAGGTTTTGGGTCAAAGTTAGCCATAACTTACCTTTTAGGGTGAATCAACTCCACCCTTTTGAGGAAGTAAAGTCATCATGTTTCAATTAAGGAAGTAAAGTCTTCCATGTTATGCAACAAAACAGAGTGGTTAAATGAAACAAGTTAACACTCTCGATGGGTCGAGTCCATCATTTAAGGATGTCAAGTCTTCCAAATTTCATTTTACTTGGTGTGGAATGAAAGGACCCGTCCTAATCCATCTGGACGAAGTCCATATCGATTATAAAAAATTCTCAACAGTTGATTTCATCGCGAGGTACTTGACCTCTATATGATACATTTTACAAACATTGCATTCGTTTTTAAAAGACAAACTTTCATTTACATCGATAGTTGACAGACATGCATACCATTTCATAATATATCCAAATATAATTAACTTAATAATAATCTTGATGAACTTGATGATTCGAATGCAATGTCTTTTGAAATATGCCATGAATGACTCCAAGTAATATCTATAAAATGAGCAAGTGCACAGCGGAAGATTTCTTTCGTACCTGAGAATAAACATGCTTTCAAGTGTCAACCAAAAGGTTGGTGAGTTCATTAGTTTGACATAAATCATCATTTCATAATTTTAATAGACCACAAGATTTCATATTTCCATTTCTCATAACCATACGTCCCATGCATAGAGACAAAATTATCATTCATATGGATTGAACACCTGGTAACCGACCTTAACAATATGCATATAAGAATATCCCCATCATTCCGGGATCCTCCTTCGGACATGATATAAATTTCGAAGTACTAAAGCATCCGGCACTTTGGATGGGGCTTGTTAGGCCCAATAGATCTATCTTTAGAGTTCGCGTCAATTTGGGTGTCTGTTCCCTAATTCTTAGATTACCGGACTTAATAAAAAGGGGCATATTCGATTTCGATCATTCAATCATATAATGTAGTTTTGATTACTTGTGTCTATTTCGTAAAACATTTATAAAAGCGCATGCATTCTCAGTCCCAAAAATATATATTGCAAAAGCATTTAAAAAGGGAGTAATAAAACTCACGCATATAAATATTGTAAAACAGTTAATAAAGCATTTGCATGTATTCTCAGCCCAAAAATGTAATGAGTAAAAAGGGCAAATGAAACTCACCTAATGTATTTTGTAGTAAAAATACATAGGACGAAATTGATCAAAAGTAAGGTTGGCCTCGGATTCACGAACCTATATCATTTATTATATTAATACATATAATCGTAATCAAACAAATTTATATATATATTTAGTTATGTTTTAAGATTTACTATTTATATATATGATCCAATTTAAAATATATTTAAATATTGTTTGTAACTTATGTATAATAACATTTTATTAGAACAAAAATAGTATCTAATATTAATATAGATGTAAAAATATATTTTTATATAAATGTATTTTAGTTTGTAAAAAAAAAAATTAATAATTATGATAATTTTAAAATAATGTTAATAATAATAATAATACTAATCTAGAATCATGTTGCTAATGTTAGTAATAATAATAATTAACCTAATAATAACAATAATTAATAATAATAATAATAATAACAATAACAATAATTATAAATATAAATTCTACCTTAAAGTAACAAGTTTCCAAAAAGAATTGCCCCAGCCCGGGCTCGAACCCACGACCTCTCAATCAACCCTTCACATCTTTAACCATTCCCCCCCAACACGTTTTTCAGATATATTCCGCATCATAAATATATTTAACCCGTTCCCGCCTTACAACTTGGCCCAACATGTTAATTATAGGGAAACCCATTTAGCAACCTAGATAACCCACTAAATCTGTGGGCTGTTTCTATTTCCAAAGGAGCTCGACCGAGAGAAAAAGAAATAAATAAATAAAACGAAGGGTAACAAGTAGGGTTTCTATTTTGAGTCGTTTTCCTCCTCTTCTTTTTTTTTATTCGAACTTTACAGCTCACAAAACACTCCTTGCTTTATTAATCATTTAATCTCATCGTGACACCCTCATCAATCGTTATCATCAATATTGTATCATCGTTAATTAAACCAGAAGAAGAAGAACTCGTATAACAGCAATACTCATAGTCGTCGTCCAGTCACCAGGTACAATAGCGAGGATATATTGATGGTATCTGGGTTTGTTCTCAGGCTAAAACAGAAACAAGAATAGAAGTAGCAGGTAGGTGGTTCGATTGTTGGTGACCGGAACAAAATCATAAAGTTTTCTGATGGGTTTGAGTGATAGGTTTGATGCTCGACAAAACAAGAAAAAGAAGGTGATGGTGGCGGGTGTTTGGGGCTTGAACAGACACCAGATAGCAGTAGCACTGTAGCCACAGAAATAAGATTGTTGCAGGTCTGGTAAACTTAACCGTAGTGTAACCAAGTTGTAGGAGATAGCGGTGGTGGATGAGGTGTGTACAGCATCATAATAGACTGCAACAAACAGAAAAGAAAAAAAAATAATAATAATAATAAAATTGGGTTTTCAAAAGGTGTCGAAGTTAATGTCTTTGAGGTTGGCTATGGTGACCGATCTTCGTGGTGGTGATATGGGGTATTGTTGGGTTTCAAACAATAGTGACAAACAGATTATGATGGTGGTTTGGTTTGCGTTATAGTAGTAAAAATGGGTATTCGAATTTCGGGTGAAGGAGAAGGTGAAAAGAAACGAAAAAAAGAACACAAGGTGGTGGCGGTTTGATCCCCAACAGAAAAGGTTCATATGGTGCTCATGGGCTGCACAAATAGAGACAACACAAACATGACCTCGGTCATTGCTTTATTCGATCAAAATAATAAAAGATTAGTTGTAGTTTGGTTCATAAAATGGGTGTTGGTCTTGGTTGCTCAAAAGAAGAGAGAAGGAATCATAGAAAATGGGTTGTGTGCTAATCCTATCTCACTATATTCATGCAGTTATGTTTATGAACATATAGGGGAATTAGGTAGTTTGACTAACAAAACACAAAAAGAGAAGAATCGAGCAAGTGTTTGTAAATTGTAATCAAGGTTGATAGATGTATACATAAGTCAAGGTGTAGTAATATTTATCTATATTTCGTACAAAATTTTTCGAAAGAAAACAATGATTTGGTTAGTGGTAGTAGTTGTTTGATTGAAGATTCAGTGAATGTGGTGATGTGCATAATGTGGATATATATATATATATATATATATATATATATATATATATATATATATATATATATATATATATATATATATATATATATATATATATATTAAAATATCATAAATCATAAATCATGTTTAAACTTCAAGGTAACTAGTATCAAACAGCAGCCGGCATAATTGTTGTTCTCTTCCTACCGACGTTTTTAACACACGTTTTAACATTGTGTACTATCGTGTCCATTGCTAAACAGTTAATAAACTAAAGTGTTCCAAAAAAATCCCTAATTTTTAAATTAAGTCCATTTATTTATACTAGTCATAAACTGTGTGAAACCTGGTCAAAAAGGTTCATTAATTATTTGTTCTCTGTTCCAATTAATATGTACGGAGTACTAAAACTTAGCTCAAGGTATTTAAATATATTTTTAGCAAACTTAGAATTTATAACACTTAATTATGGACCAACGTTTAATTTCAACTTTTCATAAATTCGAGTTTAAACTTGTTTAATATCGATAATAAAAATTGACCCGTCATTCGAGCTCAATCCCAACTAAAATATAAATATTTTTAAAATCAATCAAAAAGAATCTAAATATATTTTTAGTAAAGCTAAAATTTATATAAATCGTTTTCAGGTCACCGTTTATTTTAAAATAATATAAGTTTGAATTTAACTTGTGTAATATCCATCGAAATGTCAAATGAGTATTACAATTATTTAATATTTTTTTTATATACTTTATTTATATAGAGAGATATATTTTAAATAATAATTATTATTTTTACATAATTATTTTCTAACAATTACATCATAAATTATATTTCAAATCATATATATATTTATTTAAATATATACATACCTATTTACAAATAGTTGTTCGTGAATCGTCGGAAATAGTCGCAGGGTAATTGCATGTATGAAAACAGTTCAGACTTTTTGAGACTCAACATTACAGACGTTGCTTATCGTATCGAAATCATATAGAGATTAAGTTTAAATTTGGTCGGAAATTTCCGGGTCGTCACAGTACCTACCCGTTAAAGAAATTTCGTCCCGAAATTTGATCGAGGTTGTCATGGCTAACTATAAAAATGTTTTCATGACGAATATGAGTTGATAAATAGAGTTTTATCATCATTGAGTAATATAGATAAAACAATTTGATTACGCAAGGAGTATAAGTGAAGCTATCGCAAGAGAGTGAAATGAGTAAATGTAGAATCGTTTTAACCGATGACGTAGTTATGATTGATTTCCAGAATTCATGGGATTTAAAGAAAATCTTCGTAATAAGATTTGGTTCTTCGGCAATTAAGGAAATTAGAATCCTCTTTGAATGCGATCATCTATTTTGATTGCTCTGTCGGATATCTTTCTATAAATCCACCCCCGTCGTTTCTTACAACTCACACCTTCTATTCTTCCTCCCTCAATTCATATTCTAAAACATTCATCAATATGCTCCATCCCATTCTGATCCTTGATATTCTCTTAACTTTCATATCTTTCATCTTCTCTTTCTTTTACCGCCCGAAGAATCTATTTACTTTTATTATACTCTTGAGTTTATAGTGTTTCTAGTCCTCCAGTGTCTTTATATTGCTATATGCATCGACACATACGGTTTATAATTTCTGGGTGTTGTTGAACTTTATATCTTCCCTTACATTTCAAAGTCCCTGTTTCTGTCTTCTATAATCATTGTCATTCACAGTTAATGCTCTCTCCTATTTGCTGCGATTTATACTCCAATTTCTATTTCGGAGCTTCATTCTTTCGTTTCCTCTTCCCATCCTCGGGTCAAGCGAATAATGGTCCAGAATTCGTAGATATGAGTTTCGGAATGAACATAATTAATGTTATAAGAAGGGAATCATAATGGCACGATGTTGATTTGGTAAATTACCAAAATATCCGAAAAGATAGAACTATCAATAAGATATGTTATTGATATGTTTAGAGATTAAATAGAATGTAAGAGTCGTGTAAATGGCACATGATGACGGTATGTTCTGTGAATCATCACGTTCCATTAGAAACTCAGCATGAATTACTGTAATATATTCACGTTGATCAAGTGTCATTATATTCTACTAACTCATGCATCAGTTCCCAACACTACTTCAAAATCATTCATAATTCAAACTTAAATTTTAAAGAAATTTAGAAACTAAAGTAGTTTCCTTTATGATGTAATATAGATAGCACGAAGAGATAAATAATTTCGAACGAGAATATTTATGAAAATATCCTGAGGAATATCGAAGATATTCCTGATGATATTTTGGAATTTCTAAGTTCGATGATTGATGGAGAAAGATTTTCCGCAAGATTTTAACGTGAGTACGGAGCTAGATATTCGTTGAAGGTTTCATTTGATCCAGAATTTCCTGGTTTCTTTGAATATATGGTATGATCATTGTATTTGGCCTTGGTCTCCTTCATGGTTTGCTCAATCTGTTTTTCAGTACCAATTTTTTTTTTCGAGCGTTCCTAACACTCCTTTCTTTATCTTCAAACTTTTGGCCGTTTAGACCATCTACAATTTTTTTTTTTGTTTCCTCTGCATTTAAAGCTACGATATCTGAATCATCGGTTATCAGTCCGAGGTGGTTTTAGGAGAATTGTGTTTTTAGATGATTAAACGTTGATGGTAATATGGTGACATATAAAAGGTTCCCTGGTAGCAATAAAAGGGCACACATATATATATCAAAGTTATAATAAGGCTGTTTCGAACGGAAGGTCGAAGTTGACTTGCTGGAGCTGTGACAAAATTGGCTAATTTGGAAAGAGATTGAAAAGTTATTTTCGGTAATAATAACGCTAAAGGAATTAGCACAGTTACGCGTTAAACATTTTCTCAGTTTCCGAGAGTTTTTAGGTGCATATTTATATGCGTAAATCTTTTCTTTCGTAGATGAAGTGCGGTTGATTCATCCCCCTGATTGAGGTGTTTTCAAGGATTTTAAAGGTTTGAACGCAGATTGTAATTGTCAAGATACAAATGAGGTTTAAGATGAAATCAAGTGGCAAACTTGAAGAATTTATTTTTTTTTTCATATGTTATAGTCAATATTTTAATTCATTTTAATTGTCCACTGTTGGTGGTCCTCAGTTGATTAGTTCACAGTTAGCTAGGATTTTGTTAGCGTGGATTCTTAACAAAATTTCTCATAGTTAATTTGTTTGTTTCTAACAAATTTTATTCCGTCAAATGTTTTCTTCATTATGCCACTTGTTGTATTCTGATAGGTCAAAATCCAAATATGAAATTTGACTTGGATGAAAATAGTTGCTCTTTGGTGAACAGATACGTATATGTGTGAATTTGAGCAGTGTTGTTAATGAGTGCTGAATCTGAATTGAAGAATGTACCATGTAACTTATTAATGTGAAATCTAAATATTCCTCGGGTATTACCTACCCGTTAAAATATTTTCATCATTAACAGTTTGTACGAAAGAATTTTTAATCACAATCTTTATGAAAATATATATACATATATATTTTCTTCAGATGTAATTATGGATTTAATGAATCAATATAATATTAGACTCATTTGATTTTCGATTTGAGCGAGAATAAGTAATCTCTAAAATTATTAGGATCCACATATTCTTCTCAGAATATTAATGAAGTTATGGTCCAATACTTCATTGTTAATTGCTGTTGGTACTACTTGGTATCCATGGTGCGTATGATGTTGATGTTCGTGGGACAGATTGTGAATTGAGGCTTGGGATGCGGATGTTGTTGTTGGTGGTACCGTTGATGTTAATGATGTTGCTGAAGCTGGTACATTTTGCACCATATATTTCAAGGCTACAACTCTGGCGCGAAGCTCGTTGACTTATTACTCCGGGGTGATTGTCGATAGGAACGAGCGAATGAATAAAGTTTAGAATATGAGTTATGATATGTTCGTGGTGAGATATTCGGGAAGTGAGAGTGAAAATGGTGTTTCGAATTGGTTAGCCGATAGGTGCTTCAGGTTCATCGCCGAGAGGGCAATGTGGTGGATGGAAGGGATCGTCTTCTTCTTGTCTCCAATAATTAAGTAGACTACGAACCCATCAGATGAATTGGGGATGGCTGATTGATTGAGTCATTCTGGTGACGCTGCTTTCGGAACTGGAGTGGGACTCCATATCGGAATCTGAGGGACTTGAACTAGTTGTGAGTTCCATTGCGTACGATTGAATAAAGAATTTTATGAAATGATTTTCGGATATCGGATGATATTCTAATTACATAGAATACCTATACATAATACAGAAGATCTCGTAAATTACGGAGGAATTTACGGAATACGTCAGGCAAAGTTTACAGTAACAGATACGCTAAGATATGAATTAGCAGATGCGCTAAGATATGAATTTTGTCTATATACTATTCATGCAATCAATGCAGTAGGATGTGTCTAGACTAAGGATGATAAGAAAGTGATTCTCTAAGAATGATAAGCAGGTAATTTTCGACACGAAATGATAAGCAAAACTTTTGACATGCATACACGGTCGAAGTCCAGACTCACTAATGCATCCTAACGACTATCAGTTAAACACACTAATGCAAGACACGGTTCGCTAAGACCACCGCTCTGATACCAATTGAAAGGACCCATCCTAATCCATCTGGACGAAGTCCATATTGATTATAAAAAATTCTCAACAGTTGATTTCATCGCGAGGTACTTGACCTCTATATGATACATTTTACAAACATTGCATTCGTTTTTAAAAGACAAACTTTCATTTACATCGACAGTTGACAGACATGCATACCATTTCATAATATATCCAAATATAATTAACTTAATAATAATCTTGATGAACTCGATGATTCGAATGCAATGTCTTTTGAAATATGCCATGAATGACTCCAAGTAATATCTATAAAATGAGCAAGTGTACAGCGGAAGATTTCTTTCGTACCTGAGAATAAACATGCTTTCAAGTGTCAACCAAAAGGTTGGTGAGTTCATTAGTTTGACATAAATCATCATTTCATAATTTTAATAGACCACAAGATTTCATATTTCCATTTCTCATAACCATACGTCCCATGCATAGAGACAAAATTATCATTCATATGGATTGAACACCTGGTAACCGACCTTAACAATATGCATATAAGAATATCCCCATCATTCCGGGATCCTCCTTCGGACATGATATAAATTTCGAAGTACTAAAGCATCCGGTACTTTGGATGGGGCTTGTTAGGTCCAATAGATCTATCTTTAGAATTCGCGTCAATTAGGGTGTCTGTTCCCTAATTCTTAGATGACCAGACTTAATAAAAAGGGGCATATTCGATTTCGATCATTCAACCATATAATGTAGTTTTGATTACTTGTGTCTATTTCGTAAAACATTTATAAAAGCGCATGCATTCTCAGTCCTAAAAATATATATTGCAAAAGCATTTAAAAAGGGAGTAATGAAACTCACGCATATAAATATTGTAAAGCAGTTAATAAAGCATTTGCATGTATTCTCAGCCCAAAAATGTAATGAGTAAAAAGGGCAAATGAAACTCACCTAATGTATTTTGTAGTAAAAATACATAGGACGAAATTGATCAAAAGTAAGGTTGGCCTCGGATTCACGAACCTATATCATTTATTATATTAATACATATAATCGTAATCAAACAAATTTATATATATATATATTTAGTTATGTTTTAAGATTTACTATTTATATATATGATTCAATTTAAAATATATTTAAATATTATTTGTAACTTATGTATAATAACATTTTATTAGAACAAAAATAGTATCTAATATTAATATAGATGTAAAAATATATTTTTATATAAATGTATTTTAGTTTGTAAAAAAAAATAATAATAATTATGATAATTTTAAAATAATGTTAATAATAATAATAATACTAATCTAGAATCATGTTGCTAATGTTAGTAATAATAATAATAAACCTAATAATAACAATAATTAATAATAATAATAATAATAATAACAATAATTATAAATATAAATTCTACCTTAAAGTAACAAGTTTCCAAAAAGAATTGCCCCAGCCCGGGCTCGAACCCACGACCTCTCAATCAACCCTTCACATCCTTAACCATTTCCCCCAACACGTTTTTCAGATATATTCCGCATCATAAATATATTTAACCCGTTCCCGCCTTACAACTTGGTCCAACATGTTAATTATAGGGAAACCCATTTAGCAACCTAGATAACCCACTAAATCTGTGGGCTGTTTCTATTTCCAAAGGAGCTCGACCGAGAGAAAAAGAAATAAATAAATAAAACGAAGGGTAACAAGTAGGGTTTCTATTTTGAGTCGTTTTCCTCTTCTTCTTCTTTTTTTATTCGAACTTTACAGCTCACAAAACACTCCTTGCTTTATTAATCATTTAATCTCATCGTGACACCCTCATCAATCGTTATCATCAATATTGTATCATCGTTAATTAAATCAGAAGAAGAAGAACTCGTATAACAGCAATACTCATAGTCGTCGTCCAGTCACCAGGTACAATAGCGAGGATATATTGATGGTATCTGGGTTTGTTCTCAGGCTAAAACAGAAACAGGAATAGAAGTAGCAGGTAGGTGGGTCGATTGTTGGTGACCGGAACAAAATCATAAAGTTTTCTAATGGGTTTGAGTGATAGGTTTGATGCTCGACAAAACAAGAAAAAGAAGGTGATGGTGGCGGGTGTTTGGGGCTTGAACAGACACCAGATAGCAGTAGCACTGTAGCCACAGAAATAAGATTGTTGCAGGTCTGGTAAACTTAACCGTAGTGTAACCAAGTTGTAGGAGATAGCGGTGGTGGACGAGGTGTGTACAGCAGCATAATAGACTGCAACAAACAGAAAAGAAAAAATAATAATAATAATAATAAAATTGGGTTTTCAAAAGGTGTCGAAGTTAATGTCTTTGAGGTTGGCTATGGTGACCGATCTTCATGGTGGTGATATGGGGATTGTTGGGTTTCAAACAATAGTGACAAATAGATTATGATGGTGGTTTGGTTTGCGTTATAGTAGTAAAAATGGGTATTCGAATTTCGGGTGAAGGAGAAGGTGAAAAGAAACGAAAAAAAGAACACAAGGTGGTGGCGGTTTGATCCCCAACAGAAAAGGTTCATATGGTGCTCATGGGCTGCACGAATAGAGACAACACAAACATAACCTCGGTCATTGCTTTATTCGATCAAAATAATAAAAGATTAGTTGTAGTTTGGTTCATAAAATGGGTGTTGGTCTTGGTTGCTCAAAAGAAGAGAGAAGGAATCATAGAAAATGGGTTGTGTGCTAATCCTATCTCACTATATTCATGCAGTTATGTTTATGAACATATAGGGGAATTAGGTAGTTTGACTAACAAAACACAAAAAGAGAAGAATCGAGCAAGTGTTTGTAAATTGTAATCAAGGTTGATAGATGTATACATAAGTCAAGGTGTAGTAATATTTATCTATATTTCGTACAAAATTTTTCAAAAGAAAACAGTGATTTGGTTAGTGGTAGTAGTTGTTTGATTGAAGATTCAGTGAATGCGGTGATGTGCATAATGTGGATATATATATATATATATATATATATATATATATATATATATATATATATATATATATATATATATTAAAATATCATTAATCATAAATCATGTTTAAACTTCAAGGTAACTAGTATCAAACAGCAGCCGGCATAATTGTTGTTCTCTTCCTACCGATGTTTTTAACACACGTTTTAACACTGTGTACTAACGTGTCCATTGCTAAACAGTTAATAAACTAAAGTGTTCCAAAAAAATCCCTAATTTTTAAATTAAGTCCATTTATTTATACTAGTCATAAACTGTGTGAAACCTGGTCAAAAAGGTTCATTAATTATTTGTTCTCTGTTCCAATTAATATGTACGGAGTACTAAAACTTAGCTCAAGGTATTTAAATATATTTTTAGCAAACTTAGAATTTATAACACTTAATTATGGACCAACGTTTAATTTCAACTTTTCATAAATTCGAGTTTAAACTTGTTTAATATCGATAATAAAAATTGACCCGTCATTCGAGCTCAATCCCAACTAAAATATAAATATTTTTAAAATCAATCAAAAAGAATCTAAATATATTTTTAGTAAAGCTAAAATTTATATAAATCGTTTTCGGGTCACCGTTTATTTTAAAATAATATAAGTTTGAATTTAACTTGTGTAATATCCATCGAAATGTCAAATGAGTATTACAATTATTTAATATTTTTTTATATACTTTATTTATATAGAGAGATATATTTTAAATAATAATTATTATTTTTACATAATTATTTTCTAACAATTACATCATAAATTATATTTCAAATCATATATATATTTATTTAAATATATACATACCTATTTACAAATAGTTGTTCGTGAATCGTCGGAAATAGTCGCAGGGTAATTGCATGTATGAAAATAGTTCAGACTTTTTGAGACTCAACATTACAGACGTTGCTTATCGTATCGAAATCATATAGAGATTAAGTTTAAATTTGGTCGGAAATTTCCGGGTCGTCACATGGAAGACTTTCTAGTCCACATCATTTCATATTGACATTGGTTGATTCATTATTTTACGATGTGTCACACAGATGTATCATACCGAGGGAAGAGGAGCCACCGAGTTTCATAATTTGATATCCTTTTTAGGAGCCATACCTTCTTGCTAGTGTTGCTTAGACAACAGACAAAAGCTATGGCACAATGTTCTTGCAATTAACGGAAGGGTAGTTCCTACTTCCTACCTTTTCTTAACATAAGCATAAAAGTTTGATGTATGGGAAGTAGCTAAGTGTTCAAAGCTTCAAGCTTTGACACTTCTAGGAGAATCGAGTCCTCCTATTTTTGGAAGTCAAGTCTTCCTAAGCGCGTTTTACCCTTGTGGCCTTCTCATCTAGTTCCTAATACACCGAATTCTAGTAAGGGTTGGTCACTTGCACCGTGTCGTTGACTATTACCAAGTTGATCGTGGATGACACTTTAAACACCCACTTAAGGTAGTATCTTTCCCATCGCTATTGATACCGAATAGTTTATCTACGGGGAGGGCAATTACCCGTGCGGTCATCCCACAACTGGGATGGTTTGTATGCACATAGCCATTTTGAGCCCAAGATAGTTATTGTTCCATCGCCTTCGAACCAGGAGGTAGTTTGAAAGGACCCGTCCTAATCCACCTGAACGAAGTCTTCAACACATGATCCCATTACGAGGTTCTGACCTCTATATGCCATGAACGACTCCATGTAATATCTTTAAAATGAGCAAATGCACAGCGGAAGATTTCTTTCATACCTGAGAATAAACATGCTTAAAAGTGTCAACCAAAAGGTTGGTGAGTTCATTAGTTTATCATAAACAATCATTTCCATATTTTAATAGACCACAAGATTTTCATTTCCATTTCTCATAAATAAACATCCCATACATAGAGATAAAAATTATTCATATGGATTGAACACCTGGTAATAGACCTTAACAAGATGCATATAGAATATCCCCATCATTCCGGGACTCCCTTCGGACATGATAAATTTGAAGTACTAAAGCAGTTCAAATTCTCTGACTGGGGCTCGTTATTGCCCATAGATCTATCTTTAGGATTCGCGTCAATTAGGGTGTCTGTTCCCTAATTCTTAGATTACCAGACTAAAAAGGGGCATATTCGATTTCGATAATTCAACCATAGAATGTAGTTTCAGTTACTTGTGTCGATTTCGTAAAACATTAATAAAAGCAGCGCATGTATTCTCAATCCCAAAAATATATATTGCAAAAGCATTTAAAAAGGGAGCAAATGAAACTCACTCTACAATATTATGTAGTAAAAATATTCATACGTCGATACGGAACAATGCAGGGTTGGCCTCGGATTCACGAACCTATATCAATTATATATATTAAAGCATATAATCGTAATCGAACAAATTTATGTATTATTAGTGAATTAATTGTTACTTTAATTATGTGTTTCATTAATAACCTAATTAATTACATTTATTAATATTTATTATAAAAGTATTAATATAGTTATGTTATATGTAGTAAATATATGTTTCTTATATATATAATATTTTTTTAGTACATTAATAAAAATAATCTTAATAGTGATAATGAAAATAATAATTTTGATAATAATAATACTAATACTAATAACTATGATAATAATAACTTTACTATTAATGATAATAATGATAATAATAATAATAATAAGAGTAATAATAATATTAATAATAATAATGAGTAATAAGCAATCTACCTCAAAGAAGTAGTCCTAAAAAATGCCCAAGTCCGGGTTTGAACAGTGTGACGTCCTGCTAACCCGGTAACACTCCCAAACCATTCCCCCGTTTCTATTTATCTATTTATTATCATACCCATATTTATTTATCCCGTATTTCTTTCCGTTTCTTCTTCTTCTTAATTCAATTCGACTATCATGGAATCATCGCTTATCATTATCAAATAGTCACGTAATCGTTATTAACATGTCATCATACATAACCATCATTCTAATATAACAATCATATACAGCCACCATCGCTATCATCATAAGATAATCATACATCATCATCTCTCGAATCCTACGGTATCATCGTCTCGATTTTTCCAGTATCAATATCATAGCTCACCATCATCATCATTTCACTCACCAACGTGTTAGATTAGTAGCAAAAACATGAAAAGATTACAGCCCATCATACACGTTTTACTTCATCGTTATATCCTAATATCACCTTAAAATAAAATGAACAGGAGGCCCAAAACAAATAAACCAAACCCAAACTCAAAGTCCAGTAATAGGGGTTAATGGACTGCAGTAGCCCAATACTTGTAGCCTGATTGTGTGTCTGTTTTAAAAGAAAAATAAGCAGGAGAAAAGAATAGTAGCGTAGTAGTTGGATGTTCCGTGGGATTATAAAGTGAAACAGAAACACGAGTTGCAACAATTGTTACGTTCTTGTATCATCATGATATCCTCCATCATCGTTATAATTGACATCACCACCATCATGTATATTCCTCGTTAAAACAGTAACTTCGAAAGAAAAAAAATTTAACAGCTGCAGTAGCAATTACATCGGCGAGTAATAGATACCAATCATGGTGATCATCGTGGTGATGGGTTTCAAGATTGTAGTGGTGATTGGTTTAAACCAAAAAACAGAAAATTTATGTTGGGTTTCGATGGTTAACTTGTGATGGTGTACATGGGATTCTTGGGTCGGTTATTGACTAATAACAACACACTAGTGGCAACAACCCTTGCTCGATCATGATTAAAGTAAGCGTCCACTTTTCTCCTTATTAACATCATATTTTTAATCTTTAATCACAATTCCACAAGTGGCGTTAAGTGTTTAATAGATTTTTTGGTCCAAAAGGAAAAAAAAAGAAAAAAAAACGTGTAAAGTGCTTTTGGAAAAGTTATTATTAATTGAAATCAACTGCAACAATCTAAATCATGATTTCTTCGCTTGTTTTACAACCGAAAGACAATTGGGTTTTGACTGGACATGGATCAAGAAAA
The DNA here is from genome assembly GCF_046630445.1 of Rutidosis leptorrhynchoides. Taxonomy (NCBI): domain Eukaryota; kingdom Viridiplantae; phylum Streptophyta; class Magnoliopsida; order Asterales; family Asteraceae; genus Rutidosis; species Rutidosis leptorrhynchoides. The sequence continues at coordinate 176,059,080 of NC_092341.1, forward strand.
CAGAAAACACATAAACAGAAATAACTATAGCGTAGCAGCAGTTTCTATGTGCTGGTGGTTCAACGTGTATGCAAAGATGATTTAGGGTTGTAATGATGAGGGTGGACTTGTTCAATCAAGAAGAGAAAATAATGAAGTAGGTTGATGGTCACTTTGGTTGTGGGTTGAATATAACAAGAAGATGGTGGTGATGTTGAAATGTCCCGTTCTTATTGATTAAAAACGTTCCATATTAATTGATTTCGTTGCGAGGTTTTGACCTCTATCTGAGACGTTTTTCAAATACTGCATTCATTTTAAAACAAACCATAACCTTTATTTCATCAATAAAGGTTTAAAAAGCTTTACGTAAATTATCAAATAATGATAATCTAAAATATCCTGTTTACACACGACCATTACATAATAGTTTACAATACAAATATGTTACAACAAAATAAGTTTCTTGAATGCAGTTTTTACACAATATCATACAAGCATGGACTCCAAATCTCGTCCTTATTTAAGTATGCGACAGCGGAAGCTCTTAATAATCACCTGAGAATAAACATGCTTAAAACGTCAACAAAAATGTTGGTGAGTTATAGGTTTAACCTATATATATCAAATCATAATAATAGACCACAAGATTTCATATTTCAATACACATCCCATACATAGAGATAAAAATCATTCATATGGTGAACACTTGGTAACCGACATTAACAAGATGCATATATAAGAATATCCCCATCATTCCGGGACACCCTTTGGATATGATATAAAATTCGAAGTACTAAAGCATCCGGTACTTTGGATGGGGTTTGTTAGGCCCAATAGATCTATCTTTAGGATTCGCGTCAATTAGGGTGTATGTTCCCTAATTCTTAGATTACCAGACATAATAAAAAGGGGCATATTCGATTTCGATAATTCAACCATAGAATGTAGTTTCACATACTTGTGTCTATTTTGTAAATCATTTATAAAACCTGCATGTATTCTCATCCCAAAAATATTAGATTTTAAAAGTGGGACGATAACTCACTTTCACAGATTTTTACTTCATCGGAAAGTAAGACTTGGCCACTGGTTGATTCACGAACCTATAACAATATATACATATATATCAATGTATGTTCAAATTTATATTTACAACACTTTTAATATATTTTGATGTTTTAAGTTTATTAAGTCAGCTGTCCTCGTTAGTAACCTACAACTAGTTGTCCACAGTTAGATGTACAGAAATAAATCGATAAATATTATCTTGAATCAATCCACAACCCAGTGTATACGTATCTCAGTATTGATCACAACTCAAACTATATATATTTTGGAATCAACCTCAACCCTGTATAGCTAACTCCAACATTCATATATAGAGTGTCTATGGTTATTCCGAAATATATATAGATGTGTCGACATGATAGGTCGAAACATTGTATACGTGTCTATGGTATCTCAAGATTACATAATATACAATACAAGTTGATTAAGTTATGGTTGGAATAGATTTGTTACCAATTTTCACGTAGCTAAAATGAGAAAAATTATCCAATCTTGTTTTACCCATAACTTCTTCATTTTAAATCCGTTTTGAGTGAATCAAATTGATATGGTTTCATATTGAACTATATTTTATGAATCTAAAAAGAAAAAGTATAGGTTTATAGTCAGAAAAATAAGTTACAAGTCGTTTTTGTAAAGGTAGTCATTTCAGTCGAAAGAACGACGTCTAGATGACCATTTTAGAAAACATACTTTCACTTTGAGTTTAACCATAATTTTTGGATATAGTTTCATGTTCATAATAAAAATCATTTTCTCAGAATAACAACTTTTAAATCAAAGTTTATCATAGTTTTTAATTAACTAACCCAAAACAGCCCGCGGTGTTACTACGACGGCGTAAATCCGGTTTTACGGTGTTTTTCATGTTTCCAGGTTTTAAATCATTAAGTTAGCATATCATATAGATATAGAACATGTGTTTAGTTGATTTTAAAAGTCAAGTTAGAAGGATTAACTTTTGTTTGCGAACAAGTTTAGAATTAACTAAACTATGTTCTAGTGATTACAAGTTTAAACCTTCAAATAAGATAGCTTTATATGTATGAATCGAATGATGTTATGAACATCATTACTACCTTAAGTTCCTTGGATAAACCTACTGGAAAAGAGAAAAATGGATCTAGCTTCAACGGATCCTTGGATGGCTCGAAGTTCTTGAAGCAGAATCATGACACGAAAACAAGTTCAAGTAAGATCATCACTTGAAATAAGATTGTTATAGTTATAGAAATTGAACCAAAGTTTGAATATGATTATTACCTTGTATTAGAATGATAACCTACTGTAAGAAACAAAGATTTCTTGAGGTTGGATGATCACCTTACAAGATTGGAAGTGAGCTAGCAAACTTGAAAGTATTCTTGATTTTATGTAACTAGAACTTGTAGAATATATGAAGAACACTTGGAACTTGAAGATAGAACTTGAGAGAGATCAATTAGATGAAGAAAATTGAAGAATGAAAGTGTTTGTAGGTGTTTTTGATCGTTGGTGTATGGATTAGATATAAAGGATATGTAATTTTGTTTTCATGTAAATAAGTCATGAATGATTACTCATATTTTTGTAATTTTATGAGATATTTCATGCTAGTTGCCAAATGATGGTTCCCACATGTGTTAGGTGACTCACATGGGCTGCTAAGAGCTGATCATTGGAGTGTTTATACCAATAGTACATACATCTAAAAGCTGTGTATTGTACGAGTACAAATACGGGTGCATACGGGTAGAATTGTTGATGAAACTGAACGAGGATGTAATTGTAAGCATTTTTATTAAGTAGAAGTATTTTGATAAGTGTATTGAAGTCTTTTAAAAGTGTATAAATACATATTAAAACACTACATGTATATACATTTTAACTGAGTCGTTAAGTCATCGTTAGTCGTTACATGTAAGTGTTGTTTTGAAACCTTTAGGTTAACGATCTTGTTAAATGTTGTTAACCCAATGTTTATAATATCAAATGAGATTTTAAATTATTATATTATCATGATATTATCATGCATGAATATCTCTTAATATGATATATATACATTAAATGTCTTTACAACGATAATCGTTACATATATGTCTCGTTTAAAAATCATTAAGTTAGTAGTCTTGTTTTTACATATGTAGTTCATTGTTAATATACTTAATGATATGTTTACTTATCATAGTATCATTTTAACTATATATATATATCCATATATATGTCATCATATAGTTTTTACAAGTTTTAACGTTCGTGAATCACCGGTCAACTTGGGTGGTCAATTGTCTATATGAAACATATTTCAATTAATCAAGTCTTAACAAGTTTGATTGCTTAACATGTTGGAAACATTTAATCATGTAAATATCAATCTCAATTAATATATATAAACATGGAAAAGTTCGGGTCACTACAGTACCTACCCGTTAAATAAATTTCGTCCCGAAATTTTAAGCTGTTGAAGGTGTTGACGAATCTTCTGGAAATAGATGCAGGTATTTCTTCTTCATCTGATCTTCACGCTCCCAGGTGAACTCGGGTCCTCTACGAGCATTCCATCGAACCTTAACAATTGGTATCTTCTTTTGCTTAAGTCTTTTAACCTCACGATCCATTATTTCGACGGGTTCTTCGATGAATTGAAGTTTTTCGTTGATTTGGAATTCATCTAACGGAATAGTGAGATCTTTTTTAGCAAAACATTTCTTCAAATTCGAGACGTGGAAAGTGTTATGTACGGCCGCGAGTTGTTGAGGTAACTCAAGTCGGTAAGCTACTGGTCCGACACGATCAATAATCTTGAATGGTCCAATATACCTTGGATTTAATTTCCCTCGTTTACCAAATCGAACAACGCCTTTCCAAGGTGCAACTTTAAGCATGACCATCTCTCCAATTTCAAATTCTATATCTTTTCTTTTAATGCCAGCGTAGCTCTTTTGTCGACTTTGGGCGGTTTTCAACCGTTGTTGAATTTGGATGATCTTCTCGGTAGTTTCTTGTATAATCTCCGGACCCGTAATCTGTCTATCCCCCACTTCACTCCAACAAATCGAAGACCTGCACTTTCTACCATAAAGTGCTTCAAATGACGCCATCTCAATGCTTGAATGGTAGCTGTTGTTGTAGGAAAATTCTGCTAACGGTAGATGTCGATCCCAACCGTTTTCGAAATCAATAACACATGCTCGTAGCATGTCTTCAAGCGTTTGTATCGTCCTTTCGCTCTGCCCATCAGTTTGTGGATGATAGGCAGTACTCATGTCTAGACGAGTTCCTAATGCTTGCTGTAATGTCTGCCAGAATCTTGAAATAAATCTGCCATCCCTATCAGAGAAAATAGAGATTGGTATTCCATGTCTGGAGATGACTTCCTTCAAATACAGTCGTGCTAACTTCTCCATCTTGTCATCTTCTCTTATTGGCAGGAAGTGTGCTGATTTGGTGAGACGATCAACTATTACCCAAATAGTATCAAAACCACTTGCAGTCCTTGGCAATTTAGTGATGAAATCCATGGTAATATTTTCCCATTTCCATTCCGGGATTTCGGGTTGTTGAAGTAGACCTGATGGTTTCTGATGCTCAGCTTTGACCTTAGAACACGTCAAACATTCTCCTACGTATTTAGCAACATCGGCTTTCATACCCGGCCACCAAAAATGTTTCTTGAGATCCTTGTACATCTTCTCCGTTCCAGGATGTATAGAGTATCTGGTTTTATGAGCTTCTCTAAGTACCATTTCTCTCATATCTCCAAATTTTGGTACCCAAATCCTTTCAGCCCTATACCGGGTTCCGTCTTCCCGAATATTAAGATGCTTCTCCGATCCTTTGGGTATTTCATCCTTTAAATTTCCCTCTTTTAAAACTCCTTGTTGCGCCTCCTTTATTTGAGTAGTAAGGTTATTATGAATCATTATATTCATAGATTTTACTCGAATGGGTTCTCTGTCCTTCCTGCTCAAGGCATCGGCTACCACATTTGCCTTCCCCGGGTGGTAACGAATCTCAAAGTCGTAATCATTCAATAATTCAATCCACCTACGCTGCCTCATATTCAGTTGTTTCTGATTAAATATGTGTTGAAGACTTTTGTGGTCGGTATATATAATACTTTTGACCCCATATAAGTAGTGCCTCCAAGTCTTTAATGCAAAAACAACCGCGCCTAATTCCAAATCATGAGTCGTATAATTTTGTTCGTGAATCTTCAATTGTCTAGACGCATAAGCAATCACCTTCGTTCGTTGCATTAATACACAACCGAGACCTTGCTTTGATGCGTCACAATAAATCACAAAATCATCATTCCCTTCAGGCAATGACAATATAGGTGCCGTAGTTAGCTTTTTCTTTAATAACTGGAACGCTTTCTCTTGTTCATCATTCCATTCAAATTTCTTCCCTTTATGCGTTAATGCAGTCAAGGGTTTTGCTATTCTGGAAAAGTCTTGGATGAACCTTCTGTAGTAACCAGCTAGTCCTAAAAACTGGCGTATGTGTTTCGGAGTTTTCGGGGTTTCCCACTTTTCAACAGTTTCTATCTTTGCCGGATCCACCTTAATACCTTCTTTGTTCACTATGTGACCGAGGAATTGAACTTCTTCCAATCAAAATGTACACTTTGAAAACTTAGCGTACAATTCTTCCTTCCTCAATACTTCTAACACCTTTCTCAAATGTTCACCGTGTTCTTGGTCATTCTTTGAGTAAATAAGTATGTCATCAATGAAAACAATGACAAACTTGTCAAGGTATTGTCCACACACTCGGTTCATAAGGTCCATGAACACAGCTGGTGCATTATTTAAACCAAACGGCATGACCATAAACTCGTAATGACCGTAACGTGTTCTGAAAGCAGTCTTTGGAATATCATCTTCTTTCACCCGCATTTGATGATACCCAGAACGTAAGTCAATCTTTGAATAAACAGACGAGCCTTGTAGTTGATCAAATAAGTCGTCGATTCTCGGTAGTGGGTAGCGGTTCTTGATGGTAAGTTTGTTCAACTCTCGGTAGTCGATACACAACCTGAATGTACCATCTTTCTTCTTGACAAACAAAATAGGAGCTCCCCACGGTGATGTGCTTGGTCGAATGAAACCACGCTCTAAAAGTTCTTGTAATTGGCTTTGCAGTTCTTTTGTCTCGCTGGGTGGGAGTCTGTAAGGAGCACGAGCTATTGGTGCAGCTCCTGGTACAAGATCTATTTGAAATTCAATGGATCGATGTGGGGGTAATCCCGGTAATTCTTTCAGAAATACATCGGGAAATTCTTTTGCAATGGGAACATCATTGATGCTCTTTTCTTCAGTTTGTACTTTCTCGACGTGTGCTAGAACAGCATAGCAACCTTTTCTTATTAGTTTGTGTGCCTTCAAATTACTAATAAGATGTAGCTTCGTGTTGCCCTTTTCTCCGTACACCATTAAGGGTTTTCCTTTTTCTCGTATAATGCGAATTGCATTTTTGTAACAAACGATCTCTGCTTTCACTTCTTTCAACCAGTCCATACTGATTATCACATCAAAACTCCCTAACTCTATTGGTATCAAATCAATCTTAAATGTTTCGCTAACCAGTTTAATTTCTCGATTCCGACATATATTATCTGCTGAAATTAATTTACCATTTGCTAATTCGAGTAAAAATTTACTATCCAAAGGTGTCAATGGACAACTTAATTTAGCACAAAAATCTCTACTCATATAGCTTCAATCCGCACCCGAATCAAATAAAACGTAAGCAGATTTATTGTCAATAAGAAACGTACCCGTAACAAGCTCCGGGTCTTCCTGTGCCTCTGCCGCATCAATATTGAAAACTCTTCCGCGGCCTTGTCCATTCGTGTTCTCCTGGTTCGGGCAATTTCTAATAATGTGGCCCGGTTTTCCACATTTATAACAAACTACATTGGCATAACTTGCTCCGACACTACTTGCTCCGCCATTACTCGTTCCGACACCATTTGTTCCTTTCGTTCTATTAACCCCTGGTCCGTAGACCTCACACTTTGCCGCGCTATGACCATTTCTTTTACACTTGTTGCAAAATTTGGTGCAGAACCCCGAGTGATACTTTTCACACCTTTGGCATAGCTGCTTCTGATTGTTGTTGTTGTTGTTGTTGTTGTTATTATTGTTGTTGGGATGATTGTTGTAGTTGCTATTGTTGTTGTTGTTGTTGTTGGGCCGTTTGTTGTAGTTGCGATTGATGTTGCGATTGTTGGGATAATTGTTGTGATTATTGTTGTAATTGCTGTTGTTGTATTGGTGATTCTTATCACCGTTTTCCTCCCACTTTCTTTTGACTTGCTTCACATTGGCCTCTTCAGCAGTCTGTTCTTTAATTCTTTCTTCAATCTGGTTCACTAGTTTGTGAGCCATTCTACATGCCTGTTGTATGGAGGCGGGCTCGTGTGAACTTATATCTTCTTGGATTCTTTCCGGTAATCCTTTCACAAACGCATAGATCTTCTCTTCCTCATCTTCGAATGCTCCCGGACACAATAGGCACAATTCTGTGAATCATCTTTCGTACGTGGTAATATCAAATCCTTGGGTTCGTAACCCTCTAAGTTCTGTCTAGAGCTTATTGACCTCGGTTCTGGGACGGTACTTCTCGTTCATCAAGTGCTTGAATGCTGACCACGGTAGTGCGTATGCATCGTCTTGTCCCACTTGCTCTAGATAGGTATTCCACCATGTTAACGCAGAACCTGTGAAGGTATGCGTAGCGTACTTCACTTTGTCCTCTTCAGTACATTTACTTATGGCAAACACCGATTCAACCTTCTCGATCCACCGTTTCAATCCGATCGGTCCTTCGGTTCCATCAAATTCCAAAGGTTTGCAGGCAGTGAATTCTTTGTAGGTGCATCCTACACGATTTCCTGTACTGCTAGATCCAAGGTTATTGTTGGTATGTAGCGCAGCCTGTATTGCGGCTATGTTTGAAGCTAGAAAAGTTCGGAATTCCTCTTCATTCATATTCACGGTGTGTCGAGTAGTCGGTGCCATTTCCTTCAAAATAGTCAAATGGAACAAGTTAATCATACAGAATATTAAGAGTAGTTAATAGTATTTCGTAGCATAATATGAACTCATTTATAAAAGCTTTTTCTTCATATTAGCGTTTTATAAGTTTAAATTCGGGTAGTACCTACCCGTTAAGTTCATACTTAGTAGCTAATATACAATTCAACTACTACAATTTATATGAAAAACTGATTATAATAATATTTCGCGTTCAAACTTTTACACAATATTTTACAAACTTACAATACCGCTTATTTTACATATAGCATGAAATATAGCACACAATAAATTTGATCCAAGATGGTTGTGAAGATAATTCTAGCTAGTACACAAGTCGTTCAGCAAAGGCAATAAAGACACGTGATTCATACGTCCAGAAACAAGTCATGCATTCTGGTTTTACTAGGATTACTTCCCATCCTTGGTCTTGTGGAACATAACCGTTATGGTCGTTGATTAAACAACGTGTTGTAACGTCATCAATGGGACGAGGGTTACGTAATGTCCAACAGTCCCGTAACAATCTAAAAACCTCATTTCTTACCCCAATTATCGACTCCGTTACTTGTGGGAACGTTTTGTTTAATAGTTGTAGCCCGATGTTCTTGTTCTCACTTTGGTGAGAAGCGAACATTACTAATCCGTAAGCATAACATGCTTCTTTATGTTGCATGTTAGCCACTTTTTCTAAATCACGAAGTCCAATATTCGGATATATTGAGTCAAAAATAATTTCTTAACCCATTGCGTAAAATAGCATTTGGGTTCCCCGCAATATATGCGTCAAAGTAAACACATCGTAACTTATGGATTTCCCAATGTGATATCCCCCATCTTTCGAACGAAAGCCTTTTATAAACCAAGGCATTCTTGAAATGTTCTTCGAATGTCTTACAAATTGATCTCGCCTTAAATAGTTATGCCGAAGAATTCTGACCGACTCTAGACAAGATTTCATTAATCATATCTCCGGGTTGGTCTCTTAAAATATTGGGTTGTCTATCCATTTTGTGTTTTTATACTGTAAAATAGACAAGAGTTAGATTCATAAAAAAAATACTTATTAATACAAGAAATTTTTACATATATCATAAAACATAAGCACACTATATTACATATATTACACCACACGAATACAACTATCTTATTCCGACTCGCTTGTTTCTTCTTCTTCGGTTTTGGTTCATTTTCCAAGTTTCTAGGGATATATGATGTTCCCCTAATACGAGCCGTCGTTTTCCACATTGGTTTAGAAAAACCTGGTGGTTTAGAGGTTCCCGGGTCATTGTTACAACTTAAGGACTTCGGGGGTTGACGATACATATAAAGTTCATCGGGGTTGGAATTAGATTTCTCTATTTTTATGCCCTTTCCCTTATTATTTTCTTTTGCCTTTTTAAATTCAGTTGGGGTAATTTCTATAACATCATCGGAATTCTCGTCGGAATCTGATTCATCGGAGAATTGGTAATCCTCCCAATATTTTGCTTCCTTGGCGGAAACACCATTGACCATAATTAACCTTGGTCGGTTGGTTGAGGATTTTCTTTTACTTAACCGTTTTATTATTTCCTCCACCGGTTCTATTTCTTCATCAGGTTCCGATTCTTCTTCCGGTTCCGACTCTTCTTCCGGTTCCTCTTCGGGAACTTGTGAATCAGTCCACGAATCATTCCAATTTACATTTGACTCTTCATTATTATTAGGTGAGTCAATGGGACTTGTTCTAGAGGTAGACATCTATCACATAATGTCAAACGCGTTAAGAGATTAATATATCACATAATATTCACATGTTAAAAATATATAGTTTCCAACAAAATTTGTTAAGCAATCATTTTTCAAGTAAACACGGTCGAAGTCCAGACTCACTAATGCATCCTAACAAACTCGATAAGACACACTAATGCAAAATTCTGGTTCTCTAAGACCAACGCTCGGATACCAACTGAAATGTCCCGTTCTTATTGATTAAAAATGTTCCATATTAATTGATTTCGTTGCGAGGTTTTGACCTCTATATGAGACGTTTTTCAAAGACTGCATTCATTTTAAAACAAACCATAACCTTTATTTCATCAATAAAGGTTTAAAAAGCTTTACGTAGATTATCAAATAATGATAATCTAAAATATCCTGTTTACACACGACCATTACATAATGGTTTACAATACAAATATGTTACAACAAAATAAGTTTCTTGAATGCAGTTTTTACACAATATCATACAAGCATGGACTCCAAATCTCGTCCTTATTTAAGTATGCGACAGCGGAAGCTCTTAATAATCACCTGAGAATAAACATGCTTAAAACGTCAACAAAAATGTTGGTGAGTTATAGGTTTAACCTATATATATCAAATCATAATAATAAACCACAAGATTTCATATTTCAATACACATCCCATACATAGAGATAAAAATCATTCATATGGTGAACACCTGGTAACCGACATTAACAAGATGCATATATAAGAATATCCCCATCATTTCGGGACACCCTTCGGATATGATATAAATTTCGAAGTACTAAAGCATCCGGTACTTTGGATGGGGTTTGTTAGGCCCAATAGATCTATCTTTAGGATTTGCGTCAATTAGGGTGTCTGTTCCCTAATTCTTAGATTACCAGACTTAATAAAAAGGGCATATTCGATTTCGATAATTCAACCATAGAATGTAGTTTCACGTACTTATATCTATTTTGTAAATCATTTATAAAACCTGCATGTATTCTCATCCCAAAAATATTAGATTTTAAAAGTGGGACTATAACTCACTTTCACAGATTTTTACTTCGTCGGGAAGTAAGACTTGGCCACTGGTTGATTCACGAACCTATAACAATATATACATATATATCAAAGTATGTTCAAAATATATTTACAACACTTTTAATATATTTTGATGTTTTAAGTTTATTAAGTCAGCTGTCCTCGTTAGTAACCTACAACTAGTTGTCCACAGTTAGATGTACAGAAATAAATCGATAAATATTATCTTGAATCGATCCACGACCCAGTGTATACGTATCTCAGTATTGATCACAACTCAAACTATATATATTTTGGAATTAACCTCAACCCTGTATAGCTAACTCCAACATTCACATATAGAGTGTCTATGGTTGTTCCGAAATATATATAGATGTGTCGACATTGAAGGTTTTCGTATGCCCGAGAGACATATTAAATTAATGTGGCTAGTGTGTTATGATCCAAGTCGGGTCATACCCAATAACAAGCTTACCGACACTTTATTCATATTTGATCTTAACGATTGGATCGTTGATTAGAATACGTGACACTTGGATTTTAGAAAATGGTTTCTAAAATAATATCACTTGATATGTGTATATATAAATTATGGATTAATTTATATGATAAGGAATTAATTATTTATAGGCTAAATAATTAATAAGTTATGTTACATTTATATATAAATAGGTTTTATATATAGTAATGTACACATAACAAATTAAAATGGAAGTATTATATAATACATTTTATATAATCTAATTTTATTAATTTTATTTAATAAAATTATGGGTGGCCTTGGAAGTAGTAGTTTGCTTCCCCTAGACTCTTTTGAGTGGTCACTTGAATCCCACTTCCATATGTATGTACCTAGACTTCTTTTGGGCACATTACACATACATACACATTTCAAATCTTGAAAAATCTCTCCATTTTTCTGCATGCTGGCCGAAACTTTTGGGGGTGAAGAGAGGGTTCTTGAGTTAATTTTTCAAGCTATTTTCAAGTGTTAATCAAATCCTAACTAAAGTACAAGGTGTTGGTGATAAGCTTTGGGTATTACAACTTGAGGTTTCATACTTTTGAAGCTCCATTTCATCATCCTTTTCTTCATCCTCTTGATTAACCCTCAACTTGCTTGAGGAGGTAATACTTCTAATCCCACTTGTTATTTGTAAGCATATCTTCATGACTTGATCTATTATGGAATTTATCTTTTAAAATGGTTAACTTGTAACATGGTACTTGCATGCTTCCGCTCACTTTATCTTCATAAAATGGGTTTATGAACTTGTTAAAATGTAGAACATGTTATTTTAAAGGTTTGTCAAATTCCAACAATGGTATCAAGAGCCAAAGTCTTGTTAATATGCTTCTTGTTTTTGGCTAGTAAACTCATTTATTTTACAATCTACCAACATGCATGAAAGTAGAATGTAAAAATCTTGAGTTTTGGTGGGGTTTTTGGTTTTGGCCAAAATTTTGAACCCAAAAATGGGTTTTGGGACTTCAAGTTTGACCAAGATTTGTTGTTGTTTTGGTTCACAATCATGCCTTGACCTTGTGGTTGGATTTGTGTGTGATTTGGTTGATTATTCATTCTTATGGTTTGTAATAATTATTCATTCATTTTGGTTTGTAATAAGTTGTAATTAATCTTGTAATTTCTTGATGTAATTTATTCTATTTGGTTTGTAAAATAGAATAGGTTGTTATTTCATTTTCTAGAAAAGAATTGTATTAGGATATAATTTTGTAAAGAGAAAATGAAGATTCATGAAGAAGATTACAAGATGGAGCTTTGAAGATTACAAGATTAAGTGGGAGATTTTGTTTAAAATCTCTTACTTGTTTTAACCCTTTAGGTAACACTTGTTTTGGCTAAACAAGTGCTTACCACTTAGGCATGATTGTGGACTTTTATTTTGCATGCTTGTATGGTTTTGTGTATGTGTTTGGTTGCTACAACAATTTCACATGTTTACAACTTGCAAAATACATTTTAAATGGTTATAATAAAACATAACATGAATGACACTAATAATTGGTTATTCGACCTAAATAAAATGGTTTATTTAAAAGATAATGAAATGGTTTATAACTAGTAATTGGTTTACTAAAAGGATATGAAAATAGGTTTTTCATAAAACACTACACACCAAATGCATGTTGGTGTATAGCATTTTGTTTTCTAAAACTAGAATGTAGAAAACATAAAATCCCTTTAACTAAAACAAGATAAACAAGTTAAACGCCATCCTTTTGTATGAACACTTAGACATATTAGGAAACTCTTGATGGGATAAAGGTCACCTAACCATCATGAGTGAACTAATATGAATAAGGTACACTTCGCATACATGTGGGATAAAGGTCACCTAACCACTTGTATGTTAAGTCTACATGTTCACGCAAGTAGGACGACTTGATTTGGTAATCATGAACTTAGGGTCACTGAAGCATGAGGAACAAATAGGCGTTGATGGGATTAATATGCCATGCAAAAGGATTGCATGATCCCATAACTTAGAAGTTGCAAAAGGATTGCAATTGTCATTATGACTACCTAGCTAAATCAAATGACGGGATAAAGGTCACCTAACCGAAATTTGATTTACCGTTGGATTCTAATATTTAATAAAACAAATTAAAAGGGTATTGTTTATTAAATTTAAAATCGATACTTAAAAGGACTTTGTTGTATTTTGTAGATGGCCGCTAATAACAACAACAACATGAAAAACGCACCACTTAACATGAACAACCTATCGTTACGGTCTCTCCTCGAGAAAGACAAACTCAATCATACCAACTTTATGGATTGGTTCCGCAATCTTCGGATTATCCTCAAACAAGAGGATAAAGCGTATGTACTTGAGGACCCCATTCCCGATCAACCGGATGAGAATGATGTGGAGGCAATGGCCTCTTACGATAAGTATTGCCACGACTCCCTTCAAGTCTCATGCCTAATGCTTGGGACTATGATACCCGAACTCTAAAAGGATTTCGAGCATCATAGTGCATACGACATGATAACGCAATTGAAGGAGATGTTCCTCCAACAAGCGAGTGTCGAGCGCTTCGAAATGGTTCGGGCGCTACATGCTTGTCGTATGGACGATACCCAATCGGTTTCATCTTATGTACTTAAGATGAAAAGCCTTATCGATCGTGCCAACCGTCTTAACCTAAACATATCTAATGAGTTAGCCACCGATCTTATCCTTAACTCCCTATCAAAAAGGTTTGATCAATTTGTAATTAATTACAATATGAATGGGATGGATAAGAGCATAGGTGAGCTTCACGGTATGCTTAGAACGGCAGAAACTAGCATGGGTAAAAGGGCTTTACCCGTGTTAGCAATCGATCAAGGTGGATCCAAAGGTAACACCTCTAGGCCAAAGGTGGCTAAGAGAAAAGGACCCGCCAATCAAGGCAAAGGGAAGGGGAAGATGGTTACCCCAACCATCAACAAGGCTAAGAAGCAAAAGGTAGCCGAGAAGGCAAACCCCAAGGAAGACCCATGTTTTGGTTGCGGTGAGATGGGTCATTGGAAACGAAACTGTCCGGTCTATCTTAAGGAGTTGAAGGACAAGAGGGACGCAGGGCAAACCTCAGGTAATATATATATGGTATATATAGAGCTTAGTATTACTTCTTCTAATACATGGGTATTAGACACTGGATGTGGAACTCATATTTGCAATTCTTTGCAGGGGTTCAAAAGAAGTGATCATAAAGCGGGAACATCAAGTCTCTATATGGGCAATGGTGCAAAGGTGCATGTTAAAGCTCAAGGAGATTTTATTTTGAAGCTTCCAAGCGGATTGGAACTTATTTTAGAAAATGTTTTGTATGCTCCGGATTTGTGTAGAAACATTATTTCTATTTCTCGCTTAAAACAATGTGGTTACGTTGTTAATTTTATTGATGATGATATTCATGTTTCTAAAGATAATGTATTCTATTTCAAGGCTTCGCCTTCAAATAGAATTTATGAATTGGTTCATGATGACGCATCATCGAGCTCTATATACCATACTAGCACCAAGAAACTCAAAAGGGATTTGAGTGATTCCTATTTATGGCATTGTCGCCTTGGTCACATAAACAAGAACCGAATGCATACACTTCAAAGGAATGGACTTTTGAAATCAAATGAAATGGATTCGTTTGATGTATGTGAATCTTGTTTACAAGGCAAGATGACTAAAGTACCTTTCAAAGGGACTTATGAAAGGGCTAAAGATTTATTGGGATTAATACATTCGGATGTATGTGGACCCTTTAAACCCATGACTAGGAATGGTGAAAGATACTTTGTTGCTTTCATTGATGACTTTAGTCGTTTCGGAAATGTCTACTTATTAAGACACAAGGACGAAACGTTTGAAGCATTCAAAGAATATCAAAACGAAGTACAAAATCAACTCAATAGGATAATTAAGGTACTTCTTACCGATAGAGGAGGTGAATACCTAAGCGATGCCTTCCAAGATCATCTTAGGAGTTGTGGGATTATCTCACAACTTACTCCACCCGGAACACCCCAACTTAATGGAGTTTCCGAAAGGAGGAACCGAACCCTAATGGATATGGTTCGATCTATGATGGCAAGAAGCTCGTTACCTCTATCATTTTGGGGTTATTGTCTAAGCTCCGCGGCTCGTATTTTAAATATGACCCCAACCAAGAAAGTGGAACGAACTCCTCATGAGATGTGGTTTGGAAAACCACCTTCTCTTTCATACTTAAAAGTATGGGGATGTGAAGCTTATCCTAAGCGTTATGTAGCTAATAAGCTACATGCTCGATCCACAAAGTGTATCTTCATAGGATATCCCAAAGATGACATGGGATATTACTTCTATGATCCATCCAAACAAACGGTATTTGTTGCTCGAAAAGCGGAATTCGTTGAAACCAAGTTCCTTATGGAAGGTGATGGTGAAAGGAAGATAGATCTTTAGAGGTACAAGATCAAGCCGATGATACACAATTGGTTGGCACTAGTACTCAACATGAGGATGTTGAAAATGATCAAGTAGATGATCAAGGTACACAAGACGTTCGAAGATCTAGTAGGATTAGTAATCCTCCCGAGAGATATGGGTTTCTCGTGGATGGTTGCTATACGGTTGATTTGGATGAACCGACAAACTACAAAGATGCTTTATCAAGGATTGATAAAGATAAATGACAGGAAGCCATGAAGGCCGAGATGCAATCCATGTATGAAAACCAAGTTTGGGAACTTGTTGTGCAACCTCCTAGCTCCAAGCTAGTTGATTGCAAGTGGCTTTTCAAGAAGAAAACCGACATACATGGAAACTTGGATACATATAAAGCTAGACTTGTAGCAAAAGGTTTCACTCAAACTCCAGGGGTTGATTATGATGAAACTTTCTCGCCAGTGGCAATGCTAAAGTCTATTAGGATATTATTTGCCATTGCTGCTTACTATGACTATGAAATATGGCAAATGGATGTCAAAACCGCTTTCCTAAATGGATATCTTGAGGAAGATGTCTATATGGTACAGCCCGAAGGTTTTGTTGATCCGAAAAATCCTAAAAAGGTATGCAAGTTAAAGAAATCAATCTACGGATTGAAACAAGCATCTAGAATGTGGAATCATCGTTTTAATGAAGAGGCAAAGAAATTTGGCTTCATTAAAAATGGTGATGAAGCTTGTGTATACAAGAAGGCTAGTGGGAGCTCTATAATGTTCCTTGTGCTATATGTGGATGATATATTATTATTTGGAAATGATATTACCACAATGCAAGAAGTCAAAACTTGGCTAAAGAGTTGCTTCTCCATTAAGGATCTTGGAGAAGCACAATACATATTGGGCATTGGGATCTATAGGAATAGATCCAAGAGATTGATAGGTTTAAGTCAAAGTGCATACATTGATAAAATCTTGAAAAGGTTCAAGATGGAAAACTCTAAGAAAGGTTTGGTACCTATTCAAAAGGGAACCGTTCTCAGTTCATCTCAGTGTCCTATCACAAAAGATGAACAAGAGAGAATGAAGAAAGTCCCATACGCATCTGCTATTGGGTCTATCATGTATGCAATGATATGTACTAGACCGGATGTGTCATGCGCTCTAAGCTTGACAAGTAGATACCAGAATAACCCAGGAAATAGTCATTGGACTGCGGTTAAATGTATATTGAAATACCTTAGAAGGACTAAGGATATGTTTCTAATATATGGGTCTGGTGAGGAGGAACTCGCTGTAAAAGGTTACGTGGACGCGAGTTTCCAAACTGATCGAGATGACTCTCGATCACAATCCGGTTATGTCTTCATGTTGAATGGTGGTGCGGTCTCTTGGAAGAGCTCAAAACAGGAAGTTGTTGCGTTATCCACTATAGAGTCGGAGTACATTGCCGCCTCATTGGCAGCCCAGGAAGCTGCATGGATGAAGAAATTCATCGATGACTTAGGAGTGGTCCCTTCCATTCAGGACCCTCTTGAGATCTTTTGTGACAACGAGGGTGCAATTGCTCAAATCAAGGAACCTCGTGCTCATCAAAAGACTCGTCACATTGAGCGGATATTCAACTACATTAGGGATGAGGTTGAAAAGGGAAAGATATGTATTCACAAAGTTCACACAGATCATAATGTTGCGGATCCACTCACGAAGCTTTTACATGGGCCAAAACATGAGGGACATGTTTGTGCATTAGGGCTTCGATATTCTAGTGATTGGAAATGATCTATTTTATGTATTGTATAGGAACGAATTAGTTCAAACTCATTAATATAATTATGGTATTAATTTAATTTTGAGTTATGTTCCAATTTTGCATATTTTATCCATGAATAAACTATTATTCTAAATTCCGTAGTTGATCACATTTGTGGGAACAAGTGTGAGGTCTAGACTATTATGAACTTGGATTGGTTAACATTCAAATGGTGAATGTGGGGCAAGGTTGCAACCAAGGTTCATAGATATTTGTGGGACACAAATATTGGAAGACCCGCTCTCAAGATTTACTATATGGAGCCTTTGTGGTTGATCACATGTAATCTTGAGTAAAGGAGAATATCATTATATCCTCTGACCTGAGACACATATTGGGTTCAGACATTCACCGAATATTGTGCCTTGATTCTTTCCTTCGCTATTCTGAAATATGGTAGTACATAAGGGAGGCTTCAGGTATGGTACGAAGTGTAGTGTCTAGGACGTATGTAGTCAAGATGGAATGTGTCCCTCTTATTCGTTGAGAGTCGGATGTCTAAGGCCTGATTAAGTTAAATCTATAAGAGAGTGATCATTCTATGTCTCTTGGATTTAACATGACATCTAGGACAAAAGGATATATTGAAAGATTCACCTATTCATATTCGAGAGGGAACTCGAAAGGGATGATGTTATTGAATGGCACTAAGTCATAACATATTGGGGGTGATGGACGGTCGTTAGGTGGTATCCATCACTTGCATTAATTTCTTATGTTTCTCGTGCAAGTGGGAGATTGAAGGTTTTCGTATGCCCGAGAGACATATTAAATTAATGTGGCATGTGTGTTATGATCCAAGTCGGGTCATACCCAATAACAAGCCTACCGACACCTTATTCGTATTTGATCTTAACGATTGGATCGTTGATTAGAATACGTGACACTTGGATTTTAGAAAATGGTTTCTAAAATAATATCACTTGATATGTGTATATATAAATTATGGATTAATTTATATGATAAGGAATTAATTATTTATAGGCTAAATAATTAATAAGTTATGTTACATTTATATATAAATAGGTTTTATATATAGTAATGTACACATAACAAATTAAAATGGAAGTATTATATAATACATTTTATATAATCTAATTTTATTAATTTTATTTAATAAAATTATGGGTGGCCTTGGAAGTAGTAGTTTGCTTCCCCTAGACTCTTTTGAGTGGTCACTTGAATCCCACTTCCATATGTATGTACCTAGACTTCTTTTGGGCACATTACACATACATACACATTTCAAATCTTGAAAAATCTCTCCATTTTTCTGCATGCTGGCCGAAACTTTTGGGGGTGAAGAGAGGGTTCTTGAGTTAATTTTTCAAGCTATTTTCAAGTGTTAATCAAATCCTAACTAAAGTACAAGGTGTTGGTGATAAGCTTTGGGTATTACAACTTGAGGTTTCATACTTTTGAAGCTCCATTTCATCATCCTTTTCATCATCCTCTTGATTAACCCTCAACTTGCTTGAGGAGGTAATACTTCTAATCCCACTTGTTATTTGTAAGCATATCTTCATGACTTGATCTATTATGGAATTTGTCTTTTAAAATGGTTAACTTGTAACATGGTACTTGCATGCTTCCGCTCACTTTATCTTCATAAAATGGGTTTATGAACTTGTTAAAATGTAGAACATGTTATTTTAAAGGTTTGTCAAATTCCAACAGACATGATAGGTCGAAACATTGTATACGTGTCTATGGTATCTCAAGATTACATAATATACAATACAAGTTGATTAAGTTATGGTTGGAATAGATTTGTTACCAATTTTCACGTAGCTAAAATGAGAAAAATTATCCAATCTTGTTTTACCCATAACTTCTTCATTTTAAATCCGTTTTGAGTGAATCAAATTGCTATGGTTTCATATTGAACTCTATTTTATGAATCTAAACAAAAAAAGTATAGGTTTATAGTCGGAAAAATAAGTTACAAGTCATTTTTGTAAAGGTAGTCATTTCAGTCTAAAGAACGACGTCTAGATGACCATTTTAGAAAACATACTTCCACTTTGAGTTTAACCATAATTTTTGGATATAGTTTCATGTTCATAATAAAAATCATTTTCTCAGAATAACAACTTTTAAATCAAAGTTTATCATAGTTTTTAATTAACTAACCCAAAACAGCCCGCGGTGTTACTACGACGGCGTAAATCCGGTTTTACGGTGTTTTTCGTGTTTACAGGTTTTAAATCATTAATTTAGCATATCATATAGATATAGAATATGTGTTTAGTTGATTTTAAAAGTGAAGTTAGAAGGATTAACTTTTGTTAGCGAACAAGTTTAGAATTAACTAAACTATGTTCTAGTGATTACAAGTTTAAACCTTCGAATAAGATAGCTTTATATGTATGAATCGAATGATGTTATGAACATCATTACTACCTTAAGTTCCTTGGATAAACCTACTAGAAAAGAGAAAAATGGATCTAGCTTCAACGGATCCTTGGATGGCTCGAAGTTCTTGAAGCAGAATCATGACACGAAAACAAGTTCAAGTAAGATCATCACTTGAAATAAGATTGTTATAGTTATAGAAATTGAACCAAAGTTTGAATATGATTATTACCTTGTATTAGAATGATAACTTACTGTAAGAAACAAAGATTTCTTGAGGTTGGATGATCACCTTACAAGATTGGAAGTGAGCTAGCAAACTTGAAAGTATTCTTGATTTTATGTAACTAGAACTTGTAGAATATATGAAGAACACTTAGAAATTGAAGATAGAACTTGAGAGAGATCAATTAGATGAAGAAAATTGAAGAATGAAAGTGTTTGTAGGTGTTTTTGGTCGTTGGTGTATGGATTAGATATAAAGGATATGTAATTTTGTTTTCATGTAAATAAGTCATGAATGATTACTCATATTTTTGTAATTTTATGAGATATTTCATGCTAGTTGCCAAATGATGGTTCCCACATGTGTTAGGTGACTCACATGGGCTGCTAAGAGCTGATCATTGGAGTGTATATACCAATAGTACATACATCTAAAAGATGTGTATTGTACGAGTACGAATACGGGTGCATACGGGTAGAATTGTTGATGAAACTGAACGAGGATGTAATTGTAAGCATTTTTGTTAAGTAGAAGTATTTTGATAAGTGTATTGAAGTCTTTCAAAAGTGTATAAATACATATTAAAACACTACATGTATATACATTTTAACTGAGTCGTTAAGTCATCGTTAGTCGTTACATGTAAGTGTTGTTTTGAAACCTTTAGGTTAACGATCTTGTTAAATGTTGTTAACCCAATGTTTATAATATCAAATGAGATTTTAAATTATTATATTATCATGATATTATCATGTATGAATATCTCTTAATATGATATATATACATTAAATGTCTTTACAACGATAATCGTTACATATATGTCTCGTTTAAAAATCATTAAGTTAGTAGTCTTGTTTTTACATATGTAGTTCATTGTTAATATACTTAATGATATGTTTACTTATCATAGTATCATGTTAACTATATATATATCCATATATATGTCATTATATAGTTTTTACAAGTTTTAACGTTCGTGAATCACCGGTCAACTTGGGTGGTCAATTGTCTATATGAAACATATTTCAATTAATCAAGTCTTAACAAGTTTGATTGCTTAACATGTTGGAACATTTAATCATGTAAATATCAATCTCAATTAATATATATAAAAATGGAAAAGTTCGGGTCACTACAGATGTAACCATGTGATCAAGTGGGCTGTGATGGCCATAGGTGGTCTTTGTGTGTTGGAATCGAGTTTGGGTTGTTGATCAAGAAAATAGAAAAAGGAAGTATACAGGTGGTATTCTTCTTTGTTTCTTCCTTTTTCGCGTTTGAATACCACTGAAACAGTAGCATTAATATTTGTGTGGTGATATGGGTTGTGATATTCGAATACTTTAGCAGCGAGAAGAAGAAGAAAGAAAAAGTAAACATGGGGATGGTGTTGTGCAGGAAATGGTGGCTTGAGTTCACAAGGAAGAACAAGAAAGGAAGGTGGTGATAGTATATGTGGGTTTTGTGTATATAGAGTCTGTGTCTTTAATGGTACATTTGTGAATGTATTTATATAATATTACAGAGTACCGGTTCATGATTCACACAAATTATGAAACATGTTTATAGCTCATGTACTATAATATTAATTTAATAATAATTAACAATAATTTTATAATAATGATTCTTAATCAGAGCAATCTAGTACAGTAAGCCATCAATGTTTTGTAAGTTTGCTACCGACAGTTTTCACGGATTGCTACATCATGCTCCGTCATTAATTTAGTGGTGGATAAAAAGTCTTCAGAAAAATTCCAAATTTTTACATAAATTATCTTTATTTATTTTGGTCATTATGGTATAAAATTCGATCATTAATTTATTAAATAAAAATTACATCAACTGTCCCTCTCGATTTTGGGTAAAATATAAAAAGTGCTAAAATTTAATAACTAGATCCTAAATACATTTTTAGTAAGCCTAAAATTTATAGAACTCATTTTCGGATCACCGTTTATTTTAAAATCATATAAGTTCGAATTAAACTTCTCTAAATAATAATCGAAACATCCAACGAGTATTATAATTATTAAATAATTATATTTGATATACTCTCTACATATATAGATTTATTTTAATAACAATTTAATTATATCGTATATTATTTATATTTTCAGTTCTAACGATTAAATCGTATATTATTATTTTTAGTTATTATATAAATATACATATATTTGTATTTATATTTATATGTATACACATTTATCTATAATTAATGGTTCGTGATTCGTCCGAATTGGTCGAAGGTCAAATGATTTCATAAAATAGTTCAAAAATTTTGAGACTCGATTTAATAGACTTTGCTTATCGTGTCGAAACTATATAAAGAGTAACTTTAAATTTGGTCGGAAATTTTCGGGTCGTCACAGTACCTACCTGTTAAAGAAAATTCGTCCCGAAATTTGATTAGGATGGTCATGACTGACAATAAGTATGTTTTCATGACGCATACGAGCTAGAAATTAGAGTTTTAATCATTAGTGAGTAATATGGATAAAACGATTCATTTATGTAAAGAGTACGAGTGAAGCTATCACCAAAGAGTAAAATGATTAAATGCATGTTCGTCTTAACCAGTGATGTAGTCACGGTTAATTTCCTGAATTCAAGGAAAAAGATAGAACTATCAGGAAGATATGTTCTTGATATGTTTGGAGATTAGGTAGAATGTAAGAGTCGTGTAACATGGCACCTGATGACGTTATGGTCTGTGAATCATCAAGTTCCATTAGAAGCTTAGCATGACTTACTGTAATATAATCACATTGATCAAGTGTCATTATATTATACTAATTCATGCTTCAATTCCCAACACTACTTCAATTACATTCATATTTTAAGCTCGGATTTTTCAGAATTTAGAAACTAAAACAGTTTCTTTCCTGATGTAACACTGATATCGCGAAGAGATAAATGGTTTTAAATAAGAATAGTTATGAAAATATCTATGATATTTAATAATGAAAGATTAGATGATATCTTTAGAATTTCTAATATCGAAGGATGATAATGAAGACTTGTCCGTAAAGGTTTAGAGTCAGGAGTAAGGTATTCGTAAATGACTTCAGCAGATACTGAATCATTTGAATTCTTTGAAGGTAGGTTTAGTGTTTGTGATTTATCTACAGCCTCCTTCATGGTTTGCTCAATCCGTACTCCAGTTCCAATTTTTCTGAGCTTTGCCAACATGCTATTCTTTATCATCAAACTATTGGCTGTTAAGGTCGTTTACAGCTTTTTACTGCTTCATCAGTATTGGTTCATAGATTGGGTGCATTTCAGAATTTAATAATAATAAGAGTAATAATAATATTAATAATAATATTGATAATAAAAATGAGTAATAAGTAATCTACCTCAAAGAAGTAGTCCTAAAAAATCCCTAAGTTCGGGTTTGAACCCGTGACGTCCCGCTAACCCGGTAACACTCCCAAACCATTCTTCCGTTTATGTTTATCTATTTATTATCATACCCATATTTATTTATCCTGTATTTCTTTCCGTTTCTTCTTCTTCTTCTTAATTCAATTTGACTATCATGGAATCATCGTTTATCATTATCAAATAGTCACGTAATCGTTATTAACATGTCATCATACATAACCATCATTCTAATATAACAATCATATACCGCCACCATCGCTATCATCATAAGATAATCATACATCATCATCCCTCGAATCCTATGGTATCATCATCTCGATTATTCCAGTATCAATATCATAGATCACCATCATCATCATTTCCCTCACCAACGTGTTAGATTAGTAGCAGAAACAGGAAAAGATTACAGCCCATCATACACGTTTTACTTCATCGTTATATCCTAATATCACCTTAAAATAAAATGAACGGGAGGTCCAAAACAAATAAACCAAACCCAAACTCAAAGTCCAGTAATAGGGGTTAATGGACTGCAGTAGCCCAATACTTGTAGCCTGATTGTGTGTCTGTTTTAAAAGAAAAATAAGCAGGAGACAAGAATAGTAGCGTAGTAGTTAGATGTTGCGTGGGATTATAAAGTGAAACAGAAACACGAGTTGCAACAACTGTTACGTTCATGTATCATCATGATATCCTCCATCATCATTATAATTGACATCTCCACCATCATGTATATGCCTCGTTAAAACAGTAACTTCGAAAAAAATGTAACAGCTACAGTAGCAATTACATCGGCGAGTAATAGATACCAATCATGGTGATCATCGTGGTGATGGGTTTCAAGATTGTAGTGGTGATTGGTTTAAAACGGAAAACAGAAAATTTATGTTGGATTTCGATGGTTAACTTGCGATGGTGTACATGGGATTCTTGTGTCGGTTATTGACTAATAACAACACACCAGTGGCAACAACCCTTGCTCGATCATGATTAAAGTAAGCATCCACTTTTCTCCTTATTACCATCATCTTTTTAATCTTTAATCACAATTCATCAAGTGGTGTTAATTGTTTAATAAATTTTTCGGTCTAAAAGGAAGAAAAAAAAAAGAAAACGTGTAAAGTGCTTTTGGAAAAGTTATTATTAATTGAAATCAACCTGCAACAATCTAAATCATGATTTCTTCGCTTGTTTTACAACCGAAAGGCAATTAGATTTTGACTGGATAGGGATCAAGAAAACAGAAAACGCATAAACAGAAATAACTATAGCATAGCAGCGGTTTCTATGTGGTGGTGGTTCAACGTGTATGCAAAGACGATTTAGGGTTGTAATGATAAGGGTGGACTTGTTCAATCAAGAAGAGAAAATAATGAAGTAGGTTGATGGTCACTTTGGTTGTGGGTTGAATATAACAAGAAGATGGTGGTAACGTAACCATGTGATCAAGTGGGATGTGTTGGCCATAGGTTGTCTTTGTGTGTTGGATTCGAGTTTGGGTTGTTGATCAAGAAAATAGAAAAAGGAAGTATACAGGTGGTATTCTTCTTTGTTTCTTCCTTTTTCGTGTTTGAATACCACTGAAACAGTAGCATTAATATTTGTGTGGTGATATGGGTTGTGATATTCGAATACTTTAGCAGCGAGAAGAAGAAGAAAGACAAAGTAAACGTGGGGATGGTGTTGTGCA
Organism: Rutidosis leptorrhynchoides; assembly: GCF_046630445.1. Lineage (NCBI taxonomy): Eukaryota > Viridiplantae > Streptophyta > Magnoliopsida > Asterales > Asteraceae > Rutidosis > Rutidosis leptorrhynchoides. The sequence continues at coordinate 176,084,337 of NC_092341.1, forward strand.
GGAAATGGTGGCTTGAGTTCACAAGGAAGAACAAGAAAGGAAGGTGGTGATAGAATATGTGGGTTTTGTGTATATAGAGTCTGTGTCTTCAATGGTGCATTTGTGAATGTATTTATATAATATTACAGAGTACCGGTTCATGATTCACACAAATTATGAAACGTGTTTATAGCTCATGTACTATAATATTAATTTAATAATAATTAACAATAATTCTATAATAATGATTCTTCAATCAGAACAATCTAGTACAGTAAGCCATAAATGTTTTGTAAGTTTGCTACCGACAGTTTTCACGAATTGCTACATCGCACTCCGTTATTAATTTAGTGGCGGATAAAAAGTCTTCAGAAAAATTCCAAATTTTTACATAAATTATCTTTATTTATTTTGGTCATTATGGTATAAAGTTCGATCATTAATTTATTAAATAAAAATTATATCAACTGTCCCTCTCGATTCTGGGTAAAATATAAAAAGTGCTAAAATTTAATAACTAGATCCTAAATACATTTTTAGTAAGATTAATTTTATAGAACTCATTTTCGGATCACCGTTTATTTAAAAATCATATAAGTTCGAATTAAACTTCTCTAAATAATACTCGAAACGTCCAACGAGTATTATAATTATTAAATAATTATATTTGATATACTCTCTACATATATAGATTTATTTTAATAACAATTTAATTATATCGTATATTATTTATATTTTTAGTTCTAACAATTAAATCGTATATTATTATGTTTAGTTATTATATAAATATACATATATTTGTATTTATATTTATATGTATACACATTTATCTACAATTTATGGTTCGTGAATCGTCGGAATTGGTCGAAGGTCAAATGATTTCATAAAATAGTTCAAAAATTTTGAGACTTTGCTTATCGTGTTGAAACTATATAAAGATTAAGTTTAAATTTGGTCGGAAATTTCTGGGTCGTCACATAGTTCACATTTGTGATATACCGGGAAAATAGCTATCCGTGCGGTTGTTCCAAAACCGGGATGGCTTCAGATGCACAAAGCATTAAAACCATAAAATTTCCGAAAAACTCATCTTGTTTAACAACTTGACTTGTTTTCCCGTTCTAAAAAGCAAAAAATTGGTTTTCTAAAGGCCTTGTTTTCCTTAAGGCCAAACCTTTTTCTTGGATGACTCATGATATTGGCGCTCCGTACATCAAAGAGAAGCTTGTGGGCAATTTATTGATTTGATGATGATAAGGAAAGGATATATGATGGTGGAGATGAAGATTGTCGAGGTTCGAAAATGCTCCTAGAAAGGTTAATTTGCACCAAAAAGAACTTGACTTCTGCTTGATCTGATCTAATTATGATGCTTTTATGGATATTGTTAATCTTAAGCCTTTCTAGATGCATTTTTGTTTTTTTATGAGAATTTGATTCTAGAGAGGTGAAAAGGGTAGTATAGGCTTGAATGTGTGATGTTTTTGAGGATGAATTTAAAGATTAAAGTGTTGATTGTTGACGTTTTGAAGACATCAAGTGACTTGGCATGCTATTTCTTGAGTCCCGCCCCATTTGCAACTTTGGGCGATTTTTGAAGCCAAGTCCTTGTTTGTGAATGAAGGTAAAGAGGTTAAAGTCTTGATATGCTGATGAGATGGTATTTATTTAGAAAGGATTGAAGATTGTTTGAAGCCTTTAAAGATTGACAAAAACATTGAGGTAATTCTTTGGATTTGTCAAGTATTTTTGAGTTTGTTCAAAGTTTGAAAAGTTGAAATGACCATACTTGAAATTGCAAGTTTGTATTAGTCAAAGTTGGTCAATGATACTTGTTTCATAAACATGCTTCTTACTCTCTTCTAAATTTATAATTGAATTAAACTTTGACTCGACTATGAAACAAACTCAAGAGAAACTATGACTCGGTAGTTGTAATTAGCAAGTGTTCCGTTTAAAGTTCGTCCCAAGAGAGCGGTGATTGCTAGTTGAATTGATGAAAACTCATAATCATCCTAAAGGCTGTGTTTGATTGGGGGTTTTTGAAGTTTTAAGATATTAAAGAAGTAATTGCAAATTAAACTAAGAACTAGAAATGATGAAGTAATTATCAATATTAAAAGCATGCACACTTACTTAATCCACTTGAAGCATTCAGATTGTTCTATTGTTCACTTTAGAGCAAATTGTGTTCAAACTTTCGACTAGTATCCCTACTAGATGTTATTATGATCAATCAACACTTACAAATTCCCATAAGCTTGCATTAATTGAATCTAGTTTAATCATGCAAATATCATTAGTACTTATCATAGGTTAATGTCCCCTAAAACCCTTTGGCAATCAAAATCCCTTAAAAGAACCAACTTCACTATGTTGGCTAAGGACCAGTTGAAAGCCAATCCAAACTAAGACCTCAATCCCTTAAAAGTCCCAATTTGATTGTCTAGATCACCTAAGTGTTGAAGTACAAGTTGCATCACTAATCAAATTCCTTTGAAGGGTACACAACTCATATAATCAAAGTCAAGTCCAAAACAATCATAACAAAGGATCTTGTGACTAATTCTAATGACAAACCACAACTATCAACTCATAAATTCATCCAGACACGATCATCAATATAGATATGAACAATCCTTAGCTATCAAGCTTCGTAAACAAGTGCACATAATGAAATCTAGCCAATCATGGCTAGAACAAGATCAATATAAGCAATAATAGTAAATCTAAACGTTATTAAGCAATAAACAAGAGTAGATTGTACCAAACTTAAGTAAATTACAAAGTAGCTAGATGAAGAAGATGAAAATGATGAAGAGCAAGCCCTAGATCTTGATTCAATCTTCAAATCCTTGATGTAGAATGGATAAAAACTTAATGAAAAACTCAATAAAATAACTATGAAACCCTAAATTGATCAGCTACCACGAACTAGCCACTATTCTATTCAATGTTCATATGAAAACCCCTTTTCTCATTCTATTTATACTTCCCAAAATCTGCCCATAATTTACAGAGGAACGTCGTTCCTCTTTTAGGAATGTCGTTCCTTGGCTCTAGATGTGGAATGTTGTTCTTAATGTTGGAATGACGTTCTTAGGCTTTATGTGGAACACGTTCTTAATTAGGAACGTCGTTCCTGAATCGAGTTATAGATGGCATCTTGTTCTGTTTCCATTTCCTTGTAAATTTCCCAAGTAAAACGTCGTTCTTGGCTTTAGAACGCCGTTCTTGATGTTGGAGTGACGTTCTAAGATAACGGAACGTCGTTCTTGTTACCGGATTGGGCACTTTGCAGTTTTCTTGATCATTTTGCACACTTTGGTCAATTTTACACCAAATTTACACTTAGAACTGCAATAGTACTCAGAACGCGATCAAACCCAAGATCACAACTTTTTGAGGACTTTGGAAACAAAAACCGAGTAAAACGAGGTAGATATTGCGTGAGAAACATAGTGTGGATGAGCAATATCAAACTCCCTACATTTGAATCTTGCTTGTCCTCAAGCAAGCATAACAATAAACAAGTCTTGGAGATAATAGGAATAAATTGATCAAAGCCAAAGTGCAATCGATGAGCAATAATTGATACCCTCTTGGATGTGCACTTTGATGGCTAGAATGATCTCTAAATTCTTGCATTTGTTAAGGACCAATCATAACCTCATCTCTTGTTCTTCTTCTTCTTCTTCCACAAGCTAGTAAAAACTCTAATCAATACTTCAAACAACTTCATTTCATCAATTCATCAAATGGGGCAACGGTAGGGGCAGAAATTCTTGACCAAACCTTCAATTGAACTTCAAAAGACACACCACTCCTCCAAATCAAGCTCAAGATCTTCAAACATCCTCAAATCAAATAAATTCAATCCCAGGCTAAACATCTACACATTTTCATTCATCTTTAAAACAAACGATCAAACAACAAGCTCCCTAGAAAGACTCAAATATCCTCAAGATTTTGCAATTTAAGAGTAATCACATCAAGATTTGAGCTTTTTAGTACAAACCTTTCTAGGAGCTTTCTTCAAACCATCACAAGCATAGATTTCACTTTCATACCCCACTTTTATCACCATTAACAATCATGAACTTCCCACAAGCTTCACAATGTGTGATCCAGTTGCGTGAAGTTTCCTTCAAGATATGCCCTTGCTTGTATTCCTTAACACCAAATCGGGTCATCGGAAGCTTCTCAAAACCATTTAAGTCAACCTTTAAGAACTTGACAAGGCGAGTTACGTAGTGACCACCAACACTTGGGAGCTTTGATTTGTCTTCAATTGCATCAAAGAGGTAGCTTGCAAAGAGGTGAGGAACATGAACATGCTTTTTCTTATGAACCCTATGAACTAATCAAATATCGAGCAATGTCATCTTATCCTTATCCTCCATGCGGTGGAAAACCGTATATGCAAAGACCCATTGAATACATCTAAGCTTAGGACTAGAAAGTTCTTGAGGAACTTGGTTGGATGGTGTGAACTCGGTATTACTAATCTTATGCTAATCCCCTTTTGGATCGAACTCATTTGGATTGAACGTTTCACATTCGGATAAGTACATGAAAGTGACATTGGGTGAGGTATCCTTGCAGAGATCTAGACTCGCCATGAATTATGCCATACTTAATCGCCATTCCTCCCCTCCTAACCAAAATGCGAGGTAATCTTCTAGCCACGGAGAATGAACTTCGAAATTAACCCTTAAGGATATAAATTCCCGGGTTAACAAGGGGTAGACATTCTCACGGATATCAAGCAAAGGTCCACATGGGTATATGCTTTGATGAAAGTGCTCAACTTTGAACGCAACTCGAATCTAACTAAGCATTCCCGCTAGTTCTAATGGAGCCCAATCAATGTACTTGGCTGGCACACAGGCATTTGAATCCTATTAAGCATTCGAGACTTTAGAGTCTCATCCTCAAGAACTGCTCGTAACCATTCATCAATACCGGATGCTTGCTCCTTTCCTTTCCCTTTGTAAATCACCTAAAACACAATTGCAAACAAACAACAAACGCATCCACAACTTTATAACATTAGCAAACATCCAACTTCTCACATTCAAACATCAATGGGGCACACGCCCCCTACATTTAGTCCATTAACACAAGCTTCACAATTGTCATGTTTAGGCTAAAATGATCAATATGCAATGATGGTACAATCGTCAATTAGGGTCAAACTAGATAAGTGTAATTCTAGAAAACCTAAATAAACTTGCAAGCATACCAAAGCACATATTAAAATCACAAGCTAGAGTGTTTCATGCTTCAAATAACAATTTCAATGTCTAAAAGTCAACGCCGGTCAACCCTAAAGTCAAGAACCCTAATTTCAATTTCAAAACGAAAGAAACATTAATTATAAGGGTACATGGCAATATCAAGTTGGTTAACTAGCATACAACCTTAGACAACACTCAATTTCATCTCAAACAACCAAACTCAAAAAGCCCTAATTTTTTAATACCCTAGAGTCACAAAGTTGAAATTGTGCAATTAAACATGGCAAACATGTAAATTAACAACATTGCAACCTAGAATCAACAATTATATCATCATAATCAACTTAGATCTAACATAATTGACAAGCATAGCATACAAGGTAAAAAGCATGAAGATTTCACAAATAAGTTCAATTAAGTAAAATAAGTGAAAGATCATACTTGAAACATGTTTGATGTTGACAAATTAGCAAGATCCTTGAAGAAAAGTTATCAATTTTGACTTAAGAAAATAGGTTTTTGAGTGTGTAAGTCGGAAGCAAGAGAATTATAAAAGTGTGAAAGAGTGATTCAAATCAACCCCCAAAACATATTCAAAACAGGGCCTAAAACGTCGTTCCATATGCTGGAACGTCGTTGCAGTTTACCAGGAATTTGGAACGGAGTTCTTAAAAACAAAATGCCGTTCTAACTGAAACAAGAACGTTTTTATTATTAAGGAACGTCGTTCCTGAAACCGTTTCGAAGGTGCTACTGTTTAAGTTGGAGATAGAGAACGTCGTTCCAAATTTATGAACATCATTCCTGGACCAGAAATGCAGTTTTCAACATTTTAACTCAAACAGGCACATTCCTACCCAAATCACCAACTGTTTTTTGATCTTTTCAAGTTTCCCAAATGCATGAAATGCAACTACATGGCAATGCAAGCTAACAAAAATGCAAAAGCAAACAATTCTACATGGAATGCAAACTATCATGAACAAATATACACAAGTGTGATCGTTTTTGATCTAGGGTCTATCACATGACCCGTTTAGGCACAAGAGTATCACTTTGGGTAGAGCTTGATGTCATCAAGCTCGCAAGCATTGATTTCATCAAAGTAAAGCCACAATTGGTTCCCATTCACCTTAAAGGTATCGTTATCTCCATACAACTCAACATAGCCGGTTGGGTAAGCTCTTTTGACTATGTATGGTCCCGACCATCTAGACTTTCACTTACCGGGTGAGAACATAAAACGCGAATTGAACACTAGCACCTTATCGTTTGGGTGGAATTCCTTATGTCCCTTAAGTCGGGCATCATGCCATCGCTTAGTTTTCTCTTTGTATGTCAAAGAGTTTTCGTATGCCTCTAACCTAACTTCTTCCAATTCATGCATTTGCATGACCCATTTTTTCTTTGCGTGGTCAAGATCTAGGTTCACTTTCTTTAATGCCCAAAATGCTCTATGCTCAACCTCTACCGGGAGGTGGCATGCTTTCCCATAGACTAGATGGAATGGTGTGGTGCCTATTGGTGTCTTATATGCGGTTCTAAACGTCCATAAGGCATCGTCAAGTTTAGTTGACCAAAACTTAGGGTTGTTAACCGTCTTTTCCAAAATCCTTTTCAAAGAATGATTCATATTCTCCACTTGACCACTCATTTGAGGGAGGTAAGGGGTGGAGAAATGATGTGTAACACCATATTTTCCATTACTTTTTCCATAAGACTATTAGCAAAGTGTGTGCCTCGATCCGAGATCAACGCCTTTGGCACTCCAAATCTATCAAACAAACTCTTCAAAAACTTAACCACTACCCTAGAGACTTTGGTTGGCAAGGCCTTGGCCTCGTCCCTTTTCGAAACATAATCAGCCGCAACCAAGATGTAAGATACTTTTTTAAATTCGGAAATGGACCCATAAAGTCTAGGCCCCATACATCAAATATCTCACATATTTGGATCCCAGTTTGGGGCATTTTGTCCCTCTTAGAAATGTATCCGGACAATTGGCAAGAATCACACCTTTTTACAAACTCGCGGGCATCTTTGAATATCGTGGGCCAATAAAAACCGGAATCAAACACCTTTTTCGAGGGAGGTTGTAGAGGAACCCATAGCTCAACTGTAGTGACCCGAACTTTTCCATGATTATTTATTAAATGAAAACTATATTTGCATGATTAAATGTTTCCAACATGTTAAGCAATCAAACTTGTTAAGACTTGATTATTTGAAATGAGTTTCATATAGACAAATGACCACCCAAGTTGACCGGCGATACACGAATGTTAAAAATTGTAAAAATTATATGATGATATATATATATATGGATATATATAGTTAACATGATATTATGATAACAAAGTATCTCACTAGGTATATTAACATTGAGTTATATACATAAAATGAGGCTATTGAATTAAGAAAACTCGAAACGATATATATAACGATTATCGTTATAACAACGTCTTACTAAATGCATATGTATCATATTAAGATATTAATACACTAGGTTTAAAATCATGAAATGATAATTACATATATCATTAAGCGTATTAACAATGAACTACATGAGTAAGATGAGACTACTAACTTAAGGATTTCGAAACAATACATATATGTAACGATTATCGTTGTAATAGTATTTTACACACACACATATATATATATACATATATATATATATATGATATTAAGATATATTAATACACCATGTTAACATTTTAAAATAACAATTTAACATCTCATTTAAGTGTAATAACAATGGATCAATTACATTTAACAAGATCATTAACTTAAAGGTTCCGAAACAACACTTACATATAACGACTAACGATGACTTAACGACTCAGTTAAATGTATATACATGTAGTATATTAAAATGTATTAATAAACTTTTGGAAGACTTCAATACACATATCAAAGTACTTCTATTAAACAAAAATGCTTAAAATTACATTCTCGTTCAATTTCATCAACAATTCTACTCGTATGCAATCGTATTCATACTCGTACAATACACAGCTTCTAGATGTATTTACTATTGGTATATACCAATAAAAAACATCAAAATCAGACTCCTAATCATCTACTTTTGTTCTCTAGCATGGATGATTGATCAATTTGGCCATTAGAGGAAATAATTACACTAAAAATCAAATTACAACATGTTTATATGGACACCATGTATCACGTTTTCCTTCACCATCCCACACACTTGCATTTTTCAATTTTCTTTCATCTATTTGATCTCTCTCTTACTCTATGATGATGTTCTAAGTGTTCTCCAGCATATTCAACAAAATCTACATCAATCTAGCTCCTAAAACCAACCTTTGATCAACCTACAAAACAACTACTCAAGAACACTTCAATAACACTTTCAAATTTACTAGCTTACTTCCAATCTTTCAAATCCATTTCAAGTGATCATACAACTTCAAGAAATCTTTCTTATTTACAGTAAGATATCTTTATAATTCATGGTAATACTCATATTCAAACTTTGATTCAATTTCTATAACTATAACAATTTTATTTCGAGTGAAAATCTTACTTAACTTATTTTCATGTCATGATTCTACTTCAAGAACTTTCAAGCCATCCAAGAATCCTTTGAAGCTAGATCAATTTTTGTCACTTCCAGTAGGTTTACCTACTAAACTTGAGGTAGTAACGATGTTCATAACATCATTCGATTCATATATATATAAAACTATCTTACTCGAAGATTTGAACATGTAATCACTAGAACATAGTTTAGTTAATTCTAAACTTGTTCGCAAAAAAAGTTAATCCTTCTAACTTGACTTTTAAAATCAACTAAACACATGTTCTATATCTATATAATATGCTAACTTAATGATTTAAAACCTGGAAACACGAAGAGCATCGTAAAACCGGACATACACCGTCGTAGTGAAACCGGGGGCTGTTTTGGTTAGAAAAATAAAAACTATCTTAATCTTTGAATTGGAAGTTTGTTTTCTGGAAAAATGATATTACATATGAACATGATACTATATCCAAAAATCATGGTTAAACACAAAGTGGAAGTATGTTTTTTAAAATGGTCATCAAGATGACTACCTCTTTAAAAAAGGACTTGTAACCTGTATTTTCGACTATAAACTTATACTTTTTCTATTTAGTTTCATAAATTTTAGTTCATCATTAAACCATAGCAACTTGAATCACTCAAAACGGATTTGAAACGAAGAAATGACGGGTAAAACAAAATTGGATAAATTTGCTAGTTTTAGGTACGAAAATTTTGTAACAAATCTAGACTAACCATATCCTAACTAAATTATATTGTATTATACATATTATGTAATCTTGGGATACCATAGACATGTATACAATGTTTTGACATATCATATCGACCCATCTATATATATATATTTCGGAACAACCATAGACACTCTATATGCAGTAATGTTTGAGTTAGCTATACAGGGTTGAGGTTGATTCCAAAATAATATATATACTTTGAGTTGTGATCTAGCCTGAGACTTGTATACACTGGGTCGTGGATTGATTCGAGATAATATATATTGATTTATTTCTGTACATCTAACTGTGGACAAATAGTTGTAGGTTACTAACGAGGACTGCTAACTTAACAAACTTAAATCATAAAAACGTAATAAAAAATGTTGTGAATATATTTAAATCATACTTTGATATATGTGTACATATTTGTTATAGGTTCGTGAATCGATCAGTGGCCAAGTCTTATTTCTAACGAAGGAAAAATCTGTGAAAGTGAGTTATAGTCCCACTTTTAAAATCTAATATTTTTGGGATGAGAATACATGCAGCTTTATAAATGTTTTACAAAATAGACACAAGTACGCGAAACTACATTCTATGGTTGGATTATTAAACTGAATATTGCCCCTTCAAGTCTGGTAGCCTAAGCATTAGGGAAATGACCCCTAATTGACGCGAATCCTAAAGATAGATCTATGGGCCTAACAAACCTCATTCTGAAATTTGGAATACTTTAGTACTTTGATTTATATGGTGATTGCGATTGCCAATTTATGACATACTTGCGAGTATGCGGGGAATATTCTATATGCATTATGTTAATGTCGGTTACCAGGTGTTCATCATAGAATGATTTTTATACACTTGCGAGTGCAAGATTATTGAATAAATGAAATATTGTGGTCTATTATATTAATTTGATAATATATATGTTAAACCTATAACTCACCAACATTTTTTGTTGACGTTTTAAGCATGTTTATTCTCAGGTGATTATTAAGAGCTTCTGTTGTTGCACACTAAAATAAGGACAAGATTTGGAGTCCATAATTGTATGTTATTGTGTAAAAACTGCATTCAAGAAACTTATTTCGATGTAATATATTTTTATTGTAAACCATTATGTAATGGTCGTGTGTAACGGTATATTTTAGATTATCATTATTTGATAATCTACGTAATGCTTTTTAAACCTTTATCGATAAAATAAAGGTTATGGTTGTTTTAAAAATGAATGTAGTCTTTGAAAAACGTCTCATATAGAGGTCAAAAGCTCGCAACGAAATCAATTAATATGGAATGTTTATAATCAATATGAACGGGACATTTCAGTTGGTATCCGAGCGTTGGTCTTAGAGAACCAGAAAATTTGCATTAGTGTGTCTTATCGAGTTTGTTAGGATGCATTAGTGAGTCTGGACTTCGACCGTGTTTTCTTTAAAAATGATTGCTTAATATTTTTTTGTTGGAAACTACAAATTGTAACATGTAAATATTATGTGATATATTAATCTCTTAACATGTTTGATATTGTGTGTTAGATGTCTACCTCTAGTACAAATCCCATCGACTCACCTAATAATAATGAAGAGTCGAATATATATTGGGAAGATTCACAAATTCTCGAAGAGGAACCGGAAGAAGAGGAACCGAAAGAAGAGGAACCGGAAGAAGAAGAGGTTCCGGAGGAGGAAATATTAGGAACCACAGAAAAACATATAAGTAAAATAAAACCCTCAAAAGAATGGACTAAAATTAATAATGGTCAAAGGTGTTTTCGCCGAGGAAGCAAAATATTGGGAAGATTACCAATTTTTCGATGAATCGGATCCCGATGAGGATTCCGATGATGTTATAGAAATTACCTCGACCCAAGTTAAAAAAGCAAAAGAAAATAATAAGGAAAAGGGCATCAAAATAGAGAAACTGATTGCAACCCCGATGAACTTTATATGTATCGTCAACACCCATATTTCTTAAGTGGTAACAATAACCCGGGAACCTCTAAGCCACCAGGTTTTTCTAAACCATTTGTGAAAACAACGGCTCATATTAGAGGAACATCATATATCCCTAGAAAATTAGCAAAACGAAACAGGTCCGAAGAGGAAGAAACTAGTGAGTCGGAATAAAGAGTTGTAATCATGAGGTGTAAAATATGTAAAATAAGTGTGCTTGTACTTTTCTTGTTGTATGTGAAAATTGCTTGTATTATTTGATAATTATCTTTTACGAATCTAATTCTCGTCTGTTTTACAGTAAAAAAACACAACGGACGTTAAGGATAGACAACCAAAAATTTTAGAAGACCTACCCGGGGACATGATTGATGAAATCTTGTCTAAAGTCGGTCAGAATTCGTCGGCACAATTATTTACGGCGAAATTAGTGTGTAGAACATTTGATGAACGTTCCAGGCATGCCTTAGTTTATAAAAGGCTTTCATTTGAAAGATGCGGTATATCACATTGGGGAGACCGTAAGTTACGCCGTGTTTTCTTTAAAGCGTTAAATGCGGGGAACCCAAATGCAATTTTACGCTACGGGTTAAGAACATATTTTGACTCAACATATCCCAACATAGGACTTCGTGAGTTAGAAAACGCTTCTAACATGCAACATAAAGAAGCATGTTATGCTTACGGGTTAGTGATGTTCGCTTCTCACCAAAGTGAGAAAAAGAACATCGGATTACCACGGTTAAATAAAACATTCCCTCAAGCGTAGGACTCAGTAATTGCGGTGAGAAACAAGGTTTTTAGATTGTTACAGGGTTGTTGGGCATTACAAAACCCTCATCCTTTTGACGGCGTTACAACATGCTGCCTAGCCAACGGTCATAATGGTTATTTTCCACAAGACCAAGGATGGGAAGTAGTCTTAGTAAAACCAAATGCATGACTTGTTTCTGGACCTATGAATTACGTGTCTTTATTGACTTTGCTGAACGACTTGCGTTAAACTAGAAATTGTCTTCGCAACTGCTTTGTATCAAAGTTATTGTGTGCTATATTTTTATGCTATATGAAAAATAGCGGTATTGTAAGTTTGTAAAATATTGTATACAAGTTTGAACGCGAAATATTATTATAATCAGTTTTTTCATATAGAATTGTAGTAGTTAAATTGTATGTTAGCTACTAAGTATGAACTTAATGGGTAGGTACTACCCGAATTAAAACTATAAAACGCTAATATGAAGAAAAAGCTTTTATAAATGAGTTCATATTATGCTATGACATACTATTGACTACTCTTAATATTCTATATGATTAACTCAATCCTTTTGGCTATTTTTGAAGGAAATGGCACCGACGACTCGTTAGAATTTGAACATGAGCAAGGAAGACTTACGTGCTTTCCTTGCAGCAAACATAACTGCAGTACAGGCTGCGATGCAAAATAACAATAACTCTGAATCCAGCAATGGAACTAATACCACGAGAACTCGTGTAGGATGCTCCTACAAAGAATTCACTGCCTGTAAACCTTTGGAATTCAATGGAACCGAGGGTCCAATCGGATTAAAATGATGGACTGAGAAGGTTGAATCGGTGTTTGCCATAAGTAAGTGCACTGAAGAAGACAAAGTAAAGTACGCTACGCATACCTTCACGGGTACTGCGTTAACATGGTGGAACACTTATCTAGAACAGGTGTGACAAGATGCTGCTTAGGCACTATCGTGGTTAGCATTCAAACACTTAATGGACGAGCAGTGCCGTCCCAGAAATGAGGTCAATATGCTCAAGGTATAGCATAGAGGGTTACGAACACAAGGGTTTGATATTACCACGTACGAACAACAATTCACGGAGTTGTGCCTATTGTGTTCGGGAGCGTTCGAAGATGAAGAAGAGAAAATCGACGCATTTGTAAAAGGGTTACCAGAAAGGATTCAAGAAGATGTGAGTTCACACGAGCCCACCTCCATACAAAAGGCAAGTCGAATGGCTTACAAACTCATAAATCAGATTGAGGGAAGAATTAAAGAGCAAGCGGCCGAAGAAGCTAACACGAAACAAGTCAAGAGGAAGTGGGAAGAAAACAGTAACAAGAGTCACCAATACAACAACAAGAACAACAATAATCGCAATTACAAACGCAATAACTACCACCACAACCGCAACTTTAACCGCAACAACAATAACAATCCCAACAACAACTACAATAACCGTTCCAACAATAACAACAACCGCAACAACAACAATCCCAACAATAACAACCAGAGGCAGAAACCATGCCAGAGGTGTGAAGGATACCATCCAACTGGGCTTTGTACGACATCGTGTACTAAGTGTAATAGAAAGGGTCATGGTACGATGAAGTGTGAAGTTTACGGACCAATGGCTAACAAGAATAAAGGAACAAATAATGTCAGAACAAATAATACCGCCATTATTTGTTATGGATGTGGGAAGCCGGGTCATATCAGAAATGAATGCCCAAATCAGGGGAATACTAATGGATAGGGCCACGGAAGAGTTTTCAATATTAATACGGCAGAAGCGTAAGAAGACCCGGAGCTTGTTACGGGTACGTTTCTTATCGATGAAAAACCTGCTTATGTTTTATTTGATTCGGGTGCGGATAGAAGCTATATGAGTATAGATTTTTGTGCTACATTAAGTGGTCCATTGACACCTCTGAATAATAAATTTTTACTCGAATTAGCAAACGGTAAATTAATTTCGGCAGATAAAATATGTCGAAATCGAGAAATTAAACTGGTTAGCGAAACGTTTAATATTGATTTGATGCCAGTAGAGTTAGGGAGTTTTGATGTGATAATTGGCATGGACTGGTTGAAAAAGGAGAGAGCAGAGATCGTATGTTACGAAAATGCAATTCGCATTGTACGAGAAGACGAAAAACCCTTAAAGGTGTACGGAGAAAAGAACAACGCAAAGTTAAATCTGATTAGTAATTTGAAGGCGCAAAAACTAATAAAAAAAGGTTGCTATGCTATTCTAGCACACATCGAAGAAGTCAAATCCGAAGAAAAGAACATCAATGATGTTCCCATCGCAAAAGAATTTCCCGATGTATTTCTGAAAGAATTACCGGGACTACCTCCACACCGATCCGTTGAATTTCAAACAGACCTTGTACCAGGAGCTGCACCAATAGCTTGTGCTCCATACAGACTCGCACCCAGTGAAATGAAGGAACTCTAAGGCCAACTACAAGAACGTTTAAAGCGTGGTTTTATATGACCAAGTACATCACCATGGGGAACTCCTGTTTTGTTTGTTAAAAAGAAGGATGGTACATTCAGGTTGTGTATCGACTACCGAGAGTTGAACAAACTTACCATCAAGAACCGTTATCCACTACTGAGAATCGATGACTTATTTGATCAACTACAAGGCTCGTCAGTTTATTCGAAGATTGATTTACGTTCTGGGTATCATCAAATGCGGGTGAAGGAGGATGATATTCTGAAGACTGCTTTCAGAACACGTTACGGTCATTACGAGTTTATAGTTATGCCGTTTGGGTTGACTAACGCACCAGATGTGTTCATGGACCTCATGAACCGAGTGTGTGGACCATACCTTGACAAGTTTGTCATTGTTTTCATTGATGACATACTTATTTACTCAAAGAATGATCAAGAGCACGAAGAACATTTGAGAAAAGTGCTAGAGTTGTTGAGGAAAGAAAAATTGTACGCTAAATTTTCAAAGTGTGCATTTTGGTTGGAAGAAGTTCAATTCCTCGGTCACATAGTGAACAAAAAAGGTATTCAGGTGGATCTGGTAAAGATTAAAACCGTTGAAAAATGGAAAACCCCTAAAACTCCGAAACACATACGCCAATTTTTAGGTTTAGCCGGTTACTACAGGAGATTCATCCAATATTTTTCCAAAATAGCAAAAACCTTGACTGCATTAATGCATAAAGGGAAGAAATTTGAATGGAAGGATGAACAAGAAAAAGCATTTCAATTTTTGAAGAAAAAGTTAACTACGGAACCTATATTGTCATTAACTGAAGGGAATGATGATTTTGTGATATATTGTGATGCCTCAAAGCAAGGTCTTGGTTGTATATTAATGCAACGAACAAAGGTAATTACTTATGCGTCTAGACAATTGAAGATTCACGAGCAAAATTATACGACGCATGATTTGGAATTAGGCACGGTTGTTTTTGTATTAAAGACTTGGAGGCACTACTTATATGGGGTCAAAAGTATTATATATACCGATCACAAAAGTCTCCAACACATATTTAATCAGAAACAACTGAACATGAGGCAGCATAGGTGGATTGAGTTATTGAATGATTACGATTTCGAGATTCGTTACCATCCGGGAAGGCGAATGTGGTAGCCGACGCTTTCAGTAGAAAGGACAGAGAACCTATACGGGTAAAAGCTATGAATATAATTATTCGCACTAACCTTACTACTCAAATAAAGGAGGTGCAACAGGGTGTTGTAAAAGAAGGGAATTTGAAGAATGAAATACCCAAAGGATCGGAGAAACACCTTAATATTCGAGAAGACGGAACCCGGTATAGAGCTGAAAGAATTTGGGTACTAAAGTTTGGAGATTTGCGATAAATGGTACTTAGGGAAGCACATAAAACCAGATACTCAATACATCCCGAAGCGGGAAAGATGTACAAGGACCTAAAGAAACATTTTTGGTGGCCGGGTATGAAAGCCGATATTGCAAGATATGTAGGAGAATGTTTGACGTGTTCTAAGGTCATAGCTGAACATCAGAAACCATCAGGTCTACTTCAACTGGAATGTCCCGTTCTTATTGATTAAAAACGTTCCATATTAATTGATTTCGTTGCGAGGTTTTGACCTCTATATGAGACGTTTTTCAAAGACTGCATTCATTTTTAAAACAAACCATAACCTTTATTTCATAAATAAAGGTTTAAAAAGCTTTACGTCGATTATCAAATAATGATAATCTAAAATATCCTGTTTACAAACGACCATTACATAATGGTTTACAATACAAATATGTTACATCGAAATCAGTTTCTTGAATGCAGTTTTTACACAATATCATACAAACATGGACTCCAAATCTTGTCCTTATTTTAGTATGCAACAGCGGAAGCTCTTAGTATTCACCTGAGAATAAACATGCTTTAAACGTCAACAAAAATGTTGGTGAGTTATAGGTTTAACCTATATATATCAAATCGTAACAATAGACCACATGATTTCATATTTCAATACACATCCCATACATAGATATAAAAATCATTCATATGGTGAACACCTGGTAACCGACATTAACAAGATGCATATATAAGAATATCCCCATCATTCCGGGACACCCTTCGGATATGATATAAATTTCGAAGTACTAAAGCATCCGGTACTTTGGATGGGGTTTGTTAGGTCCAATAGATCTATCTTTAGGATTCGCGTCAATTAGGGTGTCTGTTCCCTAATTCTTAGATTACCAGACTTAATAAAAAGGGGCATATTCGATTTCGATAATTCAACCATAGAATGTAGTTTCATGTACTTGTGTCTATTTTGTAAATCATTTATAAAACCTGCATGTATTCTCATCCCAAAAATATTAGATTTTAAAAGTGGGACTATAACTCACTTTCACAGATTTTTACTTCGTCGGGAAGTAAGACTTGGCCACTAGTTGATTCACGAACCTATAACAATATATATATATATATATATATATATATATATATATATATATCAAAGTGTGTTCAAAATATATTTACAACACTTTTAATATATTTTGATGTTTTAAGTTTATTAAGTCAGTTGTCCTCGTTAGTAACGTATAACTAGTTGTCCACAGTTAGATGTACAGAAATAAATTGATAAATATTATCTTGAATCAATCCACGACACAGTGTATACGTATCTCAGTATTGATCACAACTCAAACTATATATATTTTGGAATCAACCTCAACCCTGTATAGCTAACTCCAACATTCACATATAGAGTGTCTACGGTTGTTCCGAAATATATATAGATGTGTCGACATGATAGGTCGAAACATTGTATACGTGTCTATGGTATCTCAAGTTTACATAATATACAATACAAGTTATGGTTGGAATAGATTTGTTACCAATTTTCACGTAGCTAAAATGAGAAAAATTATCCAATCTTGTTTTACCCATAACTTCTTCATTTTAAATCCGTTTTGAGTGAATCAAATTGCTATGGTTTAATATTGAACTCTATTTTATGAATCTTAACAGAAAAAGTATAGGTTTATAGTCAGAAAAATAAGTTACAAGTTGTTTTTGTAAAGGTAGTCATTTCAGTCGAAAGAACGACGTCTAGATGACCATTTTAGAAAACATACTTTCACTTTGAGTTTAACCATAATTTTTTGGATATAGTTTCATGTTGATAATAAAAATCATTTTCCCAGAAGAATAACTTTTAAATCAAAGTTTATCATAGTTTTTAATTAACTAACCCAAAACAGCCCGCGGTGTTACTACGACGGCGTAAATCCGGTTTTACGGTGTTTATCGTGTTTTCGGGTTTTAAATCATTAAGTTAGCATATCATATAGATATAGATCATGTGTATATTTGATTTTAAAAGTCAAGTTAGAAGGATTAACTTTTGTTTGCGAACAAGTTTAGAATTAACTAAACTATGTTCTAGTGATTACAAGTTTAAACCTTCGAATAAGATAGCTTTATATGTATGAATCGAATGATGTCATGAACATCATTACTACCTCAAGTTCCTTGGATAAACCTTATGGAAATGAGAAAAATAGATATAGCTTCAAAGGATCCTTGGATGGCTTGAAAGTTCTTGAAGCAGAATCATGACACGAAAACAATTTCAAGTAAGATTTCCACTCGAAATAAGATTGTTATAGTTATAGAAATTGAATTAAAGTTTGAATATGATTATTACCTTGTATTAGAAAGATAACCTACTGTAAGTAACAAAGGTTTCTTGATCTTGGATGATTACTTGGAATGGATTTAGAAAACTTGGAAGTAAACTTGCAATCTTGGAAGTATTCTTGATTTTATGAAACTAGAACTTTTGAAATTTATGAAGAACACTTAGAACTTGAAGATAGAACTTGAGAGAGATCAATTAGATGAAGAAAATTGAAGAATGAAAGTGTTTGTAGGTGTTTTTGGTCGTTGGTGTATGGATTAGATATAAAGGATATGTAATTTTGTTTTCATGTAAATAAGTCATGAATGATTACTCATATTTTTGTAATTTTATGAGATATTTCATGCTAGTTGCCAAATGATGGTTCCCTAATGTTTTAGGTGACTCACATGGGCTGCTAAGAGCTGATCATTGGAGTGTATATACCAATAGTACATACATCTAAAAGCTGTGTATTGTACGAGTACGAATACTGGTGCATACGAGTAGAATTGTTGATGAAACTGAACGAAGATATATTTGTAAGCATTTTTGTTAAGTAGAAGTATTTTGATAAGTGTCTTAAAGTCTTTCAAAAGTGTATGAATACATATTAAAACACTACATGTATATACATTTTAACTGAGTCGTTAAGTCATCGTTAGTCGTTACATGTAAATGTTGTTTTGAAACCTTTAGGTTAACGATCTTGTTGAATGTTGTTAACCCATTGTGTATTATAACAAATGAGATGTTAAATTGTTATATTATCATGATATTATGATATATAATATATCTTAGTATGATATATATACAGTTAAATGTCGTTACAACGATAATCGTTACATATATGTCTCGTTTCGAAATCATTAAGTTAGTAGTCTTATTTTTACATATGTATTTCATTGTTAATACACTTAATAATATATTTACTTATCATTTAACATAATTAAACAAGTGTATCAATATCTTAATATGATTCATATGTACCTAGTAAGACGTTGTTATAACGATAATCGTTATATATATCGTTTTCGAGTTTCTTAAATTAATAGTCTCATTTTTATGTATATAACTCATTGTTAAAATACCTAATGAGATACATACTTATAATAAAATCATGTTAACTATATATATAACCATATATATGTCATCGTATAGTTTTTACAAGTTTTAACGATCGTGAATCACCGGTCAACTTGGGTGGTCAATTGTCTATATGAAACATATTTCAATTAATCAAGTCTTTATAAGTTTGATTGCTTAACATGTTGGAAACAATTTATCATGTAAATAACAATTTCATTTAATATATATATAAACATGGAAAAGTTCGGGTCACTACAGTACCTACCCGTTAAATAAATTTCGTCCCGAAATTTTAAGCAGTTGGAGGTGTTGACGTATCTTCTGGAAATAAATGCGGGTATTTCTTCTTCATCTGATCTTCACGCTCCCAGGTGAACTCGGGTCCTCTACGAGCATTCCATCGAACCTTAACAATCGGTATCTTGTTTTGTTTAAGTCTCTTAACCTCACGATCCATTATTTCGACGGGTTCTTCAATGAATTGAAGTTTTTCATTGATTTGGATTTCGTCCAACGGAATAGTGAGATCTTCTTTTGCAAAATATTTCTTCAAATTTGAGACGTGGAAAGTGTTATGTACAGCCGCAAGTTGTTGAGGTAGCTCCAGTTGGTAAGCTACTGGTCCGACACGATCTATAATCTTGAATGGTCTAATGTACCTTGGATTTAGTTTCCTCCATTTACCAAATCGAACAACGCCTTTCCAAGGTGAAACCTTAAGCATGACCATTTCTCCAATTTCAAACTCTATATCTTTTCTTTTACTGTCCGCGTAGCTCTATTGTCGACTCTGGGCAGTTTTCAATCTTTGTTGAATTTGGATGATTTTCTCGGTAGTTTCTTGTATTATCTCCGGACTCGTAATCTGTCTATCCCCCACTTCACTTCAACAAATCGGAGACCTGTACTTTCTACCATAAAGTGCTTCAAACGGCGCCATCTCAATGCTTGAATGGTAGCTGTTGTTGTAGGAAAATTCTGCTAACGGTAGATGTCGATCCCAACTGTTTCCGAAATCAATAACACAAGCTCGTAGCATGTCTTCAAGCGTTTGTATCGTCCTTTCGCTCTGCCCATCAGTTTGTGGATGATAGGCAATACTCATGTCTAGACGAGTTCCCAATGCTTGCTGTAATGTCTGCCAGAATCTTGAAATAAATCTGCCATCCCTATCAGAGATAATAGAGATTGGTATTCCATGTCTGGAGACGACTTCCTTCAAATACAGTTGTGGTAACTTCTCCATCTTGTCATCTTCTCTTATTGGCAGGAAGTGTGCTGACTTGGTGAGACGATCAACTATTACCCAAATAGTATCATAACCACTTGCAGTCCTTGGCAATTTAGTAATGAAATCCATGGTAATGTTTTCCCATTTCCATTCCGGGATTTCAGGTTGTTGTAGTAGACCTGATGGTTTCTGATGTCAGCTTTGACCTTAGAACACGTCAAACATTCTCCTACATATTTAGCAATATCAGCTTTCATACCTGGCCACCAAAAATGTTTCTTAAGATCCTTGTACATCTTCCTCGTTCCAGGATGTATTGAGTATCTGGTTTTATGAGCTTCTCTAAGTACCATTTCTCTCATATCTCCAAATTTTGGTACCCAAATTCTTTCAGCCCTATACCGGGTTCTGTCTTCTCGAATATTAAGATGCTTCTCCGATCCTTTGGGTATTTCATCCTTTAAATTTCCCTCTTTTAAAACTCCTTGTTGCGCCTCCTTTATTTGAGTAGTAAGGTTAGTGTGAATCATTATATTCATAGATTTTACTCGAGTGGGTTCTCTGTCCTTTCTGCTCAAGGCGTCGGCTACCACATTTGCCTTCCCCGGGTGGTAACGAATCTCAAAGTCATAATCATTCAACAATTCAATCCACCTATGCTGCCTCATATTCAGTTGTTTCTGATTAAATATGTGTTGAAGACTTTTGTGGTCGGTATATATAATACTTTTGACCCCATATAAGTAGTGCCTCCAAGTCTTTAATGCAAAAACAACCGCTCCTAATTCCAAATCTTGCGTCGTATAATTTTTCTCGTGAATCTTCAATTGTCTAGACTCATAAGCAATCACCTTCGTCCGTTGCATTAATACACAACTGAGACCTTGCTTTGATGCATCACAATAAATCACAAAATCATCATTCCCTTCAGGCAATGACAATATAGGTGCCGTAGTTAGCTTTTTCTTCAATAATTGAAACGCCTTCTCTTGTTCATCCTTCCATTCAAATTTCTTCCCTTTATGCGTTAATGCAGTCAAGGGTTTTGCTATTTTGGAGAAATCTTGGATGAATCTTCTGTAGTAACCAGCCAATCCTAAAAATTGACGTATATGCTTCGGAGTTTTTGGGGTTTCCCACTTTTCAACGGTTTCGATCTTTGCCGGGTCCACCTGGATACCTTCTTTGTTCACTATGTGACCGAGGAATTGAACTTCTTCCAACCAAAATGCACACTTTGAAAACTTAGCGTACAGTTTTTATTTCCTCAATACTTCTAGCACTTTTCTCAAATGTTCTTCGTGCTCTTGATCATTCTTTGAGTAAATAAGTATATCATCGATGAAAATAATGACAAACTTGTCAAGATATGGCCCACACACTCGGTTCATAAGGTCCATGAACACAGCTGGTGCATTAGTCAATCCAAACGGCATAACCATAAACTCGTAATGACCATAACGCATCCTAAAAGCAGTTTTTGGAATATCATCCTCCTTTACTCGCATTTGATGATATTCAGAACGTAAATCGATCTTCGAATAAACCGACGAGCCTTGTAGTTGATCAAATAAGTCGTCAATTCTCAGCAGCGGATAACGGTTTTTGATGGTAAGTTTGTTCAACTCTCTGTAGTCAATACACAACCTAAATGTACCATCCTTCTTCTTGACAAACAAAACAGGAGCTCCCCATGGTGATGTGCTTGGTCGAATGAAACCACGTTCTAATAGTTCTTACAGTTGGCTTTGCAGTTCTTTCATCTCGCTGGGTGCGAGTCTATAAGGAGCACGAGCTATTGGTGCAGCTCCTGGTACAAGATCTATTTGAAATTCAACAGATCGATGTGGAGGTAGTCCCGGTAATTCTTTCGGAAATACATCGAGAAATTCTTTTGCGATGGGAACATCATTGATGCTCTTTTCTTCAGTTTGTACTTTCTCGACGTGTACTAGAACATCATAGCAACCTTTTCTTATTAGAGTTTGTGCCTTCAAATTACTAATAAGATGTAGCTTCATGTTTCCCTTTTCTCCGTACACCATTAAGGGTTCTCCTTCTTCTCGTACAATGCGAATTGCATTTTTATAACATACGATCTCTGCTTTCACCTTCTTCAGCCAGTCCATGCCAACTATTACATCAAAACTCCCTAACTCTACTGGTATCAAATCAATCTTAAATATTTCGCTACCCAGTTTAATTTCTCGATTCCGGCATATATTATCTGCTGAAATTAATTTACCGTTTGCTAATTCGAGTAAAAATTTACTATCCAACGGCGTCAATGGATAACTTAATTTTGCACAAAAATCTCTACTCATATAGCTTCTATCCGCACCCGAATCAAATAAAATGTAAGCCGATTTATTGTCAATAAGAAACGTACCCGTAACAAGCTCCGGGTCTTCCTGTGCTTCTGCCGCATTAATATTGAAAACTCTTCCGCGGCCTTGTCCATTCGTGTTCTCCTGGTTCGGGTAATTTCTAATAATGTGGCCCGATTTTCCACATTTATAACAAACTACATTGGCATAACTTGATCCGACACTACTTGCTCCGCCATTACTCGTTCCGACACCATTTGTTCCTTTCATTCTGTTAATCCCTGGTCCGTAGACCTCACACTTCACCGCTCTATGACCATTTCTTTTACACATGTTGCAAAATTTAGTGCAGAACCCCGAGTGATACTTTTCACACCTTTGGCATAGCTGCTTCTGATTGTTGTTGTTGTTGCAGTTGTTATTGTTGTTGGGATGATTGTTGTAGTTGCTGTTGTTGTTGTTGTTGTTGTTGGGCCGTTTGTTGTAGTTGCGATTGATGTTGCGATTGTTGGGATAATTGTTGCGATTATTATTGTAATTGCTGTTGTTGTTGTATTGGTGATTCTTATCACCGTTTTCCTCCCACTTTCTTTTGACTTGCTTCACATTGGCCTCTTCAGCCGTTTGTTCTTTAATTCTTTCCTCAATCTGGTTCACTAGTTTGTGAGCCATTCTACATGCCTGTTATATGGAGGCAGGCTCGTGTGAACTTATATCTTCTTGGATTCTTTCCGGTAATCCTTTCACAAACGCGTCAATCTTCTCTTCCTCATCTTCGAACGCTCCCGGACACAATAGGCACAATTCTGTGAATCGTCTTTCGTACGTGGTAATATCAAATCCTTGGGTTCGTAACCCTCTAAGTTCTGTCTTGAGCTTATTGACCTCGGTTCTGGGACGGTACTTCTCGTTCATCAAGTGCTTGAATGCTGACCACGGTAGTGCGTACGCATCATCTTGTCCCACTTGCTCTAGATAGGTATTCCACCATGTTAACGCAGAACCTGTGAAGGTATGCGTAGCGTACTTCACTTTGTCCTCTTCAGTACACTTACTTATGGCAAACACCGATTCGACCTTCTCGGTCCACCGTTTCAATCCGATCGGTCCTTCGGTTCCATCAAATTCCAAAGGTTTGCAGGCAGTGAATTCTTTGTAGGTGCATCCTACACGATTTCCTGTACTGCTAGATCCAAGGTTATTGTTGGTATGTAGCGCATCCTGTACTGCGGCTATGTTTGAAGCTAGAAAAGTATGGAATTCCTCTTCATTCATATTCACGGTGTGTCGAGTAGTCGGTGCCATTTCCTTCAAAATAGTCAAATGGAACAAGTTAATCATACAGAATATTAAGAGTAGTTAATAGTATTTCGTAGCATAATATGAACTCATTTATAAAAGCTTTTTCTTCATATTAGCGTTTTATAAGTTTAAATTCGGGTAGTACCTACCCGTTAAGTTCATACTTAGTAGCTAATATACAATTCAACTACTACAATTCTATATGAAAAACTGATTATAATAATATTTCGCGTTCAAACTTTTATATAATATTTTACAAACTTACAATACCGCTTATTTTACATAAAGCATGAAATATAGCACACAATAACTTTGATACAAGATAGTTGTGAAGATAATTCTAGCTAGTACACAAGTCGTTCAGCAAAGGCAATAAAGACACGTAATTCATATGTCCAGAAACAAGTCATGCATTCTGGTTTTACTAGGACTACTTCCCATCCTTGGTCTTGTGGAACATAACCGTTATGGCCGTTGATAAGACAGCGTGTTGTAACGTCGTCAAAGGGACGATTGTTACGTAATGACCAACAGTCTCGTAATAACCTAAAAACCTCATTTCTTACCCCAATTACCGACTCCGTCACTTGTGGGAACGTTTTGTTTATTAGTTGTAGCCCGATGTTCTTTTTCTCACTTTGGTGAGAAGCGAACATTGCTAACCCGTAAGCATAGCATGCTTCTTTATGTTGCATGTTAGCCGCTTTTTCTAAATCATGAAGTCCTATATTCGGATACATTGAGTCAAAATAATTTCTTAACCCGTTGCGTAAAATAGCATTTGGGTTCCCCGCAATATATGCGTCAAAGTAAACACATCGTAACTTATGGGTTTCCCAATGTGATATCCCCCATCTTTCAAACGAAAGTCTCTTATAAACCAAGACATTCTTGGAACGTTCTTCGAATGTCTTACAAACTGATTTCGCCGTAAATAGTTGTGCCGAAGAATTCTGACCGACTCTAGACAAGATTTCATCAATCATGTCTCCGGGTAGGTCTCTTAAAATATTGGGTTGTCTATCCATTTTGTGTTTTTATACTGTAAAATAGACAAGAGTTAGATTCATAAAAAAAATTACTTATTAATACAAGCAATTTTTACATATATCATAAAGCATAAGCACACTATATTACATATATTACACCACACGAATACAACTATCTTATTCCGACTCGCTCGTTTCTTCTTCTTTGGTTTTGGTTCGTTTTGCCAAGTTTCTAGGGATATATGATGTTCCCCTAATACGAGCTGTTGTTTTCCACAATGGTTTAGAAAAACCTGGTGGTTTAGAGGTTCCCGGGTCATTGTTACAACTTAAGGGCTTCGGGGGTTGACGATACATATAAAGTTCATCGGGGTTGGAATTAGATTTCTCTATTTTTATGCCCTTTCCCTTATTATTTTCTTTTGCCTTTTTAAATTCAGTTGGGGTGATTTCTATAACATCATCGGAATTCTCGTCGGAATCCGATTCATCGGAGAATTGGTAATCCTCCCAATATTTTGCTTCCTTGGTGGAAACACCATTGACCATAATTAACCTTGGTCGGTTGGTTGAGGATTTTCTTTTACTTAACCGTTTTATTATTTCCCCCACCGGTTCTATTTCCTCCTCCGGTTCCTCCTCTTCCGGTTCTGATTCTTCTTTCGGTTCTTCTTCGGGAACTTGTGAATCAGTCCAATATATATTCGACTCTTCGTTATTATTAGGTGAGTCAATGGGATTTGTGCTAGAGGTAGACATCTATCACACAATATCAAACATGTTAAGAGATTAATATATCACATAATATATACATGTTAATAATATATAGTTTCCAACAAAAATGTTAAGCAATCATTTTTAAAGAAAACACGGTCGAAGTCCAGACTCACTAATGCATCCTAACAAACTCGATAAGACACACTAATGCAAATTTCTGGTTCTCTAAGACCAACGCTCGGATACCAACTGAAATGTCCCGTTCTTATTGATTAAAAACGTTCCATATTAATTGATTTCGTTGCGAGGTTTTGACCTCTATATGAGACGTTTTTCAAAGACTGCATTCATTTTTAAAACAAACCATAACCTTTATTTCATAAATAAAGGTTTAAAAAGCTTTACGTAGATTATCAAATAATGATAATCTAAAATATCCTGTTTACACACGACCATTACATAATGGTTTACAATACAAATATGTTACATCGAAATCAGTTTCTTGAATGCAGTTTTTACACAATATCATACAAACATGGACTCCAAATCTTGTCCTTATTTTAGTATGCAACAGTGGAAGATCTTAGTATTCACCTGAGAATAAACATGCTTTAAACGTCAACAAAAATGTTGGTGAGTTATAGGTTTAACCTATATATATCAAATCGTAACAATAGACCACAAGATTTCATATTTCAATACACATCCCATACATAGAGATAAAAATCATTCATATGAGGAACACCTGGTAACCGACATTAACAAGATGCATATATAAGAATATCCCCATCATTCCAGGACACCCTTCGGATATGATATAAATTTCGAAGTACTAAAGCATCCGGTACTTTGGATAGGGTTTGTTAGGCCCAATAGATCTATCTTTAGAATTCGCGTCAATTAGGGTGTCTGTTCCCTAATTCTTAGATTACCAGACTTAATAAAAAGGGGCATATTCGATTTCGATAATTCAACCATAGAATGTAGTTTCACGTACTTGTGTCTATTTTGTAAATCATTTATAAAACCTGCATGTATTCTCATCCCAAAAATATTAGATTTTAAAAGTGGGACTATAACTCACTTTCACAGATTTTTACTTCATCGGGAAGTAAGACTTGGCAACTGGTTGATTCACGAACCTATAACAATATATACATATATATCAAAGTGTGTTCAAAATATATTTACAACACTTTTAATATATTTTGATGTTTTAAGTTTATTAAGTCAGCTGTCCTCGTTAGTAACGTACAACTAGTTGTCCACAGTTAGATGTACAGAAATAAATCAATAAATATTATCTTGAATCAATCCACGACCCAGTGTATACGTATATCAGTATTGATCACAACTCAAACTATATATATTTTGGAATCAACCTCAACCCTGTATAGCTAACTCCAACATTCACATATAGAGTGTCTATGGTTGTTCCGAAATATATATAGATGTATCGACATGATAGGTCGAAACATTGTATACGTGTCTATGGTATCTCAAGTTTACATAATATACAATACAAGTTGATTAAGTTATGGTTGGAATAGATTTGTTACCAATTTTCACGTAGCTAAAATGAGAAAAATTATCCAATCTTGTTTTACCCATAACTTCTTCATTTTAAATCCGTTTTGAGTGAATCAAATTGCTATGGTTTCATATTGAACTATATTTTATGAATCTAAACAGAAAAAGTATAGGTTTATAGTCGGAAAAATAAGTTACAAGTCATTTTTGTAAAGGTAGTCATTTCAATCGAAAGAACGACGTCTAGATGACCATTTTAGAAAACATATTTCCACTTTGAGTTTAACCATAATTTTTGGATATAGTTTCATGTTCATAATAAAAATCATTTTCCAAGAATGACAACTTTTAAATCAAAGTTTATCATAGTTTTTAATTAACTAACCCAAAACAGCCCGCGGTGTTACTACGACGGCGTAAATCCGGTTTTACGGTGTTTTTCGTGTTTCCAGGTTTTAAATCATTAAGTTAGAATAATATATAGATATAGAACATGTGTTTAGTTGATTTTAAAAGTCAAGTTAGATAGAAGGATTAACTTTTATTTGCGAACAAGTTTAGAATTAACTAAACTATGTTCTAGTGATTACAAGTTTAAACCTTCGAATAAGATAGCTTTATATGTATGAATCGAATGATGTTATGAACATCATTACTACCTCAAGTTCCTTGGATAAACCTACTGGAAATGAAAAAAATAGATCTAGCTTCAAAGGATCCGTGGATGGCTTGAAAGTTCTTGAAGCAGAATCATGACACGAAAACAATTTCAAGTAAGATTTCCACTCGAAATAAGATTGTTATAGTTATAGAAATTGAATTAAAGTTTGAATATGATTATTACCTTGTATTAGAAAGATAACCTACTGTAAGTAACAAAGGTTTCTTGATCTTGGATGATTACTTGGAATGGATTTAGAAAACTTGGAAGTAAACTTGCAATCTTGGAAGTATTCTTGATTTTATGAAACTAGAACTTTTGGAATTTATGAAGAACACTTAGAACTTGAAGATAGACCTTGAGCGAGATCAATTAGATGAAGAAAATTGAAGAATGAAAGTGCTTGTAGGTGTTTTTGGTCGTTGGTGTATGGATTAGATATAAAGGATATGTAATTTTGTTTTCATGTAAATAAGTCATGAATGATTACTCATATTTTTGTAATTTTATGAGTTATTTCATGCTAGTTGCCAAATGATGGTTCCCACATGTGTTAGGTGACTCACATGGGCTGCTAAGAGCTGATCATTGGAGTGTATATACCAATAGTACATACATCTAAAAGTTGTGTATTGTACGAGTACGAATACGGGTGCATACGAGTAGAATTGTTGATGAAACTGAACGAGAATGTATTTGTAAGCATTTTTGTTAAGTAGAAGTATTTTGATAAGTGTCTTAAAGTCTTTCAAAAGTGTATGAATACATATTAAAACACTACATGTATATACATTTTAACTGAGTCGTTAAGTCATCGTTAGTCGTTACATGTAAATGTTGTTTTGAAACCTTTAGGTTAACGATCTTGTTGAATGTTGTTAACCCATTGTTTATTATAACAAATGAGATGTCAAATTGTTGTATTATCATGATATTATGATATATAATATATCTTAGTATGATATATATACAGTTAAATGTCGTTACAACGATAATCGTTACATATATGTCTCGTTTCGAAATCCTTAAGTTAGTAGTCTTATTTTTACATATGTATTTCATTGTTAATACACTTAATAATATATTTACTTATCATTTAACATAATTAACCAAGTGTATCAATATCTTAATATGATTCATATGTACTTAGTAAGACGTTGTTATAACGATAATCGTTATATATATCGTTTTCGAGTTTCTTAAATTAATAGTCTCATTTTTATGTATATAACTCATTGTTAAAATACCTAATGAGATACATACTTATAATAAAATCATGTTAACTATATATATAACCATATATATGTCATCGTATAGTTTTTACAAGTTTTAACGTTCGTGAATCACCGGTCAACTTGGGTGGTCAATTGTCTATAAGAAACCTATTTCAATTAATCAAGTCTTAACAAGTTTGATTGCTTAACATATTGGAAACACTTAATCATGTAAATAACAATTTCATTTAATATATATATAAACATGGAAAAGTTCAGGTCACTACATCAACAACCTGAAAACCCAGAATGGAAATGGGAAAACTTTACCATGGATTTCATTACTAAATTGCCAAGGACTGCAAGTGGTTATGATACTATTTGAGTAATAGTCGATCGTCTCACCAAATCAGCACATTTTCTACCAATGAGAGAAGATGACAAAATGGAGAAGTTGGTGCGATTATACTTGAAAGAAGTTGTCTCCAGACATGGAATACCAATCTCCATTATCTCTGATAGGGATGGCAGATTTGTTTCAAGGTTTTGGCAGACATTACAGCAAACATTAGGAAATCGTCTAGATATGAGTACTGCTTATCACTCACAAACTGATGGGCAAAGTGAAAGGATGATACAGACCCTTGAAGACATGCTACAAGCATGTGTTATCGATTTCGGAAACAGTTGGGATCGACATCTACCGTTAGCAGAATTTTCCTACAACAACAGTTATCATTCGAGTATTGAGATGGCACCATTCGAGGCACTTTATGGTAGAAAGTGCAGGTCTCCGATTTGTTGGAGTGAAGTTAGGGATAGACAGATTACGGGTCCAGAAATTATTCAAGAAACCACAGAGAAGATCATTCAAATTCAACAACGGTTAAAAACCGCCCAAAGTCGACAAAAGAGCTACACGGACATTAAAAGAAAAGATATAGAATTTGAAATTGAGGAGATGGTTATGCTTAAGGTTTCACCTTGGAAAAGTGTTGTTCGATTTGGTAAACGGGGGAAACTAAATCCAAGATACATCGGGCCATTCAAGATTATAAATCGTGTCGGACCAGTAGCTTACCGACTTGAGTTACCTCAACAACTCACGGCTGTACATGACACTTTCCACGTCTCGAATTTGAAGAAATGTTTTGCTAAAGAAGATCTCACTATTCTGCTAGACAAAATCCAAATCAATGAAAAACTTCAATTCATCGAAGAACCCGTCGAAATAATGGATCGTGAGGTTAAAAGGCTTAAGCAAAACAAGATACCAATTGTTAAGGTTCGAAGGAATGCTCGTAGAGGACCCGATTTCACCTGGGAACGTGAAGACCAGATAAAGAAGGAATACCCACACTTATTTCCAGAAGATGCGTCAACAACTTCAACCGCTTAAAATTTCTGGACGAAATTTATTTAACAGGAAGGTACTGTAGTGACCCGAACTTTTCCATGATTATTTATTAAATGAAAACTATATTTGCATGATTAAATGTTTCCAACATGTTAAGCAATCAAACTTGTTAAGACTTGATTATTTGAAATAAGTTTCATGTAGACAATTGACCACCCAAGTTTACCGGCGATTCACGAACGTTAAAAATTGTAAAAATTATATGATATATATATATATATATATATATATATATATATATATATATATATATATATATATATATATATATATATATATATATATATATATATATATATATATATATATGGATATATATAGTTAACATGATATTATGATAAGAAAGTATCTCACTAGGTATATTAACAATGAGTTATATACATAAAATGAGGCTATTGAATTAAGAAAACTCGAAACGATATATATAACGATTATCGTTATAACAACGTCTTACTAAATGCATATGTATCATATTAAGATATTAATACACTATGTTTAACATCATGAAATGATAATTACATATATCATTAAGCGTATTAACAATGAAATACACGAGTAAGATGAGACTACTAACTTAAGGATTTCGAAGCAATACATATATGTAACGATTATCGTTGTAATAGTATTTTACACACACACACACACACACACACATATATATATATATATATATATATATGTATATATATATATATATATATATATATATATATATATATATATATATATATATATATATATATATATGATATTAAGATATATTAATACACCATGTTAACATGTTAACATAACAATTTAACATCTCATTTAAGTGTAATAACAATGGATCAATTACATTTAACAAGATCATTAACTTAAAGGTTCTGAAACAACACATACATATAACGACTAACGATGACTTAACGACTCAGTTAAATGTATATACATGTAGTGTATTAAGATGCATTAATACACTTTTGGAAGACTTCAAGACACATATCAAAGTACTTCTATTTAACAAAAATACTTACAATTACATTCTCGTTCAATTTCATCAACAATTCTACTCGTATGCAACCGTATTCATACTCGTACAATACACAGCTTCTAGGTGTATTTACTATTGGTATACACCAATAGAAAAACATCAAAATCAGACTCCTAATCAGCTACTTTTGTTCTCTAGCATGGATGATTGATCAAGTTGGCCATTAGAGGAAATAATTACACTAAAAATCAAATTACAACTTGTTTATATGGACACCATGTATCACGTTTTCCTTCACCATCCCACACACTTGCATTTTTCAATTTTCTTTCATCTATTTGATCTCTCTCTTGCTCTATGATGATGATCTAAGTGTTCTCCAGCATATTCAATAAAATCTACATCAATCTAGCTCCTAAAACCAACCTTTGATCAACCTAAAAAACAACTACTCAAGAACACTTCAATAACACTTTCAAGTTTACTAGCTTACTTCCAATCTTGCAAATCCATTTCAAGTGATCATCCAACCTCAAGAAATCTTTCTTATTTACAGTAAGATATCTTTCTAATTCAAGGTAATACTCATATTCAAACTTTGATTCAATTTCTATAACTATAACAATCTTATTTCGAGTGGAAAATCTTACTTGAACTTATTTTCGTGTCATGATTCTACTTCAAGAACTTTCATGCCATCCAAGAATCCTTTGAAGCTAGATAAATTTTTGTCACTTCTAGTAGGTTTACCTACTAAACTTGAGGTAGTAATGATGTTCATAACATCATTCGATTCATATATATAAAACTATCTTATTCGAAGATTTTAACATGTAATCACTAGAACATAGTTTAGTTAATTCTAAACTTGTTCGCAAACAAAGTTAATCCTTCTAACTTGACTTTTAAAATCAACTAAACACATGTTCTATATATATATGATATGCTAACTTAATGATTTAAAACCTGGAAACACGAAGAACATCGTAAAACCGAACATACGCCGTCGTAGTGAAACCGGGGGCTGTTTTGGGTTAGAAAAATAAAAACTATCTTAATATTTGAATTGGAAGTTTGTTTTCTGAAAAAATGATATTACATATGACCATGATACTATATCCAAAAATCATGGTTAAACCCAAAGTGGAAGTATGTTTTTCAAAATGGTCATCAACATGTCGTTCTTTCGACGGAAATGACTACCTCTTTAAAAAATGACTTGTAACCTGTATTTCCAACTATAAACTTATACTTTTTCTGTTTAGTTTCATAAATTTCAGTTCATTATGAAACCATAGCAACTTGAATCACCCAAAACGGATTTGAAACGAAGAAATGACGGGTAAAACAAAATTGGATAAATTTGCTAGTTTTAGCTACGAAAATTTTGTAACAAATCTGGACTAAACATATCCTAACTAATTTATATTGTATTATACATATTATGTAATCTTGGGATACCATAGACACGTATACAATGTTTTGACATATCATATTGACCCATCTATATATATATTTCGGAACAACCATAGACACTTTATATGCAGTAATATTTGAGTTAGCTATACAGGATTGAGGTTGATTCCAAAATAATATATATACTTTGAGTTGTGATCTAGCCTGAGACTTGTATACACTGGGTCGTGGATTGATTCGAGATAATATATATTGATTTATTTCTGTACATCTAACTATGGACAACTAGTTGTAGGTTACTAACGAGGACTGCTAACTTAACAAACTTAAATCATAAAAACGTAATAAAAAATGTTGTGAATATATTTAAATCATACTTTGATATAGTACATATTTGTTATAGGTTCGTGAATCAACCAGTGGCCAAGTCTTATTTCCAACGAAGGAAAAATCTGTGAAAGTGAGTTATAGTCCCACTTTTAAAATCTAATATTTTTGGGATGAGAATACATGCAGCTTTATAAATGCTTTACAAAATAGATACAAGTATGTAAAACTGCATTCTATGGTTGGATTATTAAACCGAATATTGCCCCTTCAAGTCTGGTAGCCTAAGTATTAGGGAAATGATCCCTAATTGACGCGAATCCTAAAGATAGATCTATGGGCCTAACAAACCTCATTCTGGAATTTGGAATTCTTTAGTACTTCGATTTATATGGTGATTGCGATTGCCAATTTATGACATACTTGCGAGTATGCGGGGAATATTCTATATGCATTATGTTAATGTCGGTTATCAGGTGTTCATCATAGAATATTTTTATACACTTGCGAGTGTAAGATTATTGAATAAATGAAATCTTGTGGTCTATTATATTAATTTGATAATATATAGGTTAAACCAATAACTCACCAACATTTTTTGTTGATGTTTTAAGCATGTTTATTCTCAGGTGATTATTAAGAGCTTCCGATGTTGCACACTAAAATAAGGACAAGATTTGGAGTCCATAATTGTATGCTATTGTGTAAAAACTGCATTCAAGAAACTTATTTTGATGTAATATATTTTTATTGTAAACCATTATGTAATGGTCGTGTGTAAACGGTATATTTTAGATTATCATTATTTGATAATCTACGTAATGCTTTTTAAACTTTTATCGATAAAATAAAGGTAATGGTTGTTTTAAAAATGAATGCAGTCTTTGAAAAATGTCTCATATAGAGGTCAAAACCTCGCAACGAAATCAATTAATATGGAACGTTTATAATCAATATGAACGGAATATTTCATCAACCCGGACCAACACCTTACTTATGGTTAACCTGAAACGCCCTAGAGTTATCTGATCTACTCAACCCGTGAGGATGAGAGAGCCTAGTCCACTTAGGATTGAACCTACCCTATCAACTACACCAGAGGGGAGTGACACTGATTCTTCAGCAACTGAGTCATCCCCCGAACTAATGAAGAAGAGGACACGTTATATTCCTGATGAGATGATTCAGACTCCACCAACCCAACGTGTAACTTGATCTAGGACTTTGACTCCTATCGTTCGCCCAACAGTTACTGAAACCATTGGTGATATGGACCAAGAGCCTTCTAGGACTCCTTCACCCATCTCCGTATCATATCCAATAATAACAGTATGCCCTACATTAAATGTAGCGTAAGCTTTGGTAGGCAAGAGAGCTAAACGCACGGATGGTAAAAAGACCAATCAGCCCATCCAACCTAATCAGGAATTCACAATAAATCCCACCAGCAAAGATGCTTTGGCATCTCAAAAGGAAGCAAAGTCTTCCTCAGCAGTAAAGTCTACGTTGACTCGATCGATTGAGGAAACTCAATCATTGAAGTCCAAAACGGCCGAAGGGGAGCCGAAAAACCTTGAAAAGGCACCCTGCGTATTGGCCGGAAATCCTCTTGACATACTTCATCCTAGTGATGAATTACCTCAATGTCCAATAGGGCCTGAAGGTCCGGCTTATCTTGATGAGGGAGATCTGCCGTGTCCCATGGAAACGAGTCAACATGACATTTCTTCGGAAAATTTTTCAAACTTCCAGCAAACTGTTCCTTTGGTTCAAGAAATTGATCCATTGGTTCAAACCACTTCTCATTCGGATCTTGAATCTCAGGGTCTGGGTGATGAGTCTTTAACTGAAAGAGATGTGCCACCTCATGGTAAATTGATGACTTCGGGAGTCGGGTATCTTAATGAGCCCGCAAGAACTAAAACGACGGGTAGTTCTTCTACTCTGTCAGAGTCTCATGAGACATATATCATGGAGGCAAGTGACCCGAAAAGGTCTTTTCCGGTTGTTAACCAACCTCCATGAGGATGGGATAATCTGACTAGTGGTACGTATCGCCCTACATATAAGAATAATACCACACATTTATCCTCACCTGCCCTCATGGCAAATCAATCACTTCCATCGACAACACTGACATCATCTACGGTGGATCCACCTGGTTACACAGTTGTTTCACCTCTTGGGTCACCTTCTCGGATATCACACAACTATGGTTTTCAATATCTCTCTGATAATGAGCTGGAGGCACTATTTCTTGAAGAATTCTCTAACCAAACAGATCTTGATGAAGTTCGTGAGATGATGACGATTTATCTTGACCAAACAAGAGTAGTGTTTCCTCTATCACCATGCAAGTCACCTGGACTAATTCACATGCCAGACCATGATGATTACGATCCCGACAATCTTCATGAGGAGAGAATATACATGGTTATGGGTCCGGTGTTTATCAACGCTCAAATTATGAAGCTGGTTCTTCTAGTCAAAATTGGGGAAATGATGATGTAGTTGATATTTCCGATTCTGAAACTGATAAGGTGAGGAGTTTAAACGTTTCATGACTCGTCCTAATCCATCTGGACGAATACATTACATTTGGTTACATCGCGAGTTACTTTACCTCTATATGATACATTTTACAAACATTGCATTCGATTTTAAAAGACAATCTTTCTTTACAACGAAAGTTGACGGCATGTATACCATTTCATAATATATCCAACTATAATTGACTTAATAATAATCTTGATGAACTCGATGACTAGAATGCAACGTCTTTTGAAATATGCCATGAATGACTCCAAGTAATATTTCTAAAATGAGCAAATGCACAGCGGAAGATTTCTTTCGTACCTGAGAATAAACATGCTTTAAAGTGTCAACCAAAAGGTTGGTGAGTTCATTAGTTTAACATAAATAATCATTTCCATCATTTTAATAGACCACAAGATTTCATATTTCCAATTCTCATAAACAAACGTCCCATACATAGAGACAAAAATCATTCATATGGATTGGACACCTGGTAACCGACATTAACAAGTTGCATATAAGAATATCCCCTATCATTCCAGGAAATCCTTCGGACATGATAAAAACGAATTCGAAGTACTAAAGCATCCGGTACTTTGGATGGGGTTCGTCGGGCCCATAGATCTATTTTTAGGATTCGCGTCAATTAGGCGTGCACTAATTCTCAAAATTAGTGATGTTCCCTAATTCTTAGGCTACCAAGCTAAAAGGGGCATATTCGGCTTCGAGCATTCAACCATATAATGTAGTTTCGATTACTTGTGTCTATTTCGTAAAACATTTATAAAAATTGCGCATGTATTCTCAGCCCGAAAATATAAAGGGTAAAAAGGCAAATGAAACTCACCTAATGTATTTTGTAATAAAAATACATATGACTATATTGAACAATGCAGGATTGACCTTGGATTCACGAACCTATATCATTTGTATATATATTAATACATATCCTTGTAGTCGAACAATTATTTATATATATATTATTATTACTGATATAATTTTTATATTAGTAACTTATATATTTCGTTAATAATATATGTTCATTTTTATATATGTAAAAATATAAATTTTTGTTACGTTATATGTATTAAATATTTTGTAAATATTTTATTTGTTTGTTAAAATAGTATTTATAATAATACCAAAATAATATTAGTAGTGATTAAAATAATAATAGTGATAATAATATTAATGATTCTATTAATATTAATGTTAGCTTTAATAATACATCTCATATTAACGATAATGATAGTAATTTTTAAAATTCAAAAGTTTATTAATAATGATAATGAAAATAATAATTTTTATAATAATACCTAATACTTATAAATAATGATAATAATAGTAATCTTATTACTAGTGGTAAACTTAATAATAATACTTTTGTTAATAATAAAAATTCAAAATGTTACTAATACTAATATTAATGATAATTATAATAGCTTGTATTATTTTCATATCAACAACAACAATAATAATAATAATAATAATAATAATAATAATAATAATAATAATAATAATAATAATAATAATAATAATAATAATAATAATAATAATAATAATAATAATAATAATAATAATAATAATAATAATAATCATCATAATCATAATAATACTTATATCGATATTAATAATACAAAAATAACACTATTAATACTTAATGATGTTACTAAATAACAAAAATATAATAAAAAATGATAATAATATTAATCATGATAATTATGTTAACTTAATAATAATGATAATACGTATATTTGTCGTTAATAAATATAATAGTAATAATAATAATAATAATAATAATAATAATAATAATAATAATAATAATAATAATAATAATAATAATAATAATAATAATAATAATAATAATAATAATAATAATAATAATAACTATCACTAATTCTTAGATGACAAAATTTATAATAATAAATACATTAATAATGTTAATAATAATAATAATGGTTATATTACTTATAATCATGGTAATAACAATAATACTTATAATAGTGTTTATAATTAGTAATAATAACATTGATAAATAATAACAATAACAATAATATTAATAACAATATTAATAAGAATAATAACATTAATAATGGAAATATAATTAAGAGTATATACACTT
The DNA here is from genome assembly GCF_046630445.1 of Rutidosis leptorrhynchoides. NCBI lineage: Eukaryota > Viridiplantae > Streptophyta > Magnoliopsida > Asterales > Asteraceae > Rutidosis > Rutidosis leptorrhynchoides. Next base: position 176,122,538 of record NC_092341.1, read on the forward strand.
TGAAAGTTTTTCTAAAAAGTACTGCCCTAGACGAGAATTGAACCCGAGACCTCCCGCTCACACATAAACTCCCAACACCACTCCTCCAATTCTTTCTTTCTGAAATTAATCCCTCCCAAAAACAATATAACCCGTTTCTGTTTTCCCTTAATCCCCTTCTTCTCCAAACTGATCGACAGACAGGTGCTCAAGCGTAACTGAACCTTGCGTTTTATTTAAAACATAATTGAAATTGAATCATTCCATGTAAGGGTTTAAATAATTCAGTAACGAAAAGAAAAAAATAAAAAAAATATATTGCAGGTACTCTGCTGTCGTTGTTCTTCAAAAAGAAAAAAAAATTATTTTTTTAAAATACAAAATGTTCTACAAATTAACGGACTATATTGTTTCATTTATGACTTGCAAGTAATCATAGAATAAAAAAAAATATAAGTTCTTGATAAAAAAATAAAAAAATACAAACAACACACCTGTTTCGTCTCTGATATGAAGAAGAAAAAAAAATAACTTTGATTTCAAGATCTTTTTAGACCAAACTTACAACATGAATTTTGTTTCAAATCTTTCCTAAAATCTTTCTCCATCATCAATTAAACAGGAATCATCGAAACGATTACGAAATTTAATGATGAACATAAATTTGACTTTTTTAGAATTTACCTTTGACTCCAAAATTCTTGATCGATATGAGGAGTTTGAATCTGAGATTTTACAGGTAGTTTGAGAAGGGGATTCCTAATACAACTGCAATTATAGATTTTGAAATTTCATTCAGATTTGAGTCATGGTAAAAGAATTTTCGAACAGAGGAAAAAAAAGAAAAAAAATATGTATATATAAAAATGCTTCATCATCTGTACCATATAGAAGTAGCAGTATGTAAGTGATTTTGATGATGAATGATTGATTATAGCAGACAGACAAGCTCGATTGTTGAGGGAAAGAGAGCTCGACATAATAATAATAATAATAATAATAATAATAATAATAATAATAATAATAATAATAATAATAATAATAATAATAATAATAATAATAAGAATAATAATAATAATAGGAATAATAATAATATTATTGATAATCAACATTATAATTATATTTATAATAATAAATAATATTAATAAATATATTTATTATAAAAACGATAATATTATTAATGGTAACAAATAATAATTTGTATTATTTAATAATAATAATATAACAATTTAAATGTATCAGATTCCTATATGTATATATTAAATTAGTAATATTAATAATACTGATATTAGTATTAATATTAATTTTTATAACAATAATGAAAGTAATAATATTAATATAAAAATTATGTTTTTACTTGTGATTATATTTTATATATTAATCTTTTATATTATTAAATATGTATTACTTATATCATATTTGAATTGTTAATATCTATATATATTTTATATTTATTTCAATATACATATAATATTAATTATATGTAAGTTATATTTATATATATATATATATATATATTTTATATCTTATTTTACATATTTAACTTTAATGTTTATATTATATTATGTTATTTCCAATTATATATATATATATATATATATATATATATACTTACATTTACATTTACATATTTATTTACACACAATTGTTCGTGAATCGTCGGGAATAGTCAGAGGTCAAATGATTTCATAAAATAGTTCAAAAATCTTGAATATTCAATTTAAAAGATTTTGCTTATGGTGTCAAAACCATATATAAGATTAAGTTTAAATTTGATCGGAAATTCCCGGGTCGTCACAGTACCTACCCGTTAAAGAAATTTCATCCCGAAATTTGAGTGAGGTGGTCATGGCTAACAATAAAAATGTTTTCCTGAAGAATATGAGCTGATAATTAGAGTTTTATCATTATTGAATAATACAGATAAAATAATTCGATTATTCGAAGAGCACAAATGAAGCTATCACAAAAGAGTGAAATGAATAAATGAAGTTTCGTTTTAACTTTTGACGTTGCCTTGGTTGAATTCCGGAATTCAAGGGATTTAAAAGAAAATCTTGGAAATCTATATGATCTGATTCTTTGGCTAATAAGGAAATTAAGATCTCTCTAATTAAATACGGTGATCTGCTTCGATTACTCTGTCTGATATTTCCATTATAAATTAAACTCTTTCGTTCCATTATTCTCACCATTCTTATACTTTCCTTCTTGTTTCATACATCTAAAAGTTTCTGAAAATGCTTAATCCAGTTCTGATCTTTGTCCTCATCCTTACTATCGAAACAATCATTCTCCTTTTCCAACATTCACTAGAGGAATCTGCTTTCTTCTACTTTGCCCTTGGGATTATAATGTTTTTAATTCTCTCGTGTCTTTATGTTCCAATAAACATTGATATACACGATTTTTAATTTATGTGTTGTTATTGGGATTTATATTCTCCCTTATATTTCAAAGCTCTATGCTTTTGTTTTCTCTTCCCGACTTCAAGTCAAGCGAATAATGGTCCAGAATTTGTAGATATAGAGTTTCGAATGATTATAATGTTCTAAGCAGGAAGGAACGTGATAGCACGATTTGATTTTCAAATTTATCAACATCACGGAAGATAGAACCATCAAGAATACATTATCTTGATTTGTTCAGGAGTTAAGGAGAATGAAAGAGTTATGTAACATGACACATGATGACGTTATAATCTATGAATCATCATGTTCTATTTAGAAACTTAGCATGACTTACTATAATATAATCACGTTGATCAAGTGTCATTATATTATACTAACCCATGCATCAATTTCCAACACTACTTCAAAATCATTCATATTTTAAACTCGAAGGTTTCAGAATTTAGAAATTAAGATAGTTTCTTTTATGATATAACACAGATAGTATGAAGAGGTAAATGATTTCAGATAAGGATAGTTATGAAAATATCTTCAGAAATACCGAAGATATTTATGACGATATTTTGGAATTTCTAAAATCGAAGGTTGATGAAGAAACTCCTTTCGCAAGGATTTAGAATAAATAAGGAGCAAGATATTTGCTGAAGAGATCATCATATACGGAATCATCAGGATTCTTTAAATACAGGGTTTGGTCCTTGTATTTGTCCTTGGTCTCCTTCATGGTTTGCTCGATTCATTTTTTTTTTTTTTTTTAGAACTCAGAGATCTGATTCATAAGCTAGAGTGCTTTTCAGAATTTCAGAATGAAAGATCATAATTCTTAAGAGATAAATGTTATACATATAACTGTTGATGTAGATAAGCTGTGAGTTTTCAAAGTACCGTTTGCTGATTCCTGGTAATTGGTATGGCTATTCTCGTTACAAGATGCGAGTGAGTATATGATAGGGTTTTAATGAACAAATATAATAACTTTTCAGAAAGTCAAAGATCAATGAAGTTGCTGATAAGTTTACTGCTAATGTGGTGAGATATAAAAGGTTTCTCCCGTAACGATGACGAAAGGCAACTTATATAACAAGGTTATACTAAGGCTTATCCGAATGGAAAGTCGAAATTAATTTGCTGAAGCTGTGACAACATTGGTTACTTTGGAAAGAGATTGCAAAGTTATTTTCGGTAATAATAATACCAAAGAAGGTAGCACAGATACGTGTTAAACGTTTACTTAGGTTCCGAGTGTTTTTAGGTGCATAACTATATTCATAAATCTTTTCTTCCGTAGATGAAGTGCGGTTGGTTCATCCTCTCGATTGAGGTGTTTTCGAGAGTCATGAAAGGTTTGAACGCAGATTGGAATCGTCAAGATACAAATGAGGCTTAAGATGAAATTAAGTGGAAAACTTGAAGAATTGTTTAGTTTCATATGTTATAATCAATATTTTAATTCATTTTTTGTAACGACCCGACCAAAACCGTTATTGACGGCGCCGTTAACTTAGGTCTCGTTGCGTGGTCGTAGTCCCTATATGAGACTCGTTTGACCAAAATTATGTCGCATTCATTTGAAAGGTACAAGACTTGCAAGTTTAGTTTACAAAACCGTTCGACAACAAGTCTAAGTTTACAAAAGTCATAAAGTATAAATGAAATAACTTGAAACATAATTAGTTTAAAAACACAGTTGCTATAAATAGCGTAAGTATGTAAACAAAAGTTTGAATCCAAAAGTGCTATCCCTAGCGTATGCATGCATGGTTGACTCCAATCAAGTAATCAAAGAGTGCGGAAGCATGTATCAAGTAGCCAAGTATGAACCTGAGAAAACATGTAGAAAACTGTCAACGAAAAACGTTGGTGAGATCATAAATGTATTTGTGAAAGTATGTTTTTGAATCACAAGGTTTAGTATCAAGGCGTATACATCTCTAAAGATGTGTTTGTAAACCATAAGATTTAGTATAAAGTGAATATCAAGCGTATACATCCCAAAAGATGTTGTCTGTATCACGAGCACCCAATTACCAAAACTTAACTGAATCTTCCCTCTGAATTTTGAATATAGTGTTAGAACATACACTATGCACGTTGAAATTATATTTCATCCACTAACGGTAGCGAACCGTCTGAATGAGGGTTCGTTAAACCCGTATGGCCACACAACATAATCACTCGCTTACACTTACACCCTGCAAGTAGAACTAATGATAATTGGATTGAGGACTTTTGTTCTAACTCGTCTGTATCTTTGCTCTTGTATTCGCATTTGTATCCAAAGTATGAAAGTATAAACCGTATAAATGTATATAAAGTATATGTTTCTCAGCCCACAATTTAAAAGTATAAAAGTATTTGCAAAGGTGGGACTATGATCTCACCTCGAGTGCACGAGTATAAAAGTACTTCACAAAGTAACGTATGCATGAAAGTTGCTTAGCCTTGACCTAAACAAGTAAGTTGTATCAATTAACCGGTTACGATACAAGGTCGAGTGAAATGTGTTCAATTAGTCCTATGGCTCGTTACGACTCGATTAAATATAGCATGTGAATCACGTTGTCAAGTTTCATACAAGAAACAAGTATAAAAGCATGTTAGAATGATTGTATAAAAGTTTGGTTAAGTTTGACTAAAAGTCAAACTTGGTCAAAGTCAAAGTCAACGGGGTCGGGTCGGGTATCCGACAATTTTCCCAAGACGAGAAGTCATATAAGAGCCTAATAGTCAAGTTTCATGTTAAACGGAGTTTTAGTTAAGCGGAAACATTTTTGTGACATTTAAAAACAAAAGAGAGTGGCCTGGGGCTTTTGCGCGGCGCGCACCCAAGTGCAATTTCTGGTCAGAACTCAACCAAGAAGGCAAACATCTGGGATCTCTGATTCTGCGCGGCGCGCGGGTAAATGCGCGGCGCGCACCATGCTGTTCAGCTATTTTCTGCAGTTTTCAACTTATGCACGAATCCAACTTCAAATACCCATAAATCCTAAACCGTAAACATCCAAAACAAGTATCTTATATCGTTGGAAAGGTATTTTGACAAGGAATACAACTAACCACTTTTCATCAAGCAAAAACATCATTTACAATAACCAAAAACTCGTCAATTGATCAAGAAAGGTTTATTTTCAAAGTTTCAAGTTCGTAAAACGTATTTTATGATTCGGGAATCCAATTTACACATACGATATGCCGTTTCGAAGGTAATTAAGCATACATTGCATCTAAACACTTACTAACAACATTAACAAGTATTCAACGCATCAAAAGTTCATTTCAAAGTCTATCAAACCCTAGTCAACATCACAAAATCCTTAATCGGGTTTTTGAAGTTTTCTTAATCAACCTACACATCAAAATGTGGCTAATGATACTAGTAACACAATTAAAACATGCACTTTAACAATTAAACAACATTTAATCATCCAAAATCAAAGATTAAGCACACCCATTTCAAAGTTCATACTAGTTACTCTAAATCAACAAATCGAGCAAACAAAACATATATTCATATTATACACGAGCCATAGACACTAACTAACACAATTTCAAGTCAAAAACACGAGTTTAAAGAAAAATTAGTGATTTTAGAAAGTTACCCAAAATGGATGAAATTGGTACCAAATCGAAGAGGATGATGAGAGGATCACGAATATGTAATTTGTTTTGAAGTTTGCTTCCCGATCCGGATTTAGATGATGATTTATGTTTGTGTTCTTGAGAGAAAAAAAAGAAAGAAAGAAAAAAGAAATGGATGAATGAGTGGGTGGAGGTGGTGAGTGGTTGACTAGTCAACTACTAGCCACCTCTTTGGTCAAGTGGCGGAACTAGTCCCTCAAGTTTCAGAGCGGGTGCGGGAATAAGCCAAACGAATATTTTTAAAACGCTCGAGTAAACGGGTGATGTCAAAATTAAATAGCGGGAATATAATGAACGTTACTCACGGAAACTATTAATTTAAATACGAAAGATTATGTTTTAAAAAAAAAAAGACGGTGTTAAAATTAAATTTAACGGAAAAACGCGGGATGTTACATTATCCACGCCTCAAAAGAAATTTCGTCCCGAAATTTAGTTGGAAGTAGTAGTTGTTGAATCTTCCTCGAGATCTTGCGTTGCCAATTCTACGAGTGAGGGAGAAGTACGTCCTAGGGTATTTCAACGAATTTTGACGGTCGGGATCATATGTTGTTTTAAGGTTTGGTTCCATGATTTTATGGTTTCCGGTCCTCCTAGGAAGTGAGGTTTATCGTCGATAGTGAGTTCATCAAAGAAGATAACAAGTTCTCGTTTCGCAAAACACGTCTTTGAGTTGATACATCGAATGTAGGATAACGGAGACCCAAAATGAGTCGGAAAAGTCTAAACGGCTAGCGACGGGTCCAAAACACCCCAAGAATTTAAAGGATCAAAATATCGCGGATTTAGCTTCCTACGTTTTCCCGAAACGGATTGCACCTTTCCAAGGTGCGACTCTTAACGTGACGCGGTTTCCCACGTGGAATTTGAAATGTTTACGTCTAAATCGGCGTAGCTCATTTGGCGACAATGAGTCGTGTTGGGTCTTTCCCTGAATATGAATAAATTTTCTCGGTTGCTCATGAATAACCTCGGCCCCGGTGAATTGATCATCGTTTACTTGGTTCGTCAAAGGAGAATGACGTTTCCGGTCACATGTGGTTTCAAAAGGAGTGACGTTAAAACTCGAATGAAAATCATTGTAGTACGAGGATTCGGTTAAAGGAAAATACTTTTCTCAAGTAAATTTGAAGTTGGTAATACAAACTTGTATTATGGTTTCCAAGGTTTAAATCGCATGTTTGTTCGGTCCGTCGGGTTGTGGATGGTACGCGGTACTCATGTCTAAACGCAGTCCCGAGGCTTTTTGTAAGGTACTCCAAAATCTAGAAGTGAAACGAGGATCTCGATCCGAAACGGGGTACATTTCCCTAAGGCATATTGAACAAGTTTGCTAGGAATTGAAAACGTTAGCTAGGACAAGTTTCTCAAGAAAATTCGCGTCGCGGAAGATTTATCGGTTTCCAAAAACGTTCGTCGGGGCAAGTTCTTATCGGGTTTTGAAAACGATTGTTAGGACTATCCACCCTCGCGGCGAATACTTGTATGACGTGAAGAGTCGCTCTCCATTGAGAATTTAGAATAAGGACCTCCTGAACCGGAAGTACGAGGGTGATGCAAGAGAAGTTTCCGCCCCGATGTGAGCATAACGAGTAAATTGTAGTTAGTCAATAAGACTGCGCGAGGACGAGCTAGTATACCCGTGTGACATACGGTTGAAGTCGAATGGAATCGGTAATTCATTCGGAAGCATAAATATAATTTGACAATAATTGAAGGTGTGTCCCCGGTATGGTTGTTATAAATATTCTCGGAGTTTTCGGATGTCCAAACCTGAAAAGATGAAGTCATGTACATGGCACATGGTGGTGTTTAGGTTGATCGAGTCTAACCACCATCACGTGTCACTAGAACTTTGGTATGTCTTACCGTAATATAACCACGTTGATCGAGTGTCGTTATATTACGCTAACTCATACCTCCATTCCCACATCACTCTATAGATTCAAGTTCGTGTAATCGTGAAGTTTAAAATAAACAAAGTGTAACGACGTCTCTAACGTGACTCGTATTGAATCGAAAGAATTAGTGCAACTATAAAGAAGCGTTCCCCGAGGGAAGTGTATAAATGATTGTTCACGTCAATGTGGTTCGAGTCAGACAATAAGGTATTCAGGTATGAAAAGAGTAACGAGTCATGATAACGAGTAGCACGCAACCGTAGTGATAAATGTTGATGACGATACTCACCTAGAGTAGTGATGGTAGTAACACCAAAAAGTAGATAGTAAGAAACACCAGTGGGAAACCGATAGTAAGTTGAAACGGTGGCAAATAACAATCCGGGAGACAGAGTTCCCGAACAAGTGTGACTAATGAAGTCGTCATCATCCATACGTGTATGAATCATGAATTTACGTGTGTTACCAAAAAGTGGCGGAATACGAGTTCGTATGATGAAGGTTGGGTACCATTAAAAAGTTTGCCTAAGAATGATTCAAGTATAATGCACAAGTAGTCAAGTAAGTGCTATCTATAGCAAATGTATGTCAGAATGCAAATGCTAACTATCCGGTTGTAGTCTAGACTCACTAATGCGTCCTAACGACTCTGTTAGGCACACTAATGCACGTCCTAGTTCCCTACAACCAACGCTCTGATACCACTTGTAACGACCCGACCAAAACCGTTATTGACGGCGCCGTTAACTTAGGTCCCGTTGCGTGGTCGTAGTCCCTATATGAGACTCGTTTGACCAAAATTATGTCGCATTCATTTGAAAGGTACAAGACTTGCAAGTTTAGTTTACAAAACCGTTCGACAACAAGTCTAAGTTTACAAAAGTCATAAAGTATAAATGAAATAACTTGAAACATAATTAGTTTAAAAACACAGTTGCTATAAATAGCGTAAGTATGTAAACAAAAGTTTGAATCCAAAAGTGCTATCCCTAGCGTATGCATGCATGGTTGACTCCAATCAAGTAATCAAAGAGTGCGGAAGCATGTATCAAGTAGCCAAGTATGAACCTGAGAAAACATGTAGAAAACTGTCAACGAAAAACGTTGGTGAGATCATAAATGTATTTGTGAAAGTATGTTTTTGAATCACAAGGTTTAGTATCAAGGCGTATACATCTCTAAAGATGTGTTTGTAAACCATAAGATTTAGTATAAAGTGAATATCAAGCGTATACATCCCAAAAGATGTTGTCTGTATCACGAGCACCCAATTACCAAAACTTAACTGAATCTTCCCTCTGAATTTTGAATATAGTGTTAGAACATACACTATGCACGTTGAAATTATATTTCATCCACTAACGGTAGCGAACCGTCTGAATGAGGGTTCGTTAAACCCGTATGGCCACACAACATAATCACTCGCTTACACTTACACCCTGCAAGTGGAACTAATGATAATTGGATTGAGGACTTTTGTTCTAACTCGTCTGTATCTTTGCTCTTGTATTCGCATTTGTATCCAAAGTATGAAAGTATAAACCGTATAAATGTATATAAAGTATATGTTTCTCAGCCCACGATTTAAAAGTATAAAAGTATTTGCAAAGGTGGGACTATGATCTCACCTCGAGTGCACGAGTATAAAAGTACTTCACAAAGTAACGTATGCATGAAAGTTGCTTAGCCTTGACCTAAACAAGTAAGTTGTATCAATTAACCGGTTACGATACAAGGTCGGGTGAAATGTGTTCAATTAGTCCTATGGCTCGTTACGACTCGATTAAATATAGCATGTGAATCACGTTGTCAAGTTTCATACAAGAAACAAGTATAAAAGCATGTTAGAATGATTGTATAAAAGTTTGGTTAAGTTTGACTAAAAGTCAAACTTGGTCAAATTCAACGGGGTCGGGTCGGGTATCCGACAATTTTCCCAAGACGAGAAGTCATATAAGAGCCTAATAGTCAAGTTTCATGTTAAACGGAGTTTTAGTTAAGCGGAAACATTTTTGTGACATTTAAAAACAAAAGAGAGTGGCCTGGGGCTTTTGCGCGGCGCGCACTGGGTTGCGCGGCGCGCACCCAAGTGCAATTTCTGGTCAGAACTCAACCAAGAAGGCAAACATCTGGGATCTCTGCAGTTTTCAGCTATTTTCTGCAGTAAATGCGCGGCGCGCACCATGCTGTTCAGCTATTTTCTGCAGTTTTCAACTTATGCACGAATCCAACTTCAAATACCCATAAATCCTAAACCGTAAACATCCAAAACAAGTATCTTATATCGTTGGAAAGGTATTTTGACAAGGAATACAACTAACCACTTTTCATCAAGCAAAAACATCATTTACAATAACCGAAAACTCGTCAATTGATCAAGAAAGGTTTATTTTCAAAGTTTCAAGTTCGTAAAACGTATTTTATGATTCGGGAATCCAATTTACACATACGATATGCCGTTCGAAGGTAATTAAGCATACATTGCATCTAAACACTTACTAACAACATTAACAAGCATTCAACGCATCAAAAGTTCATTTCAAAGTCTATCAAACCCTAGTCAACATCACAAAATCCTTAATCGGGTTTTTGAAGTTTTCTTAATCAACCTACACATCAAAATGTGGCTAATGATACTAGTAACACAATTAAAACATGCACTTTAACAATTAAACAACATTTAATCATCCAAAATCAAAGATTAAGCACACCCATTTCAAAGTTCATACTAGTTACTCTAAATCAACAAATCGAGCAAACAAAACATATATTCATATTATACACGAGCCATAGATACTAACTAACACAATTTCAAGTCAAAAACACGAGTTTAAAGAAAAATTAGTGATTTTAGAAAGTTACCCAAAATGGATGAAATTGGTACCAAATCGAAGAGGATGATGAGAGGATCACGAATATGTAATTTGTTTTGAAGTTTGCTTCCCGATCCGGATTTAGATGATGATTTATGTTTGTGTTCTTGAGAGAAAAAAAAAAGAAAGAAAAAAGAAATGGATGAATGAGTGGGTGGAGGTGGTGAGTGGTTGACTAGTCAACTACTAGCCACCTCTTTGGTCAAGTGGCGGAACTAGTCCCTCAAGTTTCAGAGCGGGTGCGGGAATAAGCCAAACGAATATTTTTAAAACGCTCGAGTAAACGGGTGATGTCAAAATTAAATAGCGGGAATATAATGAACGTTACTCACGGAAACTATTAATTTAAATACGAAAGATTATGTTTTAAAAAAAAAAAGACGGTGTTAAAATTAAATTTAACGGAAAAACGCGGGATGTTACATTTTTAATTGTCCAATGTTGGCAGTCCACAGTCGATAGTCCACAGTTAACAGTTCAATAATTCATATATATTTTAATATATAATATTCGAATTAATTAATACGTATCGTGACCCGTGTACTTGTCTCAGACTCAATCACAACTCAAACTATATATATTATTGTAGAATCAACCTCAACCCTGTATAGCTAACTCCAGCGTTACTGCATATAGAGTGTCTATGGTTATTCCAAATAATACCTATAGATGCGTCGATATGATATGTCAAAACCTTGTATACGTGTCCCGATATTTAAAGTGCGTAAAATAAATAACAGAAATTAAATGATGATAAATAAATTGCGTAAAGTAAATAACAGAAATTAAATAACGATAAATAAAATTGCGAGAATATAAATTGCGATAAATAAACTGCAATAAATTAATTGCGATAAATAAAATGTAATACGGAATTAACAGTTAGCTAGGAACAGTTAGCGTGGATTCTTAGCAAATTTACTCATAATTAATTTGTTTGTTTCTAACAAATTTTATTTTGTCCAATGTTTTCTTCATTATGCCACTTGTTGGATTCGGATAGATCAAAATCCAAATATGAAATTGAATGAAAATGGTTATTCTGTGGTGAACGAATCCGTATATCTGTGGATTTAAGTATGATAGTAATTGACTGTTGAATCAGATTTGAAAGAATGTACAGTGTACTTATTAATGTAAAATCTAAATATTCCTCCGGTATTACCTACCCGTTAAAATATTTTCACCATTAACAGTTTGTACGAAATAAATTTAAATTACAATCTTTATGAAAAAATATATATACATATATATTTTCTTCAGATGTAATCATGGATTTAATGAGTCAATGTGATATTAAACTCATCAGATTTACAGCTAGAACTAGAATACATAATCTCTAAAACTTTAGAGATTACATAATTGCCATGAAGGACAAAGATAGTTTATGTAGAATGATTCGTAGAACGATGATTATGCTCGAGATATAGAATGAGATGTTGAGGCAAGGATTGTTGATGATACAGGTGCTGTTATTGATGGTACTGTTGGTGTCGGTGATGTTACTGAAGCTGGTAAATTTTGCACCATATTCTCCAAATTGATTACTCGAGCGCAAAGTTCATTGACTTCTTCTATTATTCCGGGATGATTGTCGGTCGGAACGAGCGGATGAATAAGATCTAGAATTCGAGATAGTATATAATCATGACGAGGTAATCTGGAAATGAGAGGAAAAATGGTGTTTCAGATAGATTCGCCTTTAGTGCTTCGGGTTCTTCACCAAGAGGTGAATTCGGTTGGTGGAAGGGATCGCTTTCTTCTCGTCTCCATTGTTTAAGTCGACTATGAACTCATCAGATGAATTGGGGATGGATGATTGGTTGATTCATTCTGATGACACTGCTTTCGGGGCTTAGGTGAAACTTCGCATCAGAATAGCTGTCGGAATCCGAGGAATTCAAACTGGTTGAGGGATTCATCTCGTACGATCAAATGAAGGATTTTCGATAAGAAATAGATTATAGGATGTAGATTAGTACCCTACAATACATAATTTATATATGCATATATAATACTAAAATCCCATAAGTTACGGAGGAATCTACGGAAGCTGTTAGGCAAAGATTACAGTAACAGGTACGCTAAGATATGGATTAGAAGATACTCTAAGATATGAATTTGTTTATACACTATTCATGCAATCAATGCAGTAAGATGTGTCTAGACTAAGAATGATAAGCAGGTAATTTTTGACACGAAATTATAAGCAAAACTTTTGACATGCAGACACGGTCGAAGTCCAAACCCACTAATGCATCTAAAAAACTATCGGTTAGACACACTAATGCAAGAGCTGGTTCGCTAAGACCACCGCTCTGATACCAACTTTCATGTCCTAATCCATCTGGACGAATACATTACATTTGGTTACATCGCGAGGTACTTGACCTCTATATGATACATTTTACAAACATTGCATTCGATTTTAAAAGACAATCTTTCTTTACAACGAAAGTTGACGGCATGTATACCATTTCATAATATATCCAACTATAATTGACTTAATAATAATCTTGATGAACTCGATGACTCGAATGCAACGTCTTTTGAAATATGCCATGAATGACTCCAAGTAATATTTCTAAAATGAGCAAATGCACATCGGAAGATTTCTTTCGTACCTGAGAATAAACATGCTTTAAAGTGTCAACCAAAAGGTTGGTGAGTTCATTAATTTAACATAAATAATCATTTCCATCATTTTAATAAACCACAAGATTTCATATTTCCAATTCTCATAAACAAACGTCCCATACATAGAGACAAAAATCATTCATATGGATTGGACACCTGGTAACCGACATTAACAAGATGCATATAAGAATATCCCCTATCATTCCGGGAAATCCTTCGAACATGATAAAAACGAATTCGAAGTACTAAAGCATCCGGTACTTTGGATGGGGTTCGTCGGGCCCATAGATCTATCTTTAGGATTCGCGTCAATTAGGCGTGCACTAATTCTCAAAATTAGTGATGTTCCCTAATTCTTAGGCTACCAAGATAAAAGGGGCATATTCGGCTTCGATCATTCAACCATATAATGCAGTTTCGATTACTTATGTCTATTTCGTAAAACATTTATAAAAATTGCGCATGTATTCTCAGCCCGAAAATATAAAGGGTAAAAAGGCAAATGAAACTCACCTAATGTATTTTGTAGTAAAAATACATATGACTATATTGAACAATGCAGGGTTGACCTTGGATTCACGAACCTATATCATTTGTATATATATTAATACATATCCTTGTAGTCGAACAATTATTTATATATATATATTATTATTACTGACATAATTTTTATATTAGTAACTTATATATTTCGTTAATAATATATGTTCATTTTTATATATGTAAAAATATAAATTTTTTTTACGTTATATGTATTAAATATTTTATATATATTTTATTTGTTTGTTAAAAAAGTATTTATAATAATACCAAAATAATATTAGTAGTGATTAAAATAGTAATAGTGATAATAATATTAATGATTCTATTAATATTAATGTTAGTTTTAATAATACATCTTATATTAATGATAATGATAGTAATTTTTAAAAATCAAAAGTTTATTAATAATGATAATGAAAATAATAATTTTTATAATAATACCTAATACTTATAAATAATGATAATAATAGTAATCTTATTACTAGTGGTAAACTTAATAATAATACTTTTGTTAATAATAAAAATTCTAAATGTTACTAATAATAATATTAATGATAATTATAATAGCTTGTATTATTTTCATATCAACAATAATAATAATAATCATAATCATAATCATAATAATACTTATATCGATATTAATAATACAATAATAACACTATTAATACTTAATGATGTTACTTAATAACAAAAATATAATCAAAAATAATAATAATATTAATCATGATAATTATGTTAACATAATAATAATGATAATACGTATATTAGTCGTTAATAAATATAATAGTAATAATAATAATAATAAAAAAAAAAAAAAAATAATAATAATAATAATAATAATAATAATAATAATAATAATAATAATAATAATAATAACGATCACTAATACTTAGATGATAAAATTTATAATAATAAATACATTAATAATGTTAATAATAATAATAATGGTTATATTACTTATAATCATGGTAATAACAATAATACTTATAATAGTGTTTATAATTAGTAATTATAACATTGATAAATAATAACAATAACAATAATATTAATAACAATATTAATAATAATAAGAATAATAACATTAATAATGGAAATATAATTAAGAGTATATACCCTTTGAAAGTTTTTCTAAAAAGTACTGCCCCAGACGAGAATTGAACCCGAGACCTCCCGCTCACACACAAACTCCCAACACCACTCCTCCAATTCTTTCTTTCTGAAATTAATCCCTCCCAAAAACAATATAACCCGTTTCTGTTTTCCCTTAATCCCCTTCTTCTCCAAACTGATCGACAGGCAGGTGCTCAAGCATAACTGAACCTTGCGTTTTATTTAAAACATAATTGAAATTGAATCATTCCATGTAAGGGTTTAAATAATTCAGTAACGAAAAGAAAAAAATAAAAAAAATATTGCAGGTACTCTGCTGTCGTTGTTCTTCAAAAAGAAAAAAAATTTATTTTTTTAAAATATAAAACGTTCTACAAATTAACAGATTATATTGTTTCATTTATGACTTGCAAGCAATCATAGAATATAAAAAAAAAATATAAGTTCTTGATAAAAAAATAAAAAAATACAAACAGCACACCTGTTTCGTCGCTGATATGAAGAAGAAAAAAAAATAACTTTGATTTCAAGATCTTTTTAGACCAAACGTACAACATGAATTTTGTTTCAAATCTTTCCTAAAATCTTTCTCCATCATCAATTTAACAGGAATCATCGAAACAATTACGAATTTTAATGTTGAACATAAATTTGACTTTTTAGAATTTACCTTTGACTCCAAAATTCTTGATCAATCTGAGGAGTTTGAATCTAAGATTTTACAGGTAGTTTGAGAAGGGGATTCCTAATACAACTGCAATTATAGATTTTAAAATTTCATTCGGATTTGAGTCATGGTAAAAGAATTTTCGAACAGAGGAAAAAAAAGAAAAAAAAATATGTATATATAAAAATGCTTCATCGTCTGTACCATATAGAAGTAGCAGTATGTAAATGATTTTGATGATGAATGATTGATTATAGCAGACAGACAAACTCGATTGTTGAGGGAAAGAGAGCTCGACATAATATCACGGTTAACCAGTAAGTGAAGAAAAATTAAAAAAGTTGTTTTGATTCCTTTCAACAGATAGTGATATATATATATATATACATATATATATATATATATATATATATATATATATATATATATATATATATATATATATATATATATATATATATATATATATATATATATATATATATATCAAATGCATTACTAGTATGTATATATAATTTTTATTCAATATTGATAATAAATAGATATAATTATATTAATTATAATTATAATATAACTAATTAGAAATAATTAAAATACTAATAATAATAATAATAATAATAATAATAATAATAATAATAATAATAATAATAATAATAATAGGAATAATAATAATATTATTGATAATCAAAATTATAATTATATTTATAATAATAAATAACATTAATAAATATATTTATTATAAAAATGATAATATTATTAATGGTAACAAATAATAATTTGTAATATTTAATAATAATAATAATATAACAATTTAAATGTATCAAATTCCTATATGTATATATTAAATTAGTAATATTAGTAATACTCATATTAGTATTAATATTAATTTTTATAACAATAATGAAAGTAATAATATTAATATAAAAATTATGTTTTTACTTGTGATTATATTTTATATATTAATCTTGTATATTATTAAATATGTATTACTTATATCATATTTGAATTGTTAATATCTATATATATTTTATATTTATTTCAATATACATATAATATTAATTATATGTAAGTTATATATATATATATATATATATATATATATATATATATATATATATATATATATATATATATATATTTATTTTTATATCTTATTTTACATATTTAACTTTAATGTTTATATTATATTTTGTTATTTCCAATTATTATATATATATATATATATATATATATATATATATATATATATATATATATATATATATATATATATATATATATACACACTTACATTTACAATTACATATTTATTTACACACAATTGTTCGTGAATCGTCAGGAATAGTCGGAGGTCAAATGATTTCATAAAATAGTTCAAAAATCTGGAATATTCAATTTAAAAGACTTTGCTTATCGTGTCAAAACAATATATAAGATTAAGTTTAAATTTGATCGGAAATTCCCGGGTCGTCACAAAACGCGACATTTTCTAGATGAATAAGTTACTCAGAGAGAAGGTGACTCAGTTAATATTTCCGATTCTTAAACTAGTTTACAATACAATAGCTATCTAATTAGGACTACTTAGGTTCCTTATATATCCCTCTTCTAAGGAACCTTCTAATGAGATTATTTCACATTAAAACTATACCACTTTTGGGGTCCTAACAATCTCCCCCTTAGTGTTAAATATGAAAATTACAATGTAATCCTATTGAGTAATCTTGAGAGATCCAAATGTAGCTTTCCATCTGGTACTAGTAAGGTCAGAAAATCCAACCTGGTTATCTGAAATTTTCTTTGAAGGTTTCCAGACTCCCCATGTTTTTCTTGGATCTCCTTTGTGTGATGGATATTCATCCATTTCTTTGAAATATCTTCTTTTCCTTTGACTACGAAGAATCTCAAATTTTATTGTTCAGATCCGGAGTTTTAGACGATCTCTGATGTGTTTAATGAACTCTCCAAGACCCATTTTCATCTCAATGTCATCAAACTTACTTTGACGGAACTTGAGATACTTCAGTGCAGCCTTAAGTGTACCATCTGAATATTTGTTTAGCTCTTTCGTTCTGATGAACACCTTTTATTTCTGAGAATTAACAAACACAAACCCTTCGGGTTCGAATTGTATTTGAAACATTCCAATGTCCTCCAGTCCCTGTATAAATCGATCCAGACATGTAATTCGAATCTTTTTCCTTTTTTCTTCGAGACTAATTTAAATGTCCTCACGTCTCATCAGTTCAATTATCTCCGTCATGTATCTCTTTACAGTTTCCAAAGCTTGAGTTTTAGCATAAGGTCGAGTAGTGAGAATACTAAGGTAGTTGTAGATGTGAATGATGTCAAGCATATCTACATTCTAAAAATCAGCCTCCGTGAACTTGTACTCCTTCTCATCTTCTCTAATCACATGGAATTGACTGATGACGTCCTTCTTCATACTTATGTTAACTCCCACTCGAGTAATATCTAACACCTCTGATATTCGATACTTTCGTTGTAACCACAAATCATTGTCATTACGATTGATATGTTTCATCCACATAAATTGATACCAGTTTCTTTCACTAGCTGGAAGTAAACGTGAACCAATATAGGTAAACCTTTCACTTCTTGGCGTTTCGTTAATGCAGAAGATATTATATGAATTTTCTTCGATGAATGTGTCTTTCAAAGTCATAAAATCAAGTTCAACTCCCAGTTGCAGTCGATGGTCTCGATTCTTGAAGAATAAACCGTTGTTGTATTTAAACCAGGAATTCATTGTAGAACTTGACGTAGTTGCACTAGAAGTTGAATTCTCATTTTCATTTGTTGGATTTGAACTGGATGATGCAGATTGCCTCGAGGAATATGGTGAATTTTCTGTTGGAACATTATCATCTTCAATATGATTAAAGATTTCATCTACGTTTCGATTTTCATATTGATCACCACCATCTTCATCAGTAGAATCCTCTTCATCATCACTTTCAATCTCTAGTTCAGGATTCCCTTCATCAACCATCTCTACATCATGAAGTATAGAAGATAGTGAAAACAATGAGCTTTAAATAACAAATCCGTCATCATCCATTTCAAAAAGATAAAAATCACTTAAATTCAAATCCTCATCAACTTGTCCACCTTCAACCTCAGCTTGTGTTGATTGTATAATTGGAATAATCACTTGCTCAGGCTCTGCATTCTCAACAACGTCATCATGAGTTTGCATAACCTTAAATTCATCATTAACCGTTTGAGCTTGTGAAGTTGAAGCAGACCTCGCACTACCACCCTTAGTTGAAATATTCACCGTGAGAAATTCTCCATCTACTCCTATCTCCCCCTCATGGCTATTCTAAGGATCAGAATCATTTTGTTCATCATCACGGTGAGGACTTATTGGAGAAGAGCAGGAAGTAAGTTGATGCCGAATTCTAGCATGAAACATTTCTTGAAGAGATGTATGTCGAAGAACATCAAGATTTATTCCAGAAAACATACGAATAAAATATTCATGCTCCAAAGCATCATAATAATTTGGTGAACGTGTGGGTGATGGTAGAAAAGTAACAATCAAAACAGCAGTATCAACATCTGATGATGTCGGTGAAAGTGTATGATATTCCGTGAGGGCAGGTAAGGATAATTGTACGGTATTATTCTTATATGTAGGGATGTACATACTACTAGTCAGATTCGTGATATCCCCTTCTGATGGAACTTGGGTAACAACCGGAGTTGTCACCGGTGAAGATTTTTTCAAATCATTCGCCTCCATGACTTTAGTCTCATGGGACTCTGACAAAGTAGCAGAACTACCCGTTTATTTAGCTCTCACAGAGATATTAATATCCCCTACTCCTGAAGTCATCAATGTACCATGAGGTGGCACATCTCTTTCAGTTAAAGACTCATCCTCCAGACCCTGAGATTCAAGATCCGGAAGAGAAGTAGTTTGAACCAATTAATCAATTTCTTGAAACAAAAAATTGTTTGCTGGAAGTCTGCTAAATTTTCGGAAGAAATGTCATGTTGACTCGTTTTCATGGGACGCGGTAGATCTCCCTCATCAAAATAAGCCGAACCTCCAGGCCCTGTTTGACATTGAGGCAATACAACATCACTAGGATGAAATATATCAAGAGGATTTTTGGCTGATATGCAGGGTGCCTTTTCAAGGTTTTTCGTCTCCCCTTCGGTTGTTGTGGACTTCAATGATTTAGTTTCCTCAATCAATTAAGTCAGCGCAGACTTTACTACAGAGGAAGACTTTACTTCCTTTTGAGATGCCCAAGCACATTTGCTAGTAAGATTTATTATTAAGTCATGTTTAGAATGGATGGGCTGATTGGTTTTTTTACCATCCTTGCTTTTAGCTCTCTTGCCTACCAAAGCTACGCTTCATTTAGTGTAGGGCTTATTGTTATTATTGGATGTGATACGAAAATGGGTGAGGGTGACCTAGTAGGTTCTAAGTCTTGGTCCGTATCACCAATGGTTGGAGTAACTGTTTGGCGGACGATAAGAGTCGAAGTCCTAGATCTAGTTGCTCGTTGGGTTGGCGGAGTCTGAATCATCTCATCAAGCATACAACATTTCATCTTTTGCGTTTGTTCGGGAGATGATTCAGTTGCTGAAGAATTAGTGTCACTCCCTTCTAGTGTAGTTGATGGGGTAGGTTCATCCCTAAGAGTACTGGGCTCTCTGATCCTCACGGGTTGAGCTTGTTGAGCAACCCTAGGGCATTTTAGGTTTATCCTAAGTTAAGGATTAGCTGGCCCGGGTGGTTGAACTATAGGTTCCTCTACAACCACTGGGCTTGGAACCATGGCTGGTTCAACTTGTTCTTGTTATACCGGGTTCGTAAGAGATATTCTTACCACCTTAAAATAAGTACGCATTCTAGTGTCTAGGGGATTAGCTAACCTCACCAACCAATCTGGAATTGGTGCACTGAATTGATTATCAGAAATCACCAAGGTATTCATCTTTACTTCCCTAAAATGAACCATCTGCATACCCTGTCTACTTGGAACAAAAAAATATTGGCATTTCTGTAGGTATTTATAGCATCATGAATGAAAATGCAAAAAAACCTTTCACAAGGAATATATGAACTCCTTGTCCTGTCAACTTGTGCTTGGACCAGATCCCATATGATCTTAGCATAATCTGGATTTTCTACCTTTGTGAAAGAGTATAAGAGCTTTAGCATAGGGACCGTCAAGCTATCAGATCCACTCCTCATCATCAGAAAATACCTGTTAATGATTGAGAAGATCACATACTAACGGAAGTATAGATACTTCTTCTGAAACTTAGCCGGTGTAACATTAGTGTCTACACTATATCCAAGTTGGAAGATAGAGTTCATCATTTGTTGAGTGGAGGGGAATGCAGGAGCATTATTTATAAGTGGAAGTATGAATATCCTTCTGAAATCAGCCTTGGTAATTCTCCTTAAACCATCTACCCCTCTGAGTTGAAACTCAAATCTTGCAGGTTCTACCTGTGGATTAGCAGCAGAGGGTTGTGTAGCCTCAAAAAATTTGATAGATCTATTAAGAAGTCTCAAACATGCATCTGGCACACTAATAGTGTTGCTCAGTGCACCCCGTAAGGTGTGTCTTTCCAGAATTGCAAGCCAGTAGTTGCCGAGTATGTTGGTCTCAGAATTAGTGAAGTGATTGTTCGCCATTTAGCTGTTTAATAAGAATAGAATACCAAAATATGTTATTATAAAGAACATATCTCTATCCTAATTTCCTTTGAAGTCCTTTGTATTTTTTAAGTTTTATAATTTATACGGATTTTATAAGTTATAAAAAGTTTTATCCAAGTTATTCACAAATATTTTACAATCATGATATTCAAATAAAGTTCTATACATTTTAAGATTATCATGAATAATCAAATATGAAAACCAATAATCCAACAACACTTAGTCAATTTTCAAACTCATGAGCAGATTCGGTAACCATGAAAAATTACAGATTCGGTAACCAAATGTGCTTTTCCTTTCATTGTAATGTACTAGAGTAAGCATGCAAGTATTTCAAATTCAAACCAAGAAATTTTAAGGTACCAGAAGCCAGACTCGGTATCAAACCAAAAATCAGGTTCGGTATCTTCAAAATTCACATATTATTACTTCAACAAGCATATCTAGTCATATATCACTCAAGTTCATAACTAGAATCAACCTAAAGCTCAAAAGAATCAGATAATCGTGTTAATTGTTTGAACAGACTCGGTACTGTAGCAAGAACACACTCGGTATATACTGTATCCATAAAAACATCAATTAATCATGCAATCAGACTCGATCTATTGATAGATCAACATCTCAACCACTGAATGAACTTTATTTCATTGCATTTAATCACATGAAGCAGATTTATTTTTAATTTTAAAGTTCATATTAGATTCGATTTCTTTCAAAGTTTTTACAAAATGATGATCTAAATCATGTAAGATGAGATCTTTTCTGGTTTATATGTATGTATTCAACTCATATCTATGACATATATATGATAAACTTGATTAAAACAAGAAATTACTAAAGATTTGAAGGATAAAGAGGACAGATTCGGTAGTTTAGAACAGACTTGGTATAATAATCAGATTCGGTATGCAATTAATAAAGCGTAAGAATCTTTGACTTTGACTCTTCTATTTATAGATACCGAAATTAGGTCAAAATTGGGCCTTACCGAATGGGCTTTAATAGCGAATACAGTCCAAATTAAAAATTTTAAACAAATACACTTCAAACTTTGACAACTCTATATCAACAAATTCACAAGTTTATTATTCTCTCATAAAACAACATTTCTGAGTGAATTTTAAAGATTTTTAGACTTACCGAATATGCACTGTTTGGTTGTCAGATGCTAAAAATAGTATTTATTCATGAAAAATTCAATTCTTTTTGGATTTTAACTTTTCAAATTTTTATGAATTTTCTAAAATCAAGATTTGTACTTAGAAAAACTTGAATTATGTACAAAGCACAAATCTTCAGTGATACCAATTGCTAAAGCGAGTTGTATACTGAGATGTATACAAGACAAAGTGAATTTTATCAGATTAAAACATAAGATATTATGTATTCACTTTTGAAAATCAATTTTCTTTTTCATTCTCTCTCTTTATCCCCCTTAAAATGTGATATACAGTTAAGTAAATCACCATTTTGATTTGTCCCAAGAAAATTAATAACTCCCCCTTGAAATATGATATCAATCAGTTACCTCCCCTTATTGTAACTATTAAAAAATAAGCTTAGGAAGTTATCAATAAAACAAAAGCTTCCCCTTGAAAGATAGTATGTAAAGTATAAGAAATCAGTTGCTCCCCCTAGAAAGTATGTACACCCCTTAACACAAGATCCCAGGTATAAGTCCCAATAGAACTAAGGAATGTTAAGCACTCTACTCCACTAAGCCAATTTCTTGTATCAAGAACTTTAGCCTAACTTCATCTAAAGGTTTAGTGAACATGTCAGCTAATTGCACTTTGGTGGGCACGAAGTACAATTCTACATCTCCTTTTTCAACATGGTCCTTAATGAAATGATATCGAATATCTATGTGTTTGGGCTTAGAATGCTGGACCGGGTTGCTAGTAATTGCAATAGCACTCTGTGAATCACATTAGATCGGGGTCTTAAAAATCTTAAAGCCATAGTCCAATAGATGATTTTGTATCCACAAAACTTGTGAACAACAGTGAGCTGCAGCAATGTACTCAGACTCAGCTGTTGATAATGAAATACAGTTTTATTTATTGGATGACCAACCAACCAAGTTATTCTTCAACGTCTGAATTGATCCAGATGTGCTCTTTCTATCAACATGGCAATCGCCATGATCCGAATCAGTATTAGTAGTGAGATTGAAATCAGATCCATGAGATACCAGATTCCAAGGTTAGGTGTACCTTTAAGGTATTGGAAAATCCTAAACACCGCTATGGAGTAGGATTTCTTAGGGTTGGACTGAAAGCGGGCACAGACAGTTACATAAAGTTTAATGTGTGGTCAACTTGCAGTCAAATACCTTAAAGAGCTAACCATGCTTCGATAAAGCGTTATATCAAAGGGTTCTCCTTATTCATCAGCATCCATCAATTTCCTCATTGGGGTTGACGTTGTTCTCAAATCAGACATTTTAAAACGTATTAGCATGTCGTTAATGTATTTAGTTTGACTGATAAAAATGCCATTTGGTAATTGTTTGACTCGTAACCCAAGAAGACTTTGAGCTGGTCAAGCATGCTCATTTCGAATTTGTTGGCCATAAGGTAACCAAATTCTTTGCATAAGGCCGGGGACGTGGAACTAAAAATAATATCATCAATGTAAATTTGAACTAAGAGAATGTGACCGTGATTTTTACAGATGAAGAGCATTGTATCAATCGTTGCACGAGAGAAGCCATTTTTCAGCAAATACTTTGTCAAGGTCTCGTACCATGCACGCGGTGCTTGCTTTAGACCGTACAAAGCTTTCTCCAAGTAGTAGACGTGGTTTGGATGAGTATGATCGACAAAGCCTTATGGTTGATCAACGTAAACTTCCTCTTGAAGATGACCATTCAGAAAAGCAGTTTTGACATCCATTTGAAACACTGTAAACTTCATATGAGAAGCATAAGCAAGAAACAGATGAACATCCTCAATCCTTGCAAATGGAGCAAATGTTTCATCATAGTCAATACCCTCTTGTTGTCAATATCCCTTGGCCAAAACACGTGCCTTATTTCTAACCACAACCCCATCAGAATCTTTCTTGTTCTTGAAAATTCACTTAACCCCAATTGGTCGTTGACCCACTGGTTTTGGAACTAATCGCCACACCTTCAAACATTCAAGTTGACCTATCTCCTCTTGCATTGCTAACACCCAGTTCAGATCAAGTAAAGCTTGAACAACCGAAGTTGGTTCAATTTTACTAAGAAATGCAGTTTATAAACACATATTCCGAGTAGCCCTTCGAGTTGAAACTGGAGCAGTTGCATCACCAATAATAAGATCAATTGGATGACTTTTTGTCCATCGGTTGGTATGTGGAAGAGGCCCTTCACCAGTGGAATCCATTGAAACATCAACCGTTATTGACGTTGAGCCATGAAGTTCTTGTTCTGATGTAACAGTGTCTACTGGGTTAGTTTGAGTTTCTGGAGAAACATCTGGAATTGTATCAATTGATGTATCTTGAAGCGGTTCAAGATTATCATCAAGAGGTGGGAGGGAGGATGAAGAAGTAACTTGTGAATCAGTTCGTATTGTATCTTCATCATAAAGACTTGGTTGTGTCTCCACAGTAATTGATTGTGATGATGTTTCCGGTACGGCATGAACATCTAAATTCCGTTGAGGAGTGTAAAGACTATCAAAAAAGATATCCAATTCCTCTATTATGACCGTAGGAACACCCTTCTTCAAGAAAATTGAGTTTTGCGCGGAAGAAGTAGTAGCCAGGTTAGGATCGGGTTTTGAACTGAATTGTTCAAAAGCCATTCGCGATAACTCATCGAATTTAACATTAATGCTTTCCTTAATCGTCTTTGTCCTTTTGTGATAGACACGATAAGCAACCTTTTTTGACGAGTAACCGAGAAATATGGTGTAATACCCCATCAGAATAGTCTAACGGTGTATTAACTCTGGTCCCACATTTAACGGTCATGCCCTCTATATGACACGTTTCCGAAAAGGATTCACATTACAATTTAGTAAACGTGGTCATTAAATAAAATAAACTTCAAAATACTTTAATAGAAACGATCGAATGTAAATAATTTCACAAACATTATTTAAAGAGATGAAAAGACTTCATAATGCGTAGAACAGTTGTAAACAATGCTGGACTTCACTCCAGTAATAGCAACAAGAAACATATAAACCTCAGCTAGCAAAAGCATTACCTCTAAGGACCTGAGATAAAAACATACAAAAGGTCAAAAAAAATGTTGAGTGAATCTACAGGTTTAGTAAAGCATTTATCGTAAGTTAGGCCACAAGATTTCTTTGAAAGCATCAAAAAAATTATACATTTATCATGAGCACTTGATTATAAGACATTAACCCGCAGATAGCTCATTCGCTACACGTCTTGCTTTTACCCTTTCTAAGCATACACAGATTAAGTGTACAAGTTAAAACAGAATAAGCACCCCGTGCGTTCAGGCGAGGTTTGTCACACCTAACGGTACCGTCCCTATAAGTCGAGCTTGCGTAAAGGATAATTAATATAATCGAGCTAAAGGATTTTTGACCTGAACTCATATGTATATCATTTAATTACTCGTGCCTAATATGTAAAATATTTGAAATAGCATGTTATCTCATCCCATGTAAAAAGTAGTAAGGACTGTAGACTCACCTTGAAAATGCACAGTAAACTCTTAGTAAAACAGTAGGTTTGACCTGAACTCATACGCGTACGGTCTCGAAGTCATCAACGTGTACGATGACATCGAAACAACGACCTGAACTCATACGCGTACGGTCTCGAAGTCATCAACGTGTACGATGACATCGAAACAACGACCAACCATCAAATCAACATGCAACATTCTGTTGCCACCGTTGAATCCATATTGAACTACATATTCAAGGATAAAAGTTTATTTGAAACAGTTTTAAACCCAGCCTTCAATTACCGATGGTTTATGCTATGAACGGCTTGAGTTCTAGGCAACACTGTTATCAGTCTTGCTATATCTAATACTATTTTTATGAAGTATCTCACCTCGATCATGGTCAACTCTATATATATATATATATATATATATATATATATATATATATATATATATATATATATATATAAATATATCTTCTCCTTCTGTCTAGCCGTGATCGAACCAACACCACAACCTACAACTCCTTATCGACTGCAGCTAATAGACTTTCTAGTACCATTTTTCTTTTGAACAAATCCATACAACCATCACTGTTACTGCTGCATTTTTGTTGTTCTTTTTCTGTTTCAATCGAGTTCAAAACCATCACCCTAAACCATAATCGTCACAGACCCCTCGTACCACCACGATAACAAACAACCAGAGCTTCACCATTTTTTTTCTTTTATTCTTCGATCAGACAATACCTTCACCACATGATAAACCGTCACCTTAGATCATCGGTTAAAAATTGTTCTGTTGACGAGAACAACCATCATTCTATATATATACATAATTACATATTGCTAGAAACCGTATGTCATACTGTTTGCTACGCTTCTGTTTTATATTCATAACCAAGACCCACTTGTATTTCGATGTCATGGTTGCTGCTTCTTTCATACAAACCCAAAACACACCTGCGACTATTATTGTTGTGTATGATGATGATACATAATTAACGATAAGGAAGATAATGATTGATATGATTATGATGTTAATAATGATGATGACAAAGTGATAAGATGATAAATGATTAGTTATGAAGAAGAAGATAATCGGGGGTATGAGGTGGATAATAATGACGGCCTGCGTATTATTTTTTTGTTGTTTGTTATTGCCGCCGAATGAAAACAAACCTTTGACTAACCTTCAAACTTCACCTTGTTGTTCACTACTGCTATTCATTGGAGGACGTATTCTGTTCGGTTTTATTGAGCAGCCCTTAAAACCCCATCGGTTTACCACAAAACCATCAAACCTGTTTATGATGTCTGTTCGATTACATCTCGAGAGCTGCTACAGCTGATACTCGTTTGAATCCATCTCCTATGATAATTGGGCTCTAGTTAAATATTAAGGGATTTCAATTACTTGGATCACTTAAATCCTAATGGATTATAACTTGGGTTTTCTTTCAATGGTATTGGATTTGTAATTGGGCTTAGACAATTTTGGCCCAACACTTTCTTGTTCCAACTAAAATCAGGTCAAAATACTAATAGTAATAATAAATACAGAAAGTAATGGGTAGAAGACTGGTTAAGCGGGTGTTGGGTAGAACGAGAGGTTGTGGGTTCGAGCCCGGGCAGGAGCATTTTTTATTTTGGAAACCTATTCTTCAAAGGTAGTATTATTATTATTATTATTATTATTATTATTATTATTATTATTATTATTATTATTATTATTATTATTATTATTATTATTATTATTATTATTATTATTATTATTATTATTATTATTATTAGTATTTTTAGATCACTTGTTATTATAACTAATATCATTATTTTATGATTACTAATACTAAAACTAAAACATTTTTAACCTAATACATTAACATTGATAAATATTTTGTTTATTTAATATTAGGTACTCATTTCAATTATAGAAAATAAATATATTTATGTTATGTTGAGCTATTAAACAATATTACTATTATCCTTATACATATTATATTATCATTAATAATATGATTAGTATTATCATTATTATTACTATCACTGTTATTATTATTATTTCAAATAAATATTTCAAATATATTAATATAAAATTTTACTACCTAATATGATATTTTCTAAACATCAATATAGAATAATTATAATACATGACATATCCATTACTCTATATATATATATATATATATATATATATATATATTAAGTATTTAAAATATATAAATAGATATAGTTAATAAATTACTAATATAAGAAATATATTAATAATATAAATATATAAACTTGCTCGATTACGATTACATATTTTAATACATATATGAATGATATAGGTTCGTGAATCCGAGGCCAACCCTACATTGTTCAATATCGTTATATGTATTTTTACTACAAAATACAGTATGTTGAGTTCATTTGATTCCCTTTTTACTCTTTACATTTTTGGGCTGAGAATACACGCAAATGATTTATTAACTGTTTTACAATATTTATATGTGTGAGTTTCATTTGCTCCCTTTTACTCTTTACATTTTTGGGACTGAGAATACATGCGCTGTTTTTACAACTGCTTTATTACATGCTTTTGAAATATATTTTGAACTGCGAATACATGAAATGCATTTTATAAATGTTTGACGAGATAGACACAAGCAAAACCTTCCTCGAATGAATTATTATGCAGACAGAAGTTCTGCGGATTATTATTGAATTATGTAGACATGATAATTACCACCATTGAATTATGTGGACATGATAATTGCCAACATTGAATTATGTGGACATGATAATTGCCACCATTGAATTATGTGGACATGATAATTGCCACCAATAGATATGAATGTTATGTATCGAGTGAATGATTTTTATACACAGGTTATGTGTATGTTATTTTTGTGCACGAGATATGTGTACGGTTATTAAGATTAACAGTTGCGCAAATTGGTTGTATTATTGCAGAGTTCATTGTTGCAACACCTTTGGATGTTGCAAACTTTATCATCGTGTGTATTGTTGAGGGAATCATACCAAATTTTGATAGCGCTGATCACCCCAACAACATGTTATAGAGTGAAGCAGACCGCATAACATATAAATCCAGCCATGCTTGGCGCATTAGCTTTGCGTCTGTTTCATCAACAAGCTCTATTTTCAGCGGTAACTGTCCAACCGGTCATGCGGATTCTCTCGCAAAACCAGATAGCGAAACAGCAGTAGGTATCAACTCTGCCTTGATACTTTCTGGCAATTTGCGAAAACACTGCTCATATATGATATTGTCACACCCCCAAATAGGGCCTGGGGTATTTGTGACTAATTATATCAAATCACAGTTGTATAAACGAGAACGACTCTATATGAGACGTTTTATTGAGTTTTGCAGCGGAAGATAAATAGATTACATTGTATTTAGAGCATTAAATGTTTTTAAATGAATTGGTAAGTAATGCATGAAGACTCCAAGCATGGAAAGAAATCATCATCAAAGCAGCAGATATACAGCGGAAGCAATATTTAAGTACCTGAGAATAAACATGCTTAAAAAGTCAACACGAGGTTGAGTGAGTTCATAGGTTTCTCATAAATAATGATTTCAGTAATAGATCACAAGATTTAATAAAAGACGATATATCATGTATATCAAAAGTATGCCATGATCGTATAATATCAAAACTAAACGATTTTACCCCGTAATAATACATATGTAATTGTCGAGATCATTATTATACCACCAATTGACCTGAGGTTAACAGTGTGGGACGTTACTCCCAATAACGCTATCTATAATAATTCCGTTTGCCACTTTAGTTCATCTAGCAATTAATGATATTACAAAGCAGAGATTTGCATGTTTCAAATGAACACAATAAAAATACTCGTGTTGGTTGCATAATAGTTTATACTTGTGTCTATCATTTATAAAAATAGTACATGTATTCTCAGTCCAAAAATATAGATAAAAAGGGAGCAAATGAAACTCACGATACTATATTTTGTAGTAAAAATATATATGATGACATTGAACAAGATGTAGAGTTGACCTCGGATTCATGAACCTATATCAAGTATATATATTAACACATATACTCGTAATCGAATAAGTTTATATATTTTTTAGTTGTTATATATTTCTATATATATACATTTATATATATATTCTTATATATAAATATTTATTTGATAAAATGATATTAATAACGATAATGAATAAAGAGTTGTATTATTTTGTAATAACAATAATAATACTATTAATTAGATTTAATAATGAAGTTGAAAATAATTATCATTAGTCACTTTGTTAGTAAAAATGATAATAGTAATATTAATAATAATAATAATAATAATAATAAAAATGTAAATTTTAATAAAATGAAAACTTTAAGATTTATAGATTTTTAATAAAACTGCTAATGGTAATTTCTAGTAATAATGATACTTTTCATAACGATACTAATTATAAATGAAAATTTTGATAATAACAATAATCTTGATAATAATACTAAAATAATAATTTTTCTGCTAGTGATAGTTATGAACATAATATTAGTAATAACAATAATAATAATAATCTTACTTGTAATTATAATTATGGTAATATTAATAATATTACTTATTATGATAATAGTGATAGTATTAATTATAAATAGATCAATAATACTAATATTTATAAAATGATACCAATACTAATATTAATGAAAATAATAACAACTTTTATTTTCATAATAATAATAATAATAATGATACATATTTTAGTAATAATAGTAATACTAATAATTATAATACTAATACTTATAATTCTACATATGATAGTAGTAATAAAAATAATTTTAATACTAACTATAACAATATTAATAAAAATCGTAATAATGGTAATAATATTAGTAGTAATAATAATAATAATTAATAATAATTACATAATAATGATAATAAAAATCAAAATACCTTCAAATAAGCCCCTTTTAAAAAGAATGCCTCAAGCCGCGCTCGAACCCGTGACCTCTTGCTAACCCGCTAACCCATTTAACCATTCACTCTGCCTTGTTTTTCTGATTAATACTCGTTTTAATTTTCTTTTATATTATTTTCGAATTCAATCTTCTTCCTCTTCGTGAGTGTAATTGCCCAGACAACCCAAATCAATCATAACAATAATTATGAAATCAGTTTTATGAATTATTAACAAATGAAAACACTTGTGATTGTGAATTTAGTTTAACAGACAAAAAAAAAATATAAAAACAGATAGCAACAACTGCTGTTCTTCGAAAAAAAATATATAAACTCAAAATCAAATTTCGAGTTCTAGTTCGTTTTAGATGAAAATTATAATATGAAATAGTTTTTAAATCGTTCCTATAATCTTTTTGGATCCTCAATTTAATCTGAAACATTAAAATGAAAGCGAATTTCGTGATGAACAAATCTTTTGACTTTTTGAAATTTAACTTTGACTCGAAAATTAAGACTCGATATAAGGAATTGGAACCTAAAATTTTGTACACAGTTTCACTAGAGTATTCCTAACAAAACTGCATTTATGGATTTTGAAATGAGATCTGATTTTGAGCTTTTGACATAAAGGAACAAGAACTGAGGTTATCGGTTTAAATAAAATATATATATCTGTTTTGATTAATAAATAACAGTGGTGGATATGAACGTGATAACAATTCATTAGTTTTATAGCCAAAATAGGTCGATCAAAAACAAATTTGAGGCCAGTAGGATATGTAAAAAAAATATCACGTTATATATATAAAAATTAAAATCAGAAAAAAAATAAATATAAAAAAAGTATAGAGCAGAAGATCACGATGGAATAAGAAATTAGATTGCAGATCTGATAAATATTTAATCTGATTCTGTACATGATTTTTGAGTTTTAATTTTATTTTTAATTAATAATAATAATACTATTAATAATAATAATGATAATGATAATGATAATAATAATAATAAATAATTATAATAATTATAATAATTATAATAATAATAATAATAATAATAATAATAATAATAATAATAATAATAATAATAATAATAATAATAATAATAATAATAATACTTATAATTATGATTATAATAATAACAATTATGATACGTATAATAATAATTATAATAATAATTATTATTATAATTCTAATACTTAATAATAATAACAATAATAAGAATAATAATAATAATATTAGTAATAATAATACTAGTAATGATAATAATAATAATAATAATAATAATAATAATAATAATAATAATAATAATAATAATAATAATAATAATAATAATAATAATAATAATAATAATAATAGATTATGTTAATCATAATAATAATAAATGATAAATGATAATAATAATAATTTTGATAATAATAATATTAATAATAATAATAATAATGATATTTCATTATTTTAATATTAATGGTAAGTATTGATACTAATAATATATTAGTAATTATATTAATGATAATGATAATTATTAATAATAATAATTATAATACTGATAATAATAATAATGATTGTAATTGATATTATGGTTTAATAATAATACTAATATATAATTATTGTTCGTGAATCGTCGGTATTTGATAAAAGTTAGGTTTAAATTTTGTCGGAAATTTCCGGGTTGTTATAGTACCTACCCGTTAAAAGAAATTTCGTCCCGAAATTTAGTTGTTGTCATCAATCGGCGTTGTTTATAAACAGGTGAGGATATTTTTATTTTATTTGGTCTTCACATTTCCAGGTATACTGTATATCAGGGCCTTACGTGAATTCTAACGGATAGAATATTATTTTATTTCTAGCGTTTAAATCTTACGATCCATAAATTTTACGAAGTGCATTTTATTATTAATGTGGAGGTTATCTAAAGGATTTAACAAGAGTGTCATTGATTAGGTTTTCTCAGAAAGAGATGATGACGCTATACAAGCATTTTAATACACATAAAATGTGTTATGAATAATAGTGAGCTTATTTAAACCTTGAGCGTTTATGCCGCAATATTAAGGTAGACAAAATAGAGAGGAGTTCGTGAAATCACAATCTTGAAATTTGATAGAGATCATCATTGTTTAATGAAAGTATTTCGTGTGCCCGAGAGACATATTAAATTAATGTGGCTAACATGTTATGATCCAAGTCGGGTCATACCCAATAACAAGCTTACCAACACTTTATATATATTTATTTGAACGGTTGGATTGTTAAATGAATACGCGACACTTGAACTTCAGAAAATCAGTTTTCTAAAGTATATCACTTGAGATAAATTATTTGGATAATTTATATATGATGTGGATTTAATTATTTATAGGTTTAAATAATTATTTTGTGTTATATTTTATAAAATGGTTTATAAAATTATTACAAGTAACAAATACATATTTATTTTATACAAGTTTTATAAAATAATTACAAGTTTTATAAAATAAATCTTGATATAAAATATATAGATGGAGTATGCAGTTTTTTTTTTTTTTTTGTCTGCAAGACATGCACCCATGCTCCTTGCTTGTTACTTTTAATACAACACAATTCCAAGGCACATGCTTGACTCTATGACCAACATATTCTCACTAGTATTCAAGGAAACAAATACACACACTTGACTAGGGAAGAGAAGAGTCATTTTGAATAAAAACCAAGCAATAGAAACTGCCCACTCCAGGCTGCTGCTGTCGTGATATTTGGGCAGAAAAGAGGATTCATTAGCTTGGTTCTTCAAGTGATAATCAAGTATAATTAAATCCTAACCATAGTATTAGGTGTTGGGTACAAGTTTGGGGTATTATCCCTTGAGGTTTCATAGCTTTGAAACTTCATTCATCATCATTCTTTCACTTGCTGCTGTCCAGTTTTCAGGGTGCGAAAGAAGAGGGTTTCAAGCTTAGGTTGCTAGCTCATTAAGGTTCTAAAGCCTAACTATATCAAGGGTGTATTGGTGCATTGTTTCATCATCTTCTTCCTCTTCAAACTC
Organism: Rutidosis leptorrhynchoides; assembly: GCF_046630445.1. Classification (NCBI taxonomy): domain Eukaryota; kingdom Viridiplantae; phylum Streptophyta; class Magnoliopsida; order Asterales; family Asteraceae; genus Rutidosis; species Rutidosis leptorrhynchoides. The sequence goes on from NC_092341.1 coordinate 176,156,626, forward strand.
ACCCTCAATTAAGTTGAGGAGGTACTACTTCTTCCTTTTCTATATATATAAGTAAGCTTAATTCCAAGACTTGATATTACATGGAATTTAATTAAAATGGTTTAACACATACACTTGTTTATAAATGAAATATTTCTTCCGCTTGCCTTTAGACTCATAAATTGACTTTGTGATTATATAAACATTATGAACTTGTTGTTATGTTTAATTCCATCAATGGTATTTAGAGCCGAGGTCTATGGATTATTCTTCTTATATGGTCTTTAAACCCACTATATTTGCATTTCAAATACATGCATGAAAATGGAATGCAAAAATTGTTGGGTTTGGGTGGGTTTGGAATTTAGGCCGAATTTAAGGAGACCCAAAATGGGTTTTTGGGTTCTTCCATTTTGTCTAATTTTGGTTGAATGTAAATGTTCACAATCTAAGCCATGACCTTGTGTTTGGTTGCATGCATGGTTGATTAATATTTATTCAATTGGTTTGTAATAATATTTATTCATTTGGCATGTAATAATTCATTTGGTTATGTAATTTATTTTATATTTGGTATGTAAAGTAGATTAGGTATATCTTTTAGACAAAATGTATTAGGATATATTTTGTAAAATGATGAAGATGATAATAATGACTTGAAGAACACATGAAGTTGCATTTGGATTCAAGTTTAAGTGGGAGGTTAAAACCTCCAACTTTGTGTTTTAACCCTTAACCGGTGACATTTTTTTTTGGCTAAACAAATGTCCACCAAATTGGCTTGATTGTGAACACATTTGTTTTGCATGCATGGTTGTTTTATTTATTGTATGATTGTAGATTGTGTATGTTGCTACAACAAGTTATCACACAAGATAACAACAAGCAAAATTACAATTTAATTGGTTAAATTAAAAGTGGCAAAAGACCTTAATAAATGGTTATTAAGAACAAGAAATTGATCACATGTATAAAATGGTTTATATCAAGTAATTGGCTAAATTACATGACTTGAAAATGGATTTCAAATGAACCATACACTAAATGCATGTTGGTGTATGGCATATATGTTTTCTTAAACTAGAAATAATGAAAACTTAAAATCTCTTTAGCACAAGGTAAACAAGTTAAACGCCATCCTTTTGTGCAACACTTAAAATTATTAGGGAACTCATAATGGGATAAAGGTCACCTAACCGTTATGAACAAACTAATATGATTAAGGTAAATTTTGTACACTTGTGGGATAAAGGTCACCTAACCACTTGTATGTTAAGTTTACACTTTTACACAAAGAGGACGACTTGATTTGGAAATCATGAACTTAGGGTCACCGAAGCATGATGAACAAATAGGCGTTGATGGAATAATATGCCATGCAAAAGGATTGCATGATCCCATAACTTAGAAGTTGCAAAAGGATTACAATTGTCATATAATGACTACCTAGCTAAATCAAATGACGGGATAAAGGTCACCTAACCGAAATTTGATTTACCGTTGGATTCTAAAAATTTAATAAATATCAATTGGATTTAAAGGGTATTGATTGTTAAATTAAAATTGATACTTAAACAACTTTGTTACATTTTGTAGATGGCTGCCAATAACAACAACAACATTCCTAATGCACCTATTAACTTTAACAACCTATCGTTGAGGTCAATCCTCGAAAAGGAAAAACTCAACCATACAAACTTCATGGATTGGTTCCGCAATCTAAGAATCGTCCTCAAACTAGAGGACAGGGCGTATGTGTTGCAGACCCCATTCCCGATCAACTGGACGAGGATGATACGGAAGCCATGGCTTATTGGGAGAAATATTTCCGATTCGTTGCAAGTTTCTTGCCTCATGCTTGGGACTATGATACTCGAACTCCAAAAGGATTTTGAGCATCATAGTGCATATGACATGATCACACAGTTGAAGGAGATGTTCCTTCAACAAGCTCGTGTCGAGCACTTCGAAACAGTTCGAGCGCTTCATGCATGTCGGATGGATGACACCCAATCCGTTTCATCTTATGTCCTTAAGATGAAAAGCCTTATTGATCGAGCAAACCGTCTAAATTGCAACGTGTCTAATGAATTAGCCATGGACCTTATCCTTAACTCATTGTCAAAGAGGTTTGACACATTCGTGTTAAACTATAACATGAATGGTTGGGATAAAAGCATTGGTAAATTACATGCCATGCTTAAGATGGCAGAGGCAAGCATGGGTAAAAGGGCTTCACCCGTGTTTACGATTAATGAAGGCGGGTCCAAAAACCATAACACTTCTAAGCCAAAGGTGGTTAAGAGGAAAGGACCCGCCTACCAAGGCAAGGGCAATGGAAAGGAGAAGATGGTTACCCCAACCAACAACAACAAGAAGCAAAAGGTTGCCGGAAAGGCTAACCCCAAGGAAGATCCGTGCTTTGGTTGCTGTGAAATGGGTCACTGGAAACGCAACTGCCCGGTCTACCTTAAGGAGTTGAAGGAAAAGAGGGATGCAGGGCAAACCTCAGGTAATGTATATACGGTATACATTGAGCTTAGTATTACTTCTTCTAATACATGGGTATTAGACACAGGATGTGGAACTCATCTTTGCAATACTTTGCAGGGGTACAAAAGAATTAGCAAGCAAACGGGAACGTCAAGTCTCTTCATGGGTAATGGAGCCAAAGTGCAAGTGAAGGCTCAAGGAGACTTTGTGTTAAAACTTCAAAGTGGTTTGGAACTTATTTTGAACAATGTTTTGTATGCACCGGATTTATGTCAAAACATTATTTCAGTTTCTCATTTGAAACAATGTGGTTTTAATCTTAATTTTGTTAATGATGATATCCACGTTTATTTAGATAATGTATTCTATTTTAAGGCTTCGCCTTCAAATGGAATTTATGAATTGGTTCATGATGACACATCATCTAGTAGCTCAATATACCATACAAGAACCAAGAAACTCAAAAGGGATTTGAGTGATTCCTACTTATGGCATTGTCGCCTTGGTCACATAAACAAGAACCGAATGCATACACTTCAAAAGAATGGACTTTTGAAATCAAATGAGATGGACTCGTTTGATGTATGTGAATCTTGTTTGCAAGGCAAAATGACTAAAGCACCTTTTAAAGGGACCAATGAAAGGGCTAAAGACTTATTGGGATTAATACATTCGGATGTATATGGACCCTTTAAGACCATGACTAGGAATGGTGAAAGATACTTTGTTACATTCATTGATGACTTCAGTCGTTTCGGATATGTCTACTTGTTAAGACATAAGGATGAAACTTTTGAAGCATTCAAAGAATATCAAAACGAAGTACAAAATCAACTCAACAAGACAATTAAGGTACTTCGTACCGATAGAGGAGGTGAATACCTAGGAGATGCTTTCCAAGATCATCTTAGGAGTTGTGGGATTATCTCACAACTTACTCCACCTGGAACACCCCAACTTAATGGAGTTTCTGAAAGGAGGAACCGAACCCTAATGGATATGGTTCGATCTATGATGGTAAGAAGCTCGTTACCTCTATCATTTTGGGGTTATTATCTGTGCTCCGCGGCTCGTATTCTAAATATGGCCCCAACCAAGAAAGTGGAACGAACACCTCATGAGATGTGGTTTGGAAAACCTCCATCTCTATCATACCTAAAGGTATGGGGATGTGAAGCTTACCCTAAGCGTTACGTCCCTAATAAGTTGAATGCTCGATCCACGAAGTGTATCTTCATAGGGTATCCCAAGGATGATATAGGATACTATTTCTATGATCCGACCGAGCAAAATGTATTTGTTGCTCGAAAGGCGGAATTCCTTGAAAGTAAGTTCCTAATGGAAGGTAATAGTAAAAAGAAGATAGATTTTGAAGAGGTTCAAGATCAAGTAGATGATACACAATTGGTTAACACTAGCACTCAACATGAAAATGTTGAGAATGATTAAATGGATGATCAAAGTATACAAGACGTTCGCAGATCTGGTAGGATTAGTAATCCTCCTGAGAGATATGGGTTTCTCATGGATGATTGCTATGTGGTTGATATGGATGAACCAACAAACTACCAAGATGCTTTATCAAGGATTGATAAAGATAAATGGCAGGAAGCCATGAACGCTGAGATGCAATCCATGTATGACAACCAAGTTTGGGAACTAGTTGTACAACCTACTAACTCCAAGTTAGTTAATTGTAAATGGATTTTCAAGATGAAAACCGACATGCATGGAAACTTAAATACATATAAAGCTAGACTTGTAGCAAAGGGTTTCACTCAAACTCAAGGGGTTGACTATGATGAAACCTTTTCGCCTGTGGCAATGCTAAAGTCTATTAGGATATTATTTGCCATTGCTGCTCATTATGATTATGAAATATGGCAAATGGATGTCAAGACCGCTTTCCTAAACAGATATCTTGAGGAAGATGTCTATATGGTTCAGCCTGAAGGCTTTGTCGATCCGAAACATCCTAACAAAGTATGTAAGTTAAAGAAGTCAATCTACGGATTGAAACAAGCATCTAGAATGTGGAATCATCATTTTAATGAGGAAGCCAAGAAATTTGGCTTCATTAAAAATGGTGATGAAGCTTGTGTATACAAGAAAGCTAGTAGGAGCACTATCATGTTCCTTGTATTATATGTGGATGATATATTGTTATTTGGAAACGATATTCCAACAATGCAAGGCGTTAAGACTTGGCTAAAAAGCTGCTTCTCCATTAAGGATCTTGAAGAAGCACAATACATTTTGGGGATTAGGATCTACAGGGATAGATCCAAGAAATTGATAGGTTTGAATCAAAGTGCATACATTGAAAAGATCTTGAAAAGGTTCAAGATGGAGAACTCTAAAAAAGGTTTGGTACCTATTCAAAGAGGAATGCTCCTTAGTTCATCTTAGTGTCCCACCACGAAAGATGAACAGGAGAGAATGAAGAAAGTCCCATATGCGTCTGCTATTGGGTCAATTATGTATGCAATGATATGCACTAGACCGGATGTGTCATGCGCTCTTAGCCTGACAAGTAGATACCAAAATAACCCAGGAAACAGTCATTGGATTGCTGTTAAAAGTATATTGAAATATCTTAGAAGGACTAAGGATATGTTTCTAATATATGGGTCTGGTGAGGAGGAACTCGCTGTAAGAGGTTACGTGGACGCGAGTTTCCAAACTGATCGTGATGATTCTCGATCACAATCCGGTTATGTCTTCACATTAAATGGAGGTGCGGTCTCTTGGAAGAGTTCAAAACAAGATGTTGTTGCATTATCCACTACAGAGTCGGAGTACATTGCTGCCTCATTGGCAGCTCAGGAAGCTGCATGGATGAAGAAATTCATCGACGACTTAGGAGTAGTCCCTTCCATTCAGGACCCTCTTGAGATCTTTTGTGACAACGAGGGTGCGATTGCTCAAATCAAGGAACCTCGTGCTCACCAAAAGACACGTCACATTGAGCGGAGATTCAACTACATAAGGGATGAAGTTGAAAAGGGAAAGATATGTATTCGCAAAGTTCAAACTGATCTTAACATAGCGGATCCTCTCACGAAGCTCTTACATGGATCAAAACATACAGGACATGTTTGTGCATTAGGGCTTCGATATTCTATTGATTGGTCATGATCTGTTTTAAGTATTGTAACGGAACAATATTATTCAAGCTCATCAATATAATTATGGTATTAATTTATTTTGAGTCATGTTCCTACTTTGCATATTTTATCCATGAATAAGTAATAATTCTAAATTCCGTAGTCGATCACATTCGTGGGAACAAGTGTGAGGTTTAGACTATTATGAACTTGGATTGGTATACATTCACGGACTGAATGTGGGGCAAGGTTGCTGCCAAGGTTCATAGATATTTGTGGGATACAAATATTGGAAGACCCGCTCTCAAGACTTACTAAATAAAGCCTTTGTGGTTGATCACATGTAATCTTGAGTAAAGGCGAATATCATTGTATCCTCTGACCTGAGATACATAATGGGCTCGGATATTTACCAAGTATTATGCCTTGATTCATTCCTTCGCTATTCTGAAATATGGTAGTTCATAAGGAAGAGCTCAGGTATAATGCAAGGTATATATTTAGGACGTATGTAGTCAAGATGGAATTTGTCCCTCTTATTCGTTGAGAGTCAGATGTCTAAGGCCTGATAAAGTTAAATCTAGAAGAGAGTGATCACTCTGTGTCTCTTGGATTTAACATGACATCTAGGATAAAAGGAAATAATGAAAGATTCACCTATTCATATTCGAGATGGGAACTCGAAAGGGATGATCTTATTGAATGGCACAAAGTCATAACATATTGGGTGTGATGGACGGTCGTTAGGTGGTATCCATCACTTGCATTAATTTCTTATGTTTCTCGTGCAAGTGGGAGATTGAAAGTATTTCGTGTGCCCGAGAGACATATTAAATTAATGTGGCTAACATGTTATGATCCAAGTCGGGTCATACCCAATAACAAACTTACCAACACTTTATATGTATTTTTTTGAACGGGTGGATTGTTAAATGAATACGCGACACTTGAACTTTAGAAAATCGGTTTTCTAAAGTATATCACTTGAGATAAATTATTTGGATAATTTATATATGATGTGGATTTAATTATTTATAGGTTTAAATAATTATTTTGTGTTATATTTTATAAAATTGTTTATAAAATTATTACAAGTAACAAATACATATTTATTTTATACAAGTTTTATAAAATAATTACAAGTTTTATAAAATAAATCTTGATATAAAATATATAGATGGAGTGTGCAGTTTTTTTTAGTCTCCAAGACATGCACCCATGCTCCTTGCTTGTTACTTTTGATACAACACAATTCCAAGGCGCATGCTTGACTCTATGACCAACATATTCTCACTAGTATTTAAGGGAACAAATACACACACTTGATTAGGGAAGAGAAGAGTCATTTTGAATAAAAACCAAGCAATAGAAACTGCCCACTGCAGGCTGCTGCTGTCGTGATATTTGGGCAAAAAAAGAGGGTTCATTAGCTTGGTTCTTCAAGTGATAATCAAGTATAATTAAATCCTAACCATAGTATTAGGTGTTGGGTACATGTTTGGGGTATTATCCCTTGAGGTTTCATAGCTTTGAAACTTCATTCATCATCATTCTTTCACTTGCTGCTGTCCAGTTTTCAGGGTGCGAAAGAAGAGGGTTTCAAGCTTAGGTTGCTAGCTCATTAAGGTTCTAAAGCCTAACTATATCAAGGGTGTATTGATGCATTGTTTCATCATCTTCTTCCTCTTCAAACTCACCCTCAATTAAGTTGAGGAGGTACTACTTCTTCCTTTTCTATATATATAAGTAAGCTTAATTCCAAGACTTAATATTACATGGAATTCAATTAAAATGGTTTAACACATACACTTGTTTATAAATGAAATATTGCTTCCTCTTGCCTTTAGACTCATAAATTGACTTTGTGATTATATAAACATTATGAACTTGTTGTTATGTTGAATTCCATCATTTACAACAAGAATGATGAATATGATGTGACGACCCGAAAATTTTTGAACAAATTTAAACTTTAATCTTTATATGTTCCGACACGATAAGCAAAGTTTGTTAAGTTAAATTTCAAGAATTTTAAACTGTGTTCATACATTCATTTAACCTCGACCAAATTCCAATGATTCACGAACCATTAAATGAACGTACATGATTATGTATGTATATGTGTATATATTATAAACGTTAACAAAGTATTAGACGTATAATACTTTACATAAACTTATTTGTTTTAAGATATATTTAAAATAATTATTGACGGAATTAAAAGATAATATCAAATGATTGATTTATCAGATACATTGAATTATGGTTACGAGTCCCTATTAAGAGGTCCACTTTGATTTAGGAAACCTTTCCTTTTAACCATATTGGGAAAATGGTAAAGTGATTTTACAAATAAGAACAAAGTGTTAAATTAACGAGAACTAGACAACAGTTAGTAAAGATTCCTATTTGATCTTTAATTCATACCTTAGAACATTTTCCTAGTTATTTTAAAAGATAACTATTTTAATCTTCATCTTAAAGTTGGAATGTGGAATGTAAATAACTTAGACATTGGATATCAACATCTTACATTGAAATGATTTCGTACGTTTATCTAACCTTCAGACTTTATATCACGTTGCACCAACAAACGTTAAAAACTTGAAACCTATGAAAAGTATATTTAATCTTACTTCTCTAAAATGTTTTACGATATAACAAATTCTACTAATATAACTTTTTTAGTAAAATGATTCTTAAATATACTTAGTTTTGGAAAACAAAGTTTTCATATTTATTCAAACGTACAAAAACAATTTTTTAAAGAACTTTATTAGTGAAACGTTTTATAAGATAAATTGTTCATAAGTTTTAAGGAACTTAATTAAAGCCTTGTATTATAATTTTTATATATATATATATATATATATATATATATATATATATATATATATATATATATATATATATATATATATATATATATATTGTTTCAAAAACGTAAAACGTGATACGACATGATATTTTCTATTACTTAAACATTTTGAACTTTGAAATATAATTAGATAGATATTTCAATTATATGTAAATATACAAAATTATATTTTTTTAAAGTGTATATATATATATATATATATATATATATATTACAAATGCGTTAATGTATAATTTAAAACGTTTTGATATTATTAAACGTATTATAATAAACAACGAAACTTTGATTTGTAGTAGCAAATGACCACAACACTTAATTATATAAGTTACATTTTTCATAAAATAATTTATCAATGACTAAGACTAAATTTTGATAATGGTACGTGTCACTAAATGTAAAGGGCTAGTTTTCTAAGTGAACGAAAAGCCATTCGAGAAACCGAAACCAAGACATAAGTGGAGTGACAACGTGCGAGACATTAGAATAAAAATTACGTTTTTACCGTACACGTAAATATAATATAATATATAAATAATTATATAAATTAAATATAATATATATTTAATAATAATTAAGGAGTGTCGGCAAGAGTTTAATCGGTAGGAGAGGGCTGCTACTTGCCTTTAAATATAGAACGAGCTCAATTACAATTCACTTCATCATTCACTTCGAGAGTCAGAAAAATATATACATATATTATTAATATTAATATTATTAATATTAAGATTATTATTATTAATCTTATTATTGGTATTAGTATTATTAGTAGTATTATTATTAGTATTATACATAAAATACTACGACGAGGTCATGAGCGAATTATTTCAAGACGGGTTTTTCGAGTAGGATAGAGCTAAGGAAATTATGGGTTATAGCTATGGAGGTGATGGGTATGGTTCATGGGTATGCTTGTGAGGTCAATCTAGTGTTTATCGTCTCCGTTGCGTCTACGTACATTTCCTGCAATATTGAATCTCAATATTGATACGTAAGCACTCATAATTTAATTTTTTACATATTAATAGTGTATCCCTGACTAGTGCTCGAGTATATAGGATTATGCATGATTGTATTTTTGACATTGTCATTAGATAGGTTATGTTGAATCCTAAATTAGTTACATATGCGGTTGAGATAAGGTATAAGATATGCATGTCGTTGGAATGCTAGCGAAAAATTAAGAACTTTTCATTTAGATATCGAAGGGTTTCGATGAACGGATTAGAAGTTATAGTCAATTGAATTTAGTATTATTATTCAAAATGATTATTATTATCGTCGTTATTATCGTCATTATAGTTTTATCTAATTTTTATTATTATTATTATTATTATTATTATTATTATTATTATTATTATTATTATTACTATTATTAATAAAAAGTATTATCATTAAAAATGGCTATTTTTATTATTATTACTATCGTTATTATCGTTAAAGTTATAGTTAGTATCATCATTAATATTATCATAATCTTTATTATCATTATCATTATTATAATTTAAAACTAATATTAGTAACACCTAATTATTATGATTACTATTATAATCATTAATATGAACGTGATATAAAAGACGATTAAAAGCTATCAAATGAATCGATTAGGAAATAATGAGTATGGGTATCATGATGAAATTTAAAATATCGTAAGATATTAATTTAGATAAAATTATAGTTTTCCATTATTTTTATCACCATGATTATTAAAAGTATTATTAATATTAAAACTATTTTTTTTTTACAAAAATTATCATTTTTAATAGGAATATCATTGTTAATATAAAATTTCATTATTATTATTAATAAGAATTATCATTCTATCATAATACCATTTTTCGTAAATATAAATATTGTTATTATTATTAGTAGAATAATAATAATTATTATTACAAAATAATACAACTTTTACTTACTATTATTATTATCAACATTATTTTATCAAATAAATATGTAATACAAAGATATTTTACTACTTGTAATATAACTACATTAATACTACTTATCATATTATTTTTATGATATTAAATGAACTTTATAAATTTTATTATTTAAGATATATAAGAGTATATTTTAATATAAAATTCTTATTTAAAAATGAATTATATTATTTACTCTAATAAACCTTTTAAAAATATTTAAAAATATAAAATGACGATATTTAAACTATATAATAATCATGTATAAATTTTGGAAATCATTTTGAGTCAAATTGATTTTTGTTAACTTTTGCATATTAGTCTCAGCATTAGGATTGTGATACACTATGACCTGACCTAAATTGCTATACAAATATTGACCAACATACAAATATATATACTTAATTTAGGTTCATGAATCCGAGGCCAACCTTGCACTTGTTCAATGCCATCATATGCTTAATTACTACGAAATACAATAAGTGAGTTTCATTATTCCCATTTTAAATGCTTTTGCTATATATATTTTTGGGACTGAGAATACATGCGCTTTTATAAATGTTTTACGAAATAGACACAAGTAATCGAAACTACATTTTATGGTTGAATGATCGAAGCCGGATATGCCCCTTTTGCTTGGCAACTTAAGAATTAGTAAACCAGTATACTAATTGACGCGAATCCTAAAGATAGATCTATTGGGCCCAACAAACCTCATCCGTTGTAGCGGATGCTTTAGTACTTTGAGTTTTTATATCATGTCCGATGGATGTCCCGGAATGATGGGGATATTCTTATATGCATCTTGTTAATGTCGGTTACCTGGTGTTCAATCCATATGAATGATTTTTGTCTCTATGCATGGGACGTATATTTATGAGAAATGAAAATGAAATTCTTGTGGTCTATTAAAATGATGGAAACAAATTATTATGATAAACTAATGAACTCGCCAACCTTTTGGTTGACACTTTAAAGCATGTTTATTCTCAGGTATTAAAGAAATCTTCCACTGTGCATTAGCTCATTTTAAAGATATTACTTGGAGTCATTCATGGCATATTTCAAAAGACGTTGCATTCAAGTCTTTGAGTTTAGTAAAGATTATGATTAAGTATATAACGACCCGTCCTAATCCACCTGGACGAATACATTACAATTGGTTACATCGCGAGGTACTTGACCTCTATATGATACATTTTACAAACATTGCATTCGTTTTTAAAAGACAAACTTTCATTTCATTGAAAGTTGACGGCATGCATACCATTTCATAATATATCCAACTATAATTGACTTAATAATAATAATCTTGATGAACTCAATAACTCGAATGCAACGTCTTTTAAAATATGTCATGAATGACTCCAAGTAATGTCTCTAAAATGAGAAAATGCATAGCGGAAGATTTCTTTCATACCTGAGAATAAACATGCTTTCAAGTGTTAACTAAAAGGTTGGTGAGTTCATTATTTTAACATAAATAATCATTTCCATCATTTTAATAGACCACAAGATTTTCATTTTCATTTCTCATAAATATACGTCCCATGCATAGAGACAAAAATATCATTCATATGGTGAACACCTGGTAATCGACATTAAGAAGATGCATATAAGAATATCCCCTATCATTTCAGGAAATCCTTCGGACATGATAAAAAAGAATTCGAAGTACTAAAGCATCTGGTACTTTGGATGGGGTTCGTTAGGCCTAATAGATCTATCTTTAGGATTCGCGTCAATTAGTAGATCGGTTTACTAATTCTTAGGTTACCAAGCAAAAGGGGCATATTCGGCTTCGATCATTCACCCATACAATGTAGTTTCAATTACTTGTGTCTATTTCGTAAAAACATTTATAAAAGTTGCGCATGTATTGTAACATCCCGCGTTTTTTCGTTAAATTTATTTTTAGCACTCTCTTTTTTTTAAATAATATCTTTCGTTATCTAAATTTGTACCTTTCGTTAACTAATGTTCTTAATATTTCTGTTATTGGATTATAACACATTCCGTTTACTCTCGCGTGTTTAAAATATTCGTTCGGTAAAATCCCGCACCCGCTTTGAAACTTGAGGGACCAATGTTGTCAAGAGGGTAAAGTGGTGACTAGGTCAACTAGTCAACCACTTCACCTCCTCCATTCATTTAATTTTTTTTTCTCTTTTCAATTTTTCTTTCAACTAATACTTCCATTTTTACATCTTTTTGATCTTCACAAAGAATCATCATCTAAACCCGAATCAAGAAGCAAACATCAAAACAAATTACATATTCGTGATCCTCTCTTCATCCTCTACATTTTGGTACCAAATTCATCTCATTTGGGTAACATTTCTAAAACTCTAGATTTCTCTAAATTCGTATTTTTGACTTGAAATGGTGTTAGTTAGTGTCTATGGCTCGTGTATAACATGAATATATGTTTTGTTTGCTCGATTCGTTGTTTTGAGTAACTAGTTTGAACATTTGAAATGGGTGTGCTTAATCTTTGATTTTGGATGAGTTAATTTTGTTAAATTGTTAAAGATCATGTTTTAATTGTGTTACTAGTATCACTAGCTTCGTTTTGATGCGTAGGTTGAGTAAGAAAACTTCAAACGCATGATTATTGATTTTTGTGAATTTTGGTGAGGGTTTGATAGACTTAAAACGAACTTTTCATGTTTCGAATGCCATGAAATGTTATTAGTAAGTGTTTAGTTACAATGTATGTTTCATTACCTTCAAAACGGCATATCATATGTGTGAATTGGATTCCCGAATCTTAAAAAACATTTTGTAAACTTGAAACGATGATTTTGAACATTTAATGATCACTTGAGATTTCGGCTATTGTAAATGATGTTTTTGCTTGACGAAAAGTGGTTAGTTGTATTCCTTATCAAAATACCTTTCCAACGATATAAGATACTTGTTTTGGATGTTTACGGTTTATGATTTATGTGTATTTGAAGTTGGATTCGTGTTTGAGTGTGAAAACTGCCAGACTTGCTGATCAGTTAAATGGAGCGGCGCGCCAAATATGGAGCGGCGCGCCATTTGGGTATATCCCAACTACTTTTTGTTTTTCACGTTTTCACCCCCGCTTACTCGTAACTCCGATTAACATGAAACTTGGCAAACATGTTTATATATACTTTTAAATCATGGAAAAATTGTCGGATACCCGACCCGACCCCGTTGACTTTGACTTTGACTTTGACCAAGTTTGACTTTTAGTCAAACTTAATCAAACACTTATGGAATCGTTTTAATCGTATTTTATACTTGATTCTTGCATGAAACTTGACAACGTGATTCAGATGCTATACTAATCGAGTCGTAACGAGCCATATGACTAATTGAACACATTTCGCCCGACCTTAACCGGTTAATTGATACAACTTACTTGTTTAGGTCAAGGCTAAGAAACTTTCATGCACACGTTTACTTTGTGAAGTACTTTTATACTCGTGCACTCGAGGTGAGATCATAGTCCCATCTTTCAAACTACTTTTATGCTTTAAACTATGGGATGAGAAACATATACGTATCATACTTTTACACTTTGAACAAAAGTACGAAAATGAACATTCCACGTACGGGTTTAAATAAAAATCCTCAATTCAATTATCATTAGTTACACTTGCAGGGTGTAAACGAGAACTTATATTATGTGATCACATGGGCTTGACGAGCCTCATTCAGACGGTTCGCTACCGTTAGCGGATGAAATATATTTTCGAGTATAGTGTATTTTCTAACACTACGTAACAGGGTACAAAACATTTAAGTTTGATAATTGGGTGCCCGCGAAACAAATAACAACTTTGGAATGCAAATAATTTTGATAATCATCTTATATTAAATCTTGTGGTTCAAATACAACGTTTACTAAAACACCTATGATTTCACCAACGTTTTTCGTTGACAGTTTTCTATATGTTTCTCAGGCTCATACATGGCTATTTGATACATGCTTCCGCGTACACTCATACTTGCTTGGGGTCAAGCATACATGCATACACTTTGATTACTTGCTTGGAGTCAAGCATACATGCATACGCAAGTTATAGCACCTTTGGATTCAAACAAATGTTTACATACTTACGCTATTTATAGCAACTGTGATTTTCAACTTATATTATGTCGCAAGTTACTTCATTTATGCTTTATAACTTTGTAAACTTAAACGTGTTGCTGAACCGTTTGTAAACTAAACCTTGCAAGTCTTGTACTTTTCAAATGAATGCGATATAATTTTGGTCAAACGCATCTCATATAGGGACTATGACCACGCAACGGGACCTAAGTTAACGGCACCGTCAATGACGATTTTGTCGGGTCGCTACAGATGGTATCAGAGCGTTGGTTGTAGGGAACTAGGATGTGCATTAGTGTGTCTGACAGAGTCGTTAGGATGCATTAGTGAATCTAGACTACAACCGGATAGTTAGCCATTGCATTCTGACATACATTTGCTATATATAGCACTTACTTGACTACTTGTGCATTATACTTGAATCATTCTTAGGCAAACTTCTTAATGGTACCAAGTTTTTATCATACGAACTCATATTCTGTAACTTTCTGGTAACACACGTAAATTCAAGATTAATACGCGTAAGGATGACGACGACTTCATTAGTCACACTAGTTCGGGAACTCTGTCTCCCACGTTATTCGCCACTGTTTCAACTTACTATCGATGTCACACCGGTGTTTCTTACTATCTACCACTTCTTGTTACTACCATCACTACTCTAGGTGAGTATCGTCATCAACACTTATCACTACGATTACGTACTATTCGTTATCACGATTCATTACACTTCTCGTACCGAAATACATTATTGTTTGACTTAAATTGCATTGATGTGAACAATCATTTATACACTTCCCTCGGGGAACGCTTCTTCAGAGTTGCACTAATTCTTTCGATTAAATACGAGTCACATTGGTGATGTCGCTATGCTTTGTTCATTTTAAAACTTCAAGATTACATGAACCTGAATCTATGGAGTGATGTGGGGATGGAGGTATGAGTTAGCGTAATATAACGACACTTGATCAACGTGGTTATATTATGGTAAGTCATACCAAAGTTCTAATGACACGTGATGGTGATTGGACTCGATCAACCTAATCACCACCAAGTGCCATATAAATGACTTCATTTTTCTTGTTTGAACATCCGAAAACTCCGAGAATACTGATAACAACCATACCCGGGACACATCTTCGATTATTGTCGAACCATATGTATGCTTCCAAATGAATGGCAAATTCTTTCAACATCAGACGTATGTTACACGTGTATACTATCTCGTCTTCGCGCTGTTTTATCGACGAACTACGATATGCTTGTTATGCTCACCTCGAGGCGGAAACTTCTCTCGCATCACACTCGTACTTTCATTTAAGGAAATCTTTATTCTACATTCTCAATGGAGGGAGAGACTCTTCACGTTATACTAGTATTCGCCACGAGGGTGAATAATCATAACGAACATTTTCAGAAACCGATAAGAAACTTGTTCCAACAAACGTTTTCAAGTCCTAACAAACTTGTTCGAATATACCTTAAAGAAATGTACCTCGTTTCGGATCAAGATCTTTGTTTCACTTCTAGATTTCGGAGTGCCTTACAAAAAGCCTCGGGACCACGTTTAGACATGAGTACAACACATCAACCATAACCCGAAGGACCAAACCAACATACGATTCAAACCTTAGAAACCGTAATAGGAATTTGTGTTATCAACTTCAAATTTACTTGAGAAAAGTACTTTCCTTTAGCCGAATCCTCTTACTACAATAATTTTCATCCGAGTATTAACGCCACACCTTTCGAGAACTCATATAGCCATAAATGTCATTTTCTTAATCGTTGAACCGAAGTAGGTGACAAGCAAACCACCGGACCCGAACTCATTCATGAAGTAACCGTTAAGATCCTTCCAATCCGAGAAAGGCTCGAGACGGCCCGTAGTCGCCAAAGGAGCTATGCCAATGTTAGACGTAAACCTTTCGAATTCCATGTGGGAAACCGCGTAACGTTAAAAGTCGCACCTTGAAAAGGTGTAGTCCGTTTCGGAAACGTAGAAAGCTAAATCCGCGATATTTTTAGTCCTTTTGAAATCTTGGGGCGTGTTGTGCCCGTTGCTTACCGCTTTAAAATTCCGACTCAAACAAATCCCGTTCATCCTACATTCTGTGTATCAAACTTAAAGGCGTGTCTTGCGAAACAAGAACTTATTATCCTCTTCGATGAACTTACTATCAACGATAAACTTCACTTCCTAGGAGGACCGTTTGAAATTATGGATCGTGAAACCAAACTCTAAAACAACGTAAAATCCCGAATGTCGAAGTTCGTTAGAATGCCCAAGAAAGTACCTTCACCTATTCGTAGAATTTACAACGCAGGATCTCGAGGAAGAAACAACAACTACTACTTCCAACTAAATTTCGGGACGAAATTTCTTTTAAGGTGTGGGTAATGTAACATCCCGTGTTTTTCCGTTAAATTTATTTTTAACACTCTTTTTTTTTAAATAATATCTTTCATTATCTAAATTCGTAACATTCGTTAACTATTGTTCTTAATATTTCCGTTATTAGATTATAACACATTCCGTTTACTCTCGCGTGTTTAAAATATTCGTTCGGTAAAATCTCGCACCCGCTTTGAAACTTGAGGGACCAATGTTGTCAAGAGGGCAAAGTGGTGACTAGGTCAACTAGTCAACCACTTCACCTCCTCCATTCATTTAATTTTTTTTTTCTCTTTTCCATTTTTCTTTCAACTAATACTTCCATTTTTACATCTTTTTGATCTTTACAAAGAATCATCATCTAAACCCGAATCAAGAAGCAAACATCAAAACAAATTACATATTCTTCATCCTCTCTTCATCCTCTACATTTTGGTACCAATTTCATCTCGTTTGGGTAACATTTCTAAAACTCTAGATTTCTTTAAATTCATGTTTTTGACTTGAAATGGTGTTAGTTAGTGTCTATGGCTCGTGTATAACATGAATATATGTTTTGTTTGCTCGATTCGTTGTTTTGAGTAACTAGTTTGAACATTTGAAATGGGTGTGATTAATCTTTGATTTTGGATGAGTTAATGTTGTTAAATTGTTAAAGTTCATGTTTTAATTGTGTTACTAGTATCACAAGCTTCGTTTTGATGCGTAGGTTGAGTAAGAAAACTTCAAACGCATGATTATTGATTTTTGTGAATTTTGGTTAGGGTTTGATAGACTTAAAATGAACTTTTGATGTTTCGAATGCCATGAAATGTTATCAGTAAGTGTTTAGTTGTAATGTATGTTTTATTACCTTCAAAACGGCATATCATATGTGTGAATTGGATTCCCGAATCTTAAAATGCATTTTGTAAACTTGAAACGATGATTTTGAACATTTAATGATCACTTGAGATTTCGGCTATTATAAATGATGTTTTTGCTTGATTAAAAGTGATTAGTTGTATTCCTTATCAAAATACCTTTCCAACGATATAAGATACTTGTTTTGGATGTTTACGGTTTATGATTTATGTGTATTTGAAGTTGGATTCGTGCTTGAGTGTGAAAACTGCCAGACTTGCTGATCAGTTAAATGGAGCGGCGCGCCAAATATGGAGCGGCGCGCCATTTGGGTATATCCCAACTACTTTTTGTTTTTCACGTTTTCACCCCCGCTTACTCGTAACTCCGATTAACATGAAACTTGGCAAACATGTTTATATATACTTTTAAATCATGGGAAAATTGTCGGATACCCGACCTGACCCCGTTGACTTTGACTTTGACTTTGACCAAGTTTGACTTTTAGTCAAACTTAACCAAACACTTATGCAATCGTTTTAATCGTATTTTATACTTGATTCTTGCATGAAACTTGACAACGTGATTCGGATGCTATACTAATCGAGTCGTAACGAGCCATAGGACTAATTGAACACATTTCGCCCGACCTTAACCGGTTAATTGATACAACTTACTTGTTTAGGTCAAGGCTAAGCAACTTTCATGCACACGTTTACTTTGTGAAGTACTTTTATACTCGTGCACTCGAGGAGAGATCATAGTCCCATCTTTCAAACTAC
Source organism: Rutidosis leptorrhynchoides (assembly GCF_046630445.1). Taxonomy (NCBI): domain Eukaryota; kingdom Viridiplantae; phylum Streptophyta; class Magnoliopsida; order Asterales; family Asteraceae; genus Rutidosis; species Rutidosis leptorrhynchoides. The sequence goes on from NC_092341.1 coordinate 176,175,106, forward strand.
TTTTATGCTTTAAACTATGGGATGAGAAACATATACGTATCATACTTTTACACTTTAAACACAAGTACGAAAACGAACATTCCACGTACGGGTTTGAACAAAAATCCTCAATTCAATTTTCATTAGTTACACTTGCAGGGTGTAAACGAGAACTTATATTATGTGATCACATGGGCTTGACGAGCCTCATTCGGACGGTTCGCTACCGTTAGCGGATGAAATATATTTTCGAGTATAGTGTATTTTCTAACACTACGTAACAGGGTACAAAATAGTTAAGTTTGATAATAGGGTGCCCGCGAAACAAATAACAACTTTGGAATGCAAATGATTTTGATAATCTTCTTATATTAAATCTTGTGGTTCAAATACAACGTTTACTAAAATACCTATGATTTCACCAACGTTTTTCGTTGACAGTTTTCTATATGTTTCTCAGGTTCATACATGGCTATTTGATACATGCTTCCGCGTACACTCATACTTGCTTGGGGTCAAGCATACATGCATACACTTTGATTACTTGCTTGGAGTCAAGCATACATGCATACGCTAGTGATAGCACCTTTGGATTCAAACAAATGTTTACATACTTACGCTATTTATAGCAACTGTGATTTTCAACTTATATTATGTCGCAAGTTACTTCATTTATGCTTTATAACTTTGTAAACTTAAACGTGTTGTCGAACCGTTTGTAAACTAAACCTTGCAAGTCTTGTACTTTTCAAATGAATGCGACATAATTTTGGTCAAACGCGTCCCATATAGGGACTATGACCATGCAACGGGACCTAAGTTAACGGCGCCGTCAATGACGATTTTGTCGGGTCGCTACATGTATTCTCAGCCCAAAAATATAAAGGGTAAAAAGGCAAATGAAACTCACCATAATGTATTTTGTAGTAAAAATACATATAACGACATTGAACAACTAAACGATGCAAGGTTGACCTCGGATTCACGAACCTATATCATTTGTATATTTATATTAAAACATATAATCGTAATTGTACAAATATTTTTATTATCTTTTAATTTGTATAGTTAATTTGTGTATATATTCAAAATAATTAATATTTATATAGTTATGTTAATATGTCCATATTTATATACATAATTGTTTAGTGTTACATTTAAAATTCGATAGTTGTCATTTGTAAGTATTTATATAAATAATCTTAATAGGTTTGATATATATAGTTAGGTGAAATTTAATTATAATTATAGTACATGTAATAAGTATATTTAATGTTCAAAATATTTATTTACAAAAATAATATTTTTGATAATAATGATTTACTAATAATAATAATAATAAGGATAACTTTATTAATAGTGATAATACTAATAATAAGAATGATAATGATAATCTTTAATAATAAAAATAATGATAAGTTATTTTATTTTTACAACAATATTGATAATAATATCTAATACTAATAACGAGTAGTAATAATACTAATGACGATAATAATAATGTTATTACTAATAATGATACTAACAATAAAAATACAATAATAATAATAATAGTATTGATAATACTAATGGTATTAATAATAATATCATAGTTTATATTAATAATCATTTTGCTAATAATAACAACTAACATAAAAGCAATAATAATAATAATAATAATAATAATAATAATAATAATAATAATAATAATAATAATAATAATAATAATAATAATAATAATAATAATAATAATAAGATTGGAAAAACTACCTCAAATGTAATGAATTCCAAAAAGAAAACAGCCCACACCCGGGCTCGAACCCGAGACCTCTCGGTAAACCCAAAACACTCTTCACCAGCTGAGCTAGCCTATCTATCTGCTATAATTCAGTTTGCACTTATCTAACCCATTTAACATCTGTTTCCCTATTTTTCCTTTTCACAGACCAATCGATCAAAGCCCTTAGCAATCATAACCATGAATAAATTGTTGGCTTTAGGTGTTTTAATAGAAGCAGATACGACCTGGAGGTTTGTTTTTAATTACAGAAAGGAAATAAAAAAAAGTAACAATAACAGAACTCGTTTTGCCATTCTTTCATCTTTTTTATATTTCAAATCGACCAAAGATCAAATCAAATTAACAATGAGTTATTTATTAAATTTTAGAACTTAAAATTAATACAAAAACATTTAAAGATTGAGTAATTTGATTTTAAACAGAATAAGAATGAAATAAAATGGCTGAAACTGACACGATGACTCCCATATGAACTCAAGTTATGATTTTGAAATTTAGAACGTTTTACACAAAGATTACAACACGAAAAAGATTCTAAATCTACATTAGAAACTATCTGGTTCATTAATTAAGCTTAAAACATTAAAATGAGTTTGAATTTCACGATTTACAGATAGTTTCACTTTTTTTGAAATATGCTTTGACTCGACAATTCATACTTGTTTGAAAGATTTATAGGCTGAGTTTTTGCAGGTAGATTGAGGGAAGGATTTCAAACAAGACTGCAATAAGAGATTTTGTAATTGAACTCAAATTCGAAGTATTTGATTTAAAGTTACATGAACAGAGCTGCTTACTGGGTTTTTAATTTTTTCTGTTTTTCTTCTTCGATTTGCAGTAAATAACGATGATATTTGATGAAGGTAGTGATGGTTAATAATTTAAGGTCGAATGGTTTCATATAGCAATTGAAATTGAATGATTTACAGAAGATAGGAGTCGTCAATTATTATATCAGACAGAATAAATAAATAAAAATAAAAACAAAAAAGAAGACAACGATTGCTAATAGAAATCGCTGGGTATTGTCATGTAGTGATTTAGAATCGATAAGTTTAATATTCTTGAGCACAAGTTGATGAAAAGATCCAAGAACCGATTGTGATTGATAACAATTTTCCATTATTATTTGATTTTATATATAATATTAATATTAATAACTAATAATTATAAATACATTAATAATAAAAATCATATCATTATTATAAATAAATAATAATGATACTAGTAATTAACCAGGTGATAATAATTATATTATAAATGGCAAAAATACTATTTTATATTATTTTCTATTAATAATAACTATAAGAATAATAATGATATTAATAATAATATTGATAAAGATAATAATAATAATAATAATAATAATAATAATAATTAATCATATTAACTTAAAGATATAATTCTACTACTAATTATAATGATATAACAATTTAGATGTATTAATTCTATATATATTAAATAATAATATTCTAATATTAATATTAATATTAATATTAATATTAATATTAATATTAATATTAATATTAATATTAATATTAATATTAATATTAATATTAATATTAATATTAATATTAATATTAATATTCATATTAATATTAATATTAATATTAATATTAATATTAAAACTAATTAATAATGGAAGTAAATATAATAATATAACATTTATATTTTAACTTGTAATTTAAATATATTAATATTACAATTTATTAATCATGTAATATTTAATAAGTAATACTATATAATAACATATATCTAATTTTTAACATTTATACATTACTATTTATATATAATAATCATAACAATTTATTAATGATAATGCTATTAGTAATGATAATGAGTTAATAACTGAAGTTTTAACAATAGAAATGTTTTCATGATGATTATGAGTTAATAACTAGAGTTTTATCATTATTAACTAATATAGATAAAACGATTCGATTAGATGAAGCGTACGAGTGAAACTGTCACAACAGATTGAGATAGAGATTTAACTTTTGACGTAGTTATAGTGGAATTTAGAAAATAAGATGCGTCTTAGCTTTTGACGTTGTCTGGTTGGATATCGGAATTCAGGGGATTTAAAGAAAATCTTCGACATCTAAAAGATTTGAATTCTTCAGCGAGTAAGGAAATTAAGATCTCTATAACTAAATACGGTGATCTGCGTTGATTACTCTGTCTGATATTTCCATTATAAATTAAACTCTTCCGTTCCATTATTCTCACCATTCCTATACTTTCTTTCTTAGTTCATACATCCAAAAGATTGTGAAAATGCTTAATCCCGTTCTAATCCTTGATATTTTCCTAATTATCATTTCTGTCATCCTTCTTTTCAATCTTCCATCAGAAAAATCTATTTACTTCTACTATTACCTTGGGGTGATACTATTCTTAATTCTACCGTGTCTTTATATTACTATTCGTATTTATATCCACGGTTTGTAACCTCCGTGTTGTTATTGGGCTTTATATTTTCTCTTATATTTTGGAGCTCTCTGCCTTTGTATTCTCTACTCGACCTCTAGTAAAGCGAGTAATGGTCCAAAATTCGTAAGTATGGAGTTTGAATGAACTTAATATTCTAAACGAGAAAGAACGTAACAGCACGATTTGATTTGTCAAATTACCAGAATCACTGAGAATAGAACTATCAATAATATATTTTGTTGATATGTTCAGAAGTTAATTAGAATGAACGAGTTATGTAACATGACACATGACGACATTATAATCTGTGAATCATCATGTTCCATTTAGAAACTCAGCATGACTTACTGTAATATAATCACGTTGATCAAGTGTCATTATAATATACTAACTCATGCATCAGTTACCAACATTACTTCAATAACATTCATATTTTAAGCTCGAAAGTTTACAGAATATAGAAACTAACAGTTTCTATATGATGTAACACTGATAGCATGAAGAGATTAATGATTTCAGATAAGAATAAGTATGAAAATATCTTCAGAAATATGGAGGGTATTTATAATGAAAGATACGATGATATCTTGGAATTTCTAATATCGAAGGATGGTGAAGAAAATTTGTTCGCAAGAGTTTGGAGTCAGAAGCAAGGTATTTGCTAAAGATTTCATCAGAAATAGAATCACCAGGATTCTTTGAAGGCAGTTTTAGTCTTTGTGATTTGTCCACAGCCTCCTTCATAGTTTGCTCAACCCGTTTTCCAGTTCCAAAATTTCTGATCTTTACCAACATACAATTCTTTATCATCAAACTTTTGGCTGTTAAGGTCGTTTACCGTTTTTGCTGTTTCATCAACACTTCCTAAAATTCAGAGAACTAATTCGTAAATTAGGTGCTTTTCAGACTTTCAGAATGGAAGGTCATAATTCTAAGAGATAAATGTTATATGTATACATATAACTGTTGATGTAGAAACGCTGCGAGATTCAAAATTAGTGATTGATGATTCTCGATAGTTGGTATGGCAATTCTCGTTATAAGATGTGGATGAGTATATGATAAGGTTTTAACGAACAAATATAATGGTTCTTCAGAGAGACTTAGGCCAATGAGTAATGAAGTTGCTGGTAAGTTTCTGCTAATGTGGTGAGATATAAACGGTATTTCGGTAACGATGATGAAAGGGTAATCTTTATAATAAGGTTTATTCGAATGAAAAATTCAAGTTGATTTGCTGGAGCTGTGACAAAATTGACTAATTTGAAAAAGAATTGAAATGTTATTTTCGATAATAACAACGCCAAAGGAGCTAGCACTGATATGTGTTATATGTTTACTCAGGTTCCGAGTGTTTTCCGGTGCGTAACTATGTGCATCAATCTTTTCTTCTTTAGATAAAGTGCGGTTGATTCATTCTCCCGATTGAGGTGTTTTCAAGAATCATGAAAGGTTTGAACGCAAATTGTAATCGTCAAGATACAAATGAGGTTTAAGATGAAATCAAGTGGCAAACTTGAAGAATTGTTTAGTTTCATTGGTTATAATCAATATTTAATTCATTTTAATTGTCCAATGTTGATAGTCCTCGGTTGATAGTCCACAGTTAGCAATTCAACAATTCACATATAGTTTAATATATAATATTCAAATTAATTAATACGTATCGTGACTCATTGTATACATGTCTCAGACTCGATCACAACTCAAAGTATATATATTATTGTAGAATCAACCTCAACCCTGTATAGCGAACTCGATCATTACAGCATATAGAGTGTCTATGGTTATTCCAAATAATATATATAGATGCGTCGATATGATATGTCAAAACCTTGTATACGTGTCCCGATATTTAAAGTGCGTAAAAATAAATAACAGAAATTAAATGACGATAAATAAAATTGCGAGAATGTAAATTGCGAAAAATAAAATGTAATCAGTTAGCTAGGAACAATTAGCTAGGAACAGTTAGCGTGGATTCTTAACAAAATTTCTCATAGTTAATTTGTTTGTTTCTAACAAATTTTATTTTGTCCAAATGTTTTCTTCATTATGCCACTTGTTAGATTCTGATAAATCAAAATCCAAATATGAAATTGGATGAAAATGGTTATTCTGTGGTAAATGGATTTGTATATCGGTGGATGTAAGTAGGATAGTAAACGACTGTTGAATCAGCTTCGAAGAATGTACAGTGTAACTTATTAATGTGAAATCTGAATATTCCTAGGGTATTACCTACCCGTTAAAATATTTTCACCATTAACAGTTTGTACAAAAGAATTTTTAATTACAATCTTTATGAAAATATACTTACATATATATTTTCTTCAGATGTAATCATGAATTTAATGAGTTAATATGATATTAATCTCATTTGATTTACCGTTAGAAATAGAATGAATAATCTCCAAAACTTTAGAGATTACTTAATCGCCATGTCAAACGGGGATAAATGATGTAGAACATCATGTAGAACGATGATTATGCTTAAGGTACAGAATGAGATGTTGAGGCATGGATTGTTGATGATATTGGTGCTGTTGCTGATGGTACTGTTGGCACCGGTGATGTTGCTGAAGCTGGTAAATTTTGTACCATATTCTCCAAATTGATTACTCGAGCGCGAAGCTCGTTGACTTCTTCGATTACTCCGAGATGATTGTCGGTCGGAATGAGCGGATGAATAAGATCTAAAATTTTAGATAGAATATAATCTTGGCGAGATATTCGGGAAATGAGAGAGAAAATAGTATTACGAACAGGTTCGCCGGTAAGTGCTTCAGGTTCATCGCCAAGAGGTAAATTCGGTTGGTGGAAGGGATCGCCTTCTTTGCGCCTCCATTGATTAAGTCGACTATGAACCCATCAGATGAATTGAGGATGACTGATTGGTTGATTCATTCTGGTGACGCTGATAGGTGAAACTCCATATCGGAATAGCTGTCGGAATCCGAGAAATTCGAACTGGTTGAGGGATTCATCTCGTACGATCAGATGAAGGATTTTTCGATAAGAAATAGATTATATGATGTAGATTAGTACCCTGCAATACATAATTTACATATGCATATATAATACTAAAATCTCATAAGTTACGGATGAATCTACTGAAGCTGTCAGGCAAAAGTAACAATAACAGATACGCTAAGATATGAAGTTATCAATATATTGTCTATGCAATAGAGGCAGCAAGACGTGTCTAGACTTTAAGGATGATAAGAAAATAATTTTTAACACTAAATGATAAGCAAAACTTTTGACATGCAGACACGGTCGAAGTCCAGACTCACTAATGCATCTAAACAACTATCCGTTAGACACACTAATACAAGACCTGGTTCGCTAAGACCACCGCTCTGATACCACCTATAACGACCCATCCTAATCCACCTGGACAAATACATAACAATTGGTTACATCGCGAGGTACTTGACCTCTATATGATACATTTTACAAACATTGCATTCATTTTTAAAAGACAAACTTTCATTTCATTGAAAGTTGACGGCATGCATACCATTTCATAATATATCCAACTATAATTCACTTAATAATAATAATCTTGATGAACTCAATAACTCGAATGCAACGTATTTTGAAATATGTCATGAATGACTCCAAGTAATGTCTCTAAAATGAGCAAATGCACATCGGAAGATTTCTTTGATACCTGAGAATAAACATGCTTTCAAGTGTCAACCAAAAGGTTGGTGAGTTCATTAGTTTAACATAAATAATCATTTCCATCATTTTAATAGACCACAAGATTTTCATTTTCATTTCTCATAAATATACGTCCCATGCATAGAGACAAAAATATCATTCATATGGTGAACACCTGGAAACCGACATTAACAAGCTGCATACAAGAATATCCCCTATCATTCTGGGAAATCCTTCGGACATGATAAAAATGAATTCGAAGTACTAAAGCATCCGGTACTTTGGATGGGGTTCGATAGGCCTAATAGATCTATCTTTAGGATTCGCGTCAATTAGTAGATCGGTTTACTAATTCTTAGGTTACCAAGAAAAAGGGGCATATTCGGCTTCGATCATTCACCCATATAATGTAGTTTCAATTACTTGTGTCTATTTCGTAAAAACATTTATAAAAGTTGCGCATGTATTCTCATCCCAAAAATATAAAGGGTAAAAAGGCAAATGAAACTCACCATAATGTATTTTGTAGTAAAAATATATATAACGGAATTGAACAACTAAACGATGCAAGGTTGACCTCGGATTCACGAACCTATATCATTTGTATATTTATATTAAAACATATAATCGTAATTGTACAAATATTTTTATTATCTTTTAATTTGTATAGTTAATTTGTGTATATATTCAAAATGATTAATATTTACATAGTTATATTAATATGTCCATATTTATATACATAATTGTTTAGTGTTACATTTAAAAATCGATAGTTGTCATTTGTAAGTATTTATATAAATAATCTTAATAGGTTTGATATATATAGTTATGTGAAATTTAATTATAATTATAGTACATGTAATAAGTATATTTAATGTTCAAAATATTTATTTACAAAAATGATATTTTTTATAATAATGATTTACTAATAATAATAATAAGGATAACATTATTAATAGTGATAATACTAATAATAAGAATGATAATGATAATATTTAATAATAAAAATAATGATAAGTTATTTTAGTTTTACAACAATATTGATAATAATATCTAATGCTAATAACGAGTAGTAATAATACTAATGACGATAATAATAATGTTATTACTAATAATGATACTAACAATAATAATACAATAATTGTAACATCCCGCCTTTTTCCATTTACTTTTCCGTTATACTAATATAAAGTCCGTTATATGTTTATAACATCTCCCGTTGATACGCGTTTTAAATTATCTCGTTTAGGTAATTCCCGCACCCGAACGAAAGTTGAGGGACTAAACTTGACAAGGGATCAAACCCTTGACTAGGTCAAAGGGTCAAACCCCTTTCACCCATTCATTATCATCTCCATCTCTCTCTCTTTCTCTCTAGCAAGAACACACACCCATTTACCAAATTCATTCAATCATCATCTAAATTCGATCTAGGAGGCTTACAACAAAATAAACTACATATTTGTGATCCTCTCTTCATCCTCTACATTTTGATACCAATATCATCAAGTTTGGGTAACATTTCTAAAACTCTAGATTTCTTTAAATTCGTGTTCTTGACTTATAAAGTTGTTAATTAGTGTCTATGGTTCATCGTGATGTCGTGTATGTAATTTGTATGCTCGATTCGTTGCTTTTGGTGTAACTAGTTCATTATGAAAATTTGCTTGCTAAATCTTTGATTTTGAATGATCAAATGTTGTTAGATTGTTAAAGTGCATGTTTTAAAAGTGTTACTAGTATCATTAGCTTCGTTTTGATGTATAGGTTAATTAAGGAAACTCCAAGAACATGATTAGTGATTTTGTGAACTTGGATTAGGGTTTGATAAGCTTTAGATGAACTTTTGATGCACCAAATGCTATGAAATATTGTAGATAAGAATTTTGTTGCAATGTGTGTATGATTACCTTCGAAACGGCATATCATACATGTAAATTGGTTGCCCGAATCATAAAATGCGTTTTAGAACTTGAAACTTTGATTATGAACGTTTAATGCGGTTTTTGGTTGTTGTTAGTGATGAATTGCTTGATGAAATGTGCTTAGTTGTTTTCCTTGTCAAATTACCTTTCTAATTATATAGGTTATGCGTTTTAAGTATTTTCGGTGCATGAAATGTGTTATATTGTATTTTGGTTCGTGACTTGGACCATTTTTTCTGCAAACTGCATGATTCCCAGGTATTGCGCGCCGCGCATTTACCCGCGCGCCGCGCAGAATCAGAGATCCCAGATGTTTGCCTTCTTGGTTGAGTTCTGACCAGAAATTACACTTGGGTGCGCGCCGCGCAACCCAGTGCGCGCCGCGCAAAAGCCCCAGGCCACTCTCTTTTGTTTTTAAATGTCACAAAAATGTTTCCGCTTAACTAAAACTCCGTTTAACATGAAACTTGACTATTAGGCTCTTATATGACTTCTCGTCTTGGGAAAATTGTCGAATACCCGACCCGACCCCGTTGACTTTGACTTTGACCAAGTTTGACTTTTAGTCAAACTTAACCAAACGATTATACAATCGTTCTAACATACTTAACTACTTGTATCGTGCATGAAACTTGACAAATTGATTCACATGCTATATTAATCGAGTCGTAACGAGCCATAGGACTAATTGAACATCTTTGACCAATCGTGACTATCGTTATTGATACAACCTATTTGTTTAGGTCAAGACTAGCATTGTTCTTTGCACACATTTACTTGTTGAAGTACTTTACTACTCGTGCATTCAAGGTGAGATCATAGTCCCACTCTTACTCTTTTTGAACTTACATTTGGGATGAGAAAACATAAACATTTCTTTTACTAAGTGAACACAAGTACAGGAAAACAAACATTCTACATACGAGTTTAGAACAAAATCCTCAATTCGATTATCATTAGTTACACTTGCCGGGTGTAAGCGAGAACTTATGTTGTATGGATCAATATGGGTTTGACAAACCCTCATTCAAACGGTTCGCTACCGTTTACGAATGAAATATATTTTCGAGAAACAGTGTATGTTCTAGCACTAAGTGATGGGGTTCAATGGAAGGAAATGTTAAGCATTGATAATTGGGTGCTCGTGAAACAAACTTTTGGAATGTATTACTATTATTTCATTGATGCAAATCTTGTGATTCACTTGTACTTACTTACTTAAACCTATGATTTCACCAACGTTTTCATTGACAGATTTCTATGTTTTTCTCAGGTCCTTGAACGATACATGATACATGCTTCCGCTCATTATTTTGATACTTGCATTGGATGTCGAGTATATATGCATACATGGAGCGTCTTTTGGATACTTTTAAATTGTGTCGCATAAGTTTCATTTGTACTTAAAACTTTGTATCGTAACTTGTGGTGGAACTATTCTTGTAAACTTGAACAACCTTTACATTTGAAATGAATGCGACATATCTTTTGGTCAAACGTTGTATTAAAGACTTATGACCACGTAACGGGACCTAAGTAGACGGCGCCGTCAATGACGATTTGGTCGGGTCGCTACAGATGGTATCAGAGCGTTAGTTGTAGGGATTTAGAGTTCATTGGTGTCAACCTCGAGTCATAGGGTACATTGGTGAGTCTAGACTACAACCGGCATATAGACTTGAAGTAGGAATTACTTGACTACTTGTGCATTTATACTCGAACGCTTCTACTCATATCTACTCTTAGTTCATCTTAATCTCACGTTGTTTAATTTGATTGACGCGCCACCTTGACTATATGAAATGATGTCGAATGCACATATGAATCAGGGTAATATAATTTCCGGGATTATATTACGGTGACTCATATGAACGTTCCGACATTATGACATAAAGAATTTAAGGCGAGTCGAGGAAAAACTTCTCTTTATCTTTATTCTATATCACGGTTAGTATTATTGAGAATACTAATCAATGATATTCTTGTGTCTTGAAGGAACAATGGCTCCTCGTCGTGTACGCCGCAATGAAACTCCCGAACAAGCTCTCGAACGGATGATAGCTACCGCCGTAGATGCGGCCATGGCCGGTCACTCATCCAACAACAATAATAATAACAACCACAACAACAACAACAACAACAACAACAACAATGGAGCCGGAAACTCAAATGAGGGATGCTCCTATAAAGCTTTCATGGGGTGCAAACCTCACACTTTTGATGGAACCGGGGGACCGGTCGTGCTCACCCGATGGTTTGAGCAAACGGAAGCCGTCTTTAGCATAAGCGGTTGTCGGGACCAAGAAAAGGTCAAATACTCCACTCACACCTTCTCCGGAATTGCTCTAACATGGTGGAACACCTATGTTCAATCGGTGGGTACCGATGAAGCTCATGCCCTCTCTTGGGCCGATCTAAAGGAAAAGATGATTGTTGAATATTTTCCGCGCGAAGAAACCCGAAAGCTTGAGGAAGAACTAAGAGCTTTGAAAGCGGTCGGAAACGATCTTAAAGCTTATAATCAACGCTTCGCCGAACTATCCTTGATGTGTCCTAATCTTGTTAACCCCGAATCTCAAAGGATTGAGCTCTACATGCTCGGTCTTCCAAAAAGCATCAAACAAGGGGTGATGTCATCCAAACCCACTACTCATCAAGCCGCTATGAACATGGCTCGCCAACTAATTGAAACGGTTGACGAAATCGTAGTTCCGGCACCTAAGGCCGAGGATAAATTGGGCGGCAACAAAAGAAAGTGGGAACCCTCCCAATCAAGCAACAACAACTTTGCTAAGAAGCCTTACACCTCCGACGGCAAGAGGGGTTATGCCGGGAACCTACCTCTTTGCAACAAATGCAACAAACATCACTTTGGTGAATGTGGCAAGTTAATTTGCCACCGGTGCCAAGGAGTTGGTCATAAGGCCAACGATTGTAAAAGTGCCACTCCCGTTGCTCGAAAGTGGCCCAATGCACCAAAGACGGGCACTTGTTACGAATGTGGTCAAACAGGTCATTATAGAAATGCATGCCCAAAGAAGAAAGATAACCCCAACACGCGCGGCCAAGCTTTCAACATCAACACCGAGGAAGCCCGGGATGACACTGAACTAGTCACGGGTACGTTTCTTCTCAACAATTCTTATGTCTCTTGCTTATTCGATTCAGGTGCCGATAAATGCTTTGTATCCAAGACTTTGACTCATTCTTTTAGCACTCCACCTCTTCCATTAGATACCACTTATACCATTGAAGTGGCTAACGGGAAACTATTAAGTGCCGACACATATTACCGGGGGTGTACGATAAACATTTTGGGTAAGGAATTTGAAATTGATTTGATACCCATGGAACTAGGAAGCTTTGATGTAATAATCGGTATGAATTGGTTAGTCAAAATGAAATCTCACATTCTTTGTGATCTTAACGCAATCCGAATTCCTATCGAGAATGGTGAACCTTTGATCGTCTATGGCGATAAGAGTTGCACCGGACTCAACCTCGTTTCGTGTGTTAAAGTTAGAAAACTACTCCGTAAGGGTTGTTTTGCGATCCTTGCTCACGTTAAGAAAGTCGAGTCCGATGAGAAGTACATCGATGATGTGCCAATTGTTAGTGACTATTCCGATGTATTTCCCGACGAATTGCCGGGTCTTCCGCCTCATCGACCGGTTGAATTCCAAATCGATCTTATTCCGGGAGCCGCACCCATAGCACGTGCACCATATAGACTAGCTCCATCTGAAATGCAAGAATTGCAAAGTCAAATCCAAGAACTACTTGATCGAGGTTTTATCCAACCTAGCCATTCACCTTGGGGCGCTCCGATTTTGTTTGTTAAAAAGAAAGATGGATCCCTACGAATGTGCATTGATTATCGTGAACTAAATAAATTGACGGTTAAGAACCGATATCCTCTTCCTCGCATCGATGACCTCTTTGATCAACTACAAGGGTCTTGTGTATATTCGAAAATCGATCTCCGCTCGGGTTATCATCAATTTAGGGTTAAGGGGGAAGATGTCTCCAAAACCGCTTTACGAACTCGTTATGGTAGTTATGAATTCCTTGTCATGCCATTTGGTCTCACTAACGCACCGGCGGTGTTCATGGATCTTATGAACCGCGTGTGCAAACCGTATCTCGATAAATTCGTTATTGTGTTCATCGATGACATATTGATCTATTCTAAAAATGAAGAAGAGCACGAACAACATCTCCGACTTGTGCTTGAACTTTTAAGACAAGAACAACTCTATGCCAAATTCTCCAAGTGTGAATTTTGGTTAAAGGAAGTTCAATTTCTTGGTCATGTTGTAAGTGACCAAGGTATTAAAGTCGATCCAACGAAAATCGAAGCCATTAGCAAATGGGAGACTCCTACTACTCCTACTCACATTCGTCAATTTTTGGGTCTCGCCGGGTACTATCGTAGATTCATCGAAAATTTCTCTTTGGTTGCACGTCCTCTAACCGCATTGACTCACAAGGGAAAGAAATTCATTTGGGCGACCGAACATGAATCCGCATTCCAAATCTTGAAAACGAAGCTAACCACCGCTCCTATCTTGTCACTTCCCGAAGGCAATGATGACTTTGTTGTATATTGCGATGCCTCAAAACATGGTTTTGGGTGTGTATTGATGCAACGAACGAAAGTCATTGCTTATGCTTCTCGACAACTCAAAATTCATGAACGAAACTATACGACACATGATCTCGAACTCGGAGCCGTTGTATTTGCACTTAAAATGTGGAGACACTATCTTTATGGAACCAAGAGTACTATCTTCACCGATCACAAAAGCCTTCAACACATTTTCGATCAAAAGCAACTAAACATGAGACAACGAAGGTGGATTGAAACCTTAAACGATTATGATTGCGAGCTTCGTTACCATCCCGGGAAGGCAAATGTAGTAGCCGATGCCTTAAGTCGAAAAGAAAGAGCGGTGCCTCTCCGTGTCCGAGCTTTAAACATCACCATTCACACCAACCTTAATAGCCAAATTCGGGTAGCCCAAGATGAGGCTCTCAAGGATGAAAACATCTCTCTCGAACACTTGAACGTCCTCACCTCTCGATTCGAAGTTAAAGAAACTGGACTCCGATATTTCGCCGGAAGAATTTGGGTGCCTAGTTATGGGGATCTACGAAGCCTTATTTTAGATGAAGCCCATAAGTCACGATACTCGATTCACCCCGGTGCCAATAAGATGTACCACGACCTTCAACAACTATATTGGTGGCCGAACATCAAAAGGGACGTAGCTACTTATGTTTCCAAGTGTTTGACATGTTCCAAAGTCAAAGCCGAACACCAAAGACCGTCCGGACTACTTCAACAACCCGAGATCCCACAATGGAAGTGGGAAAGGATAACGATGGATTTTATCACCAAGCTACCAAAAACGACGGGCGGTTATGATACCATTTGGGTTATTGTTGACCGTCTCACCAAATCCGCACACTTCCTTGCCATGAAAGAAACGGACAAAATGGAGAAACTTGCACAACTTTACATTAAGGAGATCGTAGCCCGACACGGTGTACCATTATCGATTATCTCCGACCGAGATGGCCGTTTCGTTTCTAGATTTTGGCGTACATTGCAAGAAGCGTTGGGAACGCGTTTAGACATGAGCACCGCATATCATCCTCAAACCGATGGACAAAGCGAACGTACAATTCAAACCTTAGAGGACATGTTACGAGCTTGCGTGGTTGATTTCGGAAAAGCTTGGGACAAGCACTTACCTCTCGCCGAGTTCTCTTACAACAATAGTTATCACGCGAGTATTAAAGCCGCACCTTTTGAAGCGCTATATGGCCGCAAATGTCGTTCACCTCTTTGTTGGGCCGAGGTAGGCGACGTGCAAATCACCGGACCCGAACTCATTCACGAAACCACCGAGAAAATCGTTCAAATCCGAGATAGGCTTAGGACGGCCCGAAGTCGTCAAAAGAGCTATACCGACAAACGACGCAACGATCTTGAATTTCAAGTCGGTGACCGAGTAATGTTAAAAGTCGCACCTTGGAAGGGTGTAATCCGTTTTGGGAAACGCGGGAAGCTAAATCCGCGGTATATTGGTCCTTTCGAAATCTTGGAGCGTATTGGAACCGTTGCTTATCGTTTAGATCTTCCGCCTCAATTGAACTCCGTTCATCCTACCTTCCATGTATCTAACTTGAAAAAGTGTCTTGCCGAACCCGATATCGTCATCCCTCTCGAAGAACTTACTATTTATGACAAACTTCATTTTGTGGAGGAACCGGTTGAAATTGTGGACACCTCCGTCAAGACATTGAAACAAAGCCGAATCCCGATTGTCAAGGTTCGTTGGAATGCCAAAAGAGGACCCGAGTTTACTTGGGAAAGAATAGATCAAATGCAAAGGAAGTATCCTCATCTATTCGTGAATTCGGAAACGCAAGATCTCGAGGAAGAAACAACGACTACTACGCCTACTTAAATTTTGGGACGAAATTTCTTTTAAGGAGTAGGTAATGTAACATCCCGCCTTTTTCCATTTACTTTTCCGTTATACTAATATAAAGTCCGTTATATGTTTATAACATCTCCCGTTGATACGCGTTTTAAATTATCTCGTTTAGGTAATTCCCGCACCCGAACGAAAGTTGAGGGACTAAACTTGACAAGGGATCAAACCCTTGACTAGGTCAAAGGGTCAAACCCCTTTCACCCATTCATTATCATCTCCATATCTCTCTCTTTCTCTCTAGCAAGAACACACACCCATTTACCAAATTCATTCAATCATCATCTAAATTCGATCTAGGAGGCTTACAACAAAATAAACTACATATTTGTGATCCTCTCTTCATCCTCTACATTTTGATACCAATATCATCAAGTTTGGGTAACATTTCTAAAACTCTAGATTTCTTTAAATTCGTGTTCTGGACTTATAAAGTTGTTAATTAGTGTCTATGGCTCATCGTGATGTCGTGTATGTAATTTGTATGCTCGATTCGTTGTTTTTGGTGTAACTAGTTCATTATGAAAATTTGCTTGCTAAATCTTTGATTTTGAATGATCAAATGTTGTTAGATTGTTAAAGTGCATGTTTTAAAAGTGTTACTAGTATCATTAGCTTCGTTTTGATGTATAGGTTGATTAAGGAAACTCCAAGAACATGATTAGTGATTTTGTGAACTTGGATTAGGGTTTGATAAGCTTTAGATGAACTTTTGATGCACCAAATGCTATGAAATATTGTAGATAAGAATTTTGTTGCAATGTGTGTATGATTACCTTCGAAACGGCATATCATACATGTAAATTGGTTGCCCGAATCATAAAATGCGTTTTAGAACTTGAAACTTTGATTATGAACGTTTAATGCGGTTTTTGGTTGTTGTTAGTGATGAATTGCTTGATGAAATGTGCTTAGTTGTTTTCCTTGTCAAATTACCTTTCTAATGATATAGGTTATGCGTTTTAAGTATTTTCGGTGCATGAAATGTGTTATATTGTATTTTGGTTCGTGACTTGGACCATTTTTTCTGCAAACTGCATGATTCCCAGGTATTGCGCACCGCGCATTTACCCGCGCGCCGCGCAGAATCAGAGATCCCAGATGTTTGCCTTCTTGGTTGAGTTCTGACCAGAAATTACACTTGGGTGCGCGCCGCGCAACCCAGTGCGCGCCGCGCAAAAGTCCCAGGCCACTCTCTTTTGTTTTTAAATGTCACAAAAATGTTTCCGCTTAACTAAAACTCCGTTTAACATGAAACTTGACTATTAGGCTCTTATATGACTTCTCGTCTTGGGAAAATTGTCGGATACCCGACCCGACCCCGTTGACTTTGACTTTGACCAAGTTTGACTTTTAGTCAAACTTAACCAAACGATTATACAATCGTTCTAACATACTTAACTACTTGTATCGTGCATGAAACTTGACAAATTGATTCACATGCTATATTAATCGAGTCGTAACGAGCCATAGGACTAATTGAACATCTTTGACCAATCGTGACTATCGTTATTGATACAACCTATTTGTTTAGGTCAAGACTAGCATTGTTCTTTGCACACATTTACTTGTTGAAGTACTTTACTACTCGTGCATTCAAGGTGAGATCATAGTCCCACTCTTACTCTTTTTGAACTTACATTTGGGATAAGAAAACATAAACATTTCTTTTACTAAGTGAACACAAGTACAGGAAAACAAACATTCTACATACGAGTTTAGAACAAAATCCTCAATTCGATTATCATTAGTTACACTTGCCGGGTGTAAGCGAGAACTTATGTTGTATGGATCCATATGGGTTTGACAAACCCTCATTCAAACGGTTCGCTACCGTTTACGAATGAAATATATTTTCGAGAAACAGTGTATGTTCTAGCACTAAGTGATGGGGTTCAATGGAAGGAAATGTTAAGCATTGATAATTGGGTGCTCGTGAAACAAACTTTTGGAATGTATTACTATTATTTCATTGATGCAAATCTTGTGGTTCACTTGTACTTACTTACTTAAACCAATGATTTCACCAACGTTTTCGTTGACAGATTTCTATGTTTTTCTCAGGTCCTTGAACGATACATGATACATGCTTCCGCTCATTATTTTGATACTTGCATTGGATGTCGAGTATATATGCATACATGGAGCGTCTTTTGGATACTTTTAAATTGTGTCGCATAAGTTTCATTTGTACTTAAAACTTTGTATCGTAACTTGTGGTGGAACTATTCTTGTAAACTTGAACAACCTTTACATTTGAAATGAATGCGACATATCTTTTGGTCAAACGTTGTATTAAAGACTTATGACCACGTAACGGGACCTAAGTAGACGGCGCCGTCAATGACGATTTGGTCGGGTCGCTACAATAATAATATTACTAATAATAATAATAATAGTATTGATAATACTAATGGTATTAATAATAATATCATAGTTTATATTAATAATCATTTTTGCTAATAATAACAACTAACATAAAAGCAATAAAAGCAATAATAATAATAATAATAATAATAATAATAATAATAATAATAATAATAATAATAATAATAATAATAATAATAATAACAAGATTGAAAAAACTACCTCAAATGTAATGAATTCCAAAAAGAAAACAGCCCACACCAGGGCTCAAACCCGAGATCTCTCGGTAAACCCAAAACACTCTTGACCAGCTGAGCTAGCCTATCTATCTGCTATAATTCAGTTTGCACTTATCTAACCCATTTAACATCTGTTTCCCAATTTTTCCTTTTCACATACCAATCGATCAAAGCCCTTAGCAATCATAACCAGGAATAAATTGTTGGCTTTAGGTGTTTTAATAGAAGCAGATATGACCTGGAGGGGTGTTTTTAATTACAAAAAGGAAATAAAAAAAAGTAACAATAACAGAACTCGTTTTGCCATTCTTTCATCTTCTTTATATTTCAAATCGACCAAAGATCAAATCAAATTAACAATGAGTTATTTAATAAATTTTAGAACTTAAAATTAATACAAAAACAATTAAAGATTGAGTAATTTGATTTTAAACAGAATAAGAATGAAATAAAATGGCTGAAACAGACACGATGACTCCCATATGAACTCAAGTTATGATTTTGAAATTTAGAACGTTTTACACAAAGATTATGTAACGACCCGGAAATTTCCGACCAAATTTAAACTCTAATCTCTATATGGTTCCGACACGATAAGCAAAAACCCTAAAGTTGACCCGCACTTTTTCGATCATTCTATACTTATAAGATTAATATTTACATAAATTAAACCTTACCAACATGATAAGCAATCCAAATTGTTGAGATTTATGTTTCCGAAAAGAGTTTTACACAACGTTTGACCATCTAGTTTGACCGATGATATCACGAACTATACAATATATGATAATTATACGTTTGTGTATATATATGTATATATACATATTTAACATGATTAATGAATGTTTTAATATCTCATTTTGTATTAATAACAATAAGTTATAAGTATATTTTGAAACTACTAACTTAAGTTTTCAAAACGATAACTATACGTAACGTTATTTGACATAAATACTTAAGACTTATAATGTTTATACATATATCGTATAAGTAATGTATTTAATCACTTTTAAAGACTTAAATACATAAAATCATATAAGTGTATTCACAAAAGATAGCTATATTTGAATCCTCATTCCATTTTTCACAAAATTTCTATACGTATATCTAGAGTATTTGTACTCGTATCATACCTAGCTTCTATACGTATTTACTATTGGTATATACACATCAAATCACCACCTAACCAGCCCTTGTTCATGCCTTATGTATAAGGTAATTACTTTTGAATGATTGTAAGACTAATTACAAAAATACAAACTAAAAATTTGTCCATGTCTACTACATAAACATTTTTTTAGGAGTATATATGTATCCTCATTTTGTTTCATTTTTACTTCCATTCTCTAGCTAAAAACACCCACACTCTCAAGAACATTAAACTCCATAAACATTCAGCAAAGTTCCATGAAGATCTAGCTTCAAAAACCTTACTTAAACACCATAAGAAAATCATACAAAAACACTTCAAGAAATCCTTCCAAGAACACAAACTTACTTCCAATCTTTCATCCACTTCCATCACCCTTTTGATTCTAGCTTCTTACTCCTCTTTTACATAAACCTTGTCCAAGGAACTTGAGGTAGTATCTATGTTCATAACCTTATTCGATTCATATATATATAGCTATCTTATTTTGTGGTACAAAAGTTTAACAACAAAAACATAGTTTGAATGTTTTCAAACTTGTTTGCAAACTAAATAGATCCTTCTAACTTAATTTTTAAAATACTTCAAGACATGTAACATAACTTATTTATATGTTAATTTAACAAGGTAAAACTTGGTTTTTCAAAGTATAAGTATTTTTGGAAAAATGGTCATTAAATGATTTTGTTGTAACAAAATGTTTAACTTCATATGTTTCACTAAACTTTCACTTATGCCGTATGATTTTGAATACAAACCAAGGTATTTACAGTTCATAGTCTTAAAGAAGAACTCGATCCAAGAAGATGGCAATTTGAATCAACGAAAACGGACTTGTAACGAAGAAACTATGACCGAAACAAAATTGGCTATCCTAGACATTTTCAACTTCGGGATTCATTGGAAAAATTTACATAAAATCACATACTTCTAAGATAACATGATATTTTATATATATGTACTCATAATTCAATTTCATATGGTTCAGGATCACCCGTAAGCAATACGAGAAGATTAATCATAAGATCCCATGATTGTACGCAACACGTCATTTGACAACACCGGTACTTTATGTACGCAACACGTCATTTGACAACACCGGTACCATGGGTCAAGATTAATCTCGACCAATACATATACGATGGGGGTTTTTATTTATTTCGTTGGGGGTTTTGTTTATTGCGGGTATATTAAACATCTAAAAATGAACCATTAAAATTGAATTACTAACATCGGAATGCTAACTACGGACTAAGGAAATATTCAAAATATTAAAAGTATAACAAGTATATATATATATAACGTTTGTTTTAAAATGAAAACATATTGATATATTATATATGGATAGGTTCGTGATATCAACCGGAAGACCGAGTCAAAATATATATATCATCAAGACAAGGGTGAGTATATAGTCCCACTTTTAAACTCTAAATATTTCGGGATGAGAATACATGTATTTTATGTTTTACGTTATGGACACAAGTAACTGAAAATATATTCTACGTTGAGTTGTACCACTGGCATACTTCCCTGTAGCTTGGTAACTAATATTTACAGCGGTATTGTAAACGCGAATCCTGTTGATAGATCTATCGGGCCTGACAACCCCAACCGGACTGGACGACCAGTATTCAACGGTTGCACAGTACTTCGTTTTGTGACTACACTTGGTACGGTGTAGTAAGATTTCATATTAAAGGGAATATGCGACGTGATTAAATGTTAAGTATGGTTACCAAGTGCTCAACCACTTAGAATATTTTTATTAAAATGTTTATATATGAAATCTTGTGGTCCATCGTTATATCGCTGCTAGCATCAAACCTATATATCTCACCAACTTTATGTTGACGTTTTAAAGCATGTTATTCTCAGGTATGAATTAAGACTTCCGCTGTGCGTTAGCTCATATTAAGGATACTAGTTGGGACCATTTAAGCCATGATACAAGAACGTTGCATTCGAGTCATTGAAGATCATTAAAGACATTTATTAAGTAAATGACAGTTTAGGTCATTTGGATATCGAGAAATGTTTGACGAGTTTATTAATTTTTTTATGTAAAGATAGATTGCCTTTTAAGAATAAATGCAACGTTTGTAAAATGTATCATATATAGGTCAAGTACCTCGCGATGTTATCAACTGTTGTAATTCGTTTGTAATCAATATGGACATCGTCCGGATGATTAGTTTCGGATCCTTTCAGTTGGTATCAGAGCGTTGGTCTTAGCGAACCAGGCCTTGCATTAGTGTGTCTAACTGGTAGTTGTTAGGATACATTAGTGAGTCTGGACTTTGACCGTATCTACCTGCTAAAAAGTTTTGCTTATCATTTCTAGTCGGAAACCATCTGCTTATCATCCTGAGGGAGTTGCCTGCTTATCATTCTTTAGTCTAGACACGTCTTACTGCATCTAGTGCATCGATAGTGTATAGACAAAATTCA
Organism: Rutidosis leptorrhynchoides; assembly: GCF_046630445.1. NCBI lineage: Eukaryota > Viridiplantae > Streptophyta > Magnoliopsida > Asterales > Asteraceae > Rutidosis > Rutidosis leptorrhynchoides. The sequence goes on from NC_092341.1 coordinate 176,197,602, forward strand.
TATCCTAGCGTATCTATTACTATAAACATTGCCCGACGAATTTCAAAGATTCTCCGTAATTCACGGGATTTCGGTATTATATATACATATGAAAATTATGTATTGAAGAGTACCAAACCCAACTCCTATAATCTATTCCAAACCAAAAAAATTCATTTCTCCAACTATACAAGATGAATTCTTCATCCAGTTCGAATTCCTCCGACTTCGATAGCTACGCCGACATGGATTTCCATTCGAGCTCCGAGAACAGCGTCACCGGAATGGATCAACCAATTTCCCATCATCTATTCTGGATGAATTGGGGGTGGGTTCGTAATATACTAAGTCACTGGAGACATGAAGAGGGTGATCCCTTCCATCCACCAAATTGTCCTCTTGGCGATGAACCTGAAGCACTTACCGGCGAACCTGTTCGAGAAACCATTTTCTCTCTCATTTCTAGAGTATCTCGTCACGATTATATACTATCCCATATTTCAGATCTTGTTCATTCGCTCACTCCAACCACCAATCATCCCGGTGTACTAGCAGAAGTTAACGAACTTCGCGCTCGCGTGACGGCTTTGGAGAATATGGTGCGAAGGTTACAAACACCAGCAGCAGCACCAGCAGCATAATCCGTACCACCATCATCAACACTGACAGTACCCATATCACCCTCAACCACAACCGCGTCGTAAACCTCAACATCACAATTTGTACCTCGGATATCAACATCACACACCTCAATATCACTATCTGTACTTCGAGTATGATCTTCGTTTTACATATCATTCTATATCGATTATCTTCGCTTTACTTATCGTTCTATCTCATTTATCTTCGTTCGACATGGTAATTATGTAATCTTTAATGTTTTAGAGATCATGTAATCAAGTATTAACGATAAATCAAAAAAATTTAATATCTTATTGACTCATTAAATCCATGATTACATCCGATGAAAATATATATGCAAGTATATTTTCATAAAGATTGTAATTAAAAATTCTTTTGTACAAACCGTTAATGATGAAAATATTTTAACGGGTGGGTAGTACCCGAGGAATATTTAGAATTCACATTAATAAGTTACACTGTACATTCTTCGAATCTGATTCAACGATCATTTACTATCCTACTTACAACTACCGATATACGTATCCGTTCACCACAGAATAACCATTTTTATTCAAATTTCATATTTGGATTTTTATCTATCAGAATCCAACAAGTGGCATAATGAAGAAAACATTGGATATGATAAAAATTTGTTAGAAACAAATGCGCTAATTAATTGAAATATTGTTAAGATTCCACGCTAACTGTTCCTAGCTAACTGTTCCCAGCTAACTATTAATTTCGAATTACATTTTATTTATTGCAATTTACATTCTCGCAATTTTATTTATCGTCATTTAATTTCTGTTATTTACTTTTATGCACTTTATTTTACGCACTTTAAATAACGGGACACGTACACAAGGTTTCGACCTATCATATCGACCCATCTATATATATATTTCGGAACAACCATAGACACTCTATATGTGAATGTTGGAGTTGGCTATACAGGGTTGAGGTTGATTCCAAAATATATATATACTTTGAGTTGTGATCGACACTGAGACCGGTACACGGGTCACGATACGTATTAATTATATATATTAAATTATATATGAATACATTGAACTGTTGAACTATTGGACCATTGGACAATTGGACTGATAGACTGCTAACTATGGACAAGTAAAATGAATTAAAATATTGATTATAACATATGAAACTAAACTAATCTTCAAGTTTGCCACTTGATTCTATCTTAAACCTCATTTGTATCTCAACGTTTACAATCCGCGTACAAACCTATCAGGATTCTTGAAAATACCTCAATCGAGAAGTTGAACCGACCGCACTTCATCTACAGAAGAAAAGATCTATACACATGAAAAACTCTTGAACCCAAAGTCATAGTTTAACACGTACCGCGACTAATTCTTTAGCATTTATTAGCAAAAACAACCTTACGATTCCTTTTCAAAGTAGCCAATTTTGTCACAGCTTCAGCAGAACAACTTCGACCTTTCATTCGAAAAAGTCTTATTATAACTTTGATATATACGATTGGTTTTCCTCATCGTTACCGGGAAACCTTTCATACTCCGCCATTTTATCATCAACATTTAATCATCTAAAAACACAATTCGCCCAAAAACACCTCGGATTGATAATCGACGATTCAGATATGACTGCATTAAATGCAGAGGAAACAGTAAAATTTAAGATGGCCTAAATGGCCAAAAGTTTGATGATAAAGAAGGGAATGTTAGGAACGCTCGATAGAAAATTTAGTGCTGAAAAATGGATTGAGCTAACCGTGAAGGAAACAAAGAACAAATACAAGGAATGAACCTGCCTTCAAATAATGCAAATGATTCAGTATCTGTTGAAACCGTCAGTATGAACCCTACTCCTTATTCTAAACTTTTTCAGATAATATTCTTCACCATCATTTTATCTTAGATATTATAAGATATCATCATTCGTTATACATATTTTTCATATTTCTGGAGATATTTTTACAACTATTCCTATCTGCGATCATTTAACTCTCCGTAACATCTGCGCCACAATATAAAAGAAACTGTGTTAGTTTCTAAATTCTGAAATCTCTAAGTTTAAAAATATGAATGTTTTGAAGTAGTGTTGGGAACTGATACATGAATTAGTATAATATAATGAAACTTGATCAACTTCATTATATTACAGTAAGTCATGTTAAGTTTCTAATGGAATGTGATGATTCACAATACCGTCATCATGTGCCATGTTACACGGCTCTTACATTCTATCAAGTCTTCAAACATATTAGAACGTATCACCTTGATAGTTCTATTTTTTTTTCCGGAATATTCGAGTAATTTAACGAATCAAGATCGTGCCATTACAATTTCATTCTAAAACCAATAGCAAGGTTCATTCCAAATTTCCTACCTACGAATTTCGGACCATTGTTCGCTTGGCTCGAGGACGAGAAGAAGAAATGAAGGGACAAAACTTCAGAATAGAAATAGGAACATAAACCACAGCAAATAAGAGAGAGCATTAACTGTGGATGACAATGATTTTAAGGGACGGGAGTAGGAACATCGAAATATAAGGGAAGGTATAAAACCTAACAACAACCCCGAAACTACAAACCGTGCATATCAATACGTATTGCAACGTAAAGGCACGGGAGAATTAAAAACATTATAATTCCAAGGAAAGGATAAAAGAGAATAGATTCTTCTGGTGATAGATGAAAAAGAAGAATGAAAGATATGAAAGTTAGAAATATAACAAGGGTTAGAATGGGATGGAGCATATTAGCAAATGTCTTAAAGTAGGAACTAAAGAGAAAGAATAGAAGATGTGGGAAGAAAGAAAGGGAAGGAGGTAAATTTATAGTGAAATATTCGACAAAGAAATCAAAACAGATTGCCGCGTTAAATCAAAGAAGATCCTGATCGCCGCAAAACTAAATCTTATTACATAAGATTTTCTTTAAAACCCTTAAATCCCGGAAATCGATCATAATCACGTCATCGGTTACAACAATTCTATATTTACTCATTTCACTCTTTTGTGATAGCTTCGCTCGTGCGTCTCACATAACCAAATCGTTTTATCTAAATCTTTCAATAATGATAAAATTTCATTATTACCTCATATTCGTCATGAAAACATTCCTATTGTTGTTTATGACAACCTCTACCAAATTTCGAGGACGAAATTTCTTTAACGGATGGGTACTGTAACGACCCGGAAATTTCCGACCAAATTTAAACTCTAATCTCTATATGGTTCCGACACGATAAGCAAAAACCCTAAAGTTGACCCGCACTTTTTCGATCATTCTATACTTATAAGATTAATATTTACATAAATTAAACCTTACCAACATGATAAGCAATCCAAATTGTTGAGATTTATGTTTCCGAAAAGAGTTTTACACAACGTTTGACCGTCTAGTTTGACCGATGATATCACGAACTATACAATATATGATAATTATACGTTTGTGTATATATATGTATATATACATATTTAACATGATTAATGAATGTTTTAATATCTCATTTTGTATTAATAACAATAAGTTATAAGTATATTTTGAAACTACTAACTTAAGTTTTCAAAACGATAACTATACGTAACGTTATTTGACATAAATACTTAAGACTTATAATGTTTATACATATATCGTATAAGTAATGTATTTAATCACTTTTAAAGACTTAAATACATAAAATCATATAAGTGTATTCACAAAAGATAGCTATATTTGAATCCTCATTCCATTTTTCACAAAATTTCTATACGTATATCTAGAGTATTTGTACTCGTATCATACCTAGCTTCTATACGTATTTACTATTGGTATATACACATCAAATCACCACCTAACCAGCCCTTGTTCATGCCTTATGTATAAGGTAATTACTTTTGAATGATTGTAAGACTAATTACAAAAATACAAACTAAAAATTTGTCCATGTCTACTACATAAACATTTTTTTAGGAGTATATATGTATCCTCATTTTGTTTCATTTTTACTTCCATTCTCTAGCTAAAAACACCCACACTCTCAAGAACATTAAACTCCATAAACATTCAGCAAAGTTCCATGAAGATCTAGCTTCAAAAACCTTACTTAAACACCATAAGAAAATCATACAAAAACACTTCAAGAAATCCTTCCAAGAACACAAACTTACTTCCAATCTTTCATCCACTTCCATCACCCTTTTGATTCTAGCTTCTTACTCCTCTTTTACATAAACCTTGTCCAAGGAACTTGAGGTAGTATCTATGTTCATAACCTTATTCGATTCATATATATATAGCTATCTTATTTTGTGGTACAAAAGTTTAACAACAAAAACATAGTTTGAATGTTTTCAAACTTGTTTGCAAACTAAATAGATCCTTCTAACTTAATTTTTAAAATACTTCAAGACATGTAACATAACTTATTTATATGTTAATTTAACAAGGTAAAACTTGGTTTTTCAAAGTATAAGTATTTTTGGAAAAATGGTCATTAAATGATTTTGTTGTAACAAAATGTTTAACTTCATATGTTTCACTAAACTTTCACTTATGCCGTATGATTTTGAATACAAACCAAGGTATTTACAGTTCATAGTCTTAAAGAAGAACTCGATCCAAGAAGATGGCAATTTGAATCAACGAAAACGGACTTGTAACGAAGAAACTATGACCGAAACAAAATTGGCTATCCTAGACATTTTCAACTTCGGGATTCATTGGAAAAATTTACATAAAATCACATACTTCTAAGATAACATGATATTTTATATATATGTACTCATAATTCAATTTCATATGGTTCAGGATCACCCGTAAGCAATACGAGAAGATTAATCATAAGATCCCATGATTGTACGCAACACGTCATTTGACAACACCGGTACTTTATGTACGCAACACGTCATTTGACAACACCGGTACCATGGGTCAAGATTAATCTCGACCAATACATATACGATGGGGGTTTTTATTTATTTCGTTGGGGGTTTTGTTTATTGCGGGTATATTAAACATCTAAAAATGAACCATTAAAATTGAATTACTAACATCGGAATGCTAACTACGGACTAAGGAAATATTCAAAATATTAAAAGTATAACAAGTATATATATATATAACGTTTGTTTTAAAATGAAAACATATTGATATATTATATATGGATAGGTTCGTGATATCAACCGGAAGACCGAGTCAAAATATATATATCATCAAGACAAGGGTGAGTATATAGTCCCACTTTTAAACTCTAAATATTTCGGGATGAGAATACATGTATTTTATGTTTTACGTTATGGACACAAGTAACTGAAAATATATTCTACGTTGAGTTGTACCACTGGCATACTTCCCTGTAGCTTGGTAACTAATATTTACAGCGGTATTGTAAACGCGAATCCTGTTGATAGATCTATCGGGCCTGACAACCCCAACCGGACTGGACGACCAGTATTCAACGGTTGCACAGTACTTCGTTTTGTGACTACACTTGGTACGGTGTAGTAAGATTTCATATTAAAGGGAATATGCGACGTGATTAAATGTTAAGTATGGTTACCAAGTGCTCAACCACTTAGAATATTTTTATTAAAATGTTTATATATGAAATCTTGTGGTCCATCGTTATATCGCTGCTAGCATCAAACCTATATATCTCACCAACTTTATGTTGACGTTTTAAAGCATGTTATTCTCAGGTATGAATTAAGACTTCCGCTGTGCGTTAGCTCATATTAAGGATACTAGTTGGGACCATTTAAGCCATGATACAAGAACGTTGCATTCGAGTCATTGAAGATCATTAAAGACATTTATTAAGTAAATGACAGTTTAGGTCATTTGGATATCGAGAAATGTTTGACGAGTTTATTAATTTTTTTATGTAAAGATAGATTGCCTTTTAAGAATAAATGCAACGTTTGTAAAATGTATCATATATAGGTCAAGTACCTCGCGATGTTATCAACTGTTGTAATTCGTTTGTAATCAATATGGACATCGTCCGGATGATTAGTTTCGGATCCTTTCAGATTACAACACGAAAAAGATTCTAAATCTATATTAGAAACTATCTGGTTCATTAATTAAGCTTAAAACATTAAAATGAGTTTGAATTTCATGATTTACAGATAGTTTGACTTTTTTTGAAATATGCTTTGACTCGACAATTCATACTTGTTTGAAAGATTTGTAGGCTGAGTTTTTGCAGGTAGATTGAGGGAAGGATTTCAAACAAGACTGCAATAAGAGATTTTGTAATTGAACTCAAATTCGAAGTATTTGATTTAAAGTTACATGAACAGAGCTGCTTACTGGGTTTTTTATTTTTTCTGTTTTTCTTCTTCGACTTGCAGTAAGTAACAATGATATTTGATGAAGGTAGTGATGGTTAATAATTTAAGGTCGAATGGTTTCATATAGCAATTGAAATTGAATGATTTACAGAAGATAGGAGTCGACAATTATTATATCAGATAGAATAAATAAATAAAAAAATAAAAATAAAAACAAAAAAGAAGACAACGATTGCTAATAGAAATCGCTGGGTATTGTCATGTAGTGATCTAGAATCGACAAGTTTAATATTCTTGAGTACAAGTTGATGAAAAGATCCAAGAACCGATTATGATTGATAACAATTTTTCATTATTATTTGATTTTATATATAATATTAATATTAATAACTAATAATTATAAATACATTAATAATAAAAATCATATCATTATTAAAAATAAATAATAATGATACTAGTAATTAACCAGGTGATAATAATTATATTATAAATGGCAAAAATACTATTTTGTATTATTTTCTATTAATAATAACTATAAGAATAATAATGATATTAATAATAATATTGATAAAGATAATAATAATAATAATAATAATAATAATAATAATAATAATAATAATAATAATAATAATAATAATTAATCATATTAACTTAAGGTTATAATTCTACTACTAATTATAATGATATAATAATTTAGATGTATTAATTCTATATATATTAAATAATAATATTCTAATATTAATATTAATATTAATACTAATTAATAATGGAAGTAAATATAAAAATATAACATTTATATTTTAACTTGTAATATAAATATATTAATATTACAATTTATTAATCATGTAATATTTAATAACTAATACTATATAATAACATATATCTAATTTTTAACATTTATACATTACTATTTATATATAATAATCATAACAATTTATTAATGATAATGCTATTAGTAATGATAATAATATAACAATTACATTCAAGTCTGTTAATAATATATTATTAATTATTTAATATTTAGTAATCGTATAATATATAACCTTTATTGAATGTTTACTATTTTATACATTACAATATATATATATATAATCATTAATTATTCATAAAAAATCATATATATATATATATATATATATATATATATATATATATATATATATATATATATATATTCATTTTAATAGTAGTTTAATTATTCTATATATTACTTTTACATTTTCAGTTCAAATAATTATATTGTATTTTATTAATTTAACTTATTAGTTATGCTTTATATATATATATATATATATATATATATATATATATATATATATATATATATATATATATATATATATATATATATATATATATATATATACAAACAATTGTTCGTGAATCATCAGGAATGGTAAAAGGGCAAATGTATTCATGTAAGTTGTTCCAAAGTTTTCGAGACTCAACATTACAGACTTTAATTATCGTGTCAGAAACATATGAAGATTAAGTTTAAATTTGGTTGGAAATTTCCGGGTTGTCACAAAGTAAATGATAAATTAGATCATTTATAGATGGATATTACAAAATGGTATGCATGCCTGTCAACTTTAGATGTAATGAAAGTTTGTCTTTTAAAATGAATGCAATGTTTGTAAAATGTATCAAATAGAGGTCAAATACCTCGCGATGTAATCATATGTTATTGTATTCGTTCTTATGGATTAGGACGAGTCTTTACATTTGGTATCAGAGCGGTGGTCTTAGCGAACCAGGTCTGCATTAGTGTGTCTAACTTATAAGTCGTTAGGATGCATTAGTGAGTCTGGACTTTGACCGTGTCTGCATGTCAAAAGTTTTGCTTATCATTGTGTGTCGAAAATTATCTACTTATCATCCTTAAGAAATTACCAGTTTATCATTCTTAGTCTAGACACATCTTAATGCATTGATTGCATAAATAGTGTATAGACAAAATTCATATCTTAGCGTATCTGCTAATTCATATCTTAGCGTATCTGTTACTGTAAACTTTGCCTGACATATCCCGTAAATTCCTCCGTAATCTACGAAACCTTTTCTACGAAACTTTTTGCTCTCTCTCTCTCTATATATATATATATATATATATATATATATATATATATATATATATATATATATATATATATATATATATATATATATATATATATATATATATTCTATATAGTTAGAATACCATCCAATATTCGAACATCAATTCATATCGAAAATCCTTTATTCAAATCGTACAAAATGGAATTCGTCATCAGTTCAAGTTCCTCGAATTCCGAAATGGAATCCCACTCAAGCTCCGAAAGCAGTGTGACTGGAATGGATCAACCAATCAGCCATCATCTATTGTGGATGAATTGGGGATGGGTTCGTAGCATCCTCAATCATTGGAGACAAAAAGAAGGTGATCCTTTCCATCCACCACATTGCCCTCTTGGTGAAAAACCAGAAGCGCTTACCGGCGAACCTATCCGAAACACCATTTTCTCTCTCATTTCCAGAGTATCTCGTCACGATTATATACTACATCAAATTTTAGATTTTATTTATCCGCTTGTCGGAACCGACAATCACCCCGGTGTAATAGGAGAAGTCAACGAGCTTCGCGCTCGGGTAGTGGCTTTGGAGAATATGGTGCAAAGGTTACAAACACCAACAGCAGCACCAGCACATAACCAGTACTACCATCAGCAACACCAACAGTACCATCACCACCACCAACAGTAACATCCGCATCCCACACTTCAACATCACAACCTATATTCCGCGAGTACAAATGTTATACGCTCTGTAGATACCAAGGAATACCAACAATAACAAACGATGAATTGTTGATTCATAACTTCATTGGAAAAATACTCCACGGCGATTATGTAATCTCTAAAGTCTTAGAGGTTATCTATTCTAGCCCTAACCATAATTCAATTGAGTGAACTAAAATGATAGAAGGAAGAGTAGAATCCCTGACAAGAAAGGGTGTGTGATTTACAAGTTAGACTTGTTTTACCAACATCATCAATAGTACCGTAGCATCACCAGCACAGTCAGTGCCGTCAGCATCGTCAGAATCAGCAGCACCTATAACATCACAAACTCCGTCAGTTCAAGAATCACCATGGACATCATTACGAATCAATAACGCGTATATGGTATCAACGAGTTATGAAGTATTAACTCATTTTCCCTGAAGAAATTATATGTATATTTTATATATATATATATATATATATATATATATATATATATATAAATTTTTAGATCAAAATAAATCTTTCCGTACTAAGCTATTATGTGTGAATCTTAACTACTCGGTTAATTCATATTACTAATATGCAATGATGTACATCCTTCATCCGCAACTTAACCATCTTTAACTACAATCTCTGCCCCAATTCAATAAATTCCATTTCATAATAAACCAAGTGTATTATTCAAATATATGTTTGATTTTACACTTTCATCATCGATATACTCGAAACTTTTTAGATAACATCATTCGTACCTTGCGAAATTCACAAGAATTCCACGAACACCAACATCACGTAAAGTATTAATTCATAATTTCAATTATATTAAAGAAATACTCATGTGATTTCTAAAGTTTAGGGGATTACTCAATTCTAGTTTCAACCATAAATCAAATGAGTTTAATTTAATATTAACTCATTAAATCTATGTTACATCTGAAGAAAATATACACATATATATTTCCATAAAGATTGTAATAAAATTCTTTTGTACAAAATATTAATTGTGAAATTTTTTTAACGGGTAGGTAATACCCGAGAGATATATAAATTCACAATTAATATGTTACAAATCTCCGAACCTGATTCAGTAATCATCCCCTATATTCACTATTTTCATAACAATATACATTCTTTCATAGAAATTAAGACAACCATACTCATTCAATTTCAATTACATATTCTGATTTTGAAATCGCAAAACTCAATTCGAGATATAACCAAAAATCATCACACTTAGATTCTTACATCTTTCAAAGCTATACTTTGACTTCAAAACTGTGTTAGAACATCATATGTATATTAACGATTACAAATTGTGTTCAAACCCTCCAAAATTTCTGAAGACACTTCAAACAATGAACAATCGAGATGATGATTCAACCACATGTATCCACAGTTATGCACCTGAAAAATTCTCGAAACCAAAGTCATAGTTTAACACATATACGTGTCAGACTCTTTGGAATTTATTAGCTAAAATAACTTTTCAATTCCTCTCCAAAGTAGTCAGTTTTGTCACAGCTCCAGCAAGTCGACTTTGACTTTTCGGTTGGACTACTCTTATTATAACCTTTATATATACGTTGCCCTTTCACCATCGTTACTGGGGAACCTACCATATTTCACCACATCAACAATAAACTTACCAACAACTTCACTGATCTTTGACATTCCGAAGAATCATTATCTTTATCAAAACCTCATCAATTACTCATCTACATCTTGTAACGAGAATTTCCATACGAATCATCAAGAATTAGCAATCAGTATTTTGAAATTTCGCAGCATGTCTACGTCAACAGATATGTGTGTACAGATAACGTCTATCTCTTTGACTTACATACTTCGAATATGAAGTTTCTGAAAAACACCCCAATCTATGATTTAGTTCTCTGAAGTTTTGGAAAAGCTGAGTGAAGCAGCAGAAAACTGTAGACAACCAAAATAGTCAAAAGTTTGATGATAAAGAATAGTGTATTGGCAAAGCTAAAAAAAGAGAAGGTTTGAAACTAGAAAACGGATTGAGCAAAGTATGAAGGAGGCTGTGGACAAATCACGAAGGCTGAACCTACCTTCAAAGAATCCAAATGATTTAGTATCTACTAAAGTCATTAACGAATACTTTACTCCTGACTCTAAACCCCTGCGGACAATATTCTTCATTATCCTCTGATATTAGAAATTCTAAGATATCATCGTATCTTTCTTTATAAATATCCTCGATATTTCTGAAGATATTTTCATAACTATTCTATCTGAAGTCATTTACCTCTTCGCGCTATCTGTATTACATCATAAACGAAACTATTTTAGTTTCTATATTCTGAAACTTTTGAGTTTTAAATAGGAATATTTCTGAAGTGGTGTTGGGAACTGAAGCATGAGTTAGTATAATATAATGACACTTGATCAACGTGATTATATTACTGTAAGTCATGCTGAGTTTCTAAAATGGAACGTAATGATTCACAGATCATAACATCATCATGTGCCATGTTACACGACTCCTGTATTCTATTTAACCTCTAAAATATCAAAAAAATATTTCTTGATGATTTAGTCTTTTCCGGAATATTCTGGTAATTTGAAAAATCAAGATCGTGCCATTACAATTTCCTTCTTAGAACATTAACAATGTGCATTCCAAAATTTATATCTACGAATTCTGGACCATTACAAGCGCTGCTTAATCGCAAGAAGAAGAAACGAAGGGACAAAACTCCGAAATAGAAATTGGGGTATAAATCGCAGCAAATAAAAGAGAGCATTAACTGGGGATGACAATGATTATAGAAGACAGAAGCAAGGACATCGAAATATAACGGAAGATATAGAACCCAATAACCACCCACAAATTATAAACCGTATATATCGATACATATAGCAATATAAAGAAATGAGAGAACTAAAAACAATATAAAACCAAGTGTATAGTAGAAGTAAATAGATTCTTCCGGCGGTAGATGAAAAAGAAGAATGACAGATATGAAAGTGAGGAATATATCAAGAAGCAAAACTGGATGAAGCATGTTGATTAATGCTTTAAAAGTATGAACTGAGGAGAAAGAATGGAAGGTGTGAGTTAAAAGGAAACGAAGGAGGTGGATTTATAGTAAAATACCCGACAGAGCATTCAAGGCAGATCTCCGCATTTAATTAGAGAAATCCTAATTTCCTTATTCACCGAAGAATCAAATCTTTTAGATTTCGAAGATTTTCTTTAAATCCCTTAAATTCCGGAATTCAACCAAGACAACGTCAAAAGTTAAGACGAAACTTTATTTCTCATTTCATTCCTTTTGTGATAGCTTTACTCGTACTCTTCAAATAACTGAAACATTTTATCTATATTACTCAATGGTGATAAAACTCTATTTACCAACTCATATTCGTCATGAAAACATTCTTATTGTCAATCATGACCATTCCAATCAAATTTCGGGACGAAATTTCTTTAACGGGTAGGTACTGTGACGACCCGGAAATTTCTGAATAAATTTAAACTTTAATCTTTATATGTTCCGACACGATAAGCAAAGTTTGTTAAGTTAAATTTCAAGAATTTTAAACTGTGTTCATACATTCATTTAACCTCGACCAAATTCCAATGATTCACGAACCATTAAATGAACGTACATGATTATGTATGTATATGTGTATATATTATAAACCTTAACAAAGTATTAGACGTATAATACTTTACATAAACGTATTTGTTTTAAAATATATTTAAAATAATTATTGACGGAATTAAAAGATAATATCAAATGATTAATTTATCAGATACATTGAATTATGGTTACGAGTCCCTATTAAGAGGTCCACTTTGATTTAGGAAACCTTTCCTTTTAACCATATTGGGAAAATGGTAAAGTGATTTTACAAATAAGAACAAAGTGTTAAATTAATGAGAACTAGACAAGAGTTAGTAAAGATTCCTACTTGATCTTCAATTCATAGCTTACAACATTTTCCTAATTATTTTAATAAGATAACTATTTTAATCTTCATCTTAAAGTTGGAATGTGGAATGTAAATAACTTAGACATTGGATATCAACATCTTACATTGAAATGATTTTGTACGTTTATCTAACCTTCAGACTTTATATCACGTTGCACCAACAAACGTTAAAAACTTGAAACCTATGAAAAGTATATTTAATCTTACTTCTCTAAAATGTTTTACGATATAACAACTTCTACTACTTTAACCTTTTTAGTAAAATGATTCTTAAATATACTTAGTTTTGGAAAACAAAGTTTTCATATTTATTCAAACGTACAAAAACAATTTTTTAAAGAACTTTATTAGTGAAACGTTTTATAAGATAAATTGTTCATAAGTTTTAAGGAACTTAATTAAAGCCTTGTATTATAATTTATATATATATATATATATATATATATATATATATATATATATATATATATATATATATATATATATATATTGTTTCAAAAACGTAAAACGTGATGCGACATGATATTTTCTATTACTTAAACATTTTGAACTTTGAAATATAATTAGATAGATATTTCAATTATATGTAAATATACAAAATTATATTTTTGTTAAAGTAAAGATATATATATATATATATATATATATATATATATATATATATATATATATATATATATACATATATATATATATATATATATATACATATATATATATATATATATATATATATATATATATATATATATATATATATATACATATATATATATATATATATATATATATATATATATTACCTCTATATACTAATATGCATGCGAAAAATCGTAGTTTTAGTTTTATCCGAATGTCGTTTTGAGTTTGCGTTCACACTACACCCGGCCCCTCAAATTTGGCTTCATATACACAACGACCCCCCCAACTTTCTACTTTTTAAGGGTAAAAAGCGTAAATATACAATTTAAAAAAAAACAAAAGAAAATGATTCCACCCGTATTTTACAAACGCGTTAATGTATAATTTAAAACGTTTCGATATTATTAAACGTATTATAATAAACAACGAAACTTTGATTTATAGAAGCAAATGACCACAACACTCAATTATATAAGTTACATTTTTCATAAAATAATTTATTAATGACTAAGACTAAATTTTGATAATGGTACGTGTCACTAAATGTAAAGGGCTAGTTTTCTAAGTGAACGAAAAGCCATTCGAGAAACCGGAACCAAGACATAAGTCGAGTGACAACGTGCGAGACATTAGAACAAAAATTACATTTTTACCATACACGTAAATATAATATAATATATAAATAATTATATAAATTAAATATAATATATATATATATATATATATATATATATATATATATATATAATAATAATTAAGGAATGTAAGCAAGAGTTTAATGGGTAGGAGAGGGCTGCTACTTGCGTTTAAATATAGAACGAGCTTAATTACAATTCATTACATCATTCACTTCGAGAGACAGAAAAACATATACATATATTATTAATATTAATATTATTAATATTAAGATTATTATTATTAATCTTATTATTGGTATTAGTATTATTAGTAGTATTATTATTAGTATTATACATAAAATACTATGATGAGGTCATGAGCAAATTATTTCAAGATGGGTTTTTCGAGTAGGATAGGGCTAAGTAAATTATGGGTTATAGCTATGGAGGTGATGGGTGTAACGACCCAGATTTTTCCGATCATTTTATACTTATGAGATTAATATTTACTTAAATTAAACCATACCAACATGATAAGCAATCCAAATTGTTGAGACTTGTGTTTTTGAAAAGAGTTTTACACAACGTTTGACCGTCCAATATGACCGATGATATCACGAACTATATAACATACGATAATTATACGTTTGTGTATATATATGTATTTATATATATTTAACATGATCTAAGGATGGTTTAACATCTCATTGTATACTAATGACAATGAGTTATAAGTATATTTTGAAACTACTAACTTAAGTTTTCAAAACGATAACTATACGTAACATTCTTGATATATATACTTATAATCTATAATGCTTATACATGTATCGTATATATAATGTATTTAATCACTTTTTAAGGATTTAAATACATAAAACAATATAAGTATATTCATAAAAGATAGCTATATTTGAATTCTTGTTCCGTTTCCTCAAGATTTATATACGTATATCTAGGGTATATGTACCCGTATCATACCCAGCTTCTATATGTATTTACTATTGGTATATACACATCAAATCAACATCCTAATCAACATTATTACTACCCTAGATATGAGGTAACTAGGATTTGTCAAGTAGCATGAATTATTAGTAAGAAAACAAAATTAGGAATCCTTTTCTTTCTTTATAAACTAAAAACGTTTTTATGAATGAACACCATTTCTTCACTCCATTTTCTCATACCTACACCCTCATTTCTCCCTCAAAATACTCCTAACTTCATATTTGATCATCTCCAAGCATTTTCCCCATCATTTAGCTTTAATTACAAGCCTTAAACACCATAAGAAAACTCTTTCAAGAACATATCAAAATAACCACCCATTTGAAGAAGTTTACTTCCAACCTTTTGATCTAACTCCACCACTCTTTGATTCCAAGATTATTTCTTATCTTTTGCAGTAACTTTGTCCAAATAACTTGAGGTAGTAACCTTGTTCATAATATTATTCAATTCATATTCAGATAGCTATCTTATTTTGTGGTATAAAATTTTAACAACAAGAACATAGTTTGAATGATTTCAAACTAGTTCGCAAACTAAATAGATCCTTCTAACTTGACTTTTAAAACACTTCAAGACCTGTAATATATCATAATGATATGCTAACTTAACAATATATAACTTGGTTTTACAAAGACAATCTTAAAAACTGAATCTACGTCGTCGGAGTGCAACCGGGGGCTGTTTTGGGTTGGATAATTAAAAACCATCTTGAACTTTGAATTGGAAGTTCATGTTCTGGAAAAATGATATTTCTTATGAATATGTTAACACATAAAGATTTCATGGTTTAACTCAAAGTGTAAGTATTTTTAGAAAAATGATCATTAAATGTTGTTTTTATGATGGAAAATGATCACTTTCATAAATTTCACCAAAGTTTGACCTATAACCTATAATTTCGAATACAAACTAAGGTATTTTCAGTTCATATTCTTAAAATTTGACTCGATCCAAGAAAGTGGCAAGTTGAACCAACAAAAACGGAGTTGTAATGAAGAAACTACGACTAAAACAAGATTGGGTATCCGAAGCTAGTTTAGCTACGAAAATATTTGGAGAAAAAGTAAATTAATCATATCTTTTCTAATTAATATGATAATTTATATATAATTACTTATGATTTGATTTTATATATTTCAGGACCACCCGTAAACAACACGAGAAGATTAATCATAAGACCTCATGATTGTACGCAACACGTCATTTGACAACACGGTACTTTATGTACGCAACACGTCATTTGACAACATGGTACCATGGGTCGAGATTAATTCTGATCAATACGAATATGATGGGGTCTTTATTTATTTTTTTTAAGCAACTAATTGTGGACCACTAACATCGGACTGCTAATTACGGACTAAGAAAATATTAAAAGTATTAAAAGTATATATATTTGTAACGATTACTTAAAAAGAAAATATGTTGATATATTATATATATGGTTAGGTTCGTGATATCTATCGGAGACCAAGTCGAATTAAATACCTTCAAGGCAAAAGTGAGTATATATTCCCACTTTTAAACTCTAAATATTTTGGGATGAGAATACATGCATTTTATGATTTACGTTATGGACACTAGTGATTAAAAATATATATTCTACGTTGAGTTGTACCACTGGCATACTTCCCTGTAACTTGGTAACTACTATTTACATGAGGTATTGTAAATGCGAATCCTGTTGATAGATCTATCGGGCCTGACAACCCCAACCGGAATGGACGACCAGTATTCAACGGTTGCACAATACTTCATTTCGGGGACTACACTTGGTACGGTGTAGTAAGATTTCATAATAAAGGGAATATGCGATGTTGATTAAATGTTAAGTATGGTTATCAAGTGCTCAACAACTTAGAATATTTTTATTAAAACGTTTATATATGAAATCTTGTGGTCTATATTTATAACGCTGCCGGCATTAAACCTATATCTCACCAACTTTATGTTGACGTTTTAAGCATTTTTATTCTCAGGTGATAACTAAAAGATTCCGCTGCAACATGTTGAATTTAAGCAAGATCTTGAGTATGCATATTTGTATCAAAAATAAAACTGCATATCGGAGGATTTGTAATGTAAATTATGTTGGAAGTCGTATTGTTATTATCACATGTAAAGTTTGTAAGTCTAAGATTATCGCTAAACGATAATTATTATTAAGTTGTTTAAACCTTGTATTTGTAATAAAAGCTATGGTTTGTATTGTAAAAACGAATGCAGTTTTTGAAAAATGTCGCATATAGAGGTCAATACCTCGCGATGAAATCATATGTTATTGTATTCGTCCTTATGGTTAAGGTCGGGTTATGACATGTGGTATCAGAGCGTTGGTCTTAGAGAACCAGAAAATTTGCATTAGTGTGTCTTATCGAGTTTGTTAGGATGCATTAGTGAGTCTGGACTTTGACCGTGTTTGATTTCGAAAACTATTGCTTATCCTTGTTGGTTAAAAATTAATATGTAAATATTATGTGGTACTAATTTGCTAGTTGTTATGTGATAGATGTCTGGCTTAGAACTTGTTATCACATTCAGCGATTCCAAACCAGAATCTTCAGATGGTGTTTCAGTCATTAACCTATCCGATGAGAAAACGACACCTTTGGGGAAGACTCACAATTTTCGGATGAATTAATTGAAGAGGAACCGGAAAGTGATCCTGAGGAGGAAGAAATACAGGAAATCACGAAAGACAAGTTCGAAAGAGGAAAGAAACGAAAGGCTACTGAATTGGAAAATCCAAATCCCAAGTTTAGTGAGGATGTTGTGGCACCAACTCCACCAGACACTTCCACCCCTATTCCTGCTATTCCTATTAGTTCTATCCCGGCATCCAGTTCTTCAGCCCCTCAGCCAAAATGCAGGGAGACAGTCAAGATAACCTTTAAGCGATTTCTTTGAACACAAACGTTTTGGGTTAAATGATGCGCTGTTGTTTTAAACCATGGGATCATATAACATTTTGTATAATATTACTAGTGTGTTTTGCTTATTGTTTGATGTAAGATAAGCATATGTAAAATAGTGAAGTGTGAAATGTAATAATTTTTCATGGTTGAGTATTATTTGGGTGATAGTAATTGATTTCTGTACTAAGCTATTAAGTATGAACTTTAACGGGTATGTACTACCCTAGATATAATTATAAAACGCTAAAAAGAAGAAAAGGCTTTCATAATAATAATTGGTTCATATTATTAATAAGCTACGATGTACTGTAAATACATACTACATCTATAATATTCCATGTGAATAATTATTTTTTTTCATTCTTATTGAAGATTATGGCGCGATTGAACCGAATGATGGAACAAGAAATCGAGGAACTCATCAATCAGCGAGTGGACGACAGAATGTTATGGGTCGAGGCTGCGAGAGGTGCTGCAGTTAACCCAAATCCTCGTGTGTGATGTACTTACAAAACTTTTTAAGGTTGCAAGCCCTCATCATTCAGTGGAATAGAAGGACCGGTCAGTTTAACCCGGTGGATCGAAAAGATTGAGTCTGTGTTTAAAATCAGTGGTTGTATTGAGAAGGACATGACCAAGTATGCATCGTGCACCTTACAAGATAGTACACTCACGTGGTGGAAAAACTATGTGAAGGCCGTAGGAGGAGATGTAGCTTATGATACTCCCTGGGAAGAATTCAAAACAATGCTAATCAACGAGTATTGTCCAAGGAACGAGGTTAGGAAGTTGGAAGCTGAATTATGAAGCCTGAAAGTTGTTGGTACTGAACTCACCAACTACAATCAGCGATTCATGGAATTAGCTTTGCTATGTCCCGAATTGGTACCAACCGAAGAACGAAAGATAGAACTGTACAAAGATGGTTTGCCTAAAAATGTCAAAGCAAATGTTACAGCATCGAAACCCAAGACTATTCACGAAGCCATCACCATGGCAAACGAGTTGATGGACCAGATTATTCTGGACAAGAACACCGATGTCAAGACATCAGAAAACAAAAGAAAGTGGGAAGGTAATCAACAATCCAACAAGAAACAAGAAACCACGCAAGGTGCGGGTAGTGGTTCAAGCTTAGGTTACAAAGGACGAAATCCTTTATGTAACAGATGCCACAAACATCACTCTGGTTATTGTAATGTGGTGTGCGAAAATTGTAATCGAAGGGGTCATCTTGCTAAAGATTGTAGGATTCCTGTTACAAATACCAATGGCACTAAGACTCCTGCCACCAATGCAAATAGAACTGCCTTGGCCACTGTTTCGTGTTATGGGTGTGGGAAATAGGGTCATTATAAGATCCAGTGCCTGAATCCAGAGAAGAATAACGGATCTGCACGTGGAAGAGCATTTATTATTAATGCTAGAGAGGCGTATGAAGACCCGGAGCTGGTTACGGGTACGTTTATCATTAATAACTTATCAGCATCTATTATATTTCATACTGGTGCCGATAGAAGTTACGTGTGTAGAGACTTTTACGCTAAATTGAATTGTTCATCATTACCTCTAGATGCTAAGTACATGATTGAGTTAGCTAATGGTAAACTAATTAAAGCCGATAAAATTTGCCGTGATTGTAAAATAAATTTAGCCGAAGAAACATTCAAGATTGATTTGATACCCATAGAATTAGGAAGTTTTGACGTAATTATCGGCATGAACTGGATGTCCAAAGTAGGAGTCGAAGTGGTGTTTGCTGAAAAGGCAATTCGTATTCCTCGAAAGGATAAATCAATGATAATGATTTACGGAGATAAAGGTAACCTAAACCTAAATCTCATTAGCTGTTTGAAAGCTCGAAAGTATTTAGAAAAGGGATGTTATGCCATCCTAGCACATGTAAAGAAAGTTGAAGAAAAGGAGAAGAATATTAACGATGTAAATATAGTAAAAGACTTTCCCGATGTTTTTCCGGAAGAATTACCGGGACTACCTCCTTTCAGGTCTGTAGAATTTCAAATAGATCTTGTACCAGGTGCTGCACCGGTTGCTTGTGCTCCATATAGACTTGCACCATCCGAGTTAAAAGAACTTCAGATCCAGTTAAAAGAATTACTGGACCGTGGATTCATACGACCAAGCACTTCACCGTGGGGAGCTCCAATTTTATTTGTTAAAAAGAAGGATGGATCTTTTAGGATGTGTATAGATTATCGTGAATTAAATAAGTTAACTATCAAGAATCGGTATCCACTACCGAGAATTGATGACTTATTTGATCAACTGCAAGGATCATGTGTGTACTCGAAAATCGACTTAAGATCGGGCTATCATCAACTACGTGTCAAAGAAGAAGACATTCCGAAAACTACTTTCCGGACACGTTATGGTCATTACGAATTTTTAGTCATGCTGTTTGGGTTGACAAATGCGCCAGCTGTATTCATGGACCTCATGAATCGAGTTTGTAGTCCGTATT
Organism: Rutidosis leptorrhynchoides; assembly: GCF_046630445.1. Lineage (NCBI taxonomy): Eukaryota > Viridiplantae > Streptophyta > Magnoliopsida > Asterales > Asteraceae > Rutidosis > Rutidosis leptorrhynchoides. The sequence goes on from NC_092341.1 coordinate 176,218,873, forward strand.
TAGATAAGTTTGTTATCATTTTCATTGACGATATTCTTATCTATTCCAAGAGTGAGCAAGAGCATGAGCAACATTTAAGGTTGGTATTAGAATTGTTAAGAAAGGAACAGTTATACGCCAAATTTTCTAAGTGTGCATTTTGGTTGGAAGAAGTACAATTTCTTGGTCACGTTGTTAGTAGCAAAGGAATTCAGGTTGATCCAGCTAAAATTGAGGCCATTGAAAAATGGGAGACTCCTAAGACACCAACGCAGATACGCCAATTTTTGGGTTTAGCTGGTTATTATAGAAGGTTTATTCAAGATTTTTCCCGAATAGCTAAACCATTAACAGCGTTAACGCAAAAAGGGAAGAAGTACGAATGGACCTCTGAGCAGGAGAATGCATTTCAATTACTGAAGAAGAAGTTGACTACGGCGCCTATTTTATCGTTACCTGAAGGGAACGATGACTTTGAGATATATTGTGATGCTTCACGATAAGGTTTTGGTTGCGTCCTTATGCAACGAAAGAAAGTTATAGCATACGCATCCCGACAATTGAAGATTCACGAGCGGAATTATACGACGCATGATTTAGAATTGGGAGCAGTAGTGTTTGCATTGAAGATATGGAGACACTATTTATATGGGGTTAAATGCACTGTGTTTACTGATCATAAAAGCCTTCAACATATTTTTGATCAGAAACAGCTGAACATGACACAATGTAGGTGGGTCGAGCTGATAAACGACTATGATTGTGAGATTCGCTATCATCCCGGGAAAGCGAATGTAGTGGTCGACGCTCTAAGCAGAAAGGAACGGGAACCAATTCGAGTACGAGCAATGAACATAAAAATTCGCATGAATCTCAACTCACAAATCAAAGAGGCTCAACGAGAAGCTCTTACTAAAGAAAACATAGGAAATGAAATAATAAAGAAGTATGGGAAACAACTCATTATACGGGAAGATAGAATTCGATATTTTGCAAACCGTATTTGGGTACCAAAGTTGGGTGGATTAAGGAAGTTGATATTGAACGAGGCACATAAGACAAGATACTCGATACATCCTGGAGTTGGAAAGATGTATCAAGATCTTAAGATGCATTATTGGTGGCCTAATTTAAAGACAGATGTTGCAACATATGTTGGGGAATGTTTAACTTTTTCCAAAGTCAAAGCAGAACACCAGAAGCCATCAGGGTTACTTCAACAACTAGAAATCCCAAAATGGAAATGGGATGGTATTACAATGGATTTTATCACAAAGTTACCTAAGACTGCCTGGGGTTATGACACCATTTGGGTAATAGTTGATCGTCTCACCAAATCTGCACATTTCTTGCCTGTAAAGGAAACGGATAGGATGGAGAAACTATTACGACTGTACATAAAGGAAATTGTTTCAAGGCATGGAATACCTATTTCCATTATATCCGATCGTGATAGTAGATTTACATCAAAGTTCTGGCAATCACTACAGGAAGCCCTGGGAACTCGTTTGGATATGAGCACCGCATATCATCCGCAAACCGATGGGCAGAGTGAAAGAACAATTCAGACTCTTGAAGACATGCTCAGAGCATATGTGATCGATTTTGGAAACGGATGGGATAAATATCTACCATTAGCATAATTCTCGTATAATAACAGTTATCATGCGAGCATTAAAGCAGCACCATTCGAAGCATTATATGGAAGGAAGTGTAGATCCCCTATCTGTTGGAATGAAGTAGGAGATCGACAATTAACTGGTCCCGAGATCATACACGAAATGACTGAAAAGATAGTACAAATCAAGGAGAGATTGAGGACGGCCCGTAGTCGCCAAAAGAGCTACGCCGATGTCCGAAAGAAACCATTAGAGTTTCAGATCGGTGACATGGTTATGCTAAAGGTGTCACCTTGGAAAGGTGTAATACATTTTGAAAAAAGGGGTAAACTGAACCCAAGGTATGTAGGCCCGTTCAAGATCATCGAACGCATCGGACTGGTAGCTTATCGACTCGAGTTACCACAACAACTCGCCGGAGTACATAATTCATTTCACATCTCAAACCTCAAGAAATGTCTTGCAAAGGAAGATCTCACCATTCCTCTTGAAGAAATCCAAGTCGACGAGAAACTACAATTCATAGAAGAACCAGTCGAAATCATGGACCGTGAAGTTGAACGGCTCAAGCAGAGCAACATACCAATCGTTAAGGTTCATTGGAATGCTCGAATAGGTCCCAAGTTTACTTGGGAATGAGATGATCAGATGAAACAAAAGTACCCACATTTGTTTCCCGAGAACGCAAAATAGGTACAACTTTAAAATTTCGGGACGAAATTTATTTAACGGGTAGGTACTGTAACGACCCGGATTTTTTCGATCATATTGAAGGTATTTCATATGCCCGAGAGACATATTAAATTAATGTGGCTAATGTGTTATGATCCAAGTCGGGTCATACCCAATAACAAACTTACCGACACTTTATTCGTATTTAATTTTAGCGGTTAGATCGTTGATTAAATACACGACACTTGAACTTTAAAGAAAAGGTTTCTTAAATAATGTTACTTGATATGTTTATATATAAGTTATGAAATAACTTATATAACAAGGATTTAATTATTTATAGGTTAAATAATTAAGTTATGTCACATTTTATAAAATTGGTTTTATAAAATATACATAACAAATAATATACATGTTTATATAATGTGTTTTATAAAATTAAGTTTTATAAAAACTGATTTTATAAAATCAGTTTTTTTTATATATAATGTATATTATAAAATAATCCTTGTAATGGCATTGGGAGTTCAAGAAGCATGCTAGAGATTCCATTTGATGCCCATGCTTTCCCAATTCCTATAACATGCAAACACACATCAAGACATCAAGACACTAAGCAAAAAAAACTGCAAAAACACCTCCATTCTGCTACTGCAGCTGCCGTGGGTTTAAGCAAGGAGAAAAGGAATCTCAAGTTGATTTTGCAAGTCACATTCAAGTGTAATTAAATCCTAACCAAAGCTAGGGTGTTGGTGCACAAGTTTGGGGTATAATCTCTTGAGGTTTCATCCATTTGAAGCTCCATTCAACATCATCATCTTCATCATTTACTAGCAAGCTTGGAGTAGGTATAATCTCTTTACTTGCTTGTAGTTTGTAAGTATTATTTCACAACTTGATCCATGGGATTTAACTTTAAAATGGTTTAAAGATTAACAAGTTAAAATGCAACTAACATGCTTCCGCTTTGATATGTTTCTTAAAAGGTTTTAAGTATCATGAAACTTGTTAAATCCCAACAATGGTATCTAGAGCCGAAGTTGTTGAAATATGCTTCGAGATGGTTATTAAACCCACTATAATTTTGCATTCTATGAACATGCATGAAGTAGAATGTAAAATTTTCGGTTTTGGGTGGTTGTCATTTTGGCCAAAATCACTTGTGATTCTGCATTCTGTACTGCAAATCACTTGTGATTCTGTACTGCCAATCACTTGTGATTCTGTGTTGCCGATCACTTGTGATTCTGTACTGCCAATCACTTGTGATTCTGTACTGCCGATCACTTGTGATTCTGTACTGCCGATCACTTGTGATTCTGTACTGCCGATCACTTGTGATTCTGTACTGCCTATCTCTTATGTAGTTAAAGTTCACAATCTAAGCCTTGACCTTGTGTTTGGTTGCATGCATGGTTGATTGATATTTATTCAATTGGTTTGTAATAATATTTATTCATTTGGCATGTAATAATTCATTTGATTATGTAATTTATTTTATATTTGGTATGTAAAATAGATTAGGTTGTAATTTCATTTTTTAGACAAAATGTATTAGGATATATTTTGTAAAATGATGAAGAATGATGAAGACTTGAAGAACACATGAAGAAGCATTTGGATGCAAGGTTAAGTGGGAGATTTGAAATCTCCTACTTTGTGTAATTACCCCTTACCCGGTGGCGTTTTGTTTTCGGCTAAACAAAATGCTTACAAAAGGCTTGATTGTGAACATGTTGTTTTGCATGCTTGGTTGTTTTGTATGATTATGTGGATTGTATGTTTGTATGCTACAAGTTAATCACACAAGTCGACAACTAGAAAATGGCAATTTAATTGGTTAAATTATAACATTATTAACGACATGCAAAACGTCAATTTAAATGGTTAAATTAAAAATGGCTAAAAGGACATTAATAATCGGTTATTAAGAACATGATAAGGATCATATATATATAAAATGGTTTATATCAAGTAATTGGCTAAAATTACAAGACTTGAAAATGGATTTCAAATGAACCATACACTAAATGCATGTTGGTGTATGGCATAAATGTTTTCTTAAACTAGAATTTATGAAAACTTAAAATCCCTTTACAAATACAAGGTAAACAAGTTAAACGCCATCCTTTTGTGGGAACACTTGAACATAGTAGTGAACTCATAATGGGATAAAGGTCACCTAACCATTATGAACTAGCTAATATGGTTAAGGTAAAATTCGCATGCTTATGGGATAAAGGTCACCTAACCACTTGTATGTTAATTTTACATGTTTACACAAGTAGGACGACTTGATTTGGGAATCATGAACTTAGGGTCACCGAAGCATGAGGAACAAATAGGCGTTGATGGGATAAATATGCCATGCAAAAGGATTGCATGATCTCATAATTTAGAAGTTGCAAAAGGATTGCAATTGTCATATAATGACTACCTAGCTAAATCAAATGACGGGATAAAGGTCACCTAACCGAAATTTGGTTTACCGTTGGATTCTAAAATTTAATATATATATCAATTGGATTTAAAGGGTATTGATTGTTAAATTTAAAATCGATACTTAAATGAACTTTGTTAAATTTTGTAGATGGCCGCCAATAACAACAACATGCAAAACGCACCTATTAACTTGAACAACCTATCGTTAAGGTCTCTCCTCGAGAAAGACAAACTCAACCATACGAACTTTATGGATTGGTTCCGCAATCTTAGGATTGTCCTCAAACTTGAGGATAAGGCGTATGTGTTGGAAGACCCCATTCCCGATCAGCCCGATGAGGATGATACGGAAGGCATGGCTTATTGGGATAAGTATTGCGCCGATTCGGTGCAAGTCGCTTGCCTAATGCTTGGGACTATGATACCCGAACTCCAAAAGGATTTCGAGCATCATACTGCATACGACATGATCACGCAATTGAAGGAGATGTTCCTTCAACAAGCTCGTGTCGAGCGCTTTGAAACGGTCCGAGTGCTTCATGCATGTCGTATGGACGACTCCCAATCTGTTTCATCTTATGTCCTTAAGATGAAAAGCCTCATTGATCGTGCAAACCGTCTTAATCTAAACATATCTAATGAGCTTGCCACGGATCTTATCCTAAACTCCTTGTCAAAGAGGTTTGACCAATTTGTAATTAATTACAATATGAATGGGATGGATAAGACCATTGGCGAACTTCATGGCATGCTTAGAACGGCGGAAACTAGCATGGGTAAGAGGGCTTTACCCGTGCTAATGGTCAATGATGGTGGGTCCAAAGGTAATAACACCTCTAAGCCAAAGGTGGCTAAGAGGAAAGGACCCGCCCATCAAGGCAAGGGAAAGGGGAGGATGGTTACCCCAACCAAAAACAAGAACAAGAAGCAAAAGGTTGCCGGACAAGCAAACCCCAAGGAAGACCCGTGCTTCGGTTGCGGTGAAATGGGTCACTGGAAACGCAACTGCCCGGTCTACCTTAAGGAGTTAAAGGAAAAGAGGGATGCGGGGCAAACCTCAGGTAATATATATATGGTATATATAGAGCTTAGTATTACTTCTTCTAATACATGGGTATTAGACACTGGATGTGGAACTCACATTTGCAATTCTTTGCAGGGGTTCAAAAGAAGTAGCAAGCAAGCGGGAACATCAAGTCTCTTTATGGGTAATGGAGCCAAAGTGCAAGTGAAGGCTCAAGGAGACTTTGTATTAAAGCTTCCAAGTGGTTTGGAACTTATTTTAAACAATGTTTTGTATGCACCGGATTTATGTCGAAACATTATTTCAGTTTCCCGTTTAAAACAATGTGGTTTTTATCTTAATTTTGTTAATGATGATATCCACGTTTATTTAGATAATGTATTCTATTTTAAGGCTTCGCCTTCAAATGGAATTTATGAATTGGTTCGTGATGACACATCATCTAGTAGCTCAATATACCATACTAGCACCAAGAAACTCAAAAGGGATTTGAGTGATTCCTACTTATGGCATTGTCGCCTTGGTCACATAAACATGAACCGAATGCATACACTTCAAAAGAATGGACTTTTGAAATCAAATGAACTAGACTCGTTTGATGTATGTGAGTCTTGTTTACAAGGCAAAATGACTAAATCACATTTCAAAGGGACCTATGAAAGGGCTAAGGACTTATTGGGATTAATACATTCGGATGTATGTGGACCATTTAAGCCCATAACTAGGAATGGTGAAAGATACTTCGTTACTTTCATTGATGACTTCAGCCGTTTCGGATATGTCTACTTGTTAAAACATAAGGACGAAACTTTTGAAGCATTCAAAGAGTATCAAAATGAAGTACAAAATCAACTCAATAAGACAATCAAGGTACTTCGTACCGATAGAGGAGGTGAATACCTAAGCGATGCTTTCCAAGATCATCTTAGAAGTTGTGGGATTATCTCACAACTCACTCCTCCTGGAACGCCTCAACTGAATGGAGTTTCCGAAAGGAGGAACCGAACCCTAATGGATATGGTTCGATCTATGATGGCTAGAAGCTCGTTACCTCTATCATTTTGGGGTTATTGTCTATGCTCCGCGGCTCGTATTTTAAATATGGCCCCAACCAAGAAAGTGGAACGAACACCTCATGAGATGTGGTTTGGAAAACCTCCATCTCTATCATACTTAAAGGTATGGGGATGTGAAGCTTACCCTAAGCGTTACGTCCCTAATAAGTTGAATGCTCGATCCACGAAGTGTATCTTCATAGGATATCCCAAGGATGATACGGGATATTATTTCTATGATCCATCCGAGCAGAATGTATTTGTTGCTCGGAAGGCGGAATTCCTTGAAACTAAGTTCCTAATGGAAGGAAATAGTGAAAGGAAGATAGATCTTGAGGAGGTTCAAGATCAAGTAGATGATACACAATTGGCTGACACTAGCACTCAACATGAAAATGTTGAGAATGATCAAGTGGATGATCAAGATACACAAGACGTTCGAAGATCTAGTAGGATTAGTAATCCTCCCGAGAGATATGGGTTTCTCGTGGAAGGTTGCTATACGGTTGATTTGGATGAACCAACAAACTACAAAGATGCTTTATCAAGAATTGATAAAGATAAATGGCAGGAAGCCATGAACGCCGAGATGCAATCCATGTATGAAAACCAAGTTTGGGAACTTGTTGTGCAACCTCCTAGCTCCAAGCTAGTTAATTGCAAATGGCTTTTCAAGAAGAAAACCGACATACATGGAAACTTGGATACATACAAAGCTAGACTTGTAGCAAAAGGTTTCACTCAAACTCAAGGGGTTGATTATGATGAGACTTTCTCGCCAGTGGCAATGCTAAAGTCTATTAGGATATTATTTGCCATTGCTGCTCACTACGACTATGACATATGGCAAATGGATGTCAAAACCGCTTTCCTAAATGGATATCTTATGGAAGATGTCTATATGGTTCAGCCTGAAGGTTTTGTTGATCCAAAATATCCTAAAAGGGTATGCAAATTAAAGAAGTCAATCTACGGATTGAAACAAGCATCTAGAATGTGGAATCATCGTTTTAATGAGGAAGCCGAGAAATTTGGCTTCATTAAAAATGGTGATGAAGCTTGTGTATATAAGAAAGCTAGTGGGAGCACTATCATGTTCCTTGTACTATATGTGGATGATATATTATTATTTGGGAATGATATTACCACAATGCAAGGAGTCAAAACTTGGCTAAAGAGTTGCTTCTCCATTAAGGATCTTGGAGATGCACAATACATATTGGGGATAGGGATCTATAGGAATAGATCCAAGAGATTGATAGGTTTAAGTCAAAGTACATACATTGATAAAATCTTGAAAAGGTTCAAGATGGAAAACTCTAAGAAAGGTTTGGTACCTATTCAAAGAGGAACCGTTCTCAATTCATCTCAGTGTCCTACCACGAAAGATGAACAAGAGAGAATGAAGAAAGTCCCATACGCATCTGCTATTGGGTCTATCATGTATGCGATGATATGTACGAGACCGGATGTGTCATGCGCTCTAAGCTTGACAAGTAGATACCAGAATAACCCAGGAAACAGTCATTGGATTGCTGTTAAAAGTATATTGAAATACCTTAGGAGAACTAAGGATATGTTCCTAATATATGGGTCTGGTGAGGAGGAACTCGCCGTAAAAGGTTACGTGGACGCGAGTTTCCAAACTGATCGAGATGACTCTCGATCACAATCCGGTTATGTCTTCATGTTAAATGGTGGTGCAGTCTCTTGGAAGAGTTCAAAACAGGATGTTGTTGCGTTATCCACTACAGAGTCGGAGTACATTGCCGCCTCACTGGCAGCTCAGGAAGCTGCATGGATGAAGAAATTCATCGACGACTTAGGAGTGGTCCCTTCCATTCAGGACCCTCTTGAGATCTTTTGTGACAACGAGGGTGCGATTGCTCAAATCAAGGAACCTCGTGCCCATCAAAAGACTCGTCACATTGAGCGGAGATTCAACTACATAAGGGATGAAGTTGAAAAAGGAAAGATATGTATTCGCAAAGTTCATACAGATCATAATGTTGCGGATCCACTCACGAAGCTTTTACATGGGCCAAAACATGAGGGACATGTTTGTGCATTAGGGCTTCGATATTCTAGTGATTGGATATGATCTATTTTAAGTATTGTACCGGAACGAAATTATTCAAACTCATTAATATAACTATGGTGTTAATTTATTTGAGTTATGTTCCTATTTTGCATATTTCATCCATGAATAAGCAATTACTCTAAATTTCCGTAGTCGATCACATTTGTGGGAACAAGTGTGAGGTTTAGACTATTATGAACTCGGATTGGTATACATTCATAGGTTGAATGTGGGGCAAGGTTGCAACCAAGGTTCATAGATATTTGTGGGAAACAAATATTGGAAGACCCGCTCTCAAGAATTACTGTATAGAGCCTTTGTGGTTGATCACATGTAATCTTGAGTAAAGGCGAATATCATTGTATCCTCTGACCTGAGATACATATTGGGTTCGGATATTCACTAAGTACTGTGCCTTGATTCTTTCCTTCGCTATTCTGAAACATGGTAGTACATAAGGAAGAACTCAGGTATATTACAAAGTGTATATCTAGGACGTATGTAGTCAAGATGGAATTTGTCCCTCTTATTCGTTGAGAGTCAGATGTCTAAGGCCTGAAAAGTTAAATCTATAAGAGAGTGATCACTCTGTATCTCTTGGATTTAACATGACATCTAGGACGAAAGGAAATAATGAAAGATTCACCTACATATATCAGTTCGAGTAGGGAGCTCGAAAGGGATGATGTTATTGAATGGCACAAAGTCATAACATATTAGGGGTGATGGACGGTGTGTTAGGCTGTATCCATCATTTGCATTAATTTCTTATGTTTCTCGTGCAAGTGGGAGATTGAAGGTATTTCATATGCCCGAGAGACATATTAAATTAATGTGGCTAATGTGTTATGATCCAAGTCGGGTCATACCCAATAACAAACTTACCGACACTTTATTCGTATTTAATTTTAGCGGTTGGATCGTTGATTAAATACACGACACTTGAACTTTAAAGAAAAGGTTTCTTAAATAATGTTACTTGATATGTTTATATATAAGTTATGAAATAACTTATATAACAAGGATTTAATTATTTATAGGTTAAATAATTAAGTTATGTCACATTTTATAAAATTGGTTTTATAAAATATACATAACAAATAATATACATGTTTATATAATGTGTTTTATAAAATTAAGTTTTATAAAAACTGATTTTATAAAATCAGTTTTTTTTTATATATAATGTATATTATAAAATAATCCTTGTAATGGCATTGGGAGTTCAAGAAGCATGCTAGAGATTCCATTTGATGCCCATGCTTTCCCAATTCCTATAACATGCAAACACACATCAAGACATCAAGACACTAAGCAAAAAAAACTGCAAAAACACCTCCATTCTGCTACTGCAGCTGCCGTGGGTTTAAGCAAGGAGAAAAGGATTCTCAAGTTGATTTTGCAAGTCACATTCAAGTGTAATTAAATCCTAACCAAAGCTAGGGTGTTGGTGCACAAGTTTGGGGTATAATCTCTTGAGGTTTCATCCATTTGAAGCTCCATTCAACATCATCATCTTCATCATTTACTAGCAAGCTTGGAGTAGGTATAATCTCTTTACTTGCTTGTAGTTTGTAAGTATTATTTCACAACTTGATCCATGGGATTTAACTTTAAAATGGTTTAAAGATTAACAAGTTAAAATGTAACTAACATGCTTCCGCTTTGATATGTTTCTTAAAAGGTTTTAAGTATCATGAAACTTGTTAAATCCCAACACATTTTATACTTATGAGATTAATATTTACATAAATTAAACCATACCAATATGATAAGCAATCCAAATTGTTGAGACTTGTGTTTTTGAAAAGAGTTTTACACAACGTTTGACCGTCCAATATGACCGATGATATCACGAACTATATAACATACGATAATTATACATTTGTGTATATATATGTATTTATATATATTTAACATGATCTAAGGATGGTTTAACATCTCATTATGTACTAATGAGAATGAGTTATAAGTTTATTTTGAAACTACTAACTTAAGTTTTCAAAACGATAACTATACGTAACATTCTTTGATATATATACTTATAATCTATAATGCTTATACATGTATCGTATATATAATGTATTTAATCACTTTTTAAGGACTTAAATACATAAAACAATATAAGTATATTCATAAAAGATAGCTATATTTGAATTCTCGTTCCGTTTCCTCAAGATTTCTATACGTATATCTAGGGTATATGTACCCGTATCATACCCAGCTTCTATACGTATTTACTATTGGTATATACACATCAAATCAACATCCTAATCAACATTATTACTGCCCTAGATATGAGGTAACTAGGATTTGTCAAGTAGCATGAATTATTAGTAAGAAATAAAATTAGGAATCCTTTTCTTTCTTTATAAACTAAAAACGTTTTTATGAATGAACACCATTTCTTCACTCCATTTTCTCATACCTACACCCTCATTTCTCTTTAAAAATACTCCTAACTTCATACTTGATCATCTCCAAGCATTTTCCCCATCATTTAGCTTCAATTACAAGCCTTAAACACCATAAGAAAACTCTTTCAAGAACATATCAAAATAACCACTCATTTGAAGAAGTTTACTTCCAACCTTTTGATCTAACTCCACCACTCTTTGATTCCAAGATTATTTCTTATCTTTTGCAGTAACTTTGTCCAAGTAACTTGAGGTAGTAACCTTGTTCATAATCTTATTCAATTCATATTCATATAGCTATCTTATTTTGTGGTATAAAATTTTAACAACAAGAACATAGTTTGAATGATTTCAAACTTGTTCGCAAACTAAATAGATCCTTCTAATTTGACTTTTAAAACACTTCAAGACCTGTAATATATCATAATGATATGCTAACTTAACAATATATCACTTGGTTTTACAAAGAACATCTTAAAAACTGAATCTACGTCGTCGGAGTGCAACCGGGGGCTGTTTTGGGTTGGATAATTAAAAACCATCTTGAACTTTGAATTGGAAATTCATGTTCTGGAAAAATGATATTTCTTATGAATATGTTAACACATAAAGATTTCATGGTTTAACTCAAAGTGTAAGTATTTTTAGAAAAATGATCATTAAATGTTGTTTTTATGATGGAAAATGATCACTTTCATAAGTTTCACCAAAGTTTGACCTATAACCTATGATTTCGAATACAAACTAAGGTATTTTCAGTTCATATTCTTAAAATTTGACTCGATCCAAGGAAGTGGCAAGTTGAACCAACAAAAACGGAGTTGTAATGAAGAAACTACAACTAAAACAAGATTGGGTATCCGAAGCTAGTTTAGCTACGAAAATATTTGGAGAAAAAGTAAATTAATCATATCTTTTCTAATTAATATGATAATTTATATATAATTACTTATGATTTGATTTTATATATTTCAGGACCACCCGTAAACAACACGAGAAGATTAATCATAAGACCTCATGATTGTACGCAACACGTCATTTGACAACACGGTACTTTATGTACGCAACACGTCATTTGACAACATGGTACCATGGGTCGAGATTAATTCTGATCAATACGAATATGATGGGGTCTTTATTTATTTTATTTAAGCAACTAATTGTGGACCACTAACATCGGACTGCTAACTACGGACTAAGAAAATATTAAAAGTATTAAAAGTATATATATATGTAACGATTACTTAAAAAGAAAATATGTTGATATATTATATATATGGTTAGGTTCGTGATATCTATCGGCGACCAAGTCGAATTAAATACCTTCAAGGCAAAAGTGAGTATATAGTCCCACTTTTAAACTCTAAATATTTCGGGATGAGAATACATGCATTTTATGATTTACGTTATGGACACAAGTGATTAAAAATAAATATTCTACGTTGAGTTGTACCACTGGCATACTTCCCTGTAACTTGGTAACTACTATTTACATGAGGTATTGTAAACGCGAATCCTGTTGATAGATCTATCGGGCCTGACAACCCCAACTGGACTGGACAACCAGTATTCAATGGTTGCACAGTACTTCGTTTCGGGGACTACACTTGGTACGGTGTAGTAAGATTTCATAATAAAGGGAATATGCGACGTTGATTAAATGTTAAGTATGGTTATCAAGTGCTCAACAACTTAGAATATTTTTATTAAAACGTTTATATATGAAATCTTGTGGTCTATATTTATAACGCTGCCGGCATTAAACCTATATCTCACCAACTTTATGTTGACGTTTTAAGCATGTTTATTCTCAGGTGATAACTAAAAGCTTCCGCTGCAACATGTTGAATTTAAGCAAGATCTTGAGTATGCATATTTGTGTTAAAAATAAAACTGCATATCGGAGGATTTGTAATGTAAATTATGTTGGAAGTCGTATTGTTATTATCACATGTAAAGTTTGTAAGTCTAAGATTATCGCTAAACGATAATTATTATTAAGTAGTTTAAACCTTGTATTTGTAATAAAAGCTATGGTTTGTATTGTAACAACGAATGCAGTTTTTGAAAAATGTCGCATATAGAGGTCAATACCTCGCGATGAAATCATTTGTTATTGTATTCGTCCTTATGGTTAAGGTCGGGTTATGACAATGGGTATGGTTCATGGGTATGCTTGTGAGGTCAATCTAGTGTTTATTGTCGCTGTTGCGTCTACGTACCTTTTCTCCAATATTGAATCTCAATATTGATACGTAAGCACTCATAATTTAATTTTTTACATATTAATAGTGTATCCATGACGAGTGCTCGAGTATATAGGATTATGCATGCTTGTATTTTTGACATTGTCATTAGATAGGTTATGTTGAATATTAAATTAGTTACATATGCGGTTGAGATAAGGTATAAGATATGCATGTCGTTGGAAAGCTAGCAAAAAATTAAGAACTTTTCATTTAGATATCGAAGGGTTTCGATGAACGGATTAGAAGTAATAGTCAATTGAATTTAGTATTATTATTAAAAATGATTATTATTATCGTCGTTATTATCGTCGTTATAGTTTTATCTAATTATTATTATTATTATTATTTTTATTATTATTATTATCATTATTATTATTATTATTATTATTACTATTATCAATAAAAAGTATTATCATTAAAAATTGTTATTTTTATTATTATTACTATCGTTATTATCGTTAAAGTTATAGATAGTATCATCATTAATATTATCATAATATTTATTATCATTAGTATTATTATAATTTAAAACTAATATTAGTAACACCTAATTATTATGATTACTATTATTATCATTAATATGAACGCGATATAAAAGACGATTAAAAGCTATTAAACGAATCAATTAGGAAATAATTGAGTATGGGTATCATGATGAAATTTAAAATATCCTAAGATATTAATTTAGATAAAATTATCGTTTTCCATTATTTTTATCACTATGATTATTAAAAGTATTATTAATATTAAAACTTTTTTATTTTACAAAAATTATCATTTTTAATAGGAATATCATTGTTAATATAAAATTTCATTATTATTATTAATAAGAATTATCATTCTATCATAATACCATTTTTTGTAAATATAAATATTGTTATTATTATTAGTAGAATAATAATAATTATTATTACAAAATAATATAACTTTTACTTACTATTATTATTATCAACATTATTTTATCAAATAAATATGTAATACAAAGATATTTTACTACGTGTAATATAACTACATTAATACTACTTATCATATTATTTTTATGATATTAAATGAACTTTATAAATTTTATTATTTAAGATATATAAGATTATATTTTAATATAAAATTTTTATTTAAAGATGAATTATATTATTTACTCTAATAAACCTTTTAAAACTATTTAAAAATATAAAACGACGATATTTAAACTATATAATAATCATGTATAAATTTTGGAAATCATTTTGAGTCAAATTGATTTTTGTTGACTTTTACATATTAGTCTCGAGCATTAGGATTGGGATACACTATGACCTGACCTAAATTGCTATACAAATATTGACCAACATACAAATATATATATACTTAATTTAGGTTCGTGAATCTGAGGCCAACCTTGTACTTGTTCAATGCCATCATATGCTTAATTACTACGAAATACAATAAGTGAGTTTCATTATTCCCTTTTTAAATACTTTTGCAATATATATTTTTGGGACTGAGAATACATGTCCTTTTATAAATGTTTTACGAAATAGACAAAAGTAATCGAAACTACATTATATGGTTGAATGATCGAAGCTGAATATGCCCCTTTTGCTTGGTAACCTAAGAATTAGTAAACCAGTCTACTAATTGACGCGAATCCTAAAGATAGATCTATTGGGCCCAACAAACCCAATCCGTTGTAGCGGATGCTTTAGTACTTCGAGTTTTTATATCATGTTCGATGGATGTCCCGGAATGATGGGGATATTGTTATATGCATCTTGTTAATGTCAGTTACCAGGTGTTCAATCCATATGAATGATTTTTGTCTCTATGCATGGGACGTATATTTATGAGAAATGGAAATGAAATTCTTGTGGCTATTAAAATGATGGAAATGAATGATTATGATATACTAATGAACTCACTAACCTTTTGGTTGACACTTTAAACATGTTTATTCTCCGGTATTAAAGAAATCTTCCGCAGTGCATTAGTTCATTTTAAAGATATTACTTGGAATCATTCATGGCATATTTCAAAAGACGTTGCATTCAAGTCGTTGAGTTCAGTAAAGATTATGATTAAGTAAATGACAGATTAGATCATTTATAGATGGATATTACAAAATGGTATGCATGCCTATCAACTTTTGATGTAATGAAAGTTTGTCTTTTAAAACGAATGCAATGTTTGTAAAATGTATCATATTGAGGTCAAATACCTCGCGATGTAATCATATGTTATTGTATTCGTTCTTATGGATTAAGACGGGTCTTTACATATGAGTTGAAAAATAGAGTTTTATCAACATTGGGTAATATGGATAAAACGATTCGATTACAGGAAGAGTATAAACGAAGCTATCGTAAAAGATTGAAATGAAGAAATATCTGTTTGCTTTAACTTTTGACGTAGTCACGATTGATTTCCAGAATTCAAGGGATTAAAGGAAATCTTCATAATCTGTACATGATTTGATTCTCCGGTAATTAAGGAATTTGAGATTTTCTTTGATTAAATGTGGTGAATTGCCCTGATTGTTGTGTATGGAATTTTGCTATAACTTAGCTTCTTCCGTTTCATTATCTTCACCACTTCTATACTTTCTTTCGTACTTCCAAAAAATTTGTTAATATGCTCAATCCCGTATTGATACTTGTTATTATATTGACCATATATACAGTCATTCTCCTTTTTCATTTACCACCAGAAGAGTCAGTTTACTTCTACTATGCTCTGGATTTATAGTGTTTTTAGTTCTCCCGTGTCTTTATATTGCTATACGCATTGATATACACGGTTTGTAGTTTCGGTGTTGTTATCGGGTTTTATATTTTCCCTTATATGTCGGAGCTCTATGCTCTTGTTTTCTCTTCTCGACTTTAAGTAAAGCGAATAATGATCCAGAATTCGTAGGTATAAAGTTTCAAATGGACATATTGTTCTAAGTAGAAAGAAATGTGATATCACAATTTGATTTGTTAAATTACTAGAATCACTGAGGATAGAACTATCAAGAATATATTTTCTTGACATGTTCAGAGATTAAGTAGAATGTAAGAGTCGTGTAACATGGCATATGATGATTATAAAGTCTATGAATCATCATCTTCCATTAAAAGTTTAGCATGACTTACTGTAATATAATCACGTTGGCCTGACGTCATTATATTATACTAACTCATGCTTCAATGCCAACACTTCTTCAAAACATTTATAATTTAAACTTGAATTTTACAGAATATAGAAACTAAAACAGTTTCCTTTATGATATAATAAAGATATCGCAAAGAGATAATTAATTGCGAACAAGAATCGTTATGAAGATATCTTCAGAGATATAGAGGATATTTATACCGAAAGATACGATGATATCTTAGAATTTTCTAAGATCAAATGATAATTAGGAAATTTCTTCTGTAAGGATTTAAGATAAGTAATGAGCAGGGCAATTGCTAATGATTTCAGCAGATACTGAATCATCTAGATTCTTTGAATACAGGTTTAGTCTTTGTGATTTATCCACAGCTTTATTTATGTTTTGCTCAATCCGTTTTTTAATACCAGATTTTCTTTTGAGCTTTTCCAACACACAATTCTTTATTATCAAGCTTTTGGCCATTAAGACGGCCATCTATAGCTTTTGTTGCTTCATTAGTCTTCATAAGGTTAGCGAATTTGAATCGTTGGTTATAGTTCTGAGGTGTTTTCAAGAATTTGGAGTTGAAGTGTTTATGCGTAGGATGTATCCATCAATGGATCTATCGGTTGACGAAGAAATGTTGTAAATTTCAAAGGTAATGAATTATAATTTTGGTGGTTTAATGTGGTAATTCATCGCAGAATACGAATGAATATAATTCATAAATGTAATAATCTTTAGGAAGATAACACCTACTAAAGCTTTACTTGGATTCTGATATACCAAAATTAGAATATGTAATAGAATTTGTATGAAAATGGTTGTTCTTCGTTGAACAGATACATATATCTGTGGATGTAAGTAGAATAGTTAATGACTATTGAATCAGAGTTGAAGAATGTACAATGTAACATATTAATGTGAGATATAAATATTTCTCGAGTCTTACCTACCCGTTAAAATATTTTCACAATTTACAGTTTGTACAAAAGTGTTTTAATTACAATCTTTATGAAAAATACGTACATATATATTTTTATTCGGATGTAATCATGGATTTAATGAGTTAATATAATGTTAAACTCATTTGATTTACGATTGAAACGAGAATAAATAATCTCCAAAACTTTAGAGATTACATAATCATCGCGGAATATTTCTCTAATGAAGTTATGAATCAATACTTCATCGTTCATTGTTATTGATATACTTTGGTATCTATGGGGCGTATAAAATTGATGCTTGAGGTACCGAGTGTGATGTTGAGGCGTGGGATGCGGATGTCGTTGTTGGTACTGGTGCTGTTGGTGGTGATGCTGATGGAGCTTACAGTTCTTGTGGTGTTGGTGATGTTGGTGGTATTGATGGTACTGTCGGTGCTGATTATGCTGCTGATGCTCTTAGATTTTGCACCATATTCTCCAGATCCACTATTCGAGCGCGAAGTTCGTTGACCTCTTCCATTACACCAGGATGATTGCCAGTTCGGACAAGGGGACGAATAAGATCTAGAATTCTAGATATTATATAATCGTGGTGACCTGTTCTAGAAATGAGGGTGAAAATGGTGTTTCGGACCGGTTCGCCGGTAAGTGCTTCAGGTTCTTCGCCAATAGGGCAATGTGGTGGGTGAAAAGGATCACCTTCTTCACTTCTCCATTGATTGAGTTGACTACGAACCCACCCCCAATTCATCCAAAATAGATGATGGCTAATTGGTTCGTTTGTTCCGGTCACGCTGCCATTGGAGCTCGAGGAGTTCGAGGAATCCATATTATGTGTTTGGAATAGGGTTTGGTATGAAATGGGAGTTGGACACTGAATGATATATTCGTCTCCTCGAATACGTATATATAGTAAAAACATTCCGTAATTTGCAAAGAAAATTTAGGAAAAGTGTCAGACAAAGTCTACTGGGATAAATATGATAAGATACGATTTGTCTATACTCCATTTATGCAATAATTGCAGTATGACGT